>NC_085137.1:407889201-408517627 GCF_035046485.1 Aedes albopictus
TAAAGCATTAAATTTAACCATACCGATAAGTATTCAAAAATTATTCGCCAAAAACTACGAAAAGTGATCAATTTCACCCGAAATCACGGTACTAATCAAAATCAAATAATGAACACAATTAAGATACAAGTTTTCATACATAATTGTAAGAGCAGTGTTAGATACTTGAAAGTGAATTGAAAAAAGTAAAAAAAGATATATTATAAACTATTCCGCGGCGACACGAATGCTCCAATAGTGTCATAAATAAACGCGCAAACAAACAAATAACTAATGTTTGCATACTTCAACATTGCATTATCTATTAGCAAAGTAGTATAAAGATTTGAGTGCCTGATTACAAAATTGTTGTACTTAACTTGTGTGTTTCGGACAAGTCCCGTTTGTGTTGGCCATTGGGACACTTCTCGCTTCAAAACTGTCGTTTCTGAAATAGAAAGAGAATAATGGGCCGCACAACTCCGCAAATGGGCGGCCCACACATATTAGTATAACGTTGCAATGGTTGAAAATAATAGAAAGTATAATTGTCAATCTATATGAATATCTGCTACTAGATAGGTTCAGGTTTCTCACCCTCCACGATTCTCTAGATACTGTTGTAGCGTGTAAATTTGTTAATAAGTAAAGCCCCCCCAAGCAACCAAAAGTTCGGATAAAATAGCATGTTTGGGCTAATTCAGCTATTCGAAGGTATATGAATAGCATTCTATTCAGCTCACTTTTTAAGTAATTAACCGAACTTCAGTTCACAAAAAGTACACTTGTGTCGCTGAAAGGAACGCTATTCAGCTTAAAAATAAACTTCGAAAAAATAAAAAAAAAATTGTTTAGTCCTCAAAAGTAATTTATTTTTAAGAACCATTAGTTCATGTGGAATCCAAATTGACTAATACCTTGAAATAATGTTTGATGTTTTTTACTTACTGAGATTTGAACTCGGGATCTCCTCGTTGGGCTGCAAAACGGTGAGTCGATAAGGAGAGCGTCCAATATAGCTCTGGTCCTCACAAGTTCCTACCTCATGCTTCCACGGGTCAAACGATGACAAAGACCGCCAGCTAAGAGTTGTGTGCTTAGCTGGTAGCGCAGCCTGGGCACTGTTGTCCTTCTGACTTCAGCTAGATTGAGGAGGTACGATCCGAGTGTCTGTTCACCAAGGAGGTGCGGCTCAAACAGCGTCTGTTCTGGCATCCAGCGGCTGAGTAAGAAACGCTGCACCACGCCCAGCTAGATCCAAGGTGGTAGCCCCATCAGCGTGGTCGTCCCAGTGTTGGTTGGGACGTTGAACAGAACTGGCACGATGGCCCTCCGACGAGACAGGAGTGTTGGCGTAGGCCCAATAAGCCACCCGTAAAAATCCCCATTGTGAATAACATAGGAGAAAATACGACTCGATACAATCGGCAAAGACCCACGCGACGAAAAAAGGACTACGATTGGAAACTTGGAACATGGAATTGCACGTCACTAGGTTTCGCAGGATGTGACAGGATAATCTACGATGAACTACATCCCCGCAACTTCGACATCGTGGCGTTGCAGGAACTTTGTTGGACTGGGCAGAAAGTGTGGAAAAGCGGGCATCGAGCGGCTACCTTCTACCAAAGCTGTGGCACCACCAGTGAACTGGGAACAGGATTTATAGTGTTGGGCAAGATGCGACAACGTGTGATCGGGTGGCAGCCGATCAACGCAAGGATGTGCATGTTGAGAGTTAAGGGCCGTTTCTTCAACTACAGCATCATCAACGTCCACTGCCCACACGAAGGGAGACCCGATGACGAGAAAGAAGCGTTCTACGCGCAGTTAGAGCAAACATACGATGGTTGCTCGCCGCGTGACGTGAAAATCGTTGTCGGCGACATGAACGCGCAGGTAGGAAGGGAGGAAATGTACAGACCGGTAATCGGGCGAAACAGCCTGCACGCCGTATCGAATGATAACGGCCAACGATGCGTAAACTTTACAGCCTCCCGTGGTATGGTAGTCCGAAGCACCTTCCTCCCCCGCAAAGATATCCACAAAGCCACCTGGAGATCACCCGACCATCAAACAGAAAACCAAATCGACCACGTTCTAATCGACGGTAAATTCTTCTCAGATATAACCAACGTCCGCACATACCGCAGTGCGAATATAGATTCGGATCACTACTTAGTCGCTGTATGCATGCGCTCAAAACTTTCGACAGTTATCACCACGCGTCGAAGTCGAACGCCGCGGCTCAACATCGAGCAACTTCGTAACGTAGAAGTGGCTCAAGACTACGCGCAGCAGTTAGCAGTGGCCCTACCAACGGAAGAGCAGCTTGGCGCAGCTACACTTGAAGAAGGCTGGAGGGACATCCGATCCGCCATAGGTAGTACCTCGGCTATAGGCTTCGCGACTCCGAATCACAGAAACGACTGGTACGACGGCGAATGTGAACAGTTGAAAAACGAGAAGAATGCAGCATGGGCGAGAATGCTGCAACACCGTATGAGAGCGAATGAGGCACGTTACAAACAGGCGCGGAACAGGCAGAACTCAGTCTTCCGGATGAAGAAGCGCCAGCAGGAAGAACGAGATCGCGAAGCGATGGAAGAGCTGTACCGCGCTAAGGACACACGAAAGTTCTACGAGAAGCTGAACCGCTCGCGCAGAGGCTTCGTGCCACAAGCCGACATGTGCCGAGATAATGACGGGAATATTCTCACGAGCGAGCGTGAGGTGGTCGACAGGTGGCGGCAGCATTACGATGAGCACCTCAATGGCGACATTGCAAGTACCGAAGGTGGCGTGGTAACAGATTTAGGAGTATGTGCACAGGACGAAAGACTTCCGGCCCCTGACCTCCAAGAGATTGAGGAAAAGGTTGGCCGGTTGAAAAACAACAATCTACTAAAAGGGCGACAAGTTGGATCGCGGGAACTACCGCGCGATCACACTACTGAGCGCTGCCTACAAGGTACTCTCCCAAATTTTATGCCGCCGTCCATCACCGATTGCAAGATAGTTCGTGGGGCAATATCAGGCTGGATTTATAGGTGAACGCACTACAACGGACCAGATGTTCGTCGTCCACCAGGTGTTGCAGAAATGCCGCGAATACAACGTGCCCACACATCACTTGTTCATCGATTTCGAATCGGCGTATGATACAATCGATCGAGAACAGCTATGGCAGATTATGCACGAATTCCTGGATAAACTGATACGATTGATCAAGGCGACGATGGATCGAGTGATGTGCGTAGTTCGAATATCAGGGACACTCTCGAGTCCCTTCGAATCTCGCAGAGGGTTACGCCAAGAAGATGGTCTTTCGTGCTTGCTGTTCAACATTGCTTTAGAGGGTGTAATTAGGAGAGCGGAGATAAACACGAGTGGAACAATTTTCACTAAGTCCATTCAGCTGCTTGGTGTTGCTGATGATATTGATATTATTGATCGTAAATTTGAGACGATGGCGGAAACGTACATCCGACTAAAAAGTGAAGCCAGGAGAATCGGATTAGTCATTAATGTGTCGAACACAAAGTACATGATGGCAAAGGGCTCCAGGGAGGAATCACCGCGCCTGCCACCCCGAATTTATATCGACGGTGATAAAATCGATGCGGTTGAAGAATTCGTGTACTTGGGCTCACTGGTGATCGCCGACAACGACACCAGCAGAGAAATTCAGAGGCGCATTGTGGCAGGAAATCGTGCTTACTTTGGACTCCGCAGAACTCTACGATCGAATAAAGTTCGCCATAACACGAAGTTAACCATCTACAAAACGCTGATTAGACCGGTAGTCCTCTATGGGCCCTACGTGCAGAGAACCAACGCGCCCTTGGAGTTTTCGAACGGAAGGTGTTGCGTACCATCTACGGCGGAGTGCAGATGGAAGACGGGACTTGGAGAAGGCGAATGAATCACGAGCTGCATCAGCTGCGGAGAGAACTAACCATCGCCCATACCGCGAAAATCGGGAGGCTACGGTGGGCGGGTCACGTCATCAGGATGTCGGATAGCAACCCAACTAAAATGGTTCTCGAGAGTCCGATCAAGTGGAGGATGATCTGCGGACCCTACGCAGAGTGCGGAACTGGAGACAAACAGCCATGGACCGAGTGGAATGGAGACGGCTACTATGCACAGCAGAGCCACGTATCGTGTGCGGTGTTGGTGAGTAGCAGCATTGAATGTCCAATTGTGATGTACACAGTGCTGAAAATTTCATTTCGTCATATCTAAATTCAACCACCTACAGCTCATTTTAGAAGCTGAACCTGAGAATATGGTATATAAAAAAATTGTGCGGCTTGACCAGTTCTGCAAGAAAGTCACGGAAAAACCGCTTTTTTTCGAATATTGAGGGTAAATGTCACGGACTACCTTTGAAAAATGCCGAATGATATTCACCGTGAATATCATTTGGCATTTTTCAAGCGTAGTCCGTGACATTTACCCTCAATATTCGAAAAACAGCGGTTTTTCCGTGACTTTCTTGCAGAACTGGTCAAGCCGCACAATTTTTTTATATACCATATTCTCAGGTTCAGCTTCTAAAATGAGCTGTAGGTGGTTGAATTTAGATATGACGAAATGAAATTTTCAGCACTGGATGTACATAGGTTTATCTGGTTGATGACTTTGAACATTATGGTGCAAATTTGATAGGTGTAAAGCAGTGTTGGTAAAAACTCAAAATCTCGAAACTCATGGTTGAGTTTTTTCACGCGCGATTCTTGACTCGCCAAACTCACTGCCGTAAAAATCAAGCATGATTTGACTCATGATTTCACTCATTGCTTTATTTCTCGGTTTGCTTATTATTTGCAACGAAGTGTTGACGGTTGTATGACAGAAAGAAACAATATCTTGCATGTAAAAACATTAAATGTCGTTTAAATTGATTTGGATTCGTTTTACAAGCGAACGAGTTTTCGGCGCTTGACTCGCGAGAGCGAGATTTTGCATGAAAATCTCGCGCGTGAGAAAATGATTCAGAATCGCGCGCGAGTTTGCTCACGCAGGAGTGGTTCATGAGTGAGACTTGAGTGTGATTTTACCAACACTGGTGTAAAGTCCTTGTATCGGCAGAATATTGTGATCCAAGGCACTGTACAGGTCGTTGGTCGGATATAAAAAAGGTAATTTGAATATAGCTTTCAGGCATCGATTCTGTTAAACTTGGGCTTCTTTGAGGTGTGCGTTAAACGATGATCCCCAAACAGCAATTCCGTACTGATAACGAGTACGTACAAAAGCAAAATAGATTTTAAGAAGCACGTGCTTTGGAACAAAACTTGACAGTTTCCGTAACATTCCGCAGAACGATGAGCAGCTGGATAAAATCTTCCGAATATGGATGTCCCATCGTAGCCGGCTATCAATATGAATTCCTAGATGCTTGAAGGTTGAAACTTCCTCTATTGGCAGTCCTTTCACAATAAGTACAGCCTGGCTAGTATTTGGCATAAATGTCCCAACGTGCCTCTGGAGCCGGTCTTCTGAAGGTCATTAGCGACTCCTCGAATTCCATATGCATCACGTTTTTTTTAAGAGCATCGAGTGATTGATTGTGTCAAAGGCTTTAGGTAAATCTAAGAATATAATTCCAGCCGACACACACCAAACGACGCGTCTTCAAATGCTCTACAAGTGTTTCTTGGGCGACTTTGATGAAAAATCGAAACTGAAAAAGTTAACGCAAGAAAACCGGTTTTTCTTGAACCATCCTATGCTTATGCAGAAAAATATCTCTAGATCGGTCAATTTCAAAGCTACATAAAAAGTGTCTTCAGGAAACTTGCTCAAAATTGATAGATCTACAACTTTCTCGAAGAATGTATACAGTTATTCTAGCAAATAAAAAAGTTTGGTTCCCAATTTCTTTGAAAATATGGACCACCCTAATTTTTATGTACATTGAAAAGAGGGCCTGATTTTTGGGAACAACTTTGTAGAAGACCATATTTTTCCAAAAAATCATTTTCAACATTTTTTTTCTGAGAATTGTTTTACCCCGTTATCCTCTCAAGAATAAAAAAAAAATATGTGATAAAGCATCTATTCTTGAGTAGAATATTGAATGTTGCTTTCATAACAAAACGCGCTGCCAACTTCCAGTCGGCAATTCTGAATCATCGCAACGAATCAAGCACCACCTCTGCTGCTGTTTGTGTTAGTGAGATCGGAGAAACGTCAGACTCCCGCCTGCTGATTGGCTGCGACGACTCTGGCGACGGTTTCATTCGCGACGGATTCAAAGAACTCTGAAAATTCGAGTCCGATCAGAGAACATCGTAGCAACGTTATTTCGAAAGGAGGTTGAGTTAGTCCGTTTTACCCTCCTTTCCCCAAATGAAAAAATCTAATAATTGCATTTCTTAGTCATTATTTTTCTGTTGAATTAATATTGAAGAAAACCCCTTGAAAGTGAAATAACGTAGTCATAATTTGCGACAACACTTCTTTAGACAGCTAAAAATATGGGGTAAAATGCATACCCCGAGAAAATTTTTTTTTTTTCGAAAGTTTTTAAGTTGGCGCCTCTGGGTCACATATCAAATGAAAGCTCTTGGGTAATCCTTCAAAACGTAGTACTCAGTTTTTCATCCTAGTTCTGTTGGTACGAAAACAGGCGCCCTGAAAATCGTCAAAAAAATATGAAAATAACCTATTTCTTCAGATTTAATATCAAAGAATATCCAACGCTTGGCTTGAATGGAAGTGCCATAGGAGTAGAGTGTCCATGCAAAATTTCAGCTGAATCCGTTAACTTTTGCGGAAGTTATTGCGACTTTAGTGATTTTACCTATTTTTAGACATGACATGTTTGAGGGCTATTTTACCCCACTTCCCCCTAACGGTAAAATCTGAAAATCGGCCAGATATCATCTTTTGTATGGAAAACCATACCCTGAAAATTTCAGCTCAATCAGAACACATCGATGCAAGAAGGGGTTGCGGCTCTCGCGAACTGGCTCAAGACAATCCGGGTAGCAACCTGAGCTAATACTGTCATTGAAGGATGAAGGAAATAATTTGCGAAAGTGCTAATTCATATTTTTAAGCGGTGCTACGGGAAAGTCATCTACTCCAGTTGCTTTTGAGACATCTAATGTGTTAATATTGTAAGTTACTAGACTTGCAGTTAGAAAGCTTTGCAGTTAAACCGTTTGCATCGACCGAACATCTACTGTCAAAGGATAGCTCAAAAGAAGCTGGAAAAACTTCAAAGAATAGCTACTCTTATAACTACTGGTGCAATGCGAAGTACTCCATCTAAAGCGATACACACTTTACCATACCTACAGTAGACGTTCGGTCGGTGCAAACGGTTTAACTGCAAGTCCGGTAAGTGCAACAAATTTGCAGTTATCACACCGCCAAACGTCAAAATGGTACGTCAAATTAGCCCAAATGAACAGTCAAATGAATTTATAATTCATTTACCGTCAATTGATGGGTTGTTAAGATCGTTTTTTAAATGGGTTTTATCGAGTTTTTGGCATCACGGAGCCGAAATTCATTATTTTGCAGTTTGGGTTACCAACTCATTTGTGTATACTTTTAGGCGGTCCACGCCCAGTCAACCAGTGATCGTATAAGATGTTAAAGTGGAGGCAATATGCGTATATTTTACATGCACCTAAATGGAGGCATGCACGCATATGGCCTCCACTTTATCATCTTATTCAATATCTTATACGATTACTGGTTGACTGGGCGGTAGTCAAAACTGCTCAAGATTAGTGAAACACACATAATGTGATGGATAGAGAAGGTAAAAGTTTGGAAAAAGTGTTACCTGCAATGCAATGCGGGTGTCATTTGTTAGTTTTTGAGTATATTGAAAATACGACACTTAAGTGACTACCACCAATCTGGTCGCGAACGGTCAGAAAATTATTGTTAAGGATTATAGGAAAGTTTTATAGAAGAGCGTCCCAAGGGATCGGAAAGGGAAACATTTTTTCCGGCTTGTTGAATTTTTTTAAGTTTTTCATGCTTTGTGGGAAAAGCAGTCACACTTATTCAAATAAAATGATAAAGAAAGGCATCAAAATTTGCGATAAACTTCGGTTTCAACTATGTAAGTATCTAACACAATCAACCAAATACATGTCGAATGGTTGAGACTTTTCAATAGAGTGATGGATGCATAAGACTGAAAGTAGAAAAATTCAATTAAAATGTCTACTCAAGAACATGTACTTTCATGAGCTCCGCGGAAAAGATTTGATACATTTGATAAAAATAATGATTGACCCTAGTTATTAAAGCATTAAACTTTATATTTTCGCAATGACATCACAGTTTCATTGAGGCCAAATTTTTGAATCAATGACCTATGGCGGAACCACTGTGTAACGATACCATGAAATGTAGGTGGGTTTCGTAATCCGGATTATCGTCGATTCATCATTACGATAGCTGTGGATAAGAGTGCTGCTGGATTCAGTAAGAATTTGGTATAGTCCCACCGCAATTTACACCCCACCAATCGTGCTGCCAATAGGAACTACTGACAACAACGTTTGGTGACTCCAAAGAGGAGCTACTCCTACCAACAGATTTCCTGGGGTTTGGCCTCTCGAAAAGTACCAAACGCAGTGCTATCCGGAGTATTTCGCGAGGGTGGATTTGATGGCAGCGAACTAGCGCTGTCGGTTGTAGTTGACGATCGATGGGTAACTACAAACCGAGGAGATACTCAATAGTCAAAACAGCTTACCTGTAACTTCGACGAATGTCTTTACAGTAGACAGTAATTTGAAGATCTTATGAAAAAAATAAACCATGAGATGTTACTAGCACTATTACTATTCTCCGTGCAGTTGAAACCCGGAATTTTCGACTAGCAAAGTTGGATTTTTCTCCAAATCCGTGCGTCGAACCTAAGTTCGGAAGTGGTGCGCTGTATAGCGGACCAGGTTCACTATACAGCGCACCACTTCCGAAGTTAGGTCCGACGCACGGATTTGGAGAAAATCCCAACTTCGCTAGTCGAAAACTCCGATTTTCAACTAAATTGAGAATATTAATTGTTCTTCATTTTTATTCACAAAGCGAAATTTTGTGGAGGCCCCTAAAATGTGGGAGCCCGAAGCCATAGCCCTTTGATCCCCCCTACTTAAAATCGGACCAGTAGCATAGCTTTCACTCCGGTCACACTGAAGATGAGAAAGACTCATTCATCGCGCATTTGGAACACGAATACGATTGCTGTTGAAGGCGCGATGTCAAGATCATCCTAGGAAACCAAAACGCTCAGAAAGACGAATGCAGATGATTGGAGTTCAGCACTCACCAGTCACTTGGTCTTGTGCCTCTTTTGTCTGACAATTCTCTTCACTGTGCTAGATATAACACTGAGTGAATGAATCGAAAAGATAAGGAAAGCAAAGATCAAAATGAGCAGCCCAGGAACAGGGTTCTTTGATGAACATGAATCGAAAGAAGGGATAGGTAACGATAATTAAGCCGATTCATAGTTTTAGAAATAAATTGCACCATTTTGTTGAAAATTTCAAGGCTTTCGAATACGTTTTGAGATGATACTTTGTGCGATGATTTTACGAAAAAAAAAAAGAAAATTTATTATCAACCTATTTTGTTTCACGCTAGTCAACAATCTAACATCGCGGCCACATCACGTCGTGCTGCAGCCAATTGGTTGGCCTAATCAAATGAAATTCAACCGGATTTTACACCTTTTGTGGTAATCTAATCGAGTGTTAAATAAATTTCGAATAACTCGTACATTTGAAACAATCGAGGAATAACTGGGTCAAATCGCCAAAATGAATAATTCGTTAATGTAATTTTTTTTTTTTCAGAACAAATGCATTTCGTGGATGCTTCACTTCACTGGTCAATAATTTCCGAATAAATAGAGGTTCACTATTCATCTGTTCAACGATTCTTAAATAATCATTTAAAATTTGCTTCGCTAGGTCGACCTATGAAACAGGTCGGGAACGCAGTCAGTCATATGGTGTAGATATCTATTTGCCCAATAAAAGCATATTAAAGCTCCCTTATAACATGTATATGATTTCCAACCCGATGGTCACCAATTCCGGACACAACCTTGTGCCATCGGCGCT
Source organism: Aedes albopictus (assembly GCF_035046485.1). Taxonomy (NCBI): domain Eukaryota; kingdom Metazoa; phylum Arthropoda; class Insecta; order Diptera; family Culicidae; genus Aedes; species Aedes albopictus. The sequence continues at coordinate 407,899,293 of NC_085137.1, forward strand.
GGCTTCCTATGTTGAAGTGGATTTTTTGTTATTGTTGTTGTTGAATGTAACACACACCTCATTGCACACTATTTGAGAAATGATATATATCTAAATGTTTTATTGTTTGTGGTTTGTAAGGTTGAACTAGTTCCGACGACGGCGGCTCTCATTTCTGGCAGTCTTGGTGTGCTACTTCTACCGGAATTTGGGTTTCTTCCAAAGATTTTGACAAAAGGTGGCGTCATACTTACAGTTTTTGCACGGTTACGGCGGTGGTTCCCCCTCTACTCACACCAGACTGAAGCCCTGAGTTTGCTGGATCGCTTGAAGCAGCTTGTACTTGAGTTTTTCCTTCGTCTGGTACTGGGGTAGATCAAGCAGGTTGAAGCAGGTGTGCGCCACCGGCAGGAACTTGTCGTCGGGGGTCGGTTGGATGTGGATCTGAAAGTGGTGAAAGATGGATTTAAAGTAAGAGTTGCTTCAGGTTGGTCCAGTAACAGCGATTGATTATGCAACGTTACTCAGTATATCAGATATGGCTACTGTTACGAGCGTAGACCTGAAGATCTGAACTCCAAGATAGTTTGGCTAACCTGGAATAGTGTCTATTAATGACATTTGAGATTTCAAGAGCTTCACGGTACCCACACAGTTAAAAAATGTCTGTAACAAAAGGACCCCGTCATATCGCACACATTTTTCCATCTGTTTATAAATTTACAGCTTGCTCTCAGTATGAAGCTTGTATTCAACATTCCATACAAGATATTCTTTAATGTAACATTTAGTGAAATAAAATAGAAATTTATATGCAATTTATTTTACGTCTGGTGCAATTTTCAGAAATTTTTGCTGTGCAGCAGATTATGCAATGCTATGGCTGTATGCAATGCTGTATGGGGAAAACACATAAAGTTATTCGTGTAAAGTCGAAGGACTTTATTATAGGACAGTTTGGACAACCCTGAATTTCCCAAAGGTACATAATAATACCAAGTAGACTTCAGATTGGTCCAGTAACCGCGGTTGATTATGCAACGTTACTCAGTATAACATAAATGGCTACTGTTACGAGTGTAGACCTCAAGTTCTGAACTCCAAGGTAGTTTGGCTGACCTAGAATAGTGTCTATAAATGACATTGTAGATTTCAAGAGCTTCACGGATCCCAGTAAGTTATGTAATGCTATTATTTATGGTGAAAACACATCAAGTTATTGTAGATTTGAAGGCATCCTTAGGAAATTTGTACCTACTAGCTTTTATAAGTAAACGTAGCACGATGAAATTGAGTATATTAACATTATATTCTTAATCATTTAATAGTGAAGCGTACCTGCTGTGATGGTTAGAACACTTGACTATCACGCCGAGGACCTGGGATCGAATCCCACTCCCGACAAACTCATAAAATGTGAGTTCTTCCTTCGGAAGGGAATTAAAGCGTGGGTCCCGAGATGAACTAGCCTAGGGCTAAGAATCTCGTTAATACAGATAAAATAATCATTTAATCCTTCAGCTGTCACGCTTCAATCACTATTCAATACGTTATAAAAAAACTTGCATGATTTACACAAATCAATGTGATTCTGGTAGCGATGACCAATTTCTGGAAGATTTGGAATTTTTATTTACTCGTGCATTATTTTGCTCTATATTCATAAAAAATATAGCTGAAATCTTTTGAAAATTACGAACTTTTTGAAGAGTAACCTAGAATCCCCTGGTTCCTGTATGCATCCCTTTTTAAATTATCTTCCAATACTATTCGCTGGAGAAACCCCTCCACAAATTCATGAAATAATAAAAAAAAAACATCACGTTATTCTAAATAAGCTCTTGGGTGCATCACTGAAAATTTTTTTGTGGGATTTCTAAAATTTCCGAAGGGACTCCTGAATTATTTTTTGAAGAGAACCTGAGAGGCATTTCTGAAGAAATCACTTGAGGAATTCCCAGATACTTCCTGGATAAATAACTGAAGAAAAACCTGGATGAATCGCTGTTGCAATTCCAACAGGAATGCCTGGAGGAAGCCCTGTACAATCCCTGGTGGAATTTCGGGCGAAATTCCCGGAGGAATCCCTGGAATTTTTTTTGAAAGTATAACTGGATGAATTCCTGTATAAATTGTGGGAGGAATACCTAAAGAAATTTCGGAAGAGATCTCATGAGGAAATCCTAGAAGAAATCCTACATAAATTTCTGGAGGATTCTTTGGGGATTCTTGATGAAATTCCAGAAGGGATTCCTGGAGGAATCCTTGAAGCAGTTCCTGGGAAAATCTCTAGCGAGAATCCTGGAGGAATACTTGGAGAAACTTCTGAACAAATTCCGGGCGTAATTCCTGGAGGAATACTAGGATAAGACACAACCGGAATTCATGGAGAAATTTCTTAGATGAATTTTTGGAGCAATCTCATGAAGAATTCCTGAAGAAATCTCCAGAGGAATTCTAGGAGGAATTGCTGGAGAAATTTCTAAAAAAAATCCCTCGAGAAATTCCGGGAGGATTTCGTGGAAGAACCCTTGGAGAAATTTCTGGAGGAATCTCTGGGACTATCCCTGAAGATATCCGTGAGGGGAATCCCTGGAGGAATCGCAGAAGAAAATCCTGGAGGATTCTCAGGAGGAATCCCTGAAAAATTCCTGAAAGTATTCCTGAAAAATGTCCTGGAAGAATCTCTAGAGGATTTCCTGAAGAAATTCCTGAAGGAATTGCTGATATAATTTCTGTAGGATGTCCAGAAGCAATTCCTGGAGGAAATTCTGAAGAAACTCCTGGGGTATTTCCTGGAGGAATTCCTGGAGAAGTTCCTGGAGAAATTTCTGGATAAAACCCTGGAGGAATGCATGGAGGAATTCCTAGAGGTATTCCTGTGAAAATTGCTTGAGGAAACTCTAGAGGAAATCTTGAAAGAATTACTGGATGAATTTTTAGAGGAATCTTCAAAGGAATTCTGGGAGATTGTTATTTCTATTATTTTTATATTTCTGAAAAAAAACCTTGAGAAATCCTCGAATCAATTCTAGAAAGAATCCCTGGCGAAATCCTTGAATAAATTTGTGGAGAAATCCCTGGAGAAATCTCTGGAGGAATACCTGCAGAAATCCCTAGAAAATTCCTGAAGGTATTCCTGGAGAATTTCCGAAAGTATTCCTGGAGGATTTCCTTGAAAAATCCTTGGAAGAACCTCTGGAGGATTTCCTGGGGGAATCTTTGACGGATTTCCTGAAGGAATCCCTGGGAAACTTCTGGAGAAATTTCTGGAGGAATCCCTGAAGCTATTCCTGATGGAATCTCAGGAGAAATTCCTGGAGAAATACCAGGAGGAATCCCTAGAGGAATTGCTGATATAATTTATGAAAGATGTCCAGGAGCAATTTCTGGAGAAATATTTGAAGGAATTCCTGAAAAAAATCCTGGGGTAATTCCTGGAGAAGTTTCTGGAGAAATTCCTCGATAAAATACTGGAGGAATCCCTACGAAAATCCCTGGAAAAAATCGTGAAGAAATCCCTGGAGGAATACCTGAAGCAATTTATAAAGGAGTTTCAGGAGAAATTCCTGGAGAAATGCCTGGAGGAATCCTTGAAAAATTCCTGAGGATATTTTTGGAAAATTTCCAAGAAGAATTTCCTGGAGAAATTTCTGACATAATTTCTGAAGGATGTCCAGGAGCAATTCCTGGATAAATTCCTAGAAAAAATTCTGGAGGAATTCCTGAAGAAATCCTTGGGCTAATTCCTCGAGAATTTCCCGGAGGAGTTCCTGGGAAAATTCCTGAATAAAGTCTTGGAGGCATGCCTGTAGGAATGCCTGGAGGAATTCATGCAGGTTTTCTTTTTGGAATTTCTGGAGGAATCCTTGAAGGAATTACTGGAGGAATTCTTACAACAATTCCTGAATAAATTTCAGGGGGAATCTCTAGAGGAATTATGGGAGAAATTTCTGAAAAAAGAATCCCTGAGAAATTCCTGGAAGAATTACTAGATAAATTTCTGGAGGAATTCCTGGAGAAATCCTCGAAGGAATTTCTGAAGGAATCCCTGGGGAATCATTGGAGAAATTCGTGGAGAAGTCCCTGGAAAAATCCCCAAAGATGTTTCTGGAGGTACTTTTAGTGGAATTCCTGGAGGAATCCTTGCAGCAATTCCTGGAGGAAGAATTCTTGGAAGAATTCCTGGAAAAATTCCAAAAGATATTCCTAGAGAAAATCCTGGAAGAATTTCTGAAGGATTTCCTGGAGAAATTCTTGGATGAACTGCTGACATAATTTATGAGGGAATTCATTGATTAATTCCTGAAAAAATACCTGTATGGATTTCTGGAGGATTCCCAAAAAAAAAAAAAAAATCCTGAAGCAATCCTCGGAGTCCTTAAGCAATTCTTGGAGGAATATCTGGTGGAATTCCTGGAAGAATTGTAGAAAAAAACCTAGAGAAATCTCTGCAATGCCTGGAAAATTTCTCCTGATTCTCTGAAGTAATTCCTGGATAAATCTTAAAAGGAATTCTTGTACGAGTTTTTGGAAAAAATCCTTGAAGAAATCCCTTAAAGAATCCCTTGATAAATTTCTATTTTATCCCTGGATAAAATTCTTGGAGGAATATCTGGTGGAATTCCTGGAAGAATCGTAGAAAAAAAATCCTAGAGAAATCTCTGCAAGAATCCAAGGAAGAATCCCTGGATAATTTAAAAGAATTTCTGGAGAAATTTTTAGAGAAATTCTAGCAGGAATTCCTAGAGAAATCCCTGGAAAAACTCCTAAAGGAATTCCTGAAAAAAAAAACGTGGAAAAATTTCTTATGGAATTCTTAGAAGGATACCAGGAATAATGCCTAGAGAAATCGCAGATGGAATTTTTGGAGGAATTTTGGAGAAATCCTTAGAATAGTTCCTGAAGAAACTCTAGAAGGAACCCCGGAAGCAATTTCAAGAGGAATTAGTAAAGAAATCCCTAAACAGTTCCTGGAGGAAGTACTGAATAAATTCCTGGAGAAAATCCTTAAAGAATGCACGGAGGAATTTCTGAAGAAATCTTAAGAAGAGTTCCTGGGAGGAATTTTTAAAATAAGTTGTTCCACAGAAAAAAAAATCAGAAGTTTAGCCCTGCAGAAATTCTTGGAAATTCTTGGAGGAATCCCTGGAGGATATCCTAGAGGAATGCCTGTAGGGATTAACGAAGGAGTCTCTAGAAATACTCCTGGAGAAATATCTAGAAGAATTCCTGGAGGAATCTCTAGAGGCATTTTTGAAGGAATTCCTAGATGAATTTTTAGGGGAATCCCTGCAGCAATTCGCAGAGGAATAATTCCTGGAGGAATCCCGTAAGAAATTCCTGGAAAAATCTCAGAAAGAGTTCCTGGAAAAATTGCAGATGGAATCCTTAGAGAAATCCTGAAGCAATTCTAATAAAAAGTTCGTGGAGGAACTCCTCGAGGAATCCCTGTAGCAGGTTCTAAAGAAATCCCAGCAGGTGTTCCTGAATCCCGGAGGCAGTCCCATACGGAATTCCTTAGGAAATCCCAGAAAAGCTTACTTAACAAATTCCTGGAAGAATTTCTGTAGGAAAAAAATATGAAGAAATCCAGGTCTGCAATAATTTTTGGACGAATTATTGTTGGAATGTTCGGATGGACTCCCAAAACAATGTTTTGTACAATGTTTCAAGGAACTCCTGTATTTATTTTTAGCCAATCTCTAGTAAAATGTCCTGTAAGGGTTGCTGGGGGATATTGCTGCTGAAATACTTTGAATTATTCCAGATTGAATTAATAATAAAGATTGCTAGTGGAATTCTGAAACGAATATATGGCGAAATCCCTGAAGAAATCTCTGAAAGAATACTTGCAGAAATACATAAAAGAATATGTTTTGACATTTCTTTGGGAGAAACTACTGGAGGAATCCTCGAAAAAAGCACTGGAACAATCACTGGAGGAACCTCAAAAGATATCACAGGAGAAATTCCCGGAGGAATGTCTGGTGAAACGCATGAATTCTTGAAAAATTATCTGAAGCAATCCATGATAAAATCATCGATGGAAGCTATGAAAAAAAAAACCCTGGAGGAATTCGTTGATGCATTCTTGCAGAAGTATCTGTAAAAAAATCTGAAGGAATCATGGGAGGAATTCTTGAAACATTTCGTGGAACAAACCCTAAAACAATCTCTATCGGAACCCTGCAAGAAGCTCATGGAAGAATTCCCTTGAAGAATTTCTGAAACAATCTCTGGAAAAGTTCTTGAATAAATGCCTAAAGGAATTTCTGAAGGTGTCCTTGAAAGAATTCGTAAAGAAATCCCAGATATTTTGCTCGTAGCATGACGTTTGTTTGAATTGAATACTAGTGAAATTCGTGTAGCAGTAGCACATAACTACACCTTATAGCAGCATATGGTTCTACAAAGTTCTTCTTTTTTCCTACCGGAACTGGTTCCGACATATCTGAAAAATTTGACATGCTGTTTTTGTACTCTATGAATAAACATCACAAAATTTTGCCATTCAACCAAGCTTGTTATTTGTTAAAATTATATGATAAAATTGAAGTTGTTCGCTTGGAGAAATACTTGGCGGAATTGCCTATGGTTCTCGAGTAAAAAAGGTTTAATAAGTGTGGATAAAAACCTTAATTATTAGAATAGTTTATTTTTTGAGATATTTGTTCTGGAACTCCTAATAATATTATAATGTTTGAGTTGGCTTGAATTAAAAAAATCTGGCGGCTAGAGGGGGGCCACGCCCCCTCCCCTGCCTCCCTCTGGCTAAACCTATGATTCTGTTTTATTGAATATGTGAATTTATACAGACGCTTCTATGTTGGGGTCATATATGACCCCTTCGGCTCCAAAGGATTAAAGGATTTGTATCTTCATCAACTAAGCCAGAGTCTACACCTCGGTTTGGTGTGAGCTCTTGCTATGTTATTGAAAGTAACACAATTAGTCGTCCTGAACTTACCTTTATTGCTTTCATGCCTTGAAGTGGTATACGATCACAGCCCGTGAGAAACAGTAGAAACTTTTTCTTTTCCTCCAGTGGCAACTCGTGGAAGACCTCCCAGAACCACCGAATCTGCAAGAAAGTAAAAAAAAAGTCTTAGCATGATAATATCTTCCAACAGACACCCGCCATTACCGTGGGATCACTGGATTTGTAGCCATTTTTGTACTCAGCGTTCTCCTCCAGAACGTGCCAGTCGTACTCCTCGTTCCCGATGACCACCGCCATCAGTTCGTGGGCCTTGAACAACTTCAGCACGCTGCCGCCGCAAACCTTCATGAATCCGAGCCGGAACTGTTTGAAGGACTCCTCCACCGATTTGTTCAACACGTAGTCGATGTACAACCGAACGAACTCTTCCCTACGATTTTGTAAGAAGATACTTTAAGATTCTGTACATTTGACACCTTTGCGGTGAAACATCTTACTTGTTATCCAAGGTGACCCGCATCTTATCGCCCCCAGGCTGCAACTCGATCGTCCGCATCACGTCAAAATATTCCCGCGTGATGGAGAACGTCAGGTCGAACACCTCCGCAAAGTCCGGCTCCGCGTAGTCCAGTATACTTTGCATCGACTGCGCCACCGTTGGCGAAAGGTCTTTCAGATCCGACAAACCCACCGGCTCGTCCAGCAGCTTCTTGTACAGCGCCAAGGGGAACGGCAAATTGATGATCGTAAAGTTGTAGATGGCCAACCCGCAGATGGCTCCAATCAAGCTAAACATGTTTGGATCATTGTCGTAGAAGTCCTCCATGAACCAGATGGCTCGGGAATCCTCGTACGTTTTGAACATGCCGTATTTGGGATCCAGGATGTCTTTCAGCACTAGCATGAAGAATTCCTTCCGCAACCCCCCAGCATCTTCGGCCTCCTCACCGTGAAACTTGATCTTCAGAGGTTTCTTCAACTCGTTGGTTGGACAATGAGCAAGTTCCCGAATGGTATCCGACACAATGTTCTCCCGGGACACGTTCAACACAATGAACTGCGACACGTTGACATCCGGTGTAAACATGGACAAGAAACTGGCATGGGCTGCGTTTTGCATGGCTTGGTGCATCTGTAACCCCTGATCCGTCTGCAGTAAGTACATCTTGGCGGAGGCGTTGAAGATAAAGGGATAGTTGCACAGCGAGAAGTATGTTCCGTTGTTGTCCGTCACCCAGCGGACGTAGTCCAGCCGGATGTCGATCAGGTCGTCTATCTCGTTGATGTGAAACTGTTCGTAAGGCAGCTTTTGTTTCCGCTCAAGATGATTGATTTTGTACAGGATTCCAACAATATCCAGCATCGCGGCCAAGTTCGGTTCATAGCGTATTTCCTGCCGTTCCTCTCCGTTGCTCCCGACCACGTGGGGAAACTTGAAGTGGATTATGTACAGGATGACGCTTTTGAAGTTTTCTACCATGCGTTCGAAATATTCTACTGATTGCTGTGACCACCACCGACAAACGATCGTGTACGGATTTTTCTGTAGCTTCTGAACCGCTAAACTGAAAGGCGAGTGCAGTTTTGAGTAGTTTTTGGAATTGATGAACTCGTGATACATTGGCAGCGTTAGATAGATTCGTAGCGTTTCCACATCGGCCGGGGATGCCACCAGTGAGGTGATCAGATCGCTCGAGATCGATTCCCAGATCAACTGTTTCAGAGTATCATGCTCAATTTTGCGAATGTTTTCGAATGCCTCGTGGGCCGATTCCATGTCTACACCGGGCTGTTTGGACGAACAGCACAGATGTTGTTCATAAGGCAGCAGCCAAGATCCGTTGAAGCAAGCCAAGCTCTTGAACACGGTTTCGATTACGCTAAGCAGGTCGATATCGATGGTTTCCTCCGGCTGAATGCCGCACAGTTTTTGACTAATCTCGGACGACATCGAAAGGATCTGGGTGTTGGGATCGTACAGACGATAGTCCGCTGAACCTATGCTGTCGGGGCCGTCATCGAAGAGGGAAACGAAACATTGATCGCCACCGGCGAAAATTTTTCCCACGATCAGTTGAGTCACGGGCGGAGTAGTGAGAGTGTTGAGTGTTGCATTCGGGCCCGGGTCGATCTACGCAAAAGAAAATATGTAATCAAAACTATAGTCCTATGGGACTACAAAACTGTAGATATCTATAATAATACTGTTAAATTGAAAAGACTCCTTTTGAATTCATAGTTATTGATATAGGATGTATAACACTTTTAAGAAGGGTCTTTAAGAAGTCTGATGGACATGGTGCCGTATTTGCCAGAACACCTAAACAAGTATTTCGTGGAATTTTTGGAATATTATTTTTATTCGTAATTCTGAGAATAATTCCGAAAATATCTAGCACGCATAAATCCAATCGTTTCGTACACTTCCCAAGAAAATTCGAAAACCCTTTGGAGCCGAAGGGGTCAATATGACCTCGGCGGTGGAACCGAGCATAACAAACGTGTGCCACACCAGCGCGGTTGCAGCAGCGCCGGCAAAACAATTCGGCTCCAAAGGGTTAAGGTGTAACGCCTTAAATTCCATTTTCTACGAGAAATTAAAACATTTGTACCGGAAGTCTGGAATCAAAATGTTGTACGCATCCTTAAGCCTACTTCATCTTTTAATGATGAACGATTCTCGCTATAATTGTTGAACGATTGGCTTTGGCTAGAATGGTCGAGTAGTTTCAGCTTCCGTTGAATTAACAGGGCTTCAGATGGTTTTGAGGAAGGTTTTAAGGCATTTGAAGACGTTTTAGGTAATTTGGAAAGGATAATAGGGGGCTTTTAAAAGGGGTTTCAAGGCATTTGGAGGCGTTTCAGGTGGGAAAATTTAAACTGGCATCCAGAGGTTTCAGGGATGTTTCAGAGCGGTAATGCCGCGAAGTATTTTGGTATTTGTCTTCGGCAAACGGTCTCACATGGCCCGTTGCTCAGAGAAATTGATTGTTCGTTGTTCCTTCAGGATTGATCCAAGAGTTGATCCATTTCTTCCATTATTTTTCTTGAATCTCTTTACGGAATTTCTCTCACATGTGTTCACAGTTCCTCTTTGAATTTCTTTAATATTTGCTGTTTGGATTGCTCGCAGACTTATTCGAAAAATCTCTTGAAGAACTTCCAAAGAAATCCTGACAAAAACTGAGATATCTCAAAAACAGTTGTGGTTTTTGAGATATCTCAGTTTTTGTCAGAATTTCTTCCGAAGTTCTTCACGAGATTTTTCGAATGAGTCTCTGCGTAGTTTCTCGTAAGATTTCACTTGCACTCTTTCGCCATTTCTTCGGAAATTTCTTACAAGGAATTTCGTAAATTTTCGCCGGAGATACTACGAGACAAACTTCTTGAAAAATCCCTGCAAGAACTCCAAGAGCAACTATTAAAGGAATTCCTGAACTAGCATAAAGCATTTGCGGGTAGGGATTCTGGGAAAAACATTCTGCCCGATCTGTTGTCTGATCATCAGACCTGGCTGAGATAAAAGAGAAAAGTCCCGGGAGAACTCTAAGGGAATTCACAGGTGAAACTGCAAAAGAAACTCCGCGTGAACCTTTAGGAAATATAAAGCTGTAACTCCTGTAGAAATCCAAAGAGAAAATCACAGAGAAGAAAGCTCACGGAAATTTCGGAGAAACTTCGGAAGAAATCCCGGCAGAAAATGCTGTAGATTTGTGTAAAGCCTCTTAAACCCGTTTGCTTTCAAATGCTTCAAGTTTTTACGCCCTTACAAACCCTCTAGTAGAAATCCCAGGAATAACTCCTGTAGAAACTCTGGAAGAAACCCCTGGAAGATTTTCTGGGGAACTTCTAAGACGAATGCGGAAAGAAATCGCGTAAATATTCACGAGCAATCCTTATAAAAACTCTAGGAGAAATCCCGCGACAACAACTTCGATGTATCCTGAGAGAAACTCTTGTGGAGATCTCAGGATAAATCTTGGCAGAAATATCAGAAAATGTCTTTGGGCAAGACGTAGGAGGCATTCCGTGAAAATACCACGAGGGACTGTGTTGCCATGTGCAGCATGGTTGTCCCAATGTAAATAAGGATTCCCATAGAATATGGGACAACTTTGCTGCGCACGGCAGTGTGGGAGCAATATCGGGAAAACCTCTGAAAACAGTCCTGGAAAGAAATTCTGTAGAATCCCCGTGAACAACTCCAGAAGAAATCAATCGAAAATTAGGAATTTTGGATGAATCCGGGAAAGACTTCTTGGAAATAGGAATCCGGAAGAATCTCTTGGAGGGCTTCAGAAACGAATACATACCAAGAAAAACAACGTGGAAAAAATCGGAAGGAGTCTTGAAAGAAATCTTGGGAGGCATTCCAAAAAGTATTTTCAAATAAACTCCAGAACAAACCCTGACGAAATTTCTGGAAAAATCCTTGTAGTGGAATTTCTAGATGCACAGACTTACGCAACTCTTCTATAACTTTTTTATCCTTATCTAAAAAGTAGTAAATTCTGTTGATTCTACTTCTGAGCTGATCAACAAGAAGTAAAGTTCACTCTTTTTTATTCATACGACCCACTGTTTATTTTGTTTTATTCTGTTATTCTGTTATAATCAACGCACCCCCGGGCCGTGGCCAATCTGCGTTGTTTCGCTGGGCGATACGTCTACCAGTAGACTTGTATCTGCCCTATGCTAAACCGATTAGCATATCAAGTCCTTTCCACTGATGAGTAGGCTCGAATGTCCCGCCCCTCCCTATAACCCATAGGGGGAAATAAGGAGTTTCCAGTTTCAAGTATTGTATTGATTATGACACCAACTCTTTCTATTCCTTGGTAAAAAAAAAAAAAAAAAAAAAAATCACTAGACTTGTTTTATCAGACTACTATTAATAATGAACATAATTAAGATACAAGTTTGCATACACAATTGTAAAAGCAGTGTTAGATACTTTAAAGTGAATTGAAAAATGTAAATAAGATAAATTGTAAACTATTCCGCGGCGACACGAATGCTTCAATAGTGTCATAAATAAACGCGCAAACAAACAAATAATTGATATTGAAGTATGCATATTGCATTATCTATTAGCAAAGTCGTAGAAAGAGTTGGGCGCCTGATTATAAAATTGTTGTACTTATCTTGTGTGTTTCGGACAAGTCCCGTTTGTGTTGGCCATTGGGACACTTCTTGCTTCAAAACGGTCGTTTCTGGAATGGAAAGAGAATAATTGGCCGCACAACTCCGCAAATGGGCGGCCCGCACATATTAGTATAATGTTGCTATGATTTAAAATAGTAGAGTATAATTGTTAATCTAGATGAATACTGCTACTAGTTCAGGTTTCTCACCCTCCACGATTCTCTAGATACTGTTATAGTGTGTTTGTTGTTAATTTGTTGATAAGTGAAGCCTCCAGTACTTCAAAATTCAATGTAGCGAAGATCTTGAGCGGATAGCATTCATTGATAATGATAGTGATTATTTTAATATAATATGGCTTAACAAAAATTACTATTCAATTATTTTAAATCGGATTCGTCAATAAAATTATTGTTCATAAAATAATTAACCATGCGAATATCGAACTACACAAACTAAAAAGTGTTATTATATTTTACCAATGATTTCATCCTAATCTTGACCCTAACATAGTTATGCGCTTAGTGGACAATGACCAAAAATAGTGTTGTTTCGACAATAGTCACATACTATGCCCTACGACATTGACGATTCTATTGTCTATGGCTCACCTATTTAGCGCCACCCAGCAGGGACTTGGTCTGGTACCCAATTCAGTATATCCGCTCCACGTAATGTACCGTACCTCTTTCGATTTGTGATATATTACGCGGAACATTACTCTCTTCATTCGGATAGCGGCTATGTAACCCATTGGATTAAAAACCTCCATCAAACATGAAGCGATTAATCGGAGACTGAAGACTCTATACCAAATTTGGCTCAGAGACAGGTAATCAGTGAAGTCAGTTTTTCTCGTTTGTCAGAGACGATTGATACGTATTAAGACAAACTTTCCACTGCATCTGCCAGCAATAATCGTTGATCGATCAACATTTCGAGTACCTACCCCAATTTACACAAGTATGCCAAGGATCACCGCTCATGCTTTACAATACAGTTGGAAAAACTAGAGCAACACCTGGCCACAATGATGCATAAAGCACTAAAGCGGACCGGAAGTGTCGGTGAGCCAGCCCCACCGACCCACTGTTTATTTTGTTTTATTAAAGCAAAATTTCCCTGAGGATTTCCGGTTTTCCAGTTTTTTTTCAGGTAGTGGACACCCTGAAAATGGTTTTAATTTTAGGCGAGCGACGTGCTAGCTGGATCGTATCGACTTGGGCAGGTTGATTCCAAAAATCGGCTCTAACAATTATCTCGAGATGGCCGCGATAATTTGCAGGACTGCAGCGGGGTTTGAAAACGTTTCAATACGTTTTACTCGGGCTTTCAAAGGAGTGTCAGCGGTGGTTCCAGAGGGGGTTTTAAGTATTTCAGATCCTTCCATGGGGTTACGGAGCGCTTCTGAAGCATCCTGATAACACATAACACACCCGAAAATCCTGGAACATTCTTGAAAGGTCTCTAAAACCTCCTGGAAGCCCCTTGAAATATTTCTGGACGGCGGATTCGGTTCCCGTTCCGGTCGGGAAAAATTTCTCGACTCCCTGGGAATAGTTTATCATTGAATTTGCCTCACAATTAAGGTGGCCCACACTTATATGAAAAACAAAAATTTCGAAAAATGCCAAGTCTTACATCCTAAATCAGTTGTTTTGGACTCTCAGAAGCTATGTTCAAAATTTGAGCAAAATCGGTTGAGCCTAAGGGGGCGCTCAAAACGTTTGAAGTTTGTATGGGAAAACTTGGCCAAATGTATGCATAAATTTGAGGTTTTCGAATTTTGCCACTAGGTGGCGCTGTAAGCGTTCAATAATCAAACCCTTTGGTATTATTGTAGGTGACTATATGCCAAACAACTTTGCTGAAGACCGCAAGGTGATCAAACGTCTGTGAAAAAAGTTATACCCTTGGTAAAATGAGGATAAACTTTATTGTTATTTTTCAAATACATGTAAAGGAATAATATCAATAATGAAATCTCAATACTTTGCCTCACTTTGCCAAGGGTATAACTTTTTTCACAGCCTTCGGATCACTTCGCGGTCTTCGACAAAGTTGTTTGGCATATAGTCACCTACAATAATACCAAAGGGTTTGATTATTGAACGCTTACAGCGCCATCTAGCGGCAAAATTCGAAAACTTAAAATTTCTTCATACATTTGGCCAAGTTTTCCCATACAAACTTCAAGCGTTTTGAGCGCCCCCTTAGGCTCAACCGATTTTGCTCAAATTTTGAACGTAGCTTCTGGGAGTCCAAAACAACTGATTTAGTAGGTAAGACTTGGCATTTTTCGAAATTTTTGTTTTTCATATAAGTGTGGGCCACCCTACTCACAATATATAAATTCATGCAATGATAGGCAAAGAAAGCTCTTCAATTAATAACTATGGAAGTGCTCAAAGAACACTAAGTTGAAGCGAGGCAGACCAAGTCCCAGTGAGAACGTACAACCATAAAGAATAAGAGAGAAATAACTCCGCCTACACCTTGACACAAACTGGAAAACCTCTGAATATAGAACTCCTTCGATTCTCCCTGGAACGCACACAGGCGTAAATGGGCCAAATTCCCGGCCATAAGTCGAAAATTTTTTTTCAGGGTTTTCCAGAGTCTAATATTGTTTAAAGATAAATGAAGTAATACTTCATCATGTGGCAATCAATAAAATACTTTGGGATGCATATTTTTTAAGAATAAATGCCGAAATATGACGATTTTCTCTACTGTTTTTTTCATTTGCATCATAACTCTTAACTCATAACTCATAACTAAACTCATTGCGTTTTTCACTCAGTACTCCACGAACTTACTTTTATGTATAAAGTTGTGTTAAAATGCCATGTTTTAATAGAAAAATTCAAACTGATATATTCCACACGGCTTCTATCATCATGTTCAAACTCCTAAAATTTCAATCTATGATTAATTTTTGAGTTTTGATGTGTTTTCCAGGGCACTATAAAAGTTACCCCAAAATGAAAATGTGATTCCCAAAATATCTAGAAAAAGGTACAACATTTAATATGAGTTTAAGGGGCCGTTCAAAAATTGTGAAGATAGAACAATTGTTCAGCAAATTTCCCAATTATGACACCCCTTACAACTTTGCTGAAGACATAAACACGTTATCTACACTTATAATTGAATTTCTCACACTCTTCTAGGAGAATTTCTATGAAACGAGGTGGCCGTTGTTTCCAAACAACATTTTCCATGGAAATATAATTATTTTTCAGTTCTCTGTTGTCTAATAAAAATGTTCGACGCTTCGAGCGATTTTTGGGGGAGAAAATAAACGTTGTCCTTAGAGAGGTTATGAGCCTAGCCTTTAAGTGGATTAATATGGCTATTTATAATCCAAAATTCTTCCTCAATATCTAAATTCACAATTTTATCGCTAGTACATACATAATACACCATGAAAACGTGTTAAAACTTTTTGGCCATGAAATGGACCCTGTTACTCCAGTGTGGACTCCAATCGGACTGGAAAGGAACAACGGCCACCTATCATCCTTGTGCTCATCATTCTACCATGTAGAGTAGAAAAGTGAAAGCAGCAGAAAGGCAACCAGTTCGATAAAGCATAATAGAATACATGTAGGCACTGTACAATACTGTGTAGGTACAGCTGTCAATTGAAATCGCTCACGTGGACAATAGAGCTGTAAATTAGGTTAAGCGATTAAGAATAAAAAAAACTGATGTTGTTTCTTGAGTTTTTTCCTAGTTAAATATTTGACCCTGTGTACTTCAGGCCTAAGAGTCTATCATGGTCGAGCCCAGAAGCCAAGAACGAGGGGGAAAGCATACTTCAACGTCCATGCATACGAGAAGAAGTTCGGGTCATCTTATTCAACTAGCGGGCATCGGGTGGACTAGCCAGGGAAATCGAAGGCCATTAACTGCGAAGAAAAAAAGGATTGTTCAATGTGCAAATACCTATGATGCGCACGTTGCAAAAAAAAAAACACAGAATTCAAGCAATTGCCAACTTCACTGCTGCAAAGGTGGATGGCTATTAGCAACATCTACTTTGCACGCAAGGATATCCGCAAGCACACCTGGAGACATCCAATCGGCGAAGATTGCAGCCAAATCGACCATGTGCTCATGTGCTGGTAGATGGTCGACACTTCACGAACGTCATTGATGATAGAACTTTCAGGGATCCAAACATCGACGCAGATCACCGTCTCGTAGTTAGTAAGATTCGAGTTCAGTTTATTGACTGCATTGGACTCTAGGAACCGGCGATAGATGCATCTCAACATCCAGCGTTTTTAAGCAGACGGTACGGTAGCTGGGTAGCTGCCTATTAGCACAAGCTGGGCGAGCGGATAAATGAAATCAACGAGAGCGTTAATATCAACACTCTGTGGGAGCCTATTCAGAGGTAAACGAACGATAAGAATATCGCCAGAAGTCGGATGCGGATGCTGGTGTTGGGAAACAAGAGTAACCGAAAAGGGAACCCACCGCAAAAAGAAATGAGAGCATGAGGCCAGTGCTGCAGTGGTCTGCAAAACCTGGGAAGGTCTTGGAGTTTATCAATTCCATTGCACCTGACTGGGAGACGACGCGTCGTGGCAGTAGCTGATTACTTGACACATGGTAATTAGCTGGCTAGATGCGAATATCAAAACGGGACATGCCACAAAAGTTCAGCCTATTGGACGCAGTGGCTTAATTTCCCCAACAGGGGAGGAAAAAAAGAAAAAAAAAGAGGCCAGTGCTGAAAAATTCATTTCGTCATATCTAAATTCAACCGCCTACATTTCAGAAGTTGAACCTGAGAATATGGTATATGAAAAACTTGTGCGGCTAGACAAGTTCTGCAAGAAAGTCACGGAAAACCCGTTAGTTTTCGAATATTTAAGGTATTTAAATGGCACGGACTACCTTCGGAAAATGCCAATTATATTCACTGTGAATATCATTTGGCATATTTCAAAGGTAGTCCGTGACATTTACCTTAAATATTCGAAAAATATCGGTTTTTCCGTGACTTTCTTGCAGAACTGGTCTAGACGCACAAGTTTTTCATATACCATATTCTCAGGTTCAACTTCTAAAATGAGCTGTAGGTGGTTGAATTTAGATATGACGAAATGAATTTTTCAGCACTGTATGAGGCAATGTTAATGCTCAGGCGTAAGAGAGTATGGAACAAAATGATATGCGGAGGCTTCACAAAAACTGTTAATGACCTGTGGAGTGTGGACTCCAGCGGAAAACAGCGACTTCTCCCGTCATGTGAAAACATCGTGTTGGAAGCTTGCTGTCAGGAGAGAGCACTTCGAGGAATAGTTTTACGGTAGGAATGGAAGAGCGACAAACAGAATTCGAATCGAAGACGACCGACAGGCTGTGGAACCTCCAATGCTAGACGAGATCAAGTCGACCAAAAGAGGACTGAAAAACCAAAAGACTGCTGAAAAGAACAAACTCCCGGTTGAGCTTCTCAAACACATGTGAGCAGCTGTATCAACTCTTAAACCGTGTAAAATTGAAGATATGGGACGATGAGGAACTGCCTGCTTCGGCGGGTATCAAATTTGACGCAGTTTCAGCAAAACTGTGTATAACTGTGCTGTTGAACAGGCAAGAAATAAATAATACAACAATACAAGTATTCAAAGTTTTGTTCAAAGGAAAGAATACATAATACCCTCTCTGTAATGGTGAAAACGGAAAATTTATCTCATACAAATATCTAGTTCATTACTACCAATCTAATACTTCACCGATCGTGTCCTACTATTATTCATCCCGGGAGAATCGCTGGATGAACTCCCAGGAGGAACTCTGTAAGAAATGCTAGGAAAAATTCTTGCCGAAAACCCAAGCTGATCTCCAAATGAAATCTCTAGCCCTGCCTCGGGTAGAAACTCCGGAAGTAACTCTGAGTCATCCAGGGAATACCTCTGGAAGGAAATATTTATGAAACGTCAAGCAATTGGAGGGGGCCATCCCGGGCAAATTTCTACGGAGTAACTTCTGGAGAAATTCCAAGAGCATATTCTTCAGAAGTCTGGGGAAAAACTTCGCGAGAAATTCTGATAGTTTCTGCAGAAATTTATGAAGGAAGTATTTAAAAGAATCTCATAAAAAAAATCAGAGAGAAACATTCATACAAAGCCCGGAAGAACCTCTGAAAAATCACAGGAGAACTTGAATGCAAGAATGCAAGAAAGAATCATGTAAGAAATCACTGAATTGTTAAATTTCCGGATTCTCGCCGCTAATTCCGGATTCTCGTTAGATATCAGATCACAGAATACTACTACTACACCGCTAACTGTTACCAACTACATACCTACTAAAGTGTTGAGAAAATTACACAATTAAACAGTAATTTTACACCTAGAGGTTCATTGAGTTAAAGAGAGTGAAGCCAAGCATTTTTGGGCGGTTGCCGTGATGTTTCACTCTGAAGTCAATTACTACTTACCCAAGGCCCTCGTACGATCTGCGGTGTATTGTAGTTACTACTAACACCCACGCCCAGTTGTCCGACTCCGCCCAGCCCGAACCCGTAGATCTTCCCTCTGGACGGCACAAACGCCAACGTATGCCTCCGTCCGCACGCAATCTGCGTAATCTTACTGCCCATCAGCTCGAACACCATCCTCGGTAGAATCTCATTGCTACACGTGCCATGCCCCAACTGGCCAAACGTTCCCGCCCCGCATGTGAACACGCCACCCTCCTGCGTCAGAAAGGCGGAGAAATCATCGCCGCAACTGATGTAGCGAACCCCTAGATTCCTCAGGGTTTTCAGCTGCTGCGGGAAACACCGAGAAACGAGATCATTCAACCCCAACTGGCCGAACGTGTTCTTTCCCCAGCCGAATATTGCACCGGATCTGGAAAGAAAAAAGAGATCATCGAACGTTTCCCCGCATTAGCCACCGATCGAAACAAAATCTTACTTGGAAACGGCGAAACTGTGATTACCTCCGCAAGCAATGAACGCAATCGGAATCCCGGCAAGCGATTTCACCAGCGTCGGAGTGACGACCTTCTCGCTGGTCGTTCCCAATCCCAGCTGACCGTACCCGTTGGCACCCCACGAGAACAGTTCCCCACTGTTGGTCAGCGCCAGCGAGTGAAACTGTCCGGAAGCGATCTGGATCACCGTTTTCGTGGCGATCGTTTTCACCATTCGTGGTGTGGTGTAGGTCTGGAGATCGCTGTCGTGGCCCAGCTGTCCGATCGAGTTCGAACCCCAGCTGAACACTTGGCCCCAGTTGGTTAGGGCGAGCGAGTGCGTGGTTCCGCAGCTGACGTGCGTTATGATGTAATTTTCAAGGGACGAGATGAACTCTGTGGGTGGTTTTGGGAGTTGACAATTTCGATGAATGATTTTCATTTGTGCTCATTAGGTACCAAATATTAGTAAAAAAAAAATAGAATGAATATATGGTATGTGTGTTTGGTAAAACTAAAAAAGTCGGAGAATTCACAGAATGTCTACTGAACTACGGAAATGAAATTCCTAGTGTTTTAGCCGTTACGTACAAGCGTCAGAAGCTAAATCAAAAAGAGGGTAAACAAAACTTTCGACACGGTATCGACGCCCACCTTAGGGTCTTGTAAGCACGCTACGTAAAAGTTTTCGGATGAAGGTGTTCTTGATGTAGCCTTTCATAAGAACTTTTGAAGAATCCACCATGACTCAGCATGCAACTCAAAAGCCAACTACGCTACTACAGCAAAAACACAAAACTGGAAGTTCACAGGGTCGGGGATACGCATTCACGATCAGTCATGTCATGTGTGGTGGCAAAAAGAATTACATACTAAAGCGGCACGTACGTGGCCGTTTGTTAGGTAGGCAGTCCGTGTCGTGCCCCAGCTGTCCGTGGTCGTTGTTTCCGCAGGAGAACAGTTTCCCGTCCTTGGTCAGCAGCAGGGTGTGCGTGGTGCCACAGGCCGCCTGCTGAACGCTGGACGAATGGCACCAATCCATTTCACGGGGTAGTAGAATCTGGGGCAAGAAGGTGGAGGTTAATTTGTGTTGAGCTACAATTACTTAGTCTGTACGATCAATACCTGTTCATCCTCGATGCCACCGAGGCCCAGTTCGCCGTGGACAGTGTTACCCCAGCAGTAAACCGCCATACTGCTGCTTCGGTTCTAGCCGTTTGATCTCAACGTAGCCACGTTTGATTGCACACTGAAACAGAAATAATCATCGTTATATCATTGGAGTTGTCGTTTATTATTCATTTCTGGTTTTTGCGGTT
This sequence comes from Aedes albopictus, assembly GCF_035046485.1. Taxonomy (NCBI): domain Eukaryota; kingdom Metazoa; phylum Arthropoda; class Insecta; order Diptera; family Culicidae; genus Aedes; species Aedes albopictus. The sequence continues at coordinate 407,919,621 of NC_085137.1, forward strand.
TTATGTTTGGCTTATCTGAGTCTGCGGGAACTTGTGTACAACATATCGTCAATTATTGCATCATTTCGGGTGCGATCTCAACATATTGTTGATAATGAACAGACTGCATTGAGCTTTGACGTTTGACTTTGAGAACACTTCGAAATTTAATCGATTTAGAGTTCGGAAAATGGTTTCACGTGTATGGGTGAAGGGACGCGAGGTGTGCTTCGTTCCAGACAGCAGGCAACGACAGATATTGAATCTCTTCCGGTCTGCGATAGAGCAATGGATAGATGCATATGAATTGGTGAGCTCGTTCCATTCTATTTTGTTTTTTTCTTTAAATTAATTATTAAAAGGTTTTCTAAACTGTTTGCAGATGTAATATTTATGTATTTTTTGACAGCAAGTGTCAGCTTAGGACTAGCATTTTGTGAAACACTCAATCTCCTTCGACTTCAGTGCAATTTTTATTCTACTAGGTAAAGCCGAGCCCTTCGACTTTTCTTCATTCTTATATTTGACAGTTAGCGACCTTCTCGTGCGTGAGTTAAATATAACATGTCACATGCCGAGCCCTTCGGCTGCAGCTGGGACCTGCAGTTAGTAATTTGTTAGTTCGAATATATTCGCTATTTAGTAAACTGTGTTAGCTACTAACGTACCTTACATCAATTTTGCTCCGACGGCATAATGGACATTTGGTATAATTTCTAATTAGGCAAAATAAGGTCATTTGGCATAATGAAAGTTGTTCGAAAAGTAACGATCATTCGGTATAAATGACATTTGGCATTTTGCAAGTAAAAGAAAATCGAGTTAGATACTGTTTCGTTTTATTCCCACTATGTATTTTAATATTTTGATAGATACGGATTTAAGTTGGAATTAAAGAAGGGTGCATCATTATTGAAGTTTAAAATTGAATGAATGCATCAATAAAGAAGGGTGTATTCACAGACAAACAGACGTAACACTGGCAAAATCTTCATAGACCACCGTTTTAACGACCATTTTAAATCTTCATAGTTGTGGCCTTTACAACCAGAGACGCGTGTATTGTTTGTTTTGCGTTTGACATTTCACACTAGCGCCTTCTGCTGACGATGCCCACCAGATGATGATATTGTAAACTGGGCGATGGATTTCATCACATTTCGATTTATTTAGGAGAAAACACATCTTATTTGAAAGTTTAATTCTATATTCTGACAAATTGATGTATTACTATGTATTTTCAATTTTGGGAAAATGCTTTACTTTCTAACATCAGATGCAAAAGAAGGGTGCATCTCTATATCTTGCAAAATTATGCCGCATTTAATGTGAAGCGCCCTATAACCAACTGTAAAGGCGTAGATATTCAGCATGACCATGCTGAGGATGACGGGTTCGATTCTCGGTCGGTCCATGCACTTTTCGAAAAGGAAATTTCCTTGGCTTTTATTGAGCATAGAGTGAGTATCTTCGTGTCTGCCATACGACACACATATGATAGAGTGGGTCATCGTTTATATGGGAAAATGAAAAATTCAATGGTATCCCATCAGATCAAAGCTTTTTTGATCCCATTCAGGACCCAAATAAGTGTGCAAAATTTGGGCAGAATCGGTTATGTCTACGTTTTGCGCATCGCGTTTGAAGTTTGTATGGAGTTTTACATAGGAAAACACACTTTTTTGCATTTTTCTCATAACAAGCTCGAATTTTTCTGAAACCATGTAACCGATAAAAGGAAAACATAGCCTAGGGTGTCCTGAAAAACTATGTCGAAGACCGCGAAGTGATCTGATGCTTATGAAAAAAGTTATAGCGTTGGCGAAACAGCATGATTGTGTTGCTATTGTTATTCCTTTACATGTTAAAACATAAACACATGCATGTGGTTCGATGGTTAAAACTATTTTCACAAGCATCGGATCGCTTTGCGGTCTTCAACAAAGTTTTTCAGAACATCTTAGGCTATCATTTTACAGTATCGGTTAAAAAGTTTCAGACAAACTTTTCCAACTTATGACAAAAATGCAAAAAAGTTTGTTTTCCCATACAAAATCCCATACAAATTTCAATTGCAATGCGCAAAGTGTAGACGCAACCGATCGTGCTCAAATTTTGCACAGATACTCAACTCAGGACTCGAAACGGAACCAAAAAAGCTTTGATCTGAGAAAACGGTTCCGATGACCCACGCTAATATGCAACGTCACTGGCAGAGGATGTTCTCAATTAATAACTGTGGAAGCGTTCATATAACACTTAGCCAGGCTTGACAGAAACTCCCTCGCGAGAAAATGAGGGAGCGATTTTGGCGATTTTCTGAGGAGTGAAAATAAAACTCAGAAATCACAACGCAAATCCTCAACAGCACCGAGCGCGAGGGTGCCGCGCAGCGAGGAGTTCGTCCAACGCTCATAATTGCTTGTTGTGTTTCTCACGTCCACTCACACTCAAAAAGCTCTCGTGAGTTCCACTCCCACACAGAAAGACTCTCGAGGCGAAAATCGCACTCAAAAACCCGAAATAATCATCGGCTCTTTTTTCGTTCCCCTCTTCCTCGCTCAGTTTTTATTGCCTCTCTGGTTAAGGTTCGTTCGCTCCCTCGCGACGAGGCAAAAGCAAAACACCGCTCTAGAGCATGTTGCAAAACTCTTTTGATTTCGAGGAGGATTATCAAGCCTGCACTTAGCTGAGAAGCCGGCTTTGTCCCAGTGAGGCCGTCACGCCAAGAAGAAGATAGGACGAGGGCATAAATCTGAAAACTAAATGACGATTTTGTACTGAAAAAAAAAATGGAATGATTTGTCGTCTTCGCCTTAACCTTCTACTTCCGATGGTTAAGCGATTGTGCTAATTTTCCCCGAATGTCGGTTGCTCGAATTGTCGTTTCCTTGAATGGCTCGTTTCTCTGAAAGGCCCGTTTCCTTGAAAAGTACATTCATGTTTGAAATGATCATTTACCTCAAAATGTTCGTGATCATGGGGACTAGGCTGTTCAAAAAGTTATCCAACCATAATTTGACAACTCGTTAGGTTCAATTTGGTTCTATAAAGCATTGGCAGCAATGGAAAGAAGGAATCATAACACCATTATTTGTTAAGTACTGTTTCAGCCTATGGAAAAAGAAGGGTGATTCGGGGAAACGAAATTCGGGGAACCGACATTCAGGGAAAAGAAGTACAATCCTCTAAAGCACGATCGATTTTCGACGAACTCGAGACAAACGAAATTAGATGGATATGATGCAAAAAGCTAGGCAATTAGTTTTAGAATGTGATTGTAACCTCATATGGTTAATCAAATTGCTAACTGCTTGTTTCAATAGTGGAACTATTGATAAATAATGAACCTATTGATTTACAACTAAAATTGTTTAAATTGATTTCGAAAAAGTTAGCCGTTTTGCAATAACTTTTGTTTTTCTTGCACTTTTTACGGAAACGCTTTGTTGGCATAAAAATAATTGCGGCAAAGAAAGGGTTAAGTGACTCAACGATTCAAATTTACAGTTTAAATGAGAACAATTGATAACGATTAATGTGATATGTCTGTTTTAATGTGGTACTTCTAATCAAAATTTGAGATGTTATACCAGCTATCTTGTCAGCTATAGTAACAGTATTGTGTGGAGATTGGTTTGCCTAATAGCTAGTAAAAATTCGATTATAATTTAAAAAAATGTTGAATATTCTTGAAGTTATGTCAAGGATTTACAGAGAGAATACATGGAGTGAAGATGTGTTATTTCGTGTCCAAGATTGTATCGGCCCTGTCTATACATGGCCTTTGTATATTAAACACATTTTAAGATCGAAAGCATTTCGTTACCACGAGAGAATAAAATTGACAACGTTTTTCTTCATAAACGGCTTCCGAGACCATGAAGGCTGGCTTGAATTCGTCGTTCGAATTAAAGGTGCTCATAGTCGAAAATATCACATTGATCTGAAAAACCTGTTCAATTATTTTTTCCACGACGATGTCCAGTGCAAATATTTCTCTTATTGTTTAACTAACAAAAGATATGAGTTCTTAAATGGCAACCCAAAGGTATCCAGAAACTTGTAAATAAATACAACAATAGCAGAATTAATAACAAGGTTCGTATAAAGACATTTGTAATCGACTAGTTTGTATCTAGATTGTCTATAGACCTTTTCATTTTATACCTGGCAATTTTCTCTTTAGCCTCTCACCATCTCTCTCAGATTCTCTCTTGTTCCATAATTATTAATGCCACTCGACTAGTTGAATTGATAGCGCAGTTCTTTCTCTATCAAGAAGCCGGAGTGAAAAGTTGTACGATGTCTCATACGGAGGATAACATGTTGGAATATGATGACAGCCAATCCGACGAACCATCCCGAGAGATTCTCCGAACTTCGAAAGGGAAAGATGTGCTGACCTATGAAGGATTTACTCATTATGCTTATTAGACCGGTAAGTAGAAATTACATGTCAAAATGATGGAACACGTGTTGATTGAGGTTATTTTTTTCTTGCGGAGGTCAGCATGCTTTAGCAAGCCAGGCCTGCGTTCGTGATATTATTTCTTTCAATTTGTGCTTTTTAAGCTTTTTCAATACAACTATGTAAAATAATGCAAACATAACATTTGTCTTTACCGAACCGAATCGAGAAAGATGCAGTAAACGGATTGTCGTGATCAAACTCGCTACCCTATCACCAGTGGGAAGCGATGCGCAAGTTGCTTAACATGGATGAAGAATGATATTGAGCGATCGAAGCGGCTATTATCATAATTAGAAGAGAATTTGTGCATGTAATCCAGTGTATCGTTGGTGAAATGCTAGATTAGCAAAGAAAATAAGACACATTTTTTTGAAAACATCAAAAAGTCGTATGCACAATATCACTCGTATCACTCACGAATCACATCATCGCTTGATCGCTTGCGATGCGAATGTGGACGAATGAATAATTTCCAAGTGTGGCTTCCACCCGTTCAAACATACAAACTAAAGCGACGACCGTTCGCTGCTGACTGGCTTCGAATGTGGAAGAAGATGCAAAGTGGAAATCAGGAACCCTGCCTTCAGGAATTCCTCCTGGAATCCTCTCTGAAACTTCTCCAGAAATTAATCCAAGACTTCTCTCCCAGGAGCTGTTTAGAGATTTCGATTTAGAATTCATCTTGGGATTGCTTCCGAGATTCCTCCTGGGGTTTGTTCAGGAACTCTGTCAGGGATTCCTTCAGGAAGTACTACAGGGATTCTTTAAAGAGTTCCGCACAAATTTCCCAAACGAAGGAGAACGTGCCTCTGGAGCCGACCTACTAATACCGGAAGAGTTCCTCTACGTACTCTTTTTTGGATTCCTTCAGGATTTCCTCAGGAATTTCAACGGCTTCTTCACAACTTCGATTTCTTTAGTACTTCCTCGTGGGATTTCTTCAGAAACTCTTCTTCAAAAATTGATCCTCGTATTTCTTCAGGAATTCTTCCTGGGGTTCCTCCAAGAAATCTTCCAGGGAATTTGCCAAATATTCATCCGGGAATTCTTCAAACATTCCTTTTGGAATTCCTGCGTGGATTGCTCTAAAATTTCCTCAAGAGATTTCTCTAGGAATTCCTCCAGAGATTCCTAAAAACAGGGATGGCATGCTCCTCAGTGTGAATGCAAGTGTGCGCGGTTTTAATATGAAAATGAGCTGCACTGTGCACATTTTCAGTGCGGAATGCCATCCCTGCCTAAAAGTATTCCTCCAGAAATGCATTCAGGGATTCCTCAAGGGATTCCTCCCAAAAGTGATCCATTGGTTCTTCAAGGAAATTTTCTTGGAATTCCTCCAAGAACTTCTGTAGGGATTCCTCGTGGAATTTATACATGAATTCCTCTAAAGATTTGTCAAGGAAATTCTCTAGAGATTCCTCCAGGAATTTCTCCAGATATTCCTCCAGGGATTTCTATAGGGAACCCACCAGGGATTCCTTTATGATTTCATTCAAGGACTCCTCCAGGAATACCTTCAAGAATTCCTCCAGGAATTACCCCCGGAATTTCTTCAGATATTCCTCCATGAATTGATCCAGGATTTTTTCCAGAAATAACTACAACAATTTCTCCAAAAAAACCTCTAGGGATTCATTCAGAAAATTCTCCCGGAATTTCATCCAGAATTATTCCAAGAATTCTTACAGGGATTCCTGCATGAATTCCTCTAGGAATTCCTTCAAGGATTTCTCCAGGAATCCTCCAGGAAATGCTTCAGGAATTCCCCCAGGAATTTCTCCCGGAATTTATCCATATTCCTCCATGATTTCTCCCAGGAATTTCTTCAGGAACACCTCCAGGAATCCTACCAAGAATTTCGCCAGAAATTACCCCAGGTATTTCTTCAAGAATTCCTCCAGAAATTTATCCAGGTCTAGGAATTTCCTCGGGAATTCCTCCAGGAAATCCTCCATGGATTCCATTCAGGAATTTACTCTGGGATTCCCCCTGGAATTTTCCCAGGGATTTCTCCGGGAACTCTTACAGGATTTCCTCCATGAGTTTATCCAGAAATTTTTCTACAAGAGATTCTTTCAGGAATTCCTCTGGGGATTCCTTGAAGAATTTCTTCAGAAATTTGTCCAGGGATTCCTTTTAAGATTCTTCCAGATTCCTCCGCGATGATTCCTTCAGAAGTACCTCCAAGAATTCCTCCAGAAATTCCTTTGCGAAACCCTATAGGAAATTTATATAGGATTCTTTTTCAGAAACTTCTCCAGGGATTCCTCCCAGAATTCCTCTAGATTCCCCCTGGAATTCATTCAGGGATTCCTCCAGGAATTCTTCCGAGGATAATTCTAAGGAATTTCTCCAAAAATTTCTCTAGGGGTTTCTCCAGTAATTCCTCCTAAAATTCCTTCAGAAATTGCTTCAGGGATTCCTCCAGGGATTTTTCTAAGAATTCCCCCAGGAATTCTTCCAAGAATTGCCCCAGAAATTCGTCCAAGAGATTCTTCAAAAATTTCTTTAAAGATTCTTTCAGGAATTTCCCAAGAGGTTTCTTCAGAAATTTTTCCAAGATTTCCTCTAGGGAATCCTCCAGGAATTCATCGAGGGATTCCTTGAGGATTTCTTCCATGGGTTTGCTGCAGGAATTCATCCAGGAATTTGTTCAGGGAGTCCTCCAGGAATACCTCTTGGAAGTCCTACAGGGATTCCTACAGGGTTTCCTCCAGTAATTTTCTTAGGAATCCCTTCAGAGATTTCTCAAGGAATTCATCTAGGGATTGCTCCAGGAATTCTACCAGAGGTCCCTCCCAGAGTTCCTCTATAAGTTCCACCAGAATTCATTTAGGAATTTATTCAGGGGTTGCTCCAGGTATTCATCCAGGAATTTCTCCAAGGATGCCTCAAGGAAATCCTCAAAATATTGTTTCAGAAATTCCTCCAATGATTCCTCCGAGAATTCCTCTAGCGATTTCTCCAGGAATTCCTTCAGGTATACTTCCATAAATTGCTAAAGGAATTCCGTCAAGAATTTGTCCAGAAGTTCTTCCAGGATTTCCTATAGCGATTCCTCAAGGAGTTGCTTCAGGGATATCTCCAGGAATTCGTCCAGAAATTTGTCTAGGAATTCGATTTCTTCAGAAATTCCTCCAGGGATTGCTTCCACAGTTGCTCTAGAATTCCTCCTTTCAGAAATTGCTCCAGGAATACCTGTAGTGATTCCCCCCTCTAGCTACGCCAATGAAGCCACGGGCTGAAAATCTTCCGAAAAACCTAATATCAATATTTTTAGTACGTTATCACAACCTGGTAGTAAGTCAAGGAAAAAACAATAGTAAAAGTTTGGAAAACATTAGAAAATTGGACATTAGGCCTACAATTTTACGTGTTAATCTGTTATTACATAATTAAAATATCAATTAATCATTATATTTGCTTATCGACATTACTATCTTGTAAATAGAAACTAACGTATTGTTCGAGAATTGAAGTGATTAATTGTATGATATCTATTTGAACCAAAAGAAATTTTTCTTTCAGTTATCGAGGCAACTCTGTAAACAATTTACATTTCCTGCTGCGGAAAGAACCAGTAGCCTACGTCGCAGTATTCCCCCCTCGACATTCTGCTTCCCAGTTACGCCAATGTTTACTGATTAGCTCAACATAGGCATCGCAAATTCACTTTCATTTTACGGTACTTAGGTAGTAGACTAATACCTAGGGGAAATTACCTATTCTAGGCCGTTTTGTTCTCTTCGTCTTGGGGGGTTTTTTGAAACCTATTGAACTCAGAGTTGGCCTCAAATCCTTCCCAACCAATATGAATTAGATGGCCAAGTTTCAGGCAATTTGGCTGACAAAAACCCCCCATGACGAAGAGAACAAACCTGCCGATAATACCCAATGTTACCCTAGTACAAAGTGAAAATCAATACTCGGCTGGATCAGCAGGAAAACAAGGATGACGTTGCTTATCTCCGTTGATATCGCGCCGCGTGAAGTAACGACAAAAAACTCGAATGAGTTGCATTAAAAAAGTTCATTCTAGAACGATCTTCTCTGTGCGATCCGATCGCAGCCTTGTCCGGATGTCGTAGCAGGAAGGCCGCCGCGTAGGAGCATGCATGGAAAGGTCGCGAACGATACGCGACACAGGGGGAAGGAAAAAAAAATATCAGAGCCAAAACAAACCTGTTATTGTTTGCTCGCCAGATTGTGACGAAGGATGTTCTCTTATCTTGCAGCACTATTGACGCACATTTATCGGCAAGTTTTGCGATGATTCACTTTTAAACACTCCCGAGAGCAACAATTTAAGATGGAATTGATAAATTTTCACCGAAAATCCAATTAAATTCACTGCACAAGAAGAGCGACGACGAGTCGATTGTGTTGTGGAAGTTTCTGCGATCTGACAGTTTGCTTTCGAGCGGTACATTTAACAGTGGCCTAAGAAGAAAAGTATAGATTTTTCGCAAAACAATCTGGAATTCCAGTAAAACTCTGGAACTCCAGTAAATCTGTCGTAAAAATGAATTAAACTTTTAAGCGAAACCGTTCCTTAAATATTTGAATTCGTTTCAATTTACCGTTCATTATTTCTATTCATATTGCCGTTTTTGAATTTCTATTTCTATTGCCGTTTTTGAAATGAGTACTTATCAAAACAACGGCTCGATTCGGCTCCGACATCGCCGCACACACATGCAGTTGTTTAGAAAAAAGTGCATCGCTTATGCACTTTTGTTGCATCGCGGCGAGAGTGTGTGCGCGGTTTGTTTACATTTTGAGTGCGGGTTCGGCCATTCGAAGCAGCAACGGTTGGTTAAAGTGTCTCGAGTATACCAAAGTGGCAAATCGGCTGTTCCAATTTTGACGTTTCTCCTCTTTGTTATTCCAGACTCGTTACGGTTGGTGCGAATCTGAGAGTGCGAATCTGTGAGATGTGAAAAATGGTGTGAAGCCGTCGAATCTTGCCTCGAATGCTCTTCACAGCAGTTTCCAGGGTCGTAGCCGGGTTTTATTTCGGTTTTCGAAGAATATTCGATTTGAAGGCATTTAACACGACGAATTAAAACCGACAAGAATTCGAATGACCCTCAATTGGCTTCTTTAACGGTGTTGAGATAACTCGATATTCTTAATCTGCATGTCAAACTGAGCCACAATCCAAATTTTCATGAATTTTAGTGCCCGGGAACCTATTTAAAAATCCATTTGAAGTTTGTATGGGAGCGATTTGTCGAATCACCCCTCGTCGCAGTTTGTACTGGACGGAGCTGTCAAACAGTTGCCCAGCTGTCAAAGGGTGATTTCAAAAAATCTCTATGAAATTGGTTTTAGGTAACAAAATAAAGTCCTAAAAACCTGAAAAAAATCATAGAGGCTCAGAAAAAGGTGCTTTTTTGAATAAAATAAAAACAAAACACTTCATTTTTCTTAATTTAAAAACCCAATTGGGGTTTTAAATTTACAAAAATGTATTGATTTTTTGATTTTATTCGAAAGAGCACCTTTTTCTGAGCCACTATGATTTTTTTCAGATTTTTAAAACTTTGTTTTGGTACCTAAAATCAATTTCAAAGAGATTTTTAGAAATCACCTTTTGACAGCTGGGCAACTGTTTGACAGCTCCGCTCAGTACAAACTGCGACGAGTGGTAATTCGACAAATCGCTCCCATACAAACTTCAAAATGATTTTTAAATAGGTTCCCGGGCACCAAAATTCATGAAAATTTGAATTTCGGCTCAGTTTGGCATGCAGATTCAGAATATCAAATTATCTCAACATCGTTAAAGAAGCCAATTGTAGAGGCGCTAGGCGAGATGAGGAGAAAATCGTTTGTTTACATCAAAAATTCAATTTTTCGTCTTCAAAATTAACCAATATTTTGCCTTGGTAGTTGCTATTTTCTATTGGCGAAGGCTTCCATTATCATCATTCTTGATGCCCACCCGGATAAAAAATGACCATTCATGGTAAATATTATTAATATATGACTGCTTTTATTGTTTACAATAAAACACACAGTAGATATATGGTTACTTTTTACAATAGAAATCAATTCGATGGATTTTCAAAATCAAAACGGTTTTATCAAAGAGATAAGTTGTGCTATATCATCTGCATATATGGAGGCTATGCCACAGACAAACAGACGTAACACTTGCCAAATTTCCATCGACCACGCTTTTAACGATCACTTTAAATTTTCATTGTTAAGGCTTTCACAACCAGAGGCGCGCGCATCGTTTTTCTATGCGTTTGACGTTTCACACTAGCACCTTTTGTTGACGATATTGCATAGCACAGTGATTCGTGCAACTTTTCCACCAGGTGATGATAGTGTGAACTGGGCGATGGATTTCCATGAAAATCGTTCAAGGTGTTACGTCTGTTTGTCTGTGGCCTTTACTTGTAATAGGATAATAAACTAATGTATGCATGTCAGAAATAGTTTCATTAGATCCATACTTGTAAATTAGAGAATGCGAGATTGACTTCACATCAATGACGATAGCTTAGGCCATCCAAATCATTCTGGAGTTAAGGACAAGGTATTTGGAGTACATAGCTCAAAATTTCTAGAGCACTGTTTTTTAGAACCGTTGAACGGATTTGGATGAAAATGCATCACGCTAATTGTTCAGTTGTTGTCAATAGCGTGATACATTTTAACCCAAATCCGTTCAACGGTTCTAAAAAACGGTGCTCTAGAAATTTATAGAGCAATGTACTCCAGATACCTTGTCCTTAAGGGCTTTATATGTACACTCGTAACAATGCACCGTTTACATTTAAAACATAGTATAGTGCGTTCTGGTGGTAATAGAAGATCAGTTGAATCATATGATACTTGTATATACATCATAGGGGCATCCTGAATCATCCCAACTATTCTGAAGTTGAAATATATGGTTTCAATTTTGATTGGTCTATCAACAGAGGTGCACAAATCCAGACCAACAATTGAAAAGGCCACATCAACATTGCGTAAACAAACACGTTTCTGTCGACTTGATGCCTTCTGAGATCCACCCACACATCTCACCACACTCAGAAATAAAAGTATACATGGAATTACTATTATTTATGCATTTTGTATCCGCATCTCTCTCACTCTCTTTCTGTTTTCATGCTATCTGCCGTTTAGCCTGGGTTGAAGAGAAGTGTTTCGTCAACCCAGGCGAAGCACCAGATAGCATGAAAACAGAAAGAGAGTGAGAGAGATGCGGATACAAAATGCATAAATAATAGTAATTCCGTGTATACTTTTATTTCTGAGTGCACCACTATCAGAAAGCTTGTTGTTTGCGCTTTCTGTTAGTGGTGGAGAGGTGTGTGGGTGGAGTTCAAAAGGCTTCAAGTCGATAGAAACATGTTTGTTTACAAAATGTTGTTGGTCTGGAAATATCAGAATTTACCCATTTGAGTCATACATGCAATACAAGCCATTGAAGAAAGCGCAGGGATATCTGAGGTTACCTATAATATTATGTGTTTAAGGCCTTCAAATCTACACTCGTAACAAAGCATCGTGCACACCCACAACTTAGTACAGTGTATTTAGTAGACACGTTTTCCCATACTAAATTCGATACAAATTTCTATCGCAATGCGGAATAGGGGGATGAAACCCATCGCTCCCAAATTTTGCACAGTTGCTTTGGACGCTAAAAGGAATCAAAATAACCCAAGTAACCAAAAGTTCTGCTTCCCATCAGGGATGGCATGCTCCTCAGTGTGAGTGCAAGTGTGTGCGATTTTAAAATGAAAATGAGCTGCACTGTGCACATTTTCAGTGCGGAATGCCATCCCTGCTTCCCATGACAAAATGCACTTTCAAGTTCCGCGAAGTTCAGATAAAGTTCCAAATGGAACTTTCTGGCTGCTTAAAAGGCTAACGATGAGCCTTGCTGGAACTTCGGTCACAAGTTCCGGCAAGGCTCATTGTTAGCCTCTTAAGCAGCCAGAAAATTCCATTCGGAACTTTACCTGAACCTCGCTGAACTTTAAAGCTGCTTAAGATGCTACTCGGAACTTTATCGGAACTTTCAAGTCATAGAAGTTCAGTTAAGTAGCATTGTGTTTCAATGAAGATTAAATTTATTTCTTTTACAGAAAACAACCGTTTTAGCATACACGAATAAAATACAAATATGAATTTATCAAACCAATGAATACTAGGCTTGAGCAAAAAAAAAAATTGCCGCCCATCGGATTCGAACCGATAGTCGCTGCGTGAGAACCCTACGCTCTACCACAGTACTAAAGTTGCGATTGAGTGAACAGCATCTAAAGTCTGATTTGAATCGATTTTCTGTCGGCAGCTAGTTTTGCACATTTGTACAGAAGTGAAGTTACACTAAAAATAATTCGCATCTAGGGAATCGCGCCACTTGGGCGGTGGCTTCTATTTTCGTCTGTTTTCCACTATAACTCAGTCAAATTTGAACCAATTGACACAATTTTTGGAATGCAGTGAGATAGGTATAGTATCTACCCGTGTACAGCATTTCAAGTCAATTGGTTCAAAATTGACTGATATAGCGGAAAACAGACGAATATAGAAGCCACTGCCCAAGTAGCGCGATACCCTAGTTTGTAAATGCCGCGCACATAGATTTTTGCAATCAAGCTTTGCACATAAATTGCACTGGCATTGCACATAGAACCAGATTTCTAGCTCATATTAGTTTCTATTTGCAATGCACATAAATAATAAAGGTTCGTACTTTTTAATTTTGAAGGTAAGCCTATTGAATTTTATATGTCATCACAAATAAATCCTATATGTGATTTTTTAGAAAATAAATAATTCAGACTAATTAATTTATGATGAAAAATGTATTTTGAACTGGATATAAAACTATGGTGATTGCGAGGTTGATTGCATGGATGTTTCCAAAAGCGATGTTTCGGTGATAGAGCTTTCCAGTGCAATCCAGCAGGGTTTGTCCGGTCCAAACGAAAATTTCTGCCAAATCTTCCGGAAGTTCGTCTGTGGTCACCGTGCTTTGACGCGCTGTAACCTCGACCTGGATCTGATGGCATATTTTGATTACATTACGTAAAGAAAATGATTAAAATACGTTAGGTACCTTAAAAAAAACTGCAAAAATTCGACCGGGAGACTTCAAATAGCGACCGTAAACTCCGTAAACTCGGCCAGCAACAAAAATCTTGCTCCACCATTTTTCCGTTAATGAAATGTTTTGAACGTTTTGAAATATCAATCGATACACTCAAAATTTATATTCATTTAACATAGGTTGTAAATGTATCATTTTTAGAATTTATAGCTGTGCATATGAAAAATATGTGCAACTCAATTATATTTAATGCACACACTTTAAAATCTAAATGCCGCACATAAAATGAGGATTTGAGCCACCGATTCGTTTTTATCTACTTCGCGCACATAAAAACTAATGGAGTTTTCATTTCAGTGTAGCTTGACTCTTCAGCAGCGCAGCGGTAAGTTGGCAGGCTATCACGCAGGAGGATCCAGTTCAAATCTACATAGCAGCGACATGTGTGAAAATATAATTATCAGAAGCAATTTGCAGACATGAATCACAAACCCACCAAACTGTGGGCTGTGATTCTGGAAAACACATGTATGTATCTGCAAGAATTTTGTCAAAGTTCTGCCAGAAGCTGCTTAGAAGGCTATCCAGCGTGCTTATGTGAACTTTCAAGTTCCAAAATTACTTAAAAATGAAGCTGCTTAGAAGGCTAATGAGCAACCTCGATCGAGCTGCTTAGCTTATAAAGTACCCTTTTATCTGAATTTTTGGTTACTTGGAAAGCTTTGTTCCAAAAAATCGTTTTTGTTGCCCAGTCTAATTGTACATGTACATCAGGCCGTCTGGTGTGTATTAGGTATATAAAATGGCGTGACAGAGGGGGGGTCTAGAAACTCAAAAATTGATAGATGTTATAAATTATTTTTCAGTAGGAGAACATCTTACTAAGAATGCAATCCATTCGGCCCTAATAACTTCTGGCCCATGAACTTCTGGCCCATGCTTTGTTGTTTTACTGGCCCATGTTTAACTTAAGATAGGACTCCATGATTCTATATTACTTAGCAAATACCAAACACGACCTTGAATACGCATCCAGAAAAAAAATGCACCGATCGACGATGGAAAAGGAGATTGCTTTCAACGGAACTTTTCCGGATGCGAAATGTGGCCAAGAGTGAAGGAATCAACGAAAGCGATTCAATGAAATATGCAAAGGATACTAAACTCTCCGCTTTTGCGGATGGATAGAGGCGGCGTGGTGGTCCACTCGGACACCCTCGTAAAAGAGGAGGCGTTTGCTCGGTTGTGCATTATCTTGAATGAGAGATAAAACTTCCATCGGAACAACCAACTGGAGACTACTCGTCAGACTACTTTTAGTGTGCTTTTTACTCTTCCTCACAAACCTCTTTGAATAATTAACAAGGGTTTTCTTTAAGTTGGAGGTCCTTTGCCTTTGCGGATAAGAAAATGTCCCCGTTTGATAAGGAAGTGGTGTATAGATTGAAATTGATTATTGGAACCATGCCTTACCTGGTTTCTGTGGCATAAAAGGAAGGAACTGTCAATTCTGAGAAAATATTTATCGCATTTTATGTGATTAATCTGTGGAGTATATTTGAACCACAGACAAACAGACGTATTACTTGGAACAAAATGCGATAAAAATCATCGTCACGCAAACATAACCGCCCAATGCTAATTATGCTGTGGTACGCAAACCCACTGAGTAGATGGCGGTAGTGAGCAAACGTCAAACAGGAGCAAAAACGATGCGTGCGCCATCAGCGAGCGATTTGCGAACGCCGAAATATTTGAATAATCCGTTAAAAAGGGAAACGATGGGAAGTGAGTAGAGTGAGACGTCTGTTTGTCTGTGTTTGAACCATTAGTATTGTATATAGATAAATAAACAGTGAAGCAGATTTAAACAGTAACATGCTGGAACACATACTTAAGACTTTATAGATAATTTTCTTTGATAATATGGACCACCCTAATTTCCATGCACATTAAATGCAGGGCCCTATTGAACAACTACTATAAAAGACCATATTTGTCTAAAAAATCATGCATTTAATGCAATTTTTCTTCGTCAATCTAATACGTTACTGCCGTTTTACGCCCGAATGTTCCATATTATATGGGAATCCCATATAGCATGGACAATTATGCGTAGAACGGTACTAAATGCCAGCTCTAGATTCAAGGCTTCAGCTGCGACGTGATGAACGACACCATAAGCGCTTCGTGGACCGAAAGCTTTGCGGTCGGTTGAAACTCCCACCGCTGGGAAACCTGCAGCCAGGCCTTCTCCGCGCTCATCGACATCGGTGTCTGAAACCAACTGTTGTAGTCGATATCCAGCTGGCCGCTCAGCAGTTGATCGAACGACTGGTTGCCGATGTGGAACATGATGTCGATCAAGCTCTGCTGGTTTTCCTTGATGTTCTGCCCCGGACTGGGCTGCAACGGGTTAACCAGGACGTCACTGACTCCCAGCTGCTGCAGAATCCACTCGAAGTTCTTCCGGATGTATTGGTAGATCATCTGTAGGGTGAAGTCAGGACTTGGTTTGGATCATTATGGATCTGAATCTCAAGTACACTCACCTTCATGCTAAGCTTTCCAACGCCGGTCATCAGCACGTCACTGACCAGCATTTCAGCTATGTACTCAGCGTTTTCCACGTCGAACTCCTCCTCGGAGCGAACGCTCGGTGAAGGATGAATGAACGCGTCCAGTTCGTCGATCTTCGAAGTGCTCGCGAAGCTCAGCCCAACGGCCTCCTCCATCTCGTTTTCCAGCGTGTTGGTGGACCGTTGACTCTCGCGAGCCTGGTTGATCAGCGAGTTGATCTGATCGGTGTGTTTGTTGTCTTCGTCGATGAAGCAGATCGCCTCGGCCAGCGTTTGACATATGACCGATCGTGGCTTCATGTTGATCGTCGATACCGGGCCTTCCATGGCTGGAGTCGGTGGAGTGGTGGAATCTTTGTTCTCCTTTTGTTCTTTTAGCTCCGCTTCGGCTTCGCTCTCGGACGCCTCCAGCAACTTGGAGTAGAGGGCCATGTAGAGAAGCTGTATGAGAACCGAATCACCCAGAGGTCTGATCTCGGCCGGCAGAATCTCCGTCAAGCAGCTGATGACCGTGTAGAGACAGTCCGGAATGCAGTCCCACATTTCTGAGAAGCAGGACAGGGAAAGGGACATGGCTTGGTAGATGCTTGCGGTGGTTTGGACCGCCGAGACCAACATGTGAATGATGGGGTTCAAGATGGGGTAGATTAGATGCAGGATGGCCTCCAGCCATGGAGGGCGTTTCTGGTTCCAGACTTGGCGTCTGTCCAGGCAGGAAGCCCAGTCGTTCAGCTTGCTTTTCTCCAGGGCAGAGATGAGCGTCTTGTTGACGTCAGAGGTCTTGCCGGCCATGATAACGATGTACGTTAAGCCCATCAGAACTTGATAGTTGGTTTGCCCGATCGGGTCTGGAATGATACGAATGGACTCACGGATTCTTGAATACCTAGACCTACTCACCCTTTTGCTCCAATGACCACTGGACGATGTCGTTGCATTCCATACCGCAAAGAAAGCCTTCGCACTTCTTGGACATACTCTCGCGATTGATCGACGGTTGTTTTGAACTTGGGATGTAGTTGTCGCACGTTGGCAAGTTCTTGATCAAGTGATGGAAGATCATCGAGGAAAGGTGCGCTTCTCGCATCAGGAGAACCTTCAACAGAAGCCACCAATTCGCTTGGGGAGCTGCCAGCAGGACCTTCAATTCCAACGACAGTGCCGTATTGGTCGGTAGCTCTGAACAGCGTGTTGCCCAGTGTCCGTTTTGATTCGTGGGGAATAGCTTCGGTAGGGCAAAGATCGTCCAAGGAGTGATCAATCCCTGACGCTGGTTGAACATGACGATCGAGTTGACGCCCTTCTTGGTGATCTGCAGTTGAACGTCGTGCAAGAGATACTTACTTCATGTAACAACCCTAAAAACTTACCTTATAGAGCACCCCAAGGGGTACGCCACGGAGCAGTAAGCAGCAGAACAGTTCCTGACACTTGGAGTGAATATCTCGAATGATCTTGCTCTGGTTAGTGATGTTGAGCCCAACGAATCCTTCACCGTTCTCGCAGATTGCCGGTAGAAGCTCACCAACGCAGAGCAAGATATTTGAAACGTCCACCAGAAGGAGCATGGACCGAGCCCGACTTGGCACGGTCTGCGTGTAGCGAACTGTCAGAACTGTGAGTGTTTCGTTGAGCATTCCGGCGAACACCCGTTGAGCCATCGTCGGTGGAACGGAGTTCCACAAGTCCTGTTTGGTTCCTTGCATGTACAGCCACCACATCTGGATGGTGTACGAACCACGTTCCGATTCGAAAAACGGATGCTGACTTTCCCAATGGAGACAATCTGCGTCCTGGATGATGTACAGGGTCAGCAGACGGCAGTGAAGATCGAGTAATCGTTCAGCCAAAGCCTCCGTCATCTCGGAGAATTGTTTGTAGCTCATCTTGAGAGATCCGCCCTTCTCGTCGCCCTTGGGTGGACAGACGTTCTTGGTAACGCATCCCAGCCAGACGAAGAGGCTGTTCTTGACCAGCGCAGCGGCCCCAATAGTTGCCGTCAGCACAGTTAGGTCAGCGTGATCCAGAGCTTCCTGGGACAGCGTGTGGATGTGTTCCAGCAGGTTGTCCACCGATTTGACCACCAACAGTACAAACTTCTCCGGATCCGAAGACTTAACTATGCCGCCACATCCGGCCGCTTCGTCGGATTCCTTCCCCTGGTGATCCTGGAGCACATCGCTTAGATGTAGTAGTCCCGAGTTCTTCCTGTAGGCAGCAAAGTACTCGTCCTCCAACCAGACAACTATCTTAACCGATGCAAAGGATGCAGACCGGGGGAAGTCCAACTTGCCGCCAACGACTCCGGGACAGATGTTCTCCTGCAGCACTTTTTGGTTGGCCTTGAAGAAAAGATGGCGTTACGTAATGCCCTACAAAGTGCTACGCAATAGCTCCGATTTTACCTCGTAATACTGCAAATCTCGTTGGAGCAGGATCGGAATCCTATCCATGAGATTACCTTCTTCCATAACCTCCATCTTCCTGCAATCAAACTCACTCTACTTCAGATTCCCAATAAATTTCAAACTCAGATGACGAGCAACGTGACTTCCTCCTCAACTTCACAGCGCAAAAGAAAATATTCATCGATTTAACAAACGATCGGTCGTTTGGAGACGTAACGCCTCTCGACGCAACAAGGCCATACACAGGAGACAAATGAACTTGACCCAGACTTCGCGTAGCCCTGGGAAATGGCTTTGGCTTGCCGGCTCGAGCACGTGGTCGACCATCGTTGCTAACATCTGTTGCGCCTGAAAGCATGCACGTTTTCATAGGTAGGTACTAAAGTCCGCGTCACCAGTGAGTGTCCCCTCCGCCGCACATAAAAAATCGCTCATAAATTATTCACGAACCCTCGTCGGCCTAGTCTTTGTGAAATTCTGGCGCACGGAGGGGGAGGATGATGGAAATTAGCAGTTAAATTGGTGCCACGAAAACTTTTGCTGTTTTTGTTTTCCCCTGTTCGGCTAACTCCATTAGTCGTAATCACATCTGCTCTAGGAGCTTTTCATCAGTGCGTCGTCCCCGTTGGTCGTCGTTTGGCGAGCGTTGAAAGTGCGATAGTCAGGGTAGTCAGTCAATTACGACATTATACATAACATGGTAGAAAAGATTGTAGAAGAAAATGCCGTTCCAGAAAACGCCTCGAAACTATAAGCATAAGCTCACATCTCATACCGACAACTTTTCTAAGCGAGGGTGATAGATAACAGTACACTGAAACCCCAATTTACAGTCACTTTATTACCTTATTTGAATGAGTGTAATCAGTTTCCTACCTTTTAATTCCGCCCTATGTTGCTTATCCTTTGACAGATACGCGTATTTCGACTACCACTTGTAATCTTCCTCAGTGTCAGTTATCCAGTGAGTGGATAACTGACACTGAGGAAGATTACAAGTGGTAGTCGAAATCACGGTTGCAAAAATTCCGAAGCTTCCAACGAACGTGAGTTTTTGTTTTTGTCTTTTCACCACACCGCTTCTGACGTTGAAGCCCCTGTCCTTCACGGAGGCAATTGAAAAGAGAATAAAAATTCTCTCTTCGCTCACACCGGGGAGACGGCGAGGTTCAAAAGCAACATTTTTCCTGTGACCGGCACTCAAACGACAAAAATTCACCACGTTTGCTTATGGGCGAGTCGCATTCATGCGGCCGGTGTTGACATGAAGCATCCATCAGCGCAGAGCGTGTGTTGATGATGGTGCAGTCACTACCACCACAATGTAGTTGAATTTTTCTGCGTTCACTTTCAAGTATCTCACAGCGGAGCTGAAAATGAATGTCAAAAGCATTCAGTTCAGCAGAAATTCATTCAATTGAATGAGATTTTTGCAACCCTGGTCGAAATACGCGTATCTGTCAAGGGTTAAGCAACATAGGGCGGAATTAAAAGGTACGAAACTGATAACACTCATTCAAAGAGGGTATTCTGCTTAGAGGGTTTGAAAAGTCGGTACAAGATAATTAGCTTAACTTAGACTAACTGCACCTAACTGCACATATCTATGGTTGCTACTCTGTAATTGACCTGAACCAGTGACAGTTTCACAATGAATCAACTGCATAATTGCAAATATACTATATTAACAATATAGGTCACTTCGTGTTTTCACATACAACGACATGGAGACGCCGTTTACGAAAGATTACAGCACCACCTGCTGTCAGAAAAAGTCAATAATTGTATTTTGATCAATTTTTGTTTACCGTGCAAGGTGACATTTCTAAAAAAAGATGTTAGGGGTGTCAAAGTTTTTTTTTCCAAAATAATCGAATAATAAATAATCGATTTACAATATACACAAACAAAATAATATTGCGCATTTAGTTCACCACTGGACTGCGCACTCGGTCTTTATAAGTGCGAAAACGTTAATAAAAGTGCGCGATTGCATCAAATCCAGTTGATGTCTTCAGCGCACTATATCTTTGATTTATGCTGAATAAGTACTCTGAACACACCGAATTTATTTGTTGCAATCGCGCACTTTAATTTACGTTTTCGCACTCATGAAAACTCATGCGATAGTCCAGTGGTGAACTCAATGCGTTATATTACATTAGATGACATCTACGAATACATCTGTAGAAGAATTTGAATGCTCCCTCATTGTAACGTCACCGAAATCGTTTCACTTCGAAATTTAAAATTTTCACCCTCAAAATTAACTTATATTTACCCTGGTGGTTGCTATTTTCTTTTGACAATGGCTTTCAATATCATCTTTCTTAATGTCCACGCTGACATACATACATCGGATTGGATAGCTTACAAAAATCCGGAAGATCACCAACCAAATGCACGTCAAATTTCTTGTGGCAGAGTGCAAGACATTGAATCCAAGGGTGCCCAAGCTAATGGACAGATGCACGAAATTTCAACGTTTGAGCGCTCCGTGCTTACAAAAAATGAGCTCCGGAACCGGACCTGAGAATAGAACCCGTCAAATTTAATTTCGATTAATTTCGTTGTTCTTCCGAAGTGAACTGTGAGTTTATTCGAATTCTGGTTGTTTGATTCCGGACTAATCGGTTTCCTTTGTTGTTGGATATGTGAACATTGTGCTGTCAAAGATTGAACATTCACACGATCGTCGTGAAATCCTTGCAAAGCTCATTATTTTTAAATATACAGTCATGGGCTTCTGGGTGAACTTCAGATAGTAAAAATATTCTAGCAAATTCGCCTGCTGCAGAAGTGATAATCCTCCATAAATTTAGTCAGGCATTCCTTCAGAAGTCCCTTCTGAATTCCTTCTGATTTTCCAACAACGGAAGTTCCTCCTCAGTTTTCTCTTTTCCTTTGCTAACCGGAAAAATCCGTTGTTTGGTTATCCGTTGCTAACCTTCGTTAATTGCGTCTAACTATACATGCGGCTCAGTTAGCAGCGGTTAGGAACGGATATATGCGGATTTTCCTATTAGAAAAGGATATGTCATTCCCCTTGGTTTCCTTCTAGTTTTTTCCTGAGATTCATTCAGGAGCTCTTTTTGAAATTCCTCCAGGAGTGCCTTCAGAGATTGATTTAAAGTTTTATTTTCTTAAATTTCTCCAGATGTTCCTTCGAGGAACCCCCAGGAGTTCCTACTGAAATTACTTCAGCAATTTCTTCTGATGTTCCTTCAAGAATTAATTCTAGGAATCCTCAAGAATTCTCTTCTAGTATTCGTCAAGAAGTTTCTTATAAGATTTCCTTATAGGAGTTTCTTGGAGTTTTTCTTGGATTCCTGCAAAAGCTCAGCTCCTTCAACAATTCCCTCAGGAGTTTTTTTTTTACTAATACCTCCCGGAGTTCCTTCTGGAATGCCTCCAAAACTTTTCAAGAACGACCAGGAGTTGTTTCAAGGACTTATCCAAGAGTTCCTTCAAAAATTCCTCCTTCTGGGAATTTCAACCGGGATTTCTACCAGTATTCCTCCAAAAGTTCCTCCTGGAATTCACTTCGTCCTTCAAGGATTTCCTCCGAGTCTTCTGGGATTTTTCAAGGAATTTCTATTGAAAATTCGGAGAAATTCCAAAGTGACTGGAATTCACCAACGCGGTTTTATATGAAAAATTTAAATAATATTTTTCGAGGGATCTTTCCAGGATTCCTTCAGAAGTTCCCTCTTTGAAGTATCAGAAATCCTCCAGGAATTATTTTTGTGATTCCTTCCGAGATTTCTATAAATTTGGAATGTCTTCAGAAGTACTTTTTTCCGGGATTCCCAGAAGGAATAAGTGAATACTAGTTTTGTAGTAATGAGTTGGGTTTTTTCTATGGTGAGATGCTAAACTCTCCGTTTCTTCATTAAAACGGTGCAAACTCATGGGTATTATGATTCTTAGCCTAGTTTGATGCTGCTTGTGCAAAACTTTGGGGAAATATGTTGTTGAAGTTGCATTAAATGAGAACACAACAACACAGTTACCCAAAGTTTTGCTCAAACAGCATCAAATCACCCAAACAGTCATAAATCCCTTGCTTTTTTGTTACCATTTTATTGCAGTAACGGAGAATTTACTTTCTCATTATACAAATCATTATACGACAAATCTAGTACTTCACTGATTGCGTTTTATTCATGGAGATATGTAATCCCAGATAAAAAAAAATGTTGGAGGATGGAGGAGGAACGCTGGAACGCTTTCCCTGAGCAAAGGGTGCAAATGAAGAGAGAAAAAAATTTGTTCTAATTTGAATAGTTGAAAAAAAAATCGATTAATGTTTAATCGATTATTTCAGAAGAAATGGGCATCCCCACCATGCAATGACGTTCGACAGAATAAACGTCATTCGGATAGCACATGCATTTAGTGTGCAGTAGTACCTCTTCTGACGCTTGGTGTCGCCACATTCACTAAAAAGGTGTCGCCAAAAAATCGTAAGAGTGACCTATATTGTTAATATAGTATATTTGATAATTGACTGGGAGTGGTCAACATTCTCACTGTGCAACACCTTCAGAGGATCTCTTTAACGGTATAATACCGGTGCCGGCCACGTCCTTGCAGAGCAGTCAGATTTGAAGAGGGAAGGAATGTTAGTACCAGCCTTTGTTATGCGAAAGTTGGCGTTTACCGCTCGTCTTCACCAAAGGTTGAAGGCGTTTGTTTGTTAGTAGGGAAGGTATCATTGGGTCGGGATTCACTCTGATATGTGATATGAC
Source organism: Aedes albopictus (assembly GCF_035046485.1). NCBI lineage: Eukaryota > Metazoa > Arthropoda > Insecta > Diptera > Culicidae > Aedes > Aedes albopictus. The sequence continues at coordinate 407,942,897 of NC_085137.1, forward strand.
CTTTTGATTTTAATGCCATAACCATCGCGCTACCTCAAGCTCGCTGCGCTCCACGTCTTCTTGTACCGGTCGGATGACTCTCGAGAACCATTTTAGTTGGGTTGCTATCCGACTTCCTGATGACGTGACCCGTCCACCGTAGCCTCCCGATTTTCTCGTTGTGGACGATGGTTGGTTCTCTCAGCAGCTGATGCAGCTCGTGGTTCATTTGCCTTCTCCAAGTCCCGTCTTCCATCTGCACTCCGCCGTAGATGGTACGCAACACCTTCCGTTCGAGAACTCCATGGGCGCGTTGCTTCGTGCTCATATAGGACTATCGGTCAAATCAGCGTTTTGTAGATGGTTAACTTCGTGTTACGGCGAACTTTATTCGATCGTAGAGTTCTGCGGAGTCCAAAGTAAGAACGATTTCCTGCCACAATGCGCCTCTGAATTTCTCTGCTGGTGTCGTTGTCGTCGGTCACCAGTGAGCCCAAGTACACTTCTTCTTCTTACAACTTATAACAGCACAAATAATCTTCTAATGATTTTCAAAGTATGTGTGTTACAACTAATACCAATGAGCAACTACATATTAGATTTAAAGAAAATGCTGGTTCTTTGCCTAAAAAAAAAGTAACTATTTGTAGATCGGCAGTTTCTGGGCAGATCATTTCAATTTTTTATAGCGCGATGACGGAAAGATTCTTTTAAATAATTGGTGGAACACAGAGGAACAGTCAGTAAGGATACACGTGAGGATCGAGAATAGCAGAAAAAACTCTCTAAATAAGGTGGAGGATTGTTTAACAACTTATAGGTTTGAGTGCATAATCTAAATTTAAAGTGGTCCGTTAAGCTACATCCAAGTATAGCATTTTTGTAATTCGAAATATGGTCATACTTTTTCAAATTGCATACATATCTGGTGACAGCATTAAATGCGAGATTTAATTTCTTTAGGTTTTTCTTAGAGACAAGTCCAAACAAAACGTCACAGTAGTCGAACAAGGGAACAATCAATGATCTAGCAAGCTGAAGTCTAATATGTTGTGGAGTAACATGTCGTAATGTTGCAAGAGAATGTAAAGCATTATAAATTTTACTGCAAACAGAAGTGACTTGGCTGTTCCAGTTTAAATTAGAATCCATCAGAAGACCAAGGTTTTTAACTACTTTGGTGTATTCAATCAGCTCATTTCCAACTTTAATTTGTGGAATACCAGCCAATGTTGAACGTTTAGACCGGAAAACTATGGTTTGAGTCTTCTTCGCATTTAAAGACAATCCATTTTGCTCGCACCATCTTAAGATGCTACGAACATCAGAATTAATGTGTTCTACGATACCAACAATGTCGTCAGGCTTTCCAGAGATGTAAAGTTGGCAGTCATCTGCATATAGATGAAATTTACAGAATGATAGACTACGCGGTAAATCATTTATGTACATTGAAAAGAGAAGTGGTCCGAGAATAAATCCTTGTGGTACACCGTTAGGTACTCGGATTGTACCGGTTTTTTGCTTGTCAAATTCTACGTATTGAACACGGTTTTCCAAATAAGAGCGTAAAAGTTTAACAGAAAAGCGGTCCAAATGAAAATTATTCCTTAGCTTGTTACACAATAAATGGTGATCAATTGTATCGAACGCTTTGCTGAAGTCCAGAAGGGCCATAATAGTAATCATTTTCTTATCAAGGGCTTCCCTAATATCATTTTCAATCTTTATCAAGGCAGTAGCAGTGCTGCATGCTTTACGATAACCAGACTGTTAAGGACATAGAAGTTTTTTCTGGATTAAATACTCGTTGAGTTGATTTGAGAGAATTGATTCAAATACTTTTGAGAGGGCGCTAAGAATACTAATTGGACGATAATCTTTTTCTGTAGTGGGATTGTCGATCTTTCCAATGGGAATGACTTTAGCAATTTTTCAGTCAGTGGGGAACTTAGAAGTTGTGATACAGCAGTTGAATATATCTGTAATATAAGGAAGAATGACACACAAGGACGACTTCAGAATGTTCAATGGAATATTGTCATTACCAATTGCATCACATGAAGTGGAAGTGAATTCTGTAAGTACTTCATCAGAAGTTACACGGCGGAATGAAAAGTGGGACTCGCAGTCTGAAGAAACTTCATTTAGATTAAAGGAAATGGGAACATTGTGTGAAACAAAAAATGTATTCAGTGAATCGGCACATATATCGCCACCGCCCGCAGGTGTGTTGTTTTGCTTCAATCCCAACCGCTTTATGTTTTTCCACAATTGCTTTGCTGGAAGATCGGCATTGAGTTTAGAGGCAAAAAATTCTCGCTTAGTACGTTTTACTTCGCGGTTGGCAAGATTACTGAGACATGTAAAGTTTTTCCATTTTTGAGGATTATTTCTATCTCGCTTCCAGCATTCGTATGCGTCTGATCGGTTTTTGAATAGTCGGTTAATGTGATTATCATTCCAAGGGCTTTTCGGGTTGGTTATTATTTTCCTTTTAAGTGGAGCATGTCGATCAAGAATTTCTAAAAATAAATCATTAAAACAGCGAAGTTTTTCATTGGCGCTGGCACAATTGAAAACATTATTAAGGGCAGTTCTGCGGAGGTCTGATGTGAATGAGACAATTTCAATTTTATGATATTCGCGTGTCCAATAAACGTGGGAATTAGCTTTGGGATTCTTGAATTTGTAATCAAGACAGATCAAGTCATGATCACTAAATCCACCTACGGAAGATTGATAAACGTTATTCACATTACTAGTGCAATTCCCAGAAAAAATATCAATAGTAGACGAAGAATCAGATTTGTGACAAGTGGGGTTAGTTACTATCAGTTTGAACGATACAGCACTCAGGTGATCAAGAAGCTTTCGAGTTTTATATGATTCAGCTTTAAGATTTATATTAAAATCACCCATAATTAAAATATATGGCTCAGTAGAAGAAAGTTCAGACAGAAGCTTGAAGATCTGGTCCAATTTAGAATCATTAATATCAGGAGGCTTATATACAACGCCACACACTAAGTTAGCTTGTTTTAACTTTATGAACAAATAATCAATTTCCGATTCACCGTCTGGTTTGGCAATAATAGAGTATTTTACGTTCTTTTTCAAATAAAACGCAACACCTCCACCTCTAGTTTTCTTTTTGTTATGTCGATCAGATCGTACAATTGCATAACCCTCGAGCCCAACTGACATGTTCGTGTGGGATCGCTTTAGCCAAGTTTCTACAATCGCCAAAACATTCAAATTTGAATTTTCTATTAAAGCACGATAATTTTCAATATTGCTAGTAAGACTACGCGCATTATGGAGCCCAACTTTTAAAAAAATATTAGAATGTTTTGCGAATACGAGTTTGAGTTTATCGTAATCTAAGTAATGTAACTTACTCTTGACTTCATAAATTGATTCATTGATTTGGGAATCAGGCAAAGAAACAGCATGTAAAGAAGATATAGCAATGTATGCTACATTGGTGAATTCTTCAACCGCCTCGATTTCATCACCGTCGATATAAATTCGTGGTGGCGGGCGCGGTGATTCCTCCCTGGAGCCCTTTGCCATCATGTAGGGTCTGGGACCATTTGGGCAGGAGCACCTATTTTGGGCACTTGCTGCTATAACTCAGTGAATTATTAACCAATTGACTTGATTTTTGAAACACGATCAGATACACACAGTATCTAGCCATGTTCAAAAATTCAAGTCAATTGGTTTGAAATTGACTGAGTTATAGCAGCAAGTGCCCAAAATAGGTGCTCCTGCCCAAATGGTCCCAGACCCTACTTTGTCTTCGACACAATAATGACTAATCCGATTCGCCTGGCTTCACTCGTTAGTCGAATGTACGTTTCCGCCATCGTCTCAAATTTACGAGCAATAATATCAATACTTAAGCGAAACCAAGCAGCTGAACGGACTTCGTGAAAATCGTTCCACTCGTGTTTATCCCCGCTCTCCTAATTACACCCTCTAAAGCAATGTAGAACAGCAAGCACGAAAGACCATCCCCTTGCCGTAACCCTCTGCGAGATTCGAAGGGACTCGAGAGTGTCCCTGATACTCGAACTACGCACATCACTCGATCCATCGTCGCCTTGATCAATCGTATCAGTTTATCCGGGAATCTGTATTCGTGCATAATCTGCCATAGCTGTTCTCGATCGATTGTATCATACGCCGATTTGAAATCGATGAACAAGTGATGTGTGGGCACGTTGTATTCGCGGCATTTCTGCAACATCTGGCGGATGGCGAATATTTGGTCCGTTGTAGCGCGTTCACCCATGAATCCAGCCTGATATTGCCCCACGAACTCTCTTGCAATCGGTGATAGACGGCGGCATAAAATTTGAGAGAGTATCTTTTAGGCAGCGCTCAGTAGTGTGATCGCGCGATTGTTCCCGCAATCCAACTTATCGCCTTTTTGTAGATCGGCCACACGATACCTTCCATCCATTCCTCCGGTAATACTTCCTCCTCTCAGATCTTGATAATGACCCAGTGTAGTGCTCTCACCAGTGCTTCTTAACCGTGTTTTGGTGACTCGCTTGGTAGTTGATCTGCTCCAGCGGCTTTGTTGTTTTTCAACCGGCCAACCTCCTCCTCAATCTCTTGAAGGTCAGGGGCCGGAAGTCTTTCGTCCTGTGCACATACTCCTAGATCTGTTACCACGCCACCTTCAGTACTTGCAACGTCACCATTGAGGTGCTCATCGTAATGCTGCCGCCACCTCTCGACCACCTCACGCTCGCTCGTGAGAATATTCCCGTGATTATCTCGGCACATGTCGGCTTGTGGCACAAAGCCTCTGCACGAGCGGTTCAGCTTCTCGTAAAACTTTCGTGTGTCCTTAGCGCGGTACAGCTTTTCCATCGCTTCGCGATCTCGTTCTTCCTGCTGGCGCTTCTTCATCCGGGAGACTGAGTTCTGCCTGTTCCGCGCCTGTTTGTAACGTGCCTCATTCGCTCTCGTACGGTGTTGCAGCATTCTCGCCCATGCTGCATTCTTCTCGTTTTTCAACTGTTCACATTCGCCGTCGTACCAGTCGTTTCTGTGATTCGGAGTCGCGAAGCCTAGTGCTGTAGCTGAGGTACTACCTACCTATGGCGGATCCGATGTCCCTCCAGCCATCTTCAAGGGTAGCTGCGCCAAGCTGCTCTTCCGTTGGTAGGGCCACAGCTAGCAGCTGCGTGTAGTCTTGAGCCACTTCTACGTTACGCAACTGCTCGATGTTCAGCCACGGCGTTCGATTTCGGCGCGTGGTGATAACCTTGGTGATAACTGTCGAAAGTTTTAGGCGCATGCATACAGCGACTAAGTAGTGATCCGAATCTATATTCGCACTGCGGTATGTGCGGACATTGGTTATATCTGAAAAGAATTTACCGTCGAGTAGGACGTGGTTGATTTGGTTTTCAGTTTGACGGTCGGGTGATCTCCGGCTTTGTGGATATTTTTGCGGGAGAAGAAGGTGCTTCGGACTACCATACCACGGGAGGCTGCAACGTTATGCATCGCTTATTATTTCAACATCTAAAACACATGCTCCACGTAGTGAGTGAACTACTAACTACTCGAACTATTTTTTTTCTATGCTACAGCTCTTGGTGTTCTGAGCAATTTTGCCGAAGACAGTATCCTTCCAAATGGTCCAGAACGCGAGATATTTCACAACTACTGGCAACATATAATGCTTTACACACATGTCCGATATGGTGCCCTGTGTAGCCGATTCCCGGTGGCCAATGTTCCCGGAACCACTGTTTTCCATATCAACACATTCTTGACGAAATTATCTTCCAAATAAAACGTTGGTCATTTGAATTGGTGAAAATTTCATTCATTCTATATGAGTCTGAACATCTGGGTCCTAATAACCTCAATGCATTGGTATTTTTTTGTAGCGCCATTTTGATTTTAGGTACCATAAGAAAAATTAAAATCGTTAGCTGCTTCATTTCTGCAAAATATTAAAGGTCAAGAAGTTTTATAACGATTAGTTAATAAACAAAAAAGATATTAATGCTTGAAATTGTGTTGTGGGTCATAGTAACCCTGTGTAAAAATGAAGCTTTTTTTTATATGTACAGGGGGTGGCCAACATGTTTGGGATAGGCACCTTTTTTTTCTCACAAAAAAGTTCAACATGCTATAACTTTTCATAGAGTGCATGAAAAATTCTCAAATTTTGACGGTTTGTCAACCAATTATATGTGCATTAAGGTGGCCCACACTTTATGAAAAACAAAAAATTCAAAAAATGCAAAGTCTTACCCCCTCAATCAGTTGTTTTGGACTCCCAGAAGCTACGTTCAAAATTTGAGCAAAATCGGTTGAGCCTAAGGGGGCGCTCAAAACGCTTGAAGTGTATGGGAAAACTTGGCCAAATGTATACAGAAATTTTAAGTTGTCGAATTTTGCCGCTAGGTGGCGCTCTGAGTGTTCAATAATCAAACCCTTTGGTATTATTGTAGGTGACTAGGGTAAAAAATATAATTTGGACATGCACGGCGATGTATGCCTTGTTGTAGATACTTCTTAATATCGATTATTGGATCAAATATACCCTATTCTGATGGCTTACGTTGAAAATGCACTTAACAATTAAGAATTTACTTCAAAATTATCGAAATTGTAAATTATTTCACTAAAACCCCTCAAATGCACAGGTATGCAAGACGACATACACTTCATAGTCACATACAATATTCATCTCAGAATGGTTGAATTAATAATTGTAAGAAATTTAAAAGCCTTTTTGCAATGAAATATGTTCAATAAAGAAGCATTAGGCAGCCAATCTCTTAACATTCATCTAGAACGCTTAAAATAGGTGGTGTCCAAAATACATTACAAGTTTTCTACTGTAAATGACACATTCCACGCGTTACGTTTTGCGCGAGAATCGAACTTTTGTTTCCAAAAATTGTAATGTTGTTAAATACATGCCAACCATTATATCAAACGATCAGATTTGATTAGAAGATTCATTTCATACTTTGTAAATGAAAATTGGAACTTTTTACTTCAAGAAATATTAAAAAATAAAGCGTAACGGGACACCATCGCAAAAAATGACAAATTTTGACTTTACGCCAACAAATTAGCTACTTTCCTGAAACATTTTTCAAAGTTTTAAGTAGTATTTGAACGGTATAAGTAATTATCTTCATTTTGGTGCAAAAAGAATCAAAATAAACAGCTGGAGCACTGAAATATCGTTCAACGAAGTTCAAAAACCGCGGTGTAGAAGTGCGTGGAACGTGTCAAATATATTTTGGTCATCTGACTAACTACATGGGGATGCTTTGCGATTGCATACTTGGAGGCGTATTCTGTGGGTCTGGCGATATTTCCTCGATTTTAACAAAAACTTTAATAGTTATCAAATTAGATGCCTGTTAAGCGGAGAAATTTGATTATTTGTAAGAAAATATTAGTTAATTTATGCTACTTTTATGGTTAAGCAGTATTCATGGCTTAACATTGAGATAATTGCCCTGTCCAAATTATATATACCTGAGGGTGTCCAAAACATATTTTCGGTGTCCAAAATGCAATTCTTACAGGCGATTGGAAATCGCGATTTTCTCAGCTTAAAATGCTTTCGTTAAGGTTTTTGTCACCAGGAACGCAAAGAACAATCATATTATAAGCGTATTGGTAACTTTGCAAAATAATCAATTGATTTCTAAGGAAGCTAGGGGACAATTTTTTAACGTTGTCCTCAGCCTGTCCTAAATACATGAATTACCCTATATGCCAAAGAACTTTGTCGAAGACTAAAAAGTGATCCAACATCTGTGAAAAAAGTTATACCCTAGGTAAAGTGAGGATTAACTTGATTGTTGTTTATCCAAATGTTACATGTAACATGTAAATGAATAATATCAATAGGGGGCGTCCATAAATGACGTAGCTTTTTCAAGCGGTTTTTAATACACCCCTCCCCCTCGTAGCATTTTATCACAAACTCGAATACCCCCCCCCCCCCCTATAAATGACGTAGCTTGTTAAACAACCCCCCTCCCTCAACAAAATTTTTATTTAAAAAAACGCAAAGAAAATCGAAACTTTGTTATGATATCAATTTAAACTTGTATGTTTAACGAATATGTACTTATTATGAAAAAAAACCCTAATTAATCCACCTAGCGGTGATGATGCCTTTCTCGTGCTTTAAAATATCCTTTCAACAAAACTCAAGCGACGTGTTGATGACATTGACATAAATACAAAATGGAAACTGCTTGCTAAATCTACTCAATATGGATACATTTTGTATTAGCAGAACATCCAATATTCAGAAAATATAAGACAACGATCCAAAATTCAAACCAAACAAGTGTTATGAAGCCGTAAAATTTCGGTCATCATTTTTTGACTCCGGATATCTACCCCAACTAAACTAAGCGCCATCTTGAACATTGAGACACCATCGTGGATGTTCTGGTATTCATTTTTGGATTCTGCACCTAAAATTACATAAAATAGTCACCGTATTGAATCTGATCTGATTCCGGGTAACTACCGGCTGCACCAAATATGGTCTGACACTATTGTCTTGTTAACTGTTCATCGGTTAACCAAAAACGTTGCCATTGAAGGTGTCACATGAAGGGTTTGACAATTTCGACGGGACTCTCAGAACCAATTCCGGAACACTACCAGTTGTCTCTAGTGTGATCTAAGGCTATTTTCTGGCTAACTGTTCATCAGGTTATCGCAAAAGCCACGATTTGATGTGTCACATGCCTGGATTTGGGTTACTTTTATATTTGTCCTCATCCGGCCACTCAAAACCGATTCCGAAACACTTGCTGGTCTGGTTGCATTAGGTAATCTAAAAAGCCGCTATTTGATGTGACGCATGCACGGGTTTGTTTCTTTTTCAGATTTGACCACTTCGGCGGGAACCCCGGAGCCGGTTCTGGAACACTGGTTTAGATATGGTCTGAGATAATTTTCCTGCTCATTTTCCATCAGGTAATCGAAAATGCCGTGATTTGATGTGTTGCATGTATGGGTTTGGTTGAATTGTATATTTGGCCACTTCCAGCGGGACGCCTAGAACCGGTTCCGAAACACTACCGGTTCAGTTATGGTCTGAGACTATTTTCCTGCTTACCGCTCATCAGGTTATCGAAAATGCCGTGGTTTGATGTGTCGCATGTATGGGTTTGGTTCAATTGTATATTTGGCCACTTCCAGTGGGACGCCTAGAACCGGTTCCGGAACACTACCGGTTCAGATATGGTCTGATATGATTTTCCTGCTCATTGTCCATCGGGTCATCGAAAATGCCGTGGTTTGATGTGTTGCATGCATGGGTTTGGTTCAATTGTATATTTGGCCACTTTCGGCGGGACACCCGGAAACGGTTCCGGAACACTACCGGTTCAGATATGGTCTTAGACTATTTTTCTGCTTACCGCTCATCAGGTTATCGAAAATGCCGTGGTTTGATGTGTCGCATGCATAGGTTTGATGCGTTTTCATATCTGGTCCCTTTCTGGGGTACCGTTCCGGAACACCTAAATGGCCATAACTCCGGAACGGCTGGACCGATCCGAACCATTTGCAATAGGAAACAATGGGACCAGATTCCCCGCCGAATGAACCGTCGGTCGTTAAAATCGGTTGAGGTTTACTGCCAAAAAGTTATGTGAGTTTATTTGTACACACACACACACACACATACACACATACATACACACATACATACACACATACATACACACATACATACACACATACAGACATCACCTCAATTCGTCGAGCTGAGTTGATTGGTATATGTGACTCGACACTCCGAGCCTTCTATCAAAAAGTCATTTTTGGAGTGAACATATAGCCTTTTCAGTACACTTAGTGTACGAGAAAGGCAAAAAAATAGAAAGAAAACATTGACGACTGCCAGGTTCAGATCGCCGACATCAAGACCATAGGTGCAATCAGTGGAGATTATCACCAAAGCTTATGACTCAATAAACCGCCCATCGTTCTGTTTGATGTCGAAGGACAGGAAGTTGAAGCTCCCAATACAGTTAATCTAATATAGTAATATTAAATTGGTTTCATTTGAATAAAATGCACCATGAAATTTAAGGGACCCTGCAGGAGTTTCTTCTAAAATTATTTTAGCATGTCGTTCTAAATTTCTTCAAGGAGCTTCTTTTGGAATTCCCATTTTTGAGAATTCCTACCTTTTTAATTTCTTCGACAGTTCCTTCAGATATCCCTCCAAAAATTCCTTCCGGAGTTTAAAAAAAAAAGATCCTTCTGAGATTTCTCCAGGAGTTTTTTTTTTCTAAGGTTTTTTTAAAGTTTATCCATGGTTTCCTTCAGGGGTTCTTTTAAGGTTTTCTTCTCCTCTCTTCCACCAGCAGTTTCTTCGAACATCTGTTCAGGGATTTTAACCGGAATTTCTTTTGAGATTCCATCAGAACTTCTTTCCGGGTTCCTAAAGAAGGTTCTTCCCGGATTCCTCCAGGAGTTCCTTCTGGGTTTCTTTTAGAAATTCCTTCCGAGATTTTTGTAGGAATTTCTTCCGACACTCTTTCAAAGCCCCTCCAGGAGTTGCTTTTGGGATTCCTCCAGGAATTATTTTACGGATTCCTTCAGGAATTCCTTTTTGGATTCTTCTGGGTGTTTCTTCTGAGATTCATCGAAAATTTCCTTCTATTCAGCCAGGATTTTTTTCCGGGACTCCTCCAGGAATTTTTTCCGGCATCCTTCCATTCACTCCTTCCAGTATTCCTCAAGGATCTCTTAGAATTCCGCTAGGAATCCCTTTACGGATTTCTCCCATAGTTCCTTCTGGAATGCCTCCTCAATTTTCTTTCTTAGGTTTCACTAGGAGTTCTATCTGGATATCTTCAGGGATTCCTGAAAAAGCCGGAATTCCTTAAGAAATTCCTTCCGGGATTCCATAAAAAATTTCTTCCGTGTTTTCTACAGAAATTGAACCATGAGCTCCTTCTGAGACTCTACAATTGTTAAATAGCTCCTTCTGAGATTCTTCCAGGAGTTTATTCAAGATTTCTTCAATAGTTGCATCTAGAATTGCTCCAGGAACTCATCACGAGATTTCTTTTAGAATTTGTCTATGATTTCTTTTTAAGATTCCTCCAAGAGTTCCTTCTAAAATTCTTCTGGAAGTTCCTTCAGGGGTTCCTCCAAATCTATTTAGAATGTTTTCAGAAGTTATTTTTCTGGGATTCCCAGTGAGAATTCGTGTGGAAATGTTATCCTTCTCCTGTTGGGGAAACCTATAAAGAACACCATGAGAAATTCCTAACAAATCTGGTAGAGGGGCTTTTTAAGAAATTGTTGTAGGATTCCTGTAGAAACTATATCAGAAACTGCTCTAATAATGCCATAATGCCAAAGTGCATTATAGCAAGCAGCAAACTATTGGTAGAGAGAAGCATTTGAGCGATATTGAAATTTTTCTGCGTACACAATTCATTATTTTTAAAGCAGGATTTCAAACCACTTTCTCAGATACAGTTGTTGCGTCCGATAGCTACATGTATTATGAAAGGAAACCGGCATTTATGTCCATTATTTGTTATTTACAATAATGTGAATGGAAAGAGAAATCCTGCAATATATTTTTCTTCGATTTAGTAATACTTAATGCAAGTAAACATTTTTATTAATTGTGAAATTCTTTTTTCAATAGGCTTAGAAGAAAGCTACATAGCATATCATAAACCCCTACCTCCCTATCGTCACACTTCGTCACAAAATCACAAACACCCCCTCCCCCCCAAAAAGCTACGTCGTTTATAGACGACCCCGAAATCTCAATACTTTACCTCACTTTGCCTAGGGTATAACTTTTTTCACAGCCGTCGGATCACTTACCGACTTACTTTCGGTTAAGTTCATGACAGGGGCGTCGAATGCACAACATGTGAACAAAATAAGTATGATTAGTGTGAAATGTCGCTGGGATATGATGATTCAGCGGATTCTTTAATTATCACAGTAGTCTAAACATTAATGAGAAACCCAATATCTGTTTAACGTTCTTTTAGTGAATTTGAATCGTGTGTCTTTCGTGTATTTACGCAACAAGCACTGTAAAGTTCGTCACTTCAAATGTCGACCCATATTCTCGATATTAATTTTTCAATGAAAATTTCCCTATATAGGGAATCGCGCCACTTGGGCGGTGGCTTCTATGTTCGTCTGTTTTCCACTATAACTCAGACAAATTTGAACCAATTGACACAACTTTTGGAATGTGGTGAGATAGGTATAGTATCTACCCGCGTACAACATTTCAAGTCAATTGGTTCAAAATTGACTGAGTTATAGTGGAAAACAGACGAATATAGAAGCCACCGCCCAAGTGCGCGATACCCTATGTAGTACAATTTGCAGATGCTTCACAACATGTTTCAGTATTTTCGCTTACGTTTGTGCGGTCCGTCATTTTTGGTGTGGGGACAGAATTTAGTCTCAATGTATCGAGACCATAGTAACATCACAGACAAACAGACATACCACTCAAATCGCAATCGTCGCACGATTTAACGGTCATTTTAAAAATGCAGTGTGGTTCGGTATGTGCTCGCATGTGTCATGGTGGCGCTGCTGTGCCTACACCACCTCTCAATTTTCGAGAGAAATGAACACGACGCCGATCAATGTTTACATAAAATGACTCAATCATGAACCTTCATTCATGTTTTATGAATGGGTAATGCCACGAGGGAGTCGTCACCTGCTAAATTGTTACATCGAACCGAGGGAAACAACACCTGCAAATGAATGCTTCGGATTGAGCATTATAGAGGGTGCTAGTGAGATGCCAAACGATGATTTTGAAACAAATTTCTTCTAAGTAGTATGTCTGTTTGTCTGTGGTAACATCGTTAGTAGTAAGTAACATCGTATATTGGTTCACCAGTTCTCCTAATTGCGAGGTGATGCAAGATCTTTTATCTGTTCCACAAGGCATTCTCAAAACTCTCACTAACAATGTTCAATGTCTCACCACTCTTCCCAACTGTGAGGTGGTACAATTCTGAGTGTATGTGTTTTGTGTATGATCACGGTTACATGGATCGCATCGCTTACCAAAGTGAATCCTGATTTATGTAACTAGCGATCCCTCCCAACTAACAAAAACACCTTTTCGTGTCAACTGAGGAGGGCACAGTAGTACACACAACCTTTAGCAGCAACGGTTATCCAACTAACATTCCTTTCCTTCTCCGGTAGACCGTAAGGACGTGGCCGGCGCCGGTATTGACACATTAAAATTTGAGTTCTCGGAACGTGTACATTGAGGAAGCTGGGCTAATCCCAAGCCCCATCTGTTGGTTCTCTGTGCAATTCCGCTAGCTCTGGTCAATCACGGAGTAGCAACTACGAAGTGTACGGTCAGCAATGCTCATGCTCAAGCTCAGTGGGATTCGATCCCAGGTCCTCGGCGTGATAGTCAAGTGTTCTAAACATGAAGCTCTTTAATGTATCCATTCCCGCATGCGAACGTAGATTCAACCAGTGCCGTTTTAATCCTGTGCTATTTTTATCGCATCTCGTTCCATATTCTCACTAATAAATTAGCACCCCAATCAGATTTGACGTCCCTCCGTCTTGCCAACAACGAAGGGTTCACCGCAAATTGAACCGCGTGGCGTGGGTGGCATACATAATTGCTAGACAGTTGTCAAACAAATGCTGCTCAAATGCAATGCAGCAAAAAAAAAAAAGCTGTCATCGCCGGGGATGCATTATTCATGCTGTGGTGCAACCTATATATCATTTTTTTCTGTTCCCAATAATCGTCTCGTGGGATAAATTGCATCGACGAATGGATCAGTCTCGAAATTGCGAAAATCTAATAAGTTTGATTGTTTTATGAATGGAATTGATATTTGTCCATATCCCTTAGGCGGAGAAAGGATGCTTAATAGTGCTTTTCTAGCCCAGTTTAAACTTGTAGCATTCCAAGAAAACATCTGATTAGCACATATTGAATGCTTCTAATTTGGATGCCATATTATGCGACAGCTAAGCACAAGCATCGAGATTAGGGTGGCCCACACTTATATGAAAAACAAAAATTTCGATAAATGCCAAGTCTTACCTCCTAAATCAGTTATTTTGAACTCCCAGAAGCTACGTTCAAAATTTGAGCAAAATCGGTTGAGCCTAAGGGGGCGCTCAAAACGCTTGAAGTTTGTATGGGAAAACTTGGCCAAATGTATGCAGAGATTTTAAGTTTTCGAATTTTGCCGCTAGGTGGCGCTGTAAGCGTTCAAGAAATAAACCCTTTGGTATTATTGTAGGTGACTATATGCCAAAGAACTTTGTCGAAGACCGCAAAGTGATCCGACGGCTGTAAAAAAAGTTACACCCTAGGCAAAGTGAGGCAAAGTATTGAGATTTCATTATTGATATTATTCCTTTACGTGTATTGGAAAAACAACAAAAAAGTTTATCCTCACTTTACCTAGGATATAACTTTTTCCACAGACTTTGGATCACTTTGCGGTCTTCGACAAAGTTGTTTGGCATATAGTCACCTACAATAATACCAAAGGGTTTATTTCTTGAACGCTTACAGCGCCACCTAGCGGCAAAATTCGAAAACTTAAAATTTCTGCATACATTTGGCCAAGTTTTCCCATACAAACTTCAAGCGTTTTGAGCGCCCCCTTAGGCTCAACCGATTTTGCTCAAATTTTGCACGTAGCTTCTGGGAGTTTAAAACAACTGATTTAAGAGGTAAGACTTGGCATTTTTCGAAATTTTTGTTTTTCACATAAGTGTGGGCCACCTTAATCGAGATTCATGCTAAACATTGCATTGTTTCAACTTCTAGTTCCCAACCACCCAGTCTGTGGTGCATTTGGTGCGATTTTCGCTGCAGCTCGCGATCCCAATTCAGAGGTTGACGACATCGATTTCTCTGCGGTAATGGTGCGATGATTTGAAAAACTAAATGGAATAAAATTTGCGGCGAGTGGGATGGATTTAATGCGGTTTCCATGTTGCGGTGGTCCCTCGGCGAATTCCGCCGTTCCCGCCGATTGGACCATTTATGGGATTCAAGCCAAATTGAGTATTTTCATGAATTGCTAAGTTTAGTCTTATTGGAGGGTATAGATGCTGTATTAATTTTTTACCGTTTTTAAACATATTTCCCAGCAAGCTTGAAACATGTCATCACACTCGGTAGATCCCAAGTATCCCATCCACCACATGTTTTTAATTAAACATGCTTCAGACATCTCAATGACAACCCTCTTTGAAAATGTATATTTTTCAAAAGCACATATCCTCCTGTTTATCCAAGAGCTATCTATTACGCTAGGAAATGCGCCCTTGCATGTTCAGCTTACCTTGCTAGCTGTCTCTAGAGTCCATCGCATTCTACTTTTGCAGTTTGCTTTCGTGGCCAAGCATCCGGAAGTGCTCGACGGAACTCGAAAGCAATAAACTTGCCACTACACATTTCTTGTGTACAACGTTCTGTAGTGGTGAAATTGGTTACTTTGAATTATACGCTGTCGAGTGGATAGTAAAACTTCAGTATACATGATCAGGACGCAAACGGAGCAGCTCCCGAAGGTGTGGAAGGAAGGAGAAAATTTGCCCTATCTGTAAGGAAGATGACAAGTTTTTCGAGCGATCACCATTCTGAATGACGCCTCCTCAACTTTAAAAGTTCCGCTTCCTATGACGAAATGCACTTTCAAGTTCCACGAAGGGCAGATAAAGTTCCGAATGGGACTTTCTGACTGCTTAAGAGGCTAACAATGAGCCTTGCTGGAACTTCACACACAAGTTCGGGCAAGGCTCATTGTTAGCCTCTTAAGCAGCTTGAAAGCTGCTCAATATGCTACTCGGCACTTTGTCGGAACTTTCAAGTTCATAGAAGTTCATATCAGTAACTTGTTGTGCTAAGGATCTTTTTTTTGAGAAAAAAAAGCAACTTTATAAGAAAATTTTCATGGACATTAAAATTGAATATATCAAATTAATTAAAAGTGCACATGAAAAAAAAATATAACGCCCACTGGATTCTAACCGGAAGCCGGTGTGTGAGAGCCCTACACTTTACACTAACACCACAATTGTGATGAATTACAAAGTGGATGAAATCTGTCTTGAATCAATGCTTTTTCGATACCTAGATTTGTAAACTTGTGCAGTTGCGCAGTTAACTTTATCATAACAAGCATCTGTGATCTTGTACCGACTTTTCAAACCCTCTAAGCAGAATACCCTCTTCGAATGAGTGTAATCAGTTTCGTACCTTTTAATTCCGCCCTATGTTGCTTATCCTTTGACAGATACGCGTATTTCGACTACCACTTGTAATCTTCCTCAGTGTCAGTTTTCCACTCAGTGGATAACTGACACTGAGGAAGATTACAAGTGGTAGTCGAAATACGCGTATCTGTCAAAAGATAAGCAACATAGGGCGAAACTGATTACACTCCTTCGAAGTATCTGTGGTTAACTTTATCATAACAGCGCAGTGGTACGGCAGTAGGTTATCACGCAAAAGGACCCTGTTCAAATCTACTCTAGGAGTGTATCATGTTCAGTCATGTTGATCATGTTTCACACAATACAAGCATTTTAACCAGCTGTGATGAGTCTGGAAAGAACATTTTTGTTTTTTACATTTATTTTGAGAAAGTTTCATCAGAAGCTGCTTAAAAGGCTAACAAGCTTCCTTGTGTGAACTTTCAAGTTTGGAAATTTCTTAAAAATGAAGCTGCTTAGAAGGCTAAAAAACATTCTCCAACAAGATGCTTAGCTTATAAAGTACCCTCTTATCTGAAGTTCTGGTTACTTGGGCTACGAAGTACTAACCCAGATCATCTTCCGCCGTATATCACCGTAACGAATGAGTTCGTGAGAAGTTATCGAGCCGGCTTCGTCGATGGCCGGTCGACATCTGACCAGATTTTTACCATGAAAACCTAAGCCTATGTTCTCCAGGAGAAGTGGCTCACAACAGTGTCTATTCTCCGTTATATGGGCGGCTCATCGAAAGGAATCTTAGCTCAACTGTGCATCAGTAGAGGGTTGCGAGCCCTACGAGTCAGCCGTGATAACGAATTGCAACGGAAAACCACCAACAACGGCAATGGCCCCAGCGATGCAACAAGTCTTTCGATTGGAAACTCGGTTCACGGAACTGTCGATCCCTCAAATTCATTGCACAATGGGTCCAGAGCCGCATTTACGAAGACAAAAATGTTTGTGTCTAAACCTTAAGTTTTAGATACATAGTGTCTTTGGGAAAGTTTCTTTGAATTTTTCGACCTTTTTTCTCATCATTGTGAAATTAGGGTGGTCCCTGTAGTTTAGCTGATCCAAACTTCTGCTGTTGAAAAGTTTTATGTACGCTTACGAAATGTTCTACAAAGTTGTAAAAGAACTTATTTGGAGCAAGTTTGCCGAAGAAACCATTATTCTAACTCGTATAGTTCCTAACTTATATATTTTTTTTAAGAATCATGTTAGGGTGATCCATGAAATTCCGTTTTGTTGCAATAACTTTTGATCCATTCGTTTCTCATAAAAATTTGTTCCGAGCACTTTTAGAACTATCAATGACGCATATTTTTTTCAAACATTACTCAAAGTTAAAAAAATATTGGCTTTTTTCTTCAAAAAATTTTTTTTTTTTTCAAAAAGTTATATCTCAAAAAGGAGCAAATGAATTTTCAATCGCCGAATTGCATTGAAAAGATCATACTCTGTTCCATTGATGGTTGAAAAATTGTGAGTACCTTTTTTGTTTGAAGCTTTTTATTGAATTTAAAAAAATGCGAGTTTTCACATAGAAAATCAGTTGTAACTCTTAAAATCGATGAGATACAAACTTAGTGTCTTCGACAATATTTGTCAGTTTTTGTATGCTCTGATGGTGCTCAAAACAAAGTATAGCGAAAAAATCAACGCCTAAAATAATATTGAATAAAAAAGGATTTTCATATGGAATACGAAACAATTCAAGAAAATTCAAATCATCTTTGTTAGATAGATAGATCGAAGTAGCTTGATGCGTTTTCCAATCGATACCGATCTGGTTTTATTGCTGCTATTTTTTGTTGTGCTGTTATTGCGAAGAGTTTTATCTTACCTAGTTTGGGTAGTGGCTACGGTTAGGATAGCTCAGATCAATCTTCAGCATAAAAGAACAGCAACGATCAATCGTTGCAGACTTATGCAAAATGGTACAGCCCAAGTGGCTGTAAGGGGATTTTCTTTCTAGGAAACATTGTGAACCCGATGTTTGCTACTTTCGGTAAAAATGAAATGGCAAACTCACGTGTCATGCCTCGAACCTGTGTGCTTGTCAACAACGCAATAGTTATTACACTCATCTCTGAACTAACCACCAGAGATTTATGTGCTATCACAATTGATGTATCTGTTGGAAACCTCAACAGGAAATACGTCTATTGTTCGGTTTATATACCGCAAGACGAACCATCCCCTACGGATGCTTTCAAACACGTCATCGCATACTGTACTTCAAAAGGCCTTCCGCTAGTTGAGGCTTCAGTTTGATGTAGTACTTAAGTAGTACAGATCTTGCATTACTTAACATAGGCAACCGCCCAACCTTCATACGGTATCTGCTAGAGAGGAAGTGTTAGACATAATGCTTTGCCCTAGTAGAATCAGTCACGAGCTGACCAATAGGCTCCTAAAGTCCTATCGGGATTGTTTTAAACCACAATATATGGTTCAAGAGTACATATTTACTCATTTTTTGATGTTTTTATTAACCATAGTTTTTTTTTTGACAGTTGAAAATATTTAATTTTTATTTTTTTAGCCTTTTGTCTCAACCCTAGCTTACAACAAATACTTTGAGTGATTTTTTTTCACCGTGTATGTCAGATAGGAACATTTTTGAAATCCCAGTGCGAAAAATGTCGAGCTCAGTCACACAAGGTTGACCTCATATGTCAAACTAGAACTATTTACCATTTTACATATTTCGAATTTTCTCATTATTCCTTTGTTTTTCAAGTTCGAGTAAAGTACAATTCCGATTAGAATACCATGCTTGATCGTATTATTCAATATAAGCGAGATTTCGTCTTTAATTTTAGGACCCTATTGGCATGTGTCAGATGAAGAATCTTTATCTGACCATCGCTACATCTTTTTTGAACATTTAAATGTTACTTCGCAAACATTGCTTTTCAGGAATCCCCGGTCAACAAACTGGGATCTTTTTACTGATTTGGTTGCGGCCAACCACTCCAAGTGATTTAGATGATGCCGTTGATACTACAACGACCTTCATCATGGAAGCTTTTGAGGAAGCATGTTCTCTACGGTCTGTGAAGATCACAAGAGGAACCCCTTGGTGGAGCACTGATCTGGCGAAACTCAGGAAACAATGTAGAAAGAGTTGGAACAGACGACGTTCGGCTGGTTCGGAGGCTTTCAGGTCGGCTCGCAAGGCCTACAGGAAAGCTCTCCGGTCTGCTGAACGATCCGGCTGGAAAAACCTTTGTACAAATGTTTCCAGTTTGAGTGAAGTCAGACGGTTAAACAAAATCCTTGCGAAATCTAAGGATTTCCGAGTGAACGAACTTCGTTTGGCAAATGGCGATCTGACTTCCTCTGATGAGGAAGTTCTGGAACGCTTATTCAGCACACACTTCCCTGGATGTGTGGATATTACATCTTCGGATGAACCTTATGTCTTTTCTTGTAGTTATAATTCTCTGGCCTCGGCTCGGAGTATTGTAACTATAGATTCGATTGAGTGGGCACTTAATAGATTTGCTCCGTTCAAATCTCCTGGAGCAGATGGGATATATCCTATTTTGCTTCAGAAGGGATTGGATTATTTCAAACATGTTTTGAAAAAAAAAAATACTTGTTTGCAGTTTTGCTACAGGGTATATTCCCAAATCTTGGCGCGATATTACTGTGAAGTTCATTCCGAATCTGGGTCGTGCGTCGTATGAAGAAGTAAAGAGTTTCAGACCTATCAGTTTGACCTCGTTTCTTCTGAAATGCTTTGAACGCATTGTGGATCATCACATCCGTGATGTTCATCTGGCCAACGTGCCTCTTCATATGAACCAACATGCCTACCAATCTGGTAAGTCCATTGTGACTCTTTTACACAGGGTTGTTTACGATATCGAGAAAGCATTCGATCAAAAACAATCCTGCTTGGGTGTTTTCGTAGATATCGAGGGTGCCTTTGACAACGTGCCTTTCGATGCCATATTGGAAGCCGCACGGGGTCATGGTATATCTCCAATGATTTCCCATTGGATTCACCAAATGCTCAAAAACCGACATCTCTTCTCGACATTGCGTCATGCGGCGATTAGAAAATTGAGTGTTTGTAGATGCCCTCAAGGGGGAGTCTTATCACCACTTTTGTGGAATCTCGTAGCAGATACGACTCAATAACTCAATAATAGCGGTTTTCCTACTTATGGTTTTGCCGACGACTACCTAACATTGTTAGTCGGTATGTGCATCAGCACCCTTTTCGACCTGATGCAAAACGCTCTTCGGGTATTTGAGGGTTGGTGCCGCCAATATGGCCTTTCGGTTAATCCGAGTAAAACATCTATTGTTCTTTTTTTTACGGAAAGGCGAAACCGTGATGGCGTTCGACCTTTGCGTCTCTTTGATTCTGAAATCGATTAGACTGAACAGGTAAAGTACGTTGGAGTTATTCTTGATTCCAAGCTTTCCTGGACACCTCACATCGAGTTTAGAATCAAGAAAGCTTGTATGGCCTTCGGGCAATGCCGGCGAACATTTGGTACAACTTGGGATCTAAAACCCAAGTATATCAAATGGATTTACACAACTGTGGTTCAGCCAATATTGGCCTATGGATGCCTTGTGTAGTGGCAAAAGGGTGAAATGAGAATGGTCCAATCAAAGTTAGGCCATCTCCAAAGAATGTGCCTAATGGCGATGTCTGGAGCGATCTCTTCAACTCCCACAGCAGCGCTCGAAGCTCTTTTTGAAGTTGCTCCACTACACATTCATCTCAAACAAGAAGCACTTTCTTGCACTTACCGTCTATGGGTACTCGGTCTACTAGAGGAAACTCCTGTGAATCGCACATCAACACACATCTCGTTGTTTCCACTTTTGGTGAATTGGGTTTTTAAATTAAGAAAAATGTATCGATTTTTTGATTTTATACGAAAGAGCACCTTTTTCTGAGCCACTATGATTTTTTTCAGATTTTTAGAACTTTATTTTGGTACCTAAAATCAATTTCAAAGAGATTTTTCGAAATCACCTTTTGACAGCTGGGCAACTGTTTGACAGCTCCACCCAGTACAAAATGCGACGAGGGGTGATTCGACAAATCGCTACCATACAAACTTCAAATTTATTTTTAAATAGGTTCCCGGGCACCAAAATTCATGAAAATTTGGATTTCGGCTCAGTTTTGCATGCAGATTCAGAATATGGAATTATCTCAACACCGCTAAAGAAGCCAATTGAGACAAAATTATCCTTGCTCCAAGTGATCTTACAATTGGGTTGTTTAGTGAATAAAATATTGCTATTTTCTATATCCTAATCGATAGAGCTCATTTTTCTGAGTATAACGTGATTTTATTGGATTCCAATAGCTTTATTATGATGGTTAAAATAACAAAACAGTTTTAATTTTCATCGATAGAATGACAGTTCAATCGATAAAATGACAGTTCGACCCGAACAAAAAATTTTCCCATACAAACTTTAAATGCATTTTAAAAATAGTTCCCGCACTCCAAAAATTATGAAATTTTGGATTCCGACTAATGTTTGGGTGGAGAATCTGATTATAGAATAATCCGGATACCCCTAAAGTACCCAATTGCTTGTAATTTTCCATATAGGACATTTTCCACGAAATTACCTTCGCGGGAATAGTGGACATCTGGTTATCTGGAGAGGAGTATTTCAGACGGTATCATATGTTACAGTGATGGCGCCCTTCTGGAAGGTCGAGCAGGTGCTGGTGTTTATTCTCTTGAGCTAAGGCTGTATCAGTCTTACTCACTTGGTAGACACTGTGCCGTTTTTCAGGCCGAAATCTTTGCTCTTATGTGCGGAGTGCAATCAGCACTTCAGCAGCACGTAATGGGCAAAGTAATATACTTCTGTTCAGATAGCCAGGCTGCTATTAAAGCACTTGCTTCGGCCAACTCCAGGTCGAAGATAGTTATCGCTTGTCGAACTCAAATCGAGGAGCTGAATTCAGCAAACGCTGTTCACCTTCTATGGGTACCTGGTCATTCTTCCATCGCTGGAAATGAATTGGCTGATGAGTTAGCTCGCTCTGGAGCATCACATGACTTCATTGGCCCTGAGCCAGCTATTCCGATATCGAAGTGTTGGATTAAGCTTCAGATTCACACCTGGGCTGTCACTCAACACAGACAATATTGGAATAGTTTGGAGTCATGTCGTCAAACCAAATTGTATAGTGCTGAGCCATCTCTACGGGTGGCGAAGTATCTAACTAATCTGTCTAAGCAGAATTGCAGCATGCTGGTCAAAGCATTGACTGGCCACTGCCGACTCAGCTATCACATGGCGAATATTCAGCAAGCTGATTCATTTGCCTGTGATAGCTGTGAATCTGATTATGGAACTTCGTATCATTTGATTTGTAACTGTCCAGTTTTTGCGCAACTGCGTTTCCGAATATTCGGTAAACACTTATTAAATGAAACTGTCTTCAGAAACCTGAATCTTTAGGATATTCTGTTGTTCTTAACCCGCTGTGGTAAAGAGCTATAGGCTCTCTTTCGCTTTATGCGTTATTAAAGTGCCCTTTTCAGGGCGCTGTTTGAACCGACTGTGGTACGCTTATGCGTTAGTACCCTCTTCCAGGGTATTTTTCCTATTTCCCTACCTGTCATTATCCTCACCCTTATCCTTATTTCCTTCCTTTTCCCTCAGGTAGATGATAAAATAGGCTATTATTTTGGCGATGGCACAAATGTCCCAAATGGAGGATAACGTGCCTCTGGGGCCGGCCTTCTGATACCTGATAAGCCTAAGGTGGTGCTCAACAAGCTTGAAGTTTGTATGGGAGAAAACGTGACCAAATGTATGCCGCTAGTGATCCGACGCCTGGTAATAAAATTATACCCTAGATAAAGTGATGCTAAACTTAATTGTTGTATTTCCAATACATGTAAAGGTATAATTTCAGGCCAAACATTTCAATAGGTCCTATCTGCATTTGAGAGACTCTCTTTGTTCAATTTATCTTTCAATTATTGCAATGTAATGGTACACTTTCCAACTATTTTTGCAGTACAAATCAAAAGACGATTGTTTTGACCATCGTTCAATGCAAGGAGACAATCATACAGTATGCGGCAGGAAAAAATGCGAAAGTGTTTTTCAACTTCAAACCTCATTTTCGTCCATTTGACATTAACCAATCTATGTTTCAACGTTCCATGATCTAAAATAGGCTAGTTTTCTGAAAAGTTAATTAAAAAATTTCCCATTTTGGTCACTAACCTTTACAGGGCGGCGCCTGAAGATGAAGACAACCAGAATTTTCAAACCGCAGAAAATCGCACAGGTCGCTAAATTTCGCATCTGATAAAACAAAATTTTTGATTTTCTCTACAATATCATCAAATATATGTACTTATTTCATCTGGTATGTGAAACTACATGGCTGTGGATCAGTGTGGTCTGGTTGTTCATCGAATTTGAGCTAATTTTGTTACTGTTACAGTCATTTTGTTTAATGACCATTGGGCGCGCAGTTTATTGATATCCGCTTATTAGGCCTACATTATCACATGTTAAACATCAAATATGTTCATTTTTATTTTTCAGTGCTAGAATATAGACATTGACTGATACACTGTCATGAAAAAATAGTCATATATATCCCATATTTAGCGTGTAATAGTGCCTTGAACTTTTCGCATTTTTTCCTGCCGCACCCTGTAATACAAATGAACAGCTGAGATATTAACGAAAGAGAGGGAAACCAAAGAGAGCCTCTCTTCTGCAGATAGGACCTTTAGACATGTTTGGCCTGATATCAATAATGAAATCTGAATACTGCGACTCACTTTGCCTACACTGCAAATTTTGATTGCTGGTATTCAGCAAACTTTGCTGATTTTTTTTTGTGCTGATTTAATTCAGCAATACGAATTTACTAAGTAGCAGCAATTATTTTTAAACTTGCTGAACCATCCAGCAATTTTGACAGTTGATCAGCAACATTATGCTGAAATTCAGCAAAAAATTTGCTGAAATTCAGCAATTTATTTTGCTGACTTTTTTTGTGCTGGAAGCTTTTTAAAAAAATTGGTGTGTAGGTTATAACTTTTTTCTCAGCCGTCGGATCACTTTGCGGTCTTCGACAAAGTTTTTTTTGGCATATAGTCATCTACAGGAATACCCAAAACCCATTACTGAAAACAAATAATTTTATCAAAAAATGGAGTGCTGGATAATACAAACCAAAGTTCTCTGGCCAACCGAACACCAAGTTCTCTGGCCATTGGAGTGTGCATTGAAGGACATACATATGTTGACAAACTCCAACCAGCCAGCGTCATCAACACACAAACCAATTGAAAGTTTTCTCCACCCAATGAACAACGTGACAATGCTTCGGTGCTGTAACATCCCATTTTTATGCTTCTCTCTTCTTAAATAAACCTGTACAGCGTACACGTGAACGGGATGAATGTTTATTATGCATAGATGATGTCTTGTCTATTCGTTCGACTGACTACAGCGCTAAGCCCGCAGACTGCCCATTAGCGTGGGACACAAAAAGACATTTTACTCCTGTACACTTTTTGAGTTCCATTTTGACCCCATATCAACTGTGCAAAATTTCAGCACGATCGGAGAAACTATATTTTAGCGCCAGCCATTTTAAGTTTTCATACGATTTAATATGGGAAAAATCACTTTTTCAAAGAAAAATCGCCACAGGTTGCTCCTTAACCCTTAAAAATATATCGATGAATGATTTCTGTTGGAAATTTTACGAGGAACAAACCCTCTGAAGACTGCAAAGTGATCTAAGGCATGTGGAAAAAGTTATTGACTGAAAACCGAAAGGCATGCCAACGCTGTTTAACATGTGAGGAATAACAATAAATAATAAAATCTCGTCAATCTATGGATCGACTAAGGCTTAATAACTTTTCCCACGAATGTCGCATCGCTTTGCGGTCTTCGGAGGTCTGATTCCTCGTGAAGTTATCTACAGAAATCATTCAACGACTTATTTTTAGGGATCAATGGGTGACCTCAAGCGATTATTTTTTAGAGGAGTAAATTTTCCCCATAGTAAATCGTATGAAAAACTAAGAATGGCGGGCGCTAAAATATAGTTTCTTCGATCGATCTGAAATTTTTCACAGTTGATATGGGACCAAAATGGAACTCAAAAAGTATACAGGAGTTGGAGTTTTTCGATTTTTTATGTTTTCTCATATAAACCGTGTACCAGGCTACTGCCCATGCGGTTAACCTGCAGCGATTCAGCAAGACTACGATGATGGTCTCTGGGTTCGATTCCCAATCAACACACTAAGATTTTTTCGCCGAATCTCGGCAAATAATTTGCCGAGATTGGCACCGCCGAGTGCTCGGCAATCATCTCAGCAAAAAATGAATTTACCGGGATCTCGGCAATCGCAAAACTGGCAGCTGTTACTTTTTTGCCGAGATTCTCAGTAAACCAAATTACTGAATCTCGGCAGTTTTTATTTGTTTTGATTGCGTTTAGAAAAGAAGAAGAAAAAGAACATGAACAATATTAGATTCAATGAAAAAGTAAGAAAATCAAACATTTTCATCATATTTATTGCTTGACTAAGGCGTAAACTGTGAAATTTATTCTTTTATTGCCACTGTACCACACCGGAATTCGTCATCATTGTCCAAAAGGTTCAGGTCAAACACTACATGCACCAGGTCTCTCAACACAACTTCTTTCGTTCTGCAATAAAAAAAATCAGATTAGAACATTCATCTACTTACGTATAAACAATTTCTTCCTTTCTTACAATTTCCCGTTTTCCTTTAACTGGTTGGTAAAGACAGCCGTATATTTCCG
Organism: Aedes albopictus; assembly: GCF_035046485.1. Taxonomy (NCBI): domain Eukaryota; kingdom Metazoa; phylum Arthropoda; class Insecta; order Diptera; family Culicidae; genus Aedes; species Aedes albopictus. Next base: position 407,968,995 of record NC_085137.1, read on the forward strand.
CGAATAAACTAAGTGAAAATCTTGGCGAAGACACATTTGATTCTGCCACTTCAAGTTCTGAAGAATTTGGTTCCGATGGTGCAATCCAAATTGACAGCTCTATTTATTACTGAAATTCGTCAATGCATGGAATAAATGCCGAGAACTCGGCAAAGAACATTACTGATTTCAGCATTTTCTTTGTTTGCTGATTTTCTCAGCAAATAGATTTGTCAAACTTTGCAACTTGAAGATAGTTTGCTGATATCTCGGCAAATTTGTTTGGTAAATCTCAGTAAAGCTGTTTCGATTGCCGAAATATCGGCAAAATCGTACATTGCCGTTCAAGATCAGCACAATTTTCTGCCGAGCTCAAGAATCAAATTTAAGTGTGAAGGATATTTTATCTTCGTATCTGCCAAAAATTGGCAATTGACAGAGAATCCTCTCAGTTTTATAACTGTGAAAGTGCACATTAGTATGGTACACGCTTGTATGGAAAAAATAAATCCTCGCTCCAGTCGACTTTTTAGATCCCATTTAGGTCCCATATGAACTGTGCAAAATTTCAGCGCAATCGGTGAAACTATAATTTAGCGCAAGCGGTTCAAAGTTTTCATAGGATTTACTATGGGAAAAGTTACACTTTCAGATAAAAAATCCCAGAGGTCGTCCCTTGTCTCCTTAATTCAAATCGATCAATGTTTCTTGAAGAAAAATCAATTATGAAACTTTCCTTCGAAGACAGCAAAACAATTGGATGCTTGAGGAAAAAGTTATTGATTTATTACCGATTGGTGATCCAACGAACGGCTTTTTATTTTGTTTTATCAGCAGCACTGCTGCTGCCGTTGTTGCATGGGGTGGCGGGAGGCATCACCACCCCCAGAAACAGCAGCAGCCAAGGCAGCAGCTACAGTGCTGCTAATAAAACAAAACAAAAAGCCGTTCGTTGGATCACTAATCGGTAATAAATTAATAACTTTTTTCACACGCATCCAATTGTTTTGCGGTCTTCGAAGGAAAGTTTCATGAATTATTTTTCTACAAGAAACGTTGATCGATTTGAATTAAGGAGACAAGGGGCGACCTCTGGGATTTTTTATCTGAAAGTGTAACTTTTCCCATAGTAAATCCTATGAAAACTTTGAACCGCTTGCGCTAAATTATAGTTTCACCGATTGCGCTGAAATTTTGCACAGTTCATATGGGACCTAAATGGGATCTAAAAAGTCGACTGGAGCGAGGATTTGATATTTGTCCCATACTAGTGCACATAGAATACTAAGCTGATAAGCAAGATCCGTCCCAGTTGGAACGTCACGCCAAGAAAGAGAACAAGAAGGATGAGACTCATCAGCTGCAGGGGTAGGAAAGGGTCCTTCACGTCGCCTAACTTGGAACAGAAGCTGAATAGGTAGCTGTAGTGTATAGATGCTTATTATTATGAAAATTTTATATTGTCGCGCTTATCTTTTATTAGAGTCCTGCGGCGGTCGTACGCTCGCAAGGCATACCGCCGCATGACAGTCGCAAGGCAAAACAAAAGAAAAAGTGATCCCGCCAAAAACAAAAGCACGTGGGTTGCGCGAAGTGACAGATGTTTTTGAATGTATTTGTGACGAACGGCAAGAGTGGCTCAGTGGGATGAGTGTTCTTGCTGTCAAACCCCATATAATGGAATTATATACTTTTAAAACTGGTGACGCTGTTCTGATTAGTGACTGTCGCGCCAATATCAGAAGCCAGAGGTAGATAATCGCCATATTCTGATTTTTCTTGAGAGGCATAATATAATGTGAGATGCGTCTATTTGCAAAGCCAGTATTGATTTTGGTGTACTCGTATAGTCGGGATACGTTCCACCCGTTCCACCAAAACCAACCATGAACGGCTCGCGTGCTGTCAGCATGAACGAGAGCCGCCTGTATGCATGTGTGTTTGTGTGTGTATCACCAACCAACCAACGCGACGCGAATTACAGCTCTCGTTCATGCTGACAGCACGCGAGCCGTTCATGGTTGGTTTTGGTGGAACGGGTGGAACGTATCCCGACTATACGAGTACACCAAAATCAATACTGGCTTTGCAAATAGACGCATCTCACATTATATAAAATTTTCATAATAATAAGCATCAATACACTACAGTAGCATCCTAGCTAGCAGCTCTTGTCTGAATGTCGGAAGCTGAAGAAAGTTCGAAGCAAGAGCAGAAGCAGGCGAGGAATACGGAGCGGTATTCACAATTTCGTATTATATGAAGCATCCCACTGAGTTGTCGACCTGTATGGGTTGGGGACGCAATCTCGTCTCAAATAGGGGTCACAATGGATGGATGGATCGGATGCACTTCAAAGTGTCTATTTATACAAACATGTATAGGTATGAAATCTGTCTACCTGCACAGAACATTGTCGGAGCAGCAGTAATAATTTTCTCGCTCTCTGTGAAAACAAACTCCCCTTTCTCGAGCTGGTATACATTCCGATGAATCCATCCGGCGGCGGCGACGTTGTCCTACTTCGTATCTGATGTGAAAGACGATACTGGTTGGAAGTGTCTATACACCATGGGGTCGGGCTTCTTGAACAGGATAGATTGCAATTTGTCCAACAGGTGAGTAGACAACACAATGACTGACGACAACAAAGGTGAGGATCTTTATTAACTTATGCATTGATTGAATTACTTTGATGCCACACTTCTACCTTCTTGAATACCAGCTATTTACTATGCTTCTATGAGGATAAGGCGACTATACGGATAAAACCCCCTGTCCGAAAGAAGCAGACGGCGTCTCTTTTGAATTAATAGTGTTCAGAAAGACAACTTTCTGAGAATTTTATGTCCATGGCGAAATTTTAATCACAACATGAAACAAGCAATCTATTCCTCCTCTGAAGATACCAAAACAGCGTCGATACAACGGGTTATTCATAAATCTCATTTTTTTTTGCTAAGTATAACCCCCTAATACGACGCAAATATCAAAGTACCGTCTACCCCCGTTGGTTCGAACGACACCTCATCTTGGGGTAGACGGTACACTCCGCATTTTGGACACGAAAGTTGATCGTACATTTGTTCACTTTCAGAAAACAGTGGAAATTTGAATGAATTTCTGTTTTTTTTTCCATGAACGAAAGTTATTGCCTCCTTATTAATAGTAATTGACTTTTGTTGGTGATTCTAATATAGCTCAAAGAAGGAGAAAGTAATGAAAGAAAGATAGAATCGCAACAACCAGCAAGGGAGTTTATGGAGGGTGAGTGCTCCCATGGGTAGAAGATTTTAAGGTGAAGTTATACCTGCACAGTGTGCCAAAAACCGTTATTAACAAATAAAAATGTCCACCCAAATGGCACCCGGCATTCGAAAGATATACTATTCTAGTATCTCCTCTGAAAATTTGAAAATATTTCATCGAGGGAAACTAAAGTTTTTGTGATTTGAAGATTTTGAGCCTTTTCTATAGAATTTTCTTATATGAGTAAATACGCGCGCACGGTGTGCCTGATACCGCTATTAACAAATAAAAATGTACTCCAAACTAACACCCGGCATTCGAAAGATATACTATTCTAGTATCTCCTCCGAAAATTTGAAAATGTTTTATCGAGGGAAACCAAAGGTTTTATTGTTTGAAGATTTTTCTCTATTTTCATAGAATTAGCTCATATATGGGAATATTGTCATACGGTGCTCTTGATATCATAAACAAATAATAACACTGCTCAACAAAATTTAAAAAAACCCTAATTAATCCACCTAGCGGTGATGGTGCCTTTCTCGTGCTTTAAAATATCCTTTCAACAAAACTCGAGCGACATGTTGATGACATTGACATAAATACAAAATGAAAACTGCATGCTAAATCTACTCAATATGGATACATTTTATATTAGCATAACATCCAATATTCAGAAAATATAAGACAACGATCCAAAACTCAAACCAAACAAGTGTCATGAAGCCGCAAAATTTTGAAACGTCATTTTAGATTTTCCGGTCATCATTTTATGACTCCGAATATCTACCCCAACTAAACTAACCGCCATCTTGAACATAGAGACACTATCTTGGATGTTCTGGTATTCATTTTTGGACTCTGCACCTAAAATTACATAAAATAGTCGCCGTATTGAATTTTGGCATGTCGTTTATGATTTTCTGGTTACCTGTTTTGGGCGAAGACCGGCATTCTTCCCCATTCAAACTATAGTCATATTGCAGACCTTGTGAAACAGCTTGGGTTTTCTGATTACAAATTTTGAATTCTGGACATATTTTCATACAAAATATGCCCATAATGCAAGAATTAAAAATCCTATAAAATAGGCACTAACTTGAATACTGGGCCATTATCTTGGACTTTGGACCGCTATCTTGGATACTCTGGTGGACTCCGAACATATTTCCCATACCAAATACACTTATTTTACATAGTTTTAGAGCTCAAAATTCCTTAAAACAGCCACCATCTTCTGTTGACGCGATCAAATTCTTATTTTTCCATTCAACGTTGACCCATTCTGCTATAAATTTACACCTTAGGAATCTGAAATGGTACGATTTGATGAGATCGCTTTAGTTTTGTCTATATTTTGTTCTCATATATGAGAACTTAGACCTATTCGTCACTGTTGTTCATACCTAATGTTTATCAGGCCATTAAACAAAGCCACGATTTATTTTTTCACGTGAACGTTGGTTCTGCTACACAACAGCTAGTCTCTAATGTGATCTAAGGCTATTTTCTTGCTAACCGTTCATTAGATTATCAAAAAATTTGCGATCTGATGTGTCGTATGTATGGGTTTGGTTCATTTTTATATTTGGTAATTTCCGGTGGGATAGCCGGATCTGATTCCATGAGTCATGGACCATGACACTACCGGTTGTCCCAATTATGGCCTGAGAATATTTTATTGCTATTTATTCACCTTTACCTAATCACCGCGATTTGATATATCGCAAGAATGGGTTTGCTTAACTTTTACTTCTAACCACTTTCGAAGCCACAGCTGAACCCGCAACACTACCGGGAATCTAATGTGATCTGACCCTATTTTTCCATTAGGTTGTCGATAATTCGTGATCAGTCTTGTTAGAGATCACAGTCATTTGAACCTTTTCGTCGATATTCGGCCTCCTTTGTCTCCGACATTCGCAACACAAGCAATCAAACTACTGTTCGAAACAAAAATGTCAAACGAATGCACTTCACCACGATAGCGGCTTCGGGAGACGATTCGGCTTTTGTTATTCCTGTCTTCTTCCATAATAAGAGCTATGTTGCCCATCTGTGTGTCGTATTCAATGCAACATGCAATAATAAACTAATATTAACATTCATAATCGGAACTGGCTGATAATCTATGCGTAAAGCTAGAATTAGACACATGTGATCGTGTCAGATGACATTGATTTGACCCTTTCTTACGTTTATTGATCTTCGTTCTACTGCTCGTGTAGGTAAGAGGTAGGTAAGAAGTAACGATAGCGCACGAATGTAACAAAGCCGACTGACACCCGACTGCGGCAACGAAATGAAGGTAGTAAAAAGTGTCGAATGTTTACAAGACTGGTCGTGATTTGATGTACCGCATCCATGGGTTTGGTTAAATTTTACATTTTACTACCCGGATCTGATTCCGGGTAACTACCGACTGAACCAAATGTGGTCTAACATTATTGTCTTGTTAACTGCTCATCGGTTAACCAAAAACGCTGCAAATTGAAGGTGTCACATGCAGGGTTTGTCAATTTCGACGGGACTCTCGGAACCAATTCCGGAACACTACCAGTTGTCTTTAGTGTGACGTAAGGCTATTTTCTAGCTAACTGTTCATCAGGTTATCGCAAAAGCCACGATTTGATGTGTCACATGCCTGGATTTGGTTTACTTTTACATTTGGCCTCTTCCGGTCACTCAAAACCGATTCCGAAACACTTGCTGGCCGTTCATTAGGTAATCTAAAAAGCCGCTACTTGATGTGACGCATGTACGGGTTTGTTTCTTTTTCAGATTTAACCACTTCGGTGGGAACCCCGGAACGGGTTCCGGCAGAGATGCCAGATGATTTTTTTTTAAAATCTGTATCGCACTTTTCAAAAATCTGTATCCCATACAAAATTTGGGTGAAAAATCTGTATCCAATACAAAAATAAAATGGCATTCCTTGCTTAAAAATCTGTATTTCATATAAAATGAAATCTGTACAGATGCTCAAAAATCTGTATAATACAGATAAATCTGTATATATGGCATCCCTGGGTTCCGGAACACTACTGGTTCAGATATGGTCTGAGATGGTTTTCCTGCTCATTGTCCATCAGGTCATCGGTTTGATGTGCCGCATGCATGGGTTTGGTTCAATTGTATATTTGACCACTTCCAGCGGGACGCCTAGTACCGGTTCCGGAACACTACCGGTTCAGATATGGTCTGAGATGGTTTTCCTGCTCATTGTCCATCAGGTCATCGAAAATGCCGTGGTTTGATGTGTCGCATGCATGGGTTTGGTTCACTTGTATATTTGGCCACTTCGGTTCCGGAACACTACCGGTTCAGATATGGTCTTAGACTATTTTTCTGCTTACCGCTCATCAGGTAATCGAAAATGCCGTGGTTTGATGTGTCGCATGCATAGGATTGATGCATTTTCATATCTGGTCCCTTCCTGGGGTACCGTTCCGGAACACCTAAATGGCCATATCTCCGGAACGGCTGAACCGATCCGAACCATTTTGAATAGGAAACAATGGGACCAGATTCCGCGTCGAATGAACCGTCGGTCATTGAAATCGGATGAGGTTTACTGCCAAAAAGTGATGTGAGTTTTTTTGTACACACACATACAGACACACACACACACACACACACGCACACACATACACACACACAGACATCACCTTAACTCGTCGAGCTGAGTCGATTGGTATATGTGATTTGACCCTCCGGGCCTTCTATCAAAATGTCAATTTTGGAGTGAAAATATAGCCTTTCCAGTACACTTAGTGTACGAGAAAGGCAAAAATTAAAGGTGTTCCGCAATACAAATAAAGAGTTTGTTTTTTTTTTGTTTCGTCGCAAAAGCCAAAATCCTGCGGCGCACCCGAGGGGGGCGACACATCCAGATAATCCTATTTTTACCAATTATCTTGCACATCTTATGTACTGTGCATGATCCGTTTCAATCTTTCTATCTATTTCCATCTACTTCCATCCATAATCCATCTTCAATCTTTTTTGTAAACCACTCACATCTCTCTACATCTAGTGCGGTCGACGAGGCGATCGACGTAAACAAAGTTAACAATTTTGTTGTCATCGTTGCGGGAATCATTTCAGACGTTCCGATGTTCCGATAAGTGAATTGCAGTTCCACGTTCCACGCCAAATGCAACCTTCCAAAGATGCTGCCGGTAAGTGCATACAATTTATTGTAAGTCTTTCAATCTATTTAGAATTTGCCGCTTTTTCCTTGCAGTTAATCGTACAATAAAAGTTGGTTGGCGGGTGGCGGCAAGCAGCATCCGGAGCACCATCTGTGAAAGAGGAGCAACCCAGTTGCCGTGCCGATGCCCGTATGACTCGGCCAAGGGCGTGCCGCGCGAGGAAACATCCCGCAAAATCTGCCATCATCGACGACGAAGATAACGCATAACGGGGACAGACGAAGGGTGCTTCCAACACCGACGTCGACGGGATTTCCCAATAGCTCCTCTGGTTATCGGAACGCGAGTTTGGCAGCGACTGCCGTTGGTGCAGCTTATCCGACGGATGCAACTATCAAGGTGCGAGCATATAACAAGCTGGAGGGGTAACCAAAATGTCCCAGTCAAAAAACTCGATGTAAGAAGAAGTCGCGTTCGTGCTGTGTAGGTTTAAATTTAATTAAATTTGTTTTCAGATTTTTCGGCAACGAAGATGTTGGTTTCGGGAACCTGGCGGACCGAGGAATTCTATCGAATCCGAACCGATTAAGCCTCTACCACCAAAGCGCTCTTGGTTTAAAACTTCGTTCGATCAATTGTTGCTCCAGCAGCTGCTCCTTCAGTGTCTTTATTTTCCCCAGAGGCAGGGGATGCGCATCCTAAGCAACCAGCACCCGGCCACCAGCTGCAATTAAACCTCATCAACCTGATTTCACAAAATAAACGCGTCAGCGAGCCACTCGAAGTCGATTATCCATTCTGGGCACTATAAAGCTGGTAAAGGTGGAACTTCCTGTATCGATAAAGCCGCCCGGTAGCACAGCACATAGGAAAACGTCTAAAGCTTCGTAACGTTCAGGAGGTTCCGGATTCTAAGGCATTTCTGATGACCAAGCAGAACAGGATTGAATCAAAAACATGCAACCTACATGTTCAAGACGGTTTTCGTGCATAGCTTTTTGGACACTTTGTCGGGAGGAGTCAATTAAATATCAAATAAATAAAACTAAATTGCTTCCCTCAACGTTTTTTTTTGCATTTTATAGATAAATCTTCTGTGTAGTTGAAAATGAAAGCAATGAAATAAAATTTATTGAGAAAAAAACAACGGAATTATTTACGATTGATTCGTTTGACTTTTCACTTTTACCACCACCACCTCGTGGTAATTATATGAAAAGAGCCTAACACTAGTTTTTCGAACCAATATGCATTTTCGCTTCATTAGAGGAGGTTTTGATATAGCCACACAACTAGCTGAAGCAGAAGTAAGGTAAAAGCTTAGATATATATTTAATACATCTATTATTGGCCTTGGTTTTCATGGATAAGTTAAAAACATGTTAATAAAAATTAAACGTATTTGTTCGTGAAAAATCATGACTGCAGTTAGACCCTTTTCACATGCTGTACTGGTCTTGTTTTTGCACATCCACATTCTATCTATTCACATCTCCATCTATCTCAAGCAGCGCTTGGCAGGTTTTGAAAGTAGATGCAGCGAAAAGTAGATAGACAAATCTAACAGTTGCACACTAATCTAAAAAAATAGATGCATCCTCGTCGAAATCTTTTGTACGATTTAGATGTGTCGCCCCCCTCGGGCGCACCTGAGAAAGGTTCGCGGCGCACCAGGGCGCCGCGGCGCACAGTTTGGGAAGCACTGTATTATGGGAAGAAAAAAATTTTGTTCGCGCTGTAACACGGTAACACCATAGACTAATTTCAAGACCTCGATGTACCAAAGAAAACGATCAAAATTATCGATGACCAGTCCGGTACCCAATAAATATTCATATCCGTGTATTTTTTTCCGTGTAAATTGCCTTTTGTGTAAATTTTGTTTAGCATGTTACACTGATCTGACAGCTCTGACAGTAAGGGACTAAACATAAATTACGTAAAGTGAGTACCGAGGATTGTTCACAATGTGCGAACTTGACTGCGGAAAAAAATGCGACCATGACGCCGCTGGTAACACCATGAAGTACACACGGAACCAGAAATCAACCCAAATATAGGTTCTTTTCACTCATATCGGCTCTTCCGTGCGAGAACCCAAATTTGGCTATACCGCGTTAAAGCTCTGAGTGGGTAGTTTCTGTTTGATCCCGGCAGAAAATTGCAACCCATCGCAAAGTTCTTTCTACCTAGCGTTGACTTTCGAAGTACCCTAGTGGGTTGAAATAAACCCACTTTTGGGTAAACGGCCAAAAACCCAAATTTGGCTTCTCGCACGGACATTATCGGCTAGGTAGCTGCTTCTCGCTTTGTTTTTGACAACATTGCGAGCGGGAGAGCGAGGAAACAACCCACTGCTGGGTAAAAAGTTCAAGCGGTTTACTTATTTTTGCGTTCATTTAACGTATTTTTTAGGTAATCTGTTTTTTCCGTGCACCCACCCACCCCCTCCAGCGTTATGACATTTGAGAACAAGCCCCGATCTTGCCCACCCTGCACACCCGATGCGTGCCATGGGATTTAGTCGATTTTGCGTGTTATGCGTGTTTGTTGTTTTGAGAAGGAATAATCGGATCGGACCAAAACAAGTTTTCGCGAGTGCGTTCTTTCGACGGCGATTCCAGGGATTCCAGCACGTTAGTTCCGGCCAGCTAAGGGAATGGATACGGCAACAACTACTTCGAATGGTAAGGATGAATGCAGCCGCCGCCGCCGTGTTTTACCCTGGCAGCTCATCTCTGCACCCTTACAGGTTCCCAAAAACGATGTCGAATGCAGCATCCACATCGGAGCCCTCTTCCTGCGTTTTCATCGTTTCTCAGTTGGTTTCGGTTACGAGGGAAACTGGTGGTAGCAGTAGGACCACATCGGCCGGATTCAGCTCGGGATTGGACGATTTGACGTTCAGCACCAAAGCGAGGTGTCTTGTGAACGAGTGAACATTCCAGCTTGCTAGGGTACTGCAACCAGTTATGATGAACTCAGCTGAATGAGATTATCCGGTGAGTTTCTTCCTTTTCTTTATGTAGATTCTCTTCGCGAAAATCGTTTTTTCTCTCAAACCGTGCTACATCCGACGTCGAGCAAAAAGCGCTGGTAAGAGAACCAGATCCGCTGTCAAGTGCAATACGTCCGGTCCGACCTAGGTTTTACTACACTCAGCGAATTAAACTACCGAAATTCATCCAAATACCTTATGAAATTTAGCCATAACTGTAAAGTATGGATGCCATAAGAATTGGCGATTAAAAGTTGAGGTTGTGTCGTGAAAATTTGGAAGTTTGAAAGGGAAATACCAGTTCCCCATCAGTTTGATCATTATTTTTTTGGTAAAATTATCGATAAAATGAATTTTTCTACCCCGATCCCACATTAAATTTTATCTGAAACCACTCAATCACTAAAATACGAAATGGGATTTCACAAAACTTAACCTCACTTTAGGAGGCCAATACATTATGAAAATTGAACATGCTTAGACCTAATTACATAAGATAAACTTATGAAAAGAGCAGAAAAATCACAAAATGATGCAGACTGGAATCGATCCATGAACGTCAAGATCACTGAGCTCGTGCCCAACCCACACGGCTATCGACGCTTGAGAATATCGTGTTGCTAAATGTGTATAAAAGCCAAACTGTGAGTCGATTCTGCGTCATAGACCGACCTTATGAAAATCGTTCTAGCCGTTATGAATTGTTTAAAGGCCATTTCATAAGTTAGACCTTATGATAATCTTAGGTTTATTTGCCTGAGTGTATAGATAGTAGAGTTTACTATCTACAGGTTTTACAAACGTACGTTTGTTGGGTTTGGAAAAAAATGGGATGCCGCGCGTGGGGAAAGTTCGGGTTTCAACCACGTCGATAATATTGGTTTAGTCTACTGAAAAACATTTTAATTCAGAGAGTAAGTTTTTAAAACTCAAATTTGGCTAAACAGCTTTAAGTTTTTACTTAGCATTGGGTTGTTTTCTCCCTCGCCCCACACGAATAACTTACCACTTGGTGATTTTTTTTGCAGCGATCAAACGAAAATTTGGGTTGATTTGTTGGTTCCGTAGTCTTTTACCATACACTGTAAAACCAAAGAATTTCTGTTCAAATGTTTCCGGGAATCCTTCGGAAAATCGTCCAGGGTTTCTTTTCAGTATTCTCGCGGGATTCCTTCGGGCATTACTCCAGGGACTTCTCTGGTAGTTATTTTTTAGGGATTCCTTCGGGATTCGCTGTAGGGATGAAGCGCCGTCCTACGATTTGGGAATCGTGTATTCCCACCGGAGCTCATGGGTTTATTTTTGCAATTTGAATTTCAATTTGTTTATTTGGGCAGTTTTGAAACACCACTGTCTCGTCGGTTCGTCGGTGTTAAAGCGTTAAGTGCCAAAAAATAGGCCCCCGCCCAAATGATCCTAGATCCTATATTTTTTCTGAAATTTCCAGATTAAAAGGATTTCATTTTGGCTTTCGGATTTCTCTAAAAACGTTCCTCAAATTTCGTCTAGAACTCCAGTATCTAAATTATCCAAAGAAAACTTCAGAAATATTCTCCGTGCAGTTGAAACCCGGAATTTTCGACTAGCGAAGTTGGATTTTTCTCCAAATCCGTGCGTCGGACCTAACTTCAGAAGTGGTGCGCTGCAATGACAGTATATTACTATCTTCTTCCCCACCTCTATTAGACTCTCATTGGGTGCGCTGTATAGGCTAATCCAGGTTACCCCCAATTGTAGAGGCGCTTGGTGAGATGAGGAGAAAATCGTTTGTTTACATAAAAAGGTCAATTTTTTGTCGTCAAATTTTACTCATTCTTGGCTCTAGAAGTTGCTATTTTCCATTTGCAATGGCTTCTAATATCATCATTCTCGATGCCCATGCCAACAGACACCGGATTGGCCAGCTAACAAAAAATCCGGGAGATCGCCCGCCCGAGGCATAGTAAGAGCTCCTCAAATTAATCACATAAATTGTTCGTAAGTACCTACCGGATCTAAGCGCATCTGAAAGAGAATCAAATTTTCTTTCCGAAAAGTGCTCGTTTGTTTCTCTACGATGTGGAATTCGATACGAAAAAGTGAAAAAGTGCACTTTTCCTATGCTGCGCCATGGAAAATTTTAGCGGAGCCACGTTTTTCATAGGGTTATCATTCCTGCCACCAGATGCGGAAGGATCGTTAGCTTCCGTTGGATTTACCTATAGCGAACCAAGTTTACTATAGGCTAATTCAGATTCCCCCAATTGTAGAGGCGCTTGGTAAGATAAGGAGAAATTCGTTTGTTTACATAAAAAAGTCAATTTTTTGTCGTCAAATTTTACTAATTTTTTGCTCTAGAAGTTGCTATTTTCCATTTGCAATGGCTCCCATTATCATCATTCTTGATGCCTACGCCGACAGATATCGGATTGGCCAGCTAACAAAAAATCCGGAATCGCCCACCGGAGGCACAGTAAGAGCTCCTCAAATTAATCACATACATTGTTCGTAAGTACCTACCGGATCTAAGCGCATCTGAAAGAGAATTAAATTTTCTTTCCAAAAAGTGCTTGTTTGTTTCTCTACGATGCGGAATTCGATACGAAAAAGTGAATAAAGTGCACTTTGCTGCGCCATGAGAAATTTTGGCGGAGTCACTCTTTTCATAGGGTCCTCATTCCTGCCACCAGATGCGGAGGGATCGTTAGCTTCCGTTAGATTTGCCTATACAGCGTACCACTTCCGAAGTTAAGTCCGACGCGCGGATTTGGATAAAAATCCAATTTCGCTAGTCAAAAACTCCGAATTTCAACTGAATTGAGAATATGTTCCAGGCATACATATTGTATTTTCTTCGGGGACTATGATAAAATCTGATTATTTTATTTACGAGGACGTGAATAAATCTGATTATTTTATTTATGTGAAGTTGTGAAAAATGTATTACAAAGTTTTTTTGCATGAATTGCAGGTGGATTTTCTGCATAAATTTCAAGAAAACGCTTATCAAAAATCTTTCTAGGAGCAAAATTTTTAAAATTGATGAGAAAATTTCTTCTGTAAGAAAAGAAAGAAATTCCGCTGTATTTTTTTTTATAGTATAAACCCCTAAAGAATCTTTGAAAACAACTACAGAGAAACCTCTGAAAGTGATGTGAATTCGGGAAAAAATGCACTAGCGATCAACTTTTGGTGAATCTGTGTGATTACTCAAATAAACTGTTTGTAATTTTAGACGAAATTTGTGACTTTGAGTATGATTTTCGAAGAAACTTGTGGAGAAATTCTCAATTAAATTTCCGAAGAGCTACCCGGAGTCTAATCTAACCTTGAGAAATTACAGAAGAAACTAACAGGAGTTTCCGGGAGAGTCCTGGAAGAATTCTCGAAATGCTTGGAGGATCTCCTGATTATTCTCAATGGAACTTATTGAAGAGTTTTCGGAAGAGCTGCTGCAACTTTCCTGAGTAATTCCTAATTCAATTTTCATACGAATTCCTAGAAGAATAACCAGCAACAATTCTGATACAATTTCTGGATTGGTTTTTCGAAAAATCTCCCGGTATCTTGTGGAGAAATTCCTGGAGCTCCTAAAGGAATATAAGTGAAGCCTGCATGGTTTTTTTTTTCGAACCCCAACATTTTAGTGTGTACTTTACTTTTTACCCTTCTTACACCCATAAGAAGGGTATAAATATCGCTCGAAAAACCGACTTTCGACCCGAGGCCCGGAGGGCCGAGTCTCATATACCAATGAACTCAGCTCAACGAACTGAGCAAATGTCTGTATGTGTGTGTGTGTGTGTATGTGCGTTACAAAAAAAAGTCACGCACGTTTCTCAGCCGTCTGTCAACCGATTTGAGTTCTCTTGGAAGCAAATGAAAGCTACTACATCCTAGTAGAACGCTATTGAATTTTTTTCCAATTGGACGTTTGGCTACCGAGATATCTCTCGAAGAGTACTTATGAGTCATACATCTAAACTTTTTAAGATTTTTGACCAAGTGTATCATAATAAATATTTCGGCCGTTGTCAATCGATTTGGGTTCTCTTAGCATCAAATGAAAACTACAACATCCTAGTAGATCGCCCAGAAATTTTTTTTCGATTGGACATTTGGTTACAGAGATATCTTCCGAAGAGTACTTAGGAGTTATACAATTAAACTTTTTGAGATTTTTAACAAAATGTATCATATTAAATATCTCAGCCGTCTGTCACCCGATTTGGGTTCTCTTGGCATCAAATGAAAGCCACAACATCCTAGTAGATTGCCCAGAAATTTAATTTCGATTGGACATTTGGTTATCGAGATATCTTTCAAAGAGTACTAGGATTTATACAACTAAACTTTTTGAGATTTTTGCCCAAGTGCATCATAATAAATATCTCAGCCGTCTGTCAACCGATTTCGGTTCTCCTGGCACCAAATGAAAGCTACAATATCCTAGTAGAACCCTATACAATTTTATTAGGATTGGACATTTGGTTACTGAGATATCTTTCAAAGAGTACATGAGAGTAATACAGGTTAACTTTTTGAGAGATTTTTGAGAAAGTGTATCATAATAAATATCTCAGCCATCTGTCAACCTATTTGGGTTCTCTAAGCACCAAATGAAAGCTACAATATCCTTGTAAAAGGTTCTGAAATTTTATTTCGATTGGACATTTGGTTACTGAGATATCTTTCGAAGAGTATTTCAATAAATTCCTTTTTTTTATTAATATATTCGCTTGTTATCTTGCATAAGATTTTGACCAGTCTAAGGTAAATTATTTTTCAATAAATAATGCTGATCTCATATAAAGTGTATCGGAGGCGAATGACTTTTTGTTAAAATCTCTTTAATAAATAAATAAATAATAATAATAATATAAAGTGTATACTAGCAGGTTATTATTTTCAATAAAATTATAAATAACAAATTATAAATAAACAGGAATTCTTTGAAAACTAACAATATGTTAAATGAATGCTTTGAATTTATACAGGGTGTTAGGTTCCTGAGTGCAAACTTTTTAAAGGGTGATAGAGGACCATAAATGGTGAAAAAAATTGTTCTACGCATATGGTCAAATCCCAACCGTTACGTAGTTATTGAACTTCCCATGTTTTTGACTCTCGTTGCCTTAACTGGCTATAACTTGAAAATGGTCAAACTTATCGCAATTTTTTGACCCTTATTCGAAAGATTATTGAATTTTCTATCAAATGGCATCTTTGAATCGATTGGTTTAGTTAAATAACTAAGTTTTCTAGAGCAAATTGGCTCAAAATAGTGTGTTTTTATTTGTTTTTATCAAATCTTTGAAACATGCGTAATAAACTAAAATTCTTTCTTTAGCAAAGTTATGACTCCTGTTCCACTCTACAATTCGTTCTTTGACATCAAACGTCTATCTCTTATCGTTTTCTTGCAATTTCGATTTAAACATCGCATATCAGGTCAAAAATTTGCAACTGTCAAAATAAGCACTTTTTTGCGCACTGTGCCGCACATTTAAATCGAAATTGCAAGAAAACGATAAGAGCTAGAAGTTTGGTGTCAAAGAACGGATTGTAGAGTTGAACAGGGGCCACAACTTTGCCAAAGGAATAATTTTAATTTATTACGCATGTTTCAAAGATAATTGACAAACACAAATTAAAACACACTATTTTTAGCTATTTTGCTCTAGAAAACTTAGTTATTTAACTAAACCAATCGATTCAAAGATGCCATTTGATAGAAAGTTCAATAATGTTTCGAATAAGGGTAAAAAAAACTGCGATAAGTTTGACCATTTTAAAGTTATAGCTAGTTAAGGCAATGAGAGTCAAAAACATGGGAAGTTCAATAACTACGTAACGGTTGAGATTTGACCATATGCGTAGAACAATTTTTGTCACCATTTATGGTCTTCTATCACCCTTTAAAAAGTTTGCACTCACGAACCTAACACCCTGTATATTGTGGGTAAGTGCAAGAACCGGACAGCCAAAATAACTAGCTAATGCCAAAACTGATTTACATAGTAGATATATCATTTTTGTCCTTTTGCACCATAACTATGAATACCAAGTACTTCGGAGCTAATTTATTCGACTGATTAAGAGATATTAGACAAAGTGTATCTCGCTGATTTTCTTATCCATTTGTTGAATATGGAAGCTATTATTTTTAAACATTCCATACAAGATTCTAGGAGGTGTCTGGCATTTCTGGTAGTTAAGTCCATGCTCTGATGCTATTTTGGAAACCAAACCCCTAGATGCCAAATCCACAATATTTTCTAGAACTTTTGGATCCAAAATAAATTTTTTAAATACGAATAATACAACAATATTTTTAATAAGTGTAAGAAGGGTTCTGTTCACCATAGGTGGATTAAATCGGGTTTTTACCATAAAAATAAAAAATCCGCATTGAACAAGTCATATTTATTTATTAACATAATTTTGTAAGTCTTCAATGTAATGAATATATTTTTTTTTACAAACAGAAGTCTGTAGGTCGTGTTTGTCTCTGGAAATCGTGCACATCTTTTAGTGGCCCTATTACAGCATGGCGAAGCATTAAAGCGTCGTTAACAGATCTGTTCAGAAGTGCTGGTCGACGTTACTGTAACGTTACAGCAGACAGATCACCAGGGACATAGCGAAACATTGGATTGCAGCTGGAGTCCGGAATCAACAGCGACTGGTAAGTCGGTGAAAGCTCACGAATGGTCGTTTAAGCGAAAGGTGATGTGAGTCGAGGTTTGATCGGTGAGTCTTACATTCTGTAGTTAAAATATCACTTTTTTTTTAATTTCGTTGGTTTTTCCGTTACCATTATCGGAAAAACCAACGTAATTTTTCCGTTACCATTAAAGATCACCAACGCTCATACACTGAAGAAGCCTGCTAGTCCCGGCAGATAATCTCATTAGTTCCTTGTGTGAGTGTAGCTGGTCTGGCGATACTGGAGTAGCATCTACGGGCGGTCAATCACGCTCAAGCTACGTTGGTTTTTCCGTTACCATTAACTCGCGGTAACAACCATATAGCGGCCTTCTTTTTTCAGTAAAACAGCGTAGTACTTTTCGACACTTTTGCTAACACAAACTTTTTATTAACTGAGGCATCTGCGTAGGTACAGCTGCTGCTTCTAATTTGCTGAGTAGCTCGAATGCGAATCCGGAAAATTTTAAATTTTCAGATCAGATCAGATGTAAAAGCAGCAGCAGAAACTACTTTTTCTCTTACTTATGGCTGCTGTTTGATGACGACAGCAGCTTGAACATTTGTAACACCTACTGCACCATAGTCTATTCGATCAAACAAGAAAGCTGCGCTGTCGCGCATGAATGCTCGCACGAGTTTCCTCCTGATTTCATGTTTTTGTAGCTACGAAGAGATTATCCTGAATAACTATTTTTCGTTATCACAAAATGTGCTTGCAACTTGTTGCATAAATAATTATTTTGGCTTTCTTTTTGTACGAAACGGAAATCGGGTTAAGTACTGTTGATTTTGATTCCAGCTAAGTATTTGTTTGCGTCCTATGACAGATACGTATTTCGACCTCAACTGTAAGGTCGTCTTCAGTGTATTGTTTTATATATGAGCTTACATATGTCTATCATGGACCCTATGCGTAAATTAGCAAACAATGCTAAATATTTGCGCACGAACCAATAATAGGGTGCATAACAGGCACTTTCAAAAGAATAACAAATTTATATAACTACTTTAAAGTTTAACGTAACAGATATTAAAGATAGAAAAACAACAAACAGGTTTGTTGTCTCAGCCTAGTTTTCTCCGTGTAAGCAATTGAGCTTTTTATTGGCGCAATCAAATAATAATTGTTGTTATCGGATACCTGATTGATAACAAGTTAAGCTTTCGATAAAATGTACAATGCAATAGTAATATTTGTTATATCTTTGTTATTGAATACCATCTCGATAAGAAACTAAGCTATCTAAAAATATACAATATAATAGTAAAGGTTATTATTCTCTTGTTATTTAATACCTACTTGATAACAGATTAAGCTATCGATAAAATATACAAATTAATAGTAGAAACTGTTATTATGTTGGTATTCAATACTATTTGGATAACAAATGTAGCACTTGGTAGTGTGTTTGAGATTTTAGGTATGCTTTCGTTATTGAAATAACAAGACTTGTTATTTACTAGGTGTTATTCATACAAATTTATGGTATTCGTTTTTGTTATTTTGCCTCTTATTACCACCTAACGAAGGGCATATCAAGGTATGGTAGGATTTAAGATCAAATACCTTGATTTGTTATTCAGTTGTTATTTTCTTCTGCTCGGGACTGACCTGAGATTATTTTCTTGCTGACCGTTCTTCGCGTTATCGAAGAAGCCGTTATTTAGTGTGATGCGTGTATGCGTTTGGTTTTTTTTTCTACATTTGACCACTTCCGTCGGGGCACCTGGAACCGGTTTCGGCACACTCTATTGGTTTTCCAAAGTATGGTCTATGATTTTTTTTTGTTAACCGTTCATCAGCTTACCTAAATCATTAAATGTGTCGAATTTATGGGTTTGGTTCTCCTTTACATTTGACCACTTCCGATGGGGCAACCGTAATCGGTTGCGGAACACTACCGGTTGTCCCCAATATGGCCGGAAACTTTTTTTGTTAAATCAAGATGCCTTAAAATCCGCGATTTGATGTATCGCTTGCATGGGTTTGGTTCCCTTTTATATTTGGCCATTTCCGGCGGGACACCCGGAACCGGTTCTGGATCACAACCGATTCAGATATGTTCTGAAAATATTTTCCTGCTTACTGTTCATCAGGATATCAAAAAAGCCACGATTTGATATGTCCCTTGGATGGGTTCAACTAACTTTTATACTATGCCACCTCCGGCGGAACATCTGGAACCGGTTCCAATATGGTCTGAGAATGCTTTCCTGCTAACTGTTCATCAGGTTATCGGAAAAGCTGTGGTTTGATATGTCAAATGCATGGTTTTATTTCAATTTTATATTTGGCCACTTCCGACGGGACACCCGGAACCGGTTCCGGGACACAACCGGTTCAGATATGGTCTGAGAATATTATCCTGCTTACTGTTCATCAGGATATCAAAAAAGACACTATTTGATATGTCGCATGCATGGGTTTGGTTAACTTTAATACTTGGCCACTACCGGCGGGACATTTGCAACCGGTTCCGGAACACTACCGGTTCCGATATGGTCTGAAAATGTTTTCCTGCTTACTGTTCACCACGTTATCGAAAAAGCCGCGGTTTGATATGTCGCATGCATGGGTTTAGTTCACTTTTATGTTTGGTCACTTCCGGCGGGACACCCGGAACCGGTTCCGGGACACTACCGGTTCAGATATGGTCTGAGACTATTTTTCTGCTTACCATTCATCAAGTTATCGAAAATGTCGTAGTTTGATGTGCCGCATGGATGGGTTTGTAGCGTTTTCATATCTGGCCCCTTCCTGGGGTACCGGTCCGGAACACCTAAATGGCCATAACTCCGAAACGGCTGGACCGATCTGAACCATTTTCAATAGGAAACAATGGGACCAGATTCCGCGTCGAATGAACCGTCGGTCAATAAAATCGGTTGAGGTTTACTGCCAAAAAGTGATGTGAGTTTTTTTGTACACACACGTACACACACACACACACATACACACACACACACATACACACACACACAGACATCACCTCAATTCGTCGAGCTGAGTCGATTGGTATATAAGACTTGACCCCTCCGGAGGCTCTATCAAATTTTCGTTTTTGGAGTGAACATATAGCCTTTCGGTACATCTTGGTGTACGAGAAAGGCAAAAAGTTCGTATTACGAGATGAGAAAAAAGAGAACAGGGTTTTGGAACCCTAGAAGTGTCATAGTGAAAGAATTTTCGAAAAATATTGGAACACTTCACAGTTCAAGACCGAAGTTTGAATTGAGAACTTGGGGTTTTCAATTGATATACGCATTAGGGTTTCTAGGGTCCCAAACCCCCATTATTTTGACGTAGGACTACGTCTCTCTTTTCTATACCGGGTGTCATTCTAAATTTTCAGAAATCGGCCGCGTTACGTTTGAAGTGGAGATTTTGAGCGTTAATAACTCAGCCATTTCTCGTTGAATTTTCAAAATTTTGGCTCCAATCGATTGGAAATCTTTACACCAATTATGTACAATATTAACATTTGCTGATTTTCAATAACAAACTATTGAAAAATTTGAAAAAGTGAACCCATGTTTATTCCAGCCAATCACGATCGAGCACATTTTGGATGCTCCCGTCGAATATAAAAGCTACTGCTTCTTCGCATCTTCCCTCATTCGTCTTTGTCGTCTCGAGGTGAACGCATCGAACGAGAGCTGCCTACTTTCTTCGTTTGCGTTTTCGCTCATTCTTCTTTGACGGCCGTGTCGGCTCGGTGGCGGTGGTTTTCGGCAAGGGGACTGTTGCACATTCACCTTCTAACCGTCTAACACGGCAGACCAAGGAAGTGTATGAACATCAGATTGATCGACGGTGGTGGCAGAGGCAGCAGCAAAATCCGGAATCGCACCCACGGCAGCAAGCGGCGGGCCAATTTTCGACGGCTTCCAGCAAACAGCACGGAGAAATCCAACACGCATTGCGTGGCATGATGAATTGATTTCAATTTCTTCGAAAATGCTTCCGAGAGAGTTAATTGGATAAATTTCCTGCATCGACCGAGAAAGTGTAGTGAAAACAAATAGTGGAAGATTGAATTCTTGGTGGTGGTTCAGCTACAGTAAGGGCGATCACTAATCTCATCCACGGCAGCAAGCGGCGGGCCAATTTTCGACGGCGTTCAGCATTCAACACGGGGAAATTTAACACGCATTGCGTGGCATGATTAATTCATGTCAATTTTCTGTCTGAAATCGTTCAATATTCAAACGGTTCTTTTCAGGACCATAGAAAATTATTCCTCAAGAGTTGTGAATCAGATAATTATTTCATTCCATCGCTCGGTAAAAGTGCGGTGCAACCGAAAAGTGAAAATTGTATGCTTGGTGGCCCCGCAACAATAATGATGCCGGCCACTAATGACTCCACCAGGAATTTAGCAACGCTTTATCCTATCCAGAGCACTTTTCGTGAAACATTGTTTAATTTAACCATTTTTCGAATTAAAATTATCTAAATCTTCCAATATGTTGATTGCTTTATTGGTTAAATGAAAATTTTCTCATTTCTCGGTTGATTAACCGATTCAAGCGTCTGTTGCATGCGGGGCGGGACATGCAAACGAAATAAACTGGAAAGCCAGCTGAATGGGAGGAGCTTCATCTGCCAATCTAGGGACATAAAAGCTGTTCCCTCTGATTTCTTTCGTCATTTTCGTTGGATCAGTCAGACAGGGTGGATGTCACCCCCACAGCTGAACAGTGGCACATCAACCCAGCCGCAAAACTCTCGGCTATCGTGCGGATAGCACCAGGAATCGCATCCATGGCAGAAAGCGGCGTACCAGTATTTAGCAAGGAGAACACCAACACGCATTGCGTGACATGATGTTTTCATGCCATTTCGTTCCTAAAATCGTCAATTAATCAAACGGTCCTTTTCAGGACCACCGAAAATAATTCCTCAAAAGTTGTAAATCAGATAATTTCATTCCATCAATCGAGAAAAGTGTGGTTCAATCGAGAAATGAAAGATTGAATTCCGACCACTAATCGTTCCACCCAGAATTTAGCAACGCATTGTCCTATCAGAACCATTTTTCGTGAAACATTGGGGAGCGTCCAGAAATTACGTCACGTTTAAATAGTGGGGGGGGGGGTCAGCAAAGTGTGACGATCCATACAAAAATTTCAGAGGTCCCATACAAAAAGTGTGACAGGGATGAGATGGGGTTGAAAATGACTAATTTTTGTGTGCCGTAATTTAAGGACGATCCCTTGTTTAATTCTAGCATTTTTCGAATTGAAATGATCTAAATATTTTTATATTTTTTGTTACTTTATTTGTTAAATGAAAATTTCTCTCATTTCTTGGTTAAAAATCGTTTGAAGCGTCCGAAGCATGCGGGGCGGGTCATGCAATCGAAATAAACTGGAAAGCCAACCGAATGGGAGGAGCTTCATCTGCTAATCTAGGGGCATAAAAGCTGTTCCCTCTGATTTCTTTCGTCATTTTCATTGGATCAGTCAGGGAGGGTGGAGGTGGATATCACGTCCACGGCTGCGCAGCAGCACGTCAACTGCGACGAGTGATAGCACCAGGAATCTCATCCACTGATCACGGCTGCGGTGGGCCCGGCAATGGAAGTTACCTCCGCAGCTGGGTAGCTGCGCACCAGCCCAGCGACGGCTCTCGGCTATCTATCTGATAGAACCAGGAATCTCATTCACGGCAGCAGGTGGCGGCAGTTTTCGATGGCTTCCCGCATTCAGTGCGGATAATTTTCCTTTGTCTTTCTAAAATCAACCGTTATTTGAACGGACCTTTTCAGGACCAGAGAAAATTATTCCTTAAGAGTTATGAATCGGATAATTTTCGGATATATTCCATCGATCGGTAAAAGTGTAGTGCATTCGAAAAGTGAATGGTTGAATGCTTGGTGGCTCAGCAACAGCAAAATCGATCACTAATCTTTCTACACGAAATTTAGCAACGCATTATCTTATTCAGACAAATGTGCCTGGAACATTGTTTCATTCTAATATTTATCGAATTAAAATTATCTTAACTATTCAATACTTCAATTAGTTTATCCGTTCGATTAAAAATTGTCTCAAAGAACGGTTGATTAGTCGTTTGAAGCGTCTGACACAATATGGGCGGGTCATACAAACGGAATAAACTGGAAAGCCCGCCGAATGGGAGGAGCTTCATCTGCTAATCTAGGGGCATAACAGCTGTTTCCTCTGTTATCTTTCGTCATTTTCCTTGGATCAGTCAAGGAGAAGGGAGATGTCACCTCCCAGCTAGGCAGCAGCACACAAACTCAGCGATGACTCTCGGTTATCGTGGTGGCAGCACCAGGAATCTCATCCACGACAGCAAACGGCCGCATTCAGTATGGGTAAAATCGCATTGCGTGATGAATTCATGCGATTGTCTTGCCAAAATCTTCCGTTTTATAAACGGTCTTTTCCAGGATCAGCGAAAATGATTCCTCATGAGTTATGATTCGGATAATTAAAAGCGACAGACTGAAAGCTTGGTAGTTCAGCAATAGTGAAGTCGGCCACTAATATGTTCTTCCCGGATGAAAACAACGTATAGTCCATTTTACGAGCCGATTTTATTAATGAATTTTGACAGAAGGTAGCGTCAAATAACCCGTGAAAACCAATATCATCATCAACATTGTTGTCACTTCGTAAAATGGCTCATTGTCGAAAAAGTTTCACGTTAAACTTTAGTTGAAAAGATCTATCTAACGCCGTTCAATTATCTAATAATTTTATCCGCTCGATGAAAATTCTCTCGTAGAACAGTAATTTGACCATTTCTCTTCAAAACTAAATAACTCTTGAACTAGTCAACATCTTTCCAAGTAACCGAACCAGCTTCTTGAGTTAAAGTTAGCTTAAGAGTGATTTGTTTTACTCTTATACAGCAAAAATGTTTGTTGGGTTATGAATGCCTTTGTTCAGCGAAAGCGATCACACAACAACTTTACTCAACACATCAGTTCACCATTTGTATTATCATAACAACAAACATTGTATTATGGAAATATAAAAGTCGGAATCTTGTTCCAGTCTTTGTCCTACGTCAACATTGCGGTTATGTCTCAGACATTACCCACTCCTAGTTTTTTTCTCATCTCATAACGCGAACTAGTGTTGAACAGTGTAATGAGTTCATAATTTTCAAAAGAACAATATTCAAGCAACTTCTCTGAAAATTTGACAACATTTCATTGAGTGGAATGTCAATTACCATGATGTGAGAATCTAATTAATATTCCACAGTTCTACCTGTTACTCGAATACAAATAAAAATGTGGCACGCTCACGGCGTTGATTACATAAACTTTCTAAGAGTTTGACACCGTTTTTTTTTGTTTTTAAGCAAGGTATCTTGTCGATGAATTTGAAAACGTTTCATGGTAAAACGAGAGATAAAGTGAATTAACTGCCCAAGGTTTTGGTATTCGTAGGAAGCTTTGTAAATAATTGGTACATATAATGTTTTAAATATTAAAGCTTTTCAAGTATACCTAAATGCTAATCGTTTTACTAGTCAGCTTTTGTACGTCATGTTACTAACGTGTTTGCCGTGAATTCAGAAATATTTCATTTGAATGATCATCAGTAACAACTAGGGGTCGCAGTACCGACCACTTTTTGTGAGTACCGGTATTTCGGTACTGAGGCTCTCAGTACCGGTAGTACCGGTAAAATACCGGTACTGGAAAATTCCCACTAAAATGAAGAGTAATCTATTTTGAACAATAAAATCTACCATTTATGAGACATAAATGAATGTGAAAGTGAATTTCGGTTTTCAGGGATGTCATAAAATCTAACCATGAAATTTTAAAGTGATCAAAACTATAGATAGACAAAAGTATAGAAAGAAATAAGTTATTTGAAACTGGTTTTAGAGATAGCTTCTGAGAAGTTACACAGGCAGTACTTTTGCCTGTCTAAAAAATAGGAACAATCTTACATATAGCAAAATCAGATAGAAAGCTGCTCGGTAAAGACAGAAGAATATTGAATTGATTTTTCCTAGTTTTCTAAAAACTGATGAAAAACAAGAAACCCCGATTTAACAAGTTTTATTCAAAGCTAGTAAATCTATTCCCAACATGCAACGTTCAATAAACCAATCATTGATATTATATCCTGGATATTAATGACCGGGAGAGATTTCCCAGTACCGAAAGTACCGGTACCAAGGCTTAGTCAGTACCGGTATTTCGGTACCAAAAATTTGTCGGTAATACCGGTATTTTCGGTACCGGTACTACCGGTACTACATCCCTAGTAACAACAATTTAAAGCTTGATTTCTATTTCATTGGATATATGTATACTATCGCTTTGCCTATAAACACGTTAAAGACACCTACTGAGTTTTGTAACAGTATCGCAAAAAATGTGATATATAATCAAAGTTTTAGATGAGTTACAAAATATATATTCATTGCGAGGAATGATTAACATGAGAAATTGAAATAATATTCAATGAAGTTACCTCCCACAGTTTGAGAAACGCTGCCCCTGTGCAAGATTCACTTTAATCGGTTAACAACTGAGCTGGCGCAAAAAAAAAGAAGTTTGTATGGGACTTTCAGGCCAAATACAGTGGTTTTTTGTTTTCATCACTTAAAAAAAAATACCGTGAATGCAGCGAAACCGTGAATTACACATTTTCAACAGTTTTGGTAATCTACTTATGATTGCATTACTCAGGCGCTGTCCGTAAACTTATTGAAGCGTGTTCATTGAAGTAACCTACGACTTCTTCGGACACCCCTTAGCAACCGTTAGCAACTAGAGTTTGTTGTAGCCTTATCAATAGTTTTTTTATCTGTATTAACGAGATTTTTAGCCCTAGGCTAGTTCATCTCGGGACCCACGCTTTACTTCCCTTCCGAAGGAAGAACTCACATTTTGCGAGTTTGTCGGGAGTGGGATTCGATCCCAGGTCCTCTGCGTGATAGTCGAGTGTTCTAACCACCACACCAGGTCCGCTCCTTATCAATAGTTGAAAAATACATTCATTCCGAGTTCAGACTTTGTACAGTAAAGACGTGTTTTACTTCCATTACAATTGGTTATGGGCCCAGAACTTCTTTGGCAAACGAGCATCGGCCAACATCGATCTCGCTTTCTCGGCTAGTGTCCGATTCATTCGTTCAGCCGCTCCGTTTTGTTCCGGTGTGTATGGACACCCGAGTAGAAGTAAAAATCAGAACAATATCATCATTTGATATTCCTCAGTGAAGTACTCAAGATCATAATTAGCTATTGGTTTGTTTGACATAAGAGATAAAAGATCAAAAATAAGATCAAAAATTAGTATGGGGAAGAACATAATAATATCTCATTTTGATGTTATAAGATCAGACTAATATCTGGGGAAATCTGGGCTGTAGCACATCTAACCAATATCATAAAATGATCTGACAGATGGATTAGAGTAAAAAAAAAGAAAAATGGCCGCGACCAGAATCGAACTTATGACCTTATGATTAGTTGCATGTACCACCCGTCAGTACGCGTTTTGATGTCGTTACCGTCCTCCGTCCACGGAGTTTGATTGATGGGGTTCTCAGTCCGTTTTCTCTTTGCTGTTGCGTATCGCGGCGAGTGTCTTGTCTGCCAGTGATGAGAATTGGTGAGCAACCGCGAATGTTGTCTCACTTTGAGCATGCGTGATTCTCTCACCGAATTCTCTGAGTGCCTTCGAGATTAATGGTTGCGTTGAGATAATAGGGTGAACCCGTTCGGTCGTTTGGTTCGTAAGCTGGCTGGAACGATCCGTAAAATTCCTTTCGGAAATTTTAAATGGACTCGCCCTCAGGAGAGTCTCATCCGGGCAAATTCAAATTGGGCATGTGGTCTCCCTTGTGGAGTGGCGCTTAAGCCACGTGTTTTAAGACGGATCGCCCGGGCTGACTACATGTGTCAAAGAACTGATTTTGATCTTGAGCTGTAATTTTCAGATCTTTCGAATTCTGGATGTTGCAGATGGAAATGTGAAGAGCTAATTTTGATCTTGAGCAGTATTTTTCAGATTTCTCAATGATAAATATTCTATTGCAGAATATTTAGGGACAATGGAAATTCGCGATTTCGCGGAAGCCGCGAAATCCGCAAAATTGGGCAATGGTTGCGAAATTTAAGAATTCCCGCGAAATGACACGAAATCTGAGAAAATTCAGAAAATAACCTCAAAGTTTCGCTAATTTTAAAATTTAAAAAAATAAATTGGCTGATAATGATTTCGCATGCAAAATTGATGTTTTCTTTAACAATACGATCAAAAATATGGTGCCGCGAAACTCGCAATGTTGGCCCGCGAAATTTGAGAAATTTTGCCGCGAATTTCCATTGTCCCTAAGAATATTAATACAGTTTCCACCCAAAATTTGTAAACTGATGATGGTATGGAAAATAAAAATGAATTAAGGCTATTTTGCATATTTTCCTAAACTAAGAGAGCACTTTTCTCTAGATGATTTCACATTTCATGCTCTTTCTTTAAATTGTTAACAAAGCTAGTGATCCATACTTTAAAAACGACATGCGTAGAAACATGTTTGGTTTATTTTGCGCCTAAAACAGGACGAATTTCCACCAATAGGACGCAATCAGTGAAGTACTAGATTGTAGAAATGAGCTGAATTTTTGTATGGTGAGAAGGTAAATCTAGTATGTACTTCACTGAACGTGCTCTATTGTGAACTGTCGCCCAGAAAAGCTTTGGAAACATTTAGAAGATCGTAGTCGTCACGACTGCCGCCTGTTCGTATACCCCATGCAGAATCGCTACGCAATTTGTTGATTAAAACTCAAAAAGCTTGTCGTCTGCAGCGGTATGTTTTGTTGAATCTAGAATCAAACGGTCCGTTTTTCGAAATGGACGTATTTTGCTTAGCGGGCCGATAAAGTTCCCAAATTGTCCGGTGATTCATTTATTGGATTCGTAGCACAAATGCAAGCTCGACATCGAGTTCCAGCTCATGTTGTCATATCCGACTCAATTGGTAAGCCTCTGCTGGTTTACTCACAGTGAAATAAAATAATTATAAACTGGGATTAAGAAATCTATCAGATAAAATCAGTATATATTTTTATGCCTTTTTTTTTAAAGAAAATCATATGCATTTTTTGTGCCGATTACTGTTTTTTTTGTTCAATTGCCGCATCCATAAACCCGCTTATTGAAAATGAAGGCCACTTCTACTTCCTTTTTGTCCCAGTGCTCGTTTGTAAAATTTGTAGTGTACATAAGGGAACATCTATTTATTATGTAACGCTAAATTCGATATCTTTGAACTCGGTGGTTGGTTCATTAGGATCTGGCGGAATCCATACTGTGCTTTTGTATGATAACTCCAACTTTTTTGTATGGGTCGTAACGCTAGGCTGTATTCCCTATTCCCCTGGAGCGTTACGGAATTTATTGAACCCCTATCTCCTGAAGCGTTACGTTATTTGGGGACGGCACATAATGAAACTTAAAATAGTTTTTATGCGCAATGTTGGGAAATTTCGACATTAATACAGCGGGTTGCACTAGGCTTTCCAAAGATCAAATTAAGTACTAATTTTGAAATCATATCACGATGAGATATTGAGCAGATATTTAGCAGCTTTTTGAATATCTCATCAATATCATATTAAGATATGACATCAGAATTTGATCGTTTTAAGATATGATTATGATATTCACGTCTACCCGGGCACGATGTTTGGTGAATAACTCCATCACGCTTCATATGGCTGCTCATGCTTGAATTCACAAACTCTGTTCCGTTGTCTGTTCGCAATATTCTCAACTTTCGCCCGGTTTGACGTTCTACCATTGCCTTGAAATTCTTGTACACTTCAAACACCTGACTTTTGGTTTCCAAGAAATACGCGAAGACTTTCCGGCTAGCATCATCCAGAAAGGTGAGAAAGTAACGGCTACCTCCGATTGACGGCACCTCAACGCACAGTGGCGGGGCTCCATACAAATGCCGGGCAAAACCAAAAACTTTCTCCAAATGTGCTGAAATTCACATGTCTAGATAATTTAGGTGTGCTGAATCTATTTCCGGCATCAAAATTTACATAACTTGCATTAGTTTTGTATAAAAGTAGATTTAAAGTATTAAAATAACCTTAGTTTCGATAAAAATAATAAAAAGCTCATATTAAATAAGTCGGCATCATGTTTATTTGTTTTGGAATATAGTTTTAGTGCTCTATGTCTAAAAAAAATCATATTGGATGAAATGTTAATCTACATCATTTTTTTGATGAAGCATGTAGAATTGTATAAAAATGCGAGTTAACAAGGCAAAAATGCTACACACTTTTTATTAAGTGAGGGATACATTCTATTCATCATGCCCGCTTGTCACACAGCGAAAATAACAATGACGATATCTCATACCACATCTAGGTGGAACAAAAGTCGACAATACAAGCTCACAACACAGACAAACCTACATCTCATGCCATTTACTTTACATTGATCCTCTTATTAACCGTTAGTTCAAATAATCGGTAGTTCGTAAATCGTACGCTCATGGCTCTCGCATAATTTTTGCTCCTGTTTGACGTTTGTTCACTACCGCCACCTAGTTATGAGATTGCGAAACATTGGCATTGATCAACGGTTTGATTGGCATTGAGCGATTATGGTCTCATGACCATTATTTAAATCGCAATTTGTTCGAAGTGATACGTCTGTTTGTCTGTGGTCACCATTTCAGTGGCTTTTTTTTGAGTTGATCATTATTGAAATTAATGTCGCCCAATTTCCGAGAACATAGTTTAGCAAATGAAACCTTGGATGATTAGTTGATATTATTTTATAATAATATGCATATGTAAGGTACAGGGGATAGACAAAATGATCGGGACAGGCAAAATTTTCACTTTCCAAAAAATGTTCAACTAGCTGTAACTTTTCGAAAAGTGCATCGAATATTCTCAAATTTTTACTGTAAGTTCTTCAACTAGTTGTGTATCAGTGGACAAAATTTGGAAAAGATCGGACAATTCTTCACGAAGTTATAAAGATTTTTGAAATGGATAAAATTTTCCGATAGCCAACTTTGAGCTGTTATATCTCCGGATTCAATGAACCGATTGCAATGAAATTTTGACCATTCATGACTTTTATAATGAACTCTGGAAAACACTTGACTTAACTTGAAATTTTTAACAAGCGAAAAAGTTATAGCGATTTTATTTTTTTCACGATTGTTTAGTAAATTGGTCTATTTTTAATATGCATCCCATTACTTTTTCAACTTATTGACGGCTAAGTTGTTACTTTTCTTCAAAACGCATTTATATATAAGTCAATTGGAGGGAAACTAAATGAACTAAAATTTGCATCTTGAATTTTGAAACAATGTTGATGTTTTGAATAATTTGATGTTTTATTAGAAAAATAATCTAATCGTTATAATTTTCTTCCGTGTTAGAAATATTTAGTTAAGTCAATGGTTTTTCATAGCTCATTATATAAGTCATGAATGGTCAAAATTTCATTACATTCGGTTAATTGAATCCGGAGATATAACAGCTCAAAGTTGGCCATCCAATAATTTTACCATTTCCAAAAGTCTTTATAACTTCGTGGAGAATTGTCCGATCTTTTCCAAATTTTGTCCACTGATGCACAACTAGTTGAAGAACTTACAGTAAAAATTTGAGAATATTTGATGCACTTTTCGAAAAGTGACAACTAATTGAACATTTTTTGGAAAGTGAACATTTTGCCTGTCCCGATCATTTTGTCTATCCCCTGTATATTCGTTTTTTAATGTACCAGAAATCCGTTATTTTATTATACTTATTAAAAGGTGAACTACATATAGCTACTTACGCTAATATAATCGATAAAAATACAGTCTATCACAAAACCATTCAATAACCACTCTGTTGTATTTGCTCAAAAATGCAGTTGTTGAATACAGTACCAACGTAATGCTGTCTCAAGAGATCGAATGCGGGACAATAAACAGGTTAAAACCCCTTCCCAGTACATTCTGCATAAGTGATAACGCAACATATCAATAAACTACAATGACTTTTATATTCTTGACGGAAATTTTAAAAGATATTTTATAAGTTTACGTTCGAAAACAAAATTCATATATTTTCGACTGTTCCGCAACCATGCGTCTCCTCCATTACAACTTTTTTTCAAAAAAGTCAATTTTTCGTTCTTAGCGCAGTTTTGCGCAGACAGTGACGTATATCCCCAAAAACTAGACAAGACTTGGGGTCAGATGCAACACACCTGATCGTTCCGAACTGTTTCATTAAAAAGTACTAGATCAATGTAGCCTGAATTCATAATCAAAAAAATCAGTAAATGTTACATTTTTGAATGATCCTTATAGACAACAAATGTAAGCTAAGATTAAGATTAAATGTTGTAATGCTGAGGTTAAATGTATCCCAAAACAATAATAAAACTCATGGATTTCAATATCAGCTATATGTTACACACTGCGACATTGAAATTATGGTTTGAAATTATGATGATAAAAACAAATTATTCAGTACATAATTGTTCAACTTTGAAAAATTCCCCTGGACTCAATTTTGATTCAATTGACCTGAAAATTTGGATTTTTCCTAGTTGAAGTATTTATAATAAAGGAAAAATATCAAAGCAATGAAATTTTGAGATGAAATTTTGAGGTTTTGTCCGGCCTCCGGCCACTGTGCAACGGGTCCACAGACGTCCGCATGAATCAGGTCCAACAAATTTTCGGCTCTTGAAGAACTTGCAGGAAATGAGTCCCTCGCATGCTTGCCTTTGATGCACGATACACATTCTAATCTGGCTTCTTTCTTCATGTCCATACCGTCGACCATGCTTACCAATTTCTGCAAACTCTGCTGATTCAAATGGCCGAGGCGCTTGTGCCAAATTGCAGCTTCTACCGACAGGAACGACTTGTGAGTCTTCTTCTGATTTAGACAATACAGACCATCCACAGCAGTTCCACTTGCAATCACGTACATACATACATACATACATTTATTTGGAACCGGCAGAGGGGGTATTTTCGGCCTTGGCAGTCTTTTAACGGCAGCAAAAACGGCTATTGCATTGTAACCCGACGGTTTCGGTTATGTATTTAACCGGTTAATCCTAGGATCCCTTTTGTATGCAGCTCAAGCGACTAGACCAGATATTGCGTATGCAGTTAATATGGTAAGCCAATTCTGCAACAATCCAGGGCAGCGGCACTGGGAAGCTGTAAAAAGGATTCTAAGGTATCTTCGAGGAACTACTGGTGCTGGACTGGAGTACTCCGTTGGCGGCAACCCCCACTTAGTTGGCTATACCGATGCGGATTGGGGAGGAGATGTAGATACGTAGATGTAGATGGAGATGTAGATATGTAGATGTAGAAAATGGGAGGAGCAGTTTCTTGGAGTGTCAAGCGACAATCAACCGTAGCCTTATCGTCGTGCGAGGCAGAATTTATGGCGCTAGCAGCT
This sequence comes from Aedes albopictus, assembly GCF_035046485.1. Taxonomy (NCBI): domain Eukaryota; kingdom Metazoa; phylum Arthropoda; class Insecta; order Diptera; family Culicidae; genus Aedes; species Aedes albopictus. The sequence goes on from NC_085137.1 coordinate 408,001,532, forward strand.
ACCATTCAAGAAGCGCTTTGGTGGAAGCAGCTGTTGGAGCAAATTGATGACCAGCAGGCTATAACAATATTATGCGACAACCAATCCGCCATCTGTATTGCGCAAAATACTGAATTCAAGCCCCGGACCAAGCACATTTCAATCCGCTACAGTTTCGTTAAGGATTCAATAGAAAATGGCGATATCAAAATTCAATACGTTCCTACGAAAGAGCAACCTGCTGATGGATTAATGAAGCCTTTAGCAAAACTCAAGCATCTTGACTTCCGGACGATGATTGGTGTCGTAGGTTAAAGCCTAGTTTGGTGTTTGAAAGGAATCGCTCAAGAAACTTCTTGACCGATTCCTGGCAGACACTTTCCACGGTGACTGCCATTTGAACTGTCATTTCTTCGCAACTGCGTACTGTGATCGAAGAAAAATGGTTTCTTGGGCGATTCAGGCAAGGAATTTCTCATGCATCAAGATAGGCCGAAAAATTCCTTCTGAACTGCAAACAGCGCTTAAGGAGGAGTATTGAAACATATTCATTGAAGTAACCTACGACTTCTTCGGACACCCCTTAGCAACCGTTAGCAACTAGAGTTTGTTGTAGCCTTATCAATAGTTGAAAAATACATTCATTCCGAGTTCAGACTTTGTACAGTAAAGACGTGTTTACTTCCATTACAATTAAACTACGTAGACCACAGGTTCCTAAACTTTCAGATGGGCGACCCCCTTTTGCCAACAGACGTACTTTTTGCGACCTACCATAGAAATTCCCTCATTTGTTTTCTGTTACAGTAAAATATTCGACTGTCCATCGCGACCCCCTGGATGGAAGGTGGTGACTCCCCAGGGGGTTCGCGACCCATAGTTTGGGATACCATGACGTAGATTCCATCTTATTTACTCAACATGGTTTTACCATAGGTAAATCTTCTATTTTATGCAGGTTCAGAAGCGCTTAGGAGGTCTCAGGAGCGTTTCTGGGGGTCCCAAGGGGTTCTACGGGGCCTCAGAGGATTTCAGAGAAGGTTTCAGGGAGTCAAAAGGGCGCTTCATGGGGAATTAAGGGCGTTCCAGAGGGTCGCAGAGGCGTTGTACGGGGTCTATCAGGGGGAATATCAGGAGGTCTTAGGGGTGTTTTAGGGGGTCTCAAGGGCATCTCAGGGGGTCTCAGTTGGTTTCGGATGGGGAGGATATCTAGAAGTCTCTGGAGTGTTTCAAGGAGTTTGCAATAAGTACCTGAAGGTCTAAGGGGTGTTCCAGGGGGTCTCTTGGGGTTTCAAAAGTTCTCAGGGCACCTCAGGGGGTCTCAGAAGGTTTCAGCGGGTCTCAGCGGAGCTTCATACTATGGCTCGCTTTTGAAATCCTTGTAACTCATTTTAACTGGCTCTTGTACCTCTGGGAACAAGCTTAAAAGGTTACAAACCCCACTGAATGATATGCTAAGTTAGTTTGGCGTGTACTCCATGCCATGTGGAACAGCCGACAACAAAGTATACTGAGGGCAAACGAAGAGAATGTTGGAAGAGAGGGTTGCATAGCACCAAAACGATTGTATGTAGGAAGAGAAATCCAAAATCTGGCTTGGCCGTCCGTATGATGGAGGAAGGCCATGTGCTCGACCAAAACGCAAACTCTGGGCCTTATATAGAGGACCAGGGGACCAGATGTATTACCCATAAAGAAACGAGGAGAGGCACTTATAGCGAACCTGCAACGCGAGTGAGGGAACTTCAATTGGGTTGTTTAGTGAATAATATATTGCTATTTCCTATAGCCTAATCGAAAGAGCTCATTTTTCTGAGCATAACGTGATTTTATTGGATTCCAATACCTTTGTTTTGATGGTTAAATTAACAAAACAGTTTTCATTTTTGTGGATAGAATGACAGTTCAATCGATAAAGTGACAGTTCGACCCGAACAAAAAAATTTCCCCATACAAACTTTAAATGCATTTTAAAAATAGTTCCCGAGCTCCGAAAATTATGAAATTTTGGATTTCGAATAATTGTTGGGTGGAGAATCCGATTATAAAATAATCTGGATACCCCTAAAGAACCCAATTCGACGTACAACCCGAGCAGAGGAGAATATCAAATTCATAACAAAAGAAACACATAGCCTGTTTTTATATCATAATTTGTTATTATAAACTTATCAAAGTATTTCTTCTTTATAACATGTTTTGTTGGGCAATCTTATTTTGTAATGATGAAATTATTGAGATTGATTCACTACAGAACATTTCAATAATATACTTTGTTGTCGACCAAGTTTTGTTATTATTCTATTATTGAAAATGTACAAATATGTGATGAACTATAACACAACAATAATAAGTTCTCAAATTCACTGCAAAATTCATTGTTATTAAGATGTTATTGATCTAATAAAACTTGTTATTGAATTAGTCTTCCAGGAACATGTTTTTGTTATTTTGCTGCTTATGACAGACAAGTTTATAACATAATAAGATATGTTAATAACATATAAATTACTTATTCCATTATTCAGTTATTATGCCAAAATAACACATTTTATTATGCTGTTGATATTTTCTTCTGCTCGGGAACGGGCTTCTGGCGCAATTATCGTAACAAATGTTAGAGCTGTTCAGTGTTCATTACAGACGGGATCGACGATAACCTCAAACAATCGGATTATGTTGGGGGTGATTGGGGTAGTGGAGTAGATACCCAATACTCACATCTTAGTAGATAACAATCGTCTGCATGATTCCCCCGGAAATCAGGTGGTCCATCTAGGTATTATGGAATCATCCGGCCGATTAAACACGTCGTCGCCTAATAACATCAAACAAATTTCAACGCTCGAGGGAGCACGCGGCACCCTTTCTCGACCAAGTGTTTGTGCGTTCACCCTCTCTATGCCACACCGCATCGAGATGCTTGGGCTGGGCCGGATGAGCACCCTCGTAACCCCTTCGGATGCTCGGGAAAGGTTGTTATGGTTGTTGTCGCGTTGACTGACAAAACTCACGCGCGGAAAATAACTTCACACCCCCCAACAGTGGACGTGAGAGAACGATGATGCAGCTCAGTAGAAGCGATCTAGTACTTCAGGCAACAGAACGATGTCGCACGGTTTGTTACGGACGATACATAAAATCGCAGGGAGTGATTGGCATTGCGGGCACGTTTATTTATTTATTTATTTATTTAAAAATTACATCATCTGACGACAAAGGTCTACATGACTAAACTAACGCAACTAAACAACAAAACAAAATGTTACAAAACTAACAAGAACATTATACAAGACTACGTAGACGAGTTTTAAAAGTTTCACAGCTAACATTAAAATCAAAAAGATTATACACAGAATTAAAAATTTCACACACTGCACGTATAGGTTCCTTTTGTCCATAAGTTGTCGGATGGAAAGGAAGCCTAAAAAAGGGCCTGTTTCGCAGAGCTACCGAAGTTGCATTTATGTTCAAATTTGCCATGATATTTGGAGCATCAGTTTTCCCTAAGAGCAGCTTCGCAACGAATAAAGCGTGAATGTTTCTTCGTCTTCTGGCTAGCGATTCCATGCCCAGTAGCGAGCATCGGCTTTCATATGGAGGAAGGTGAACCGAGTCCGTCCAAGGAAGGTGTCGTAGCGCGTACCTGATGAACTTCTTCTGTATTGCTTCTATTCTTGTTGTCCAAACATCTGTGTATGGACTCCATACAACAGCTGCTGTTTCCAGAATTGATCGCACAAGAGAGCAGTAGAGCGCCCTAAGGCAGTAAGGATCACGAAACTCTCTTGATGACTTCATGATAAATCCCAGATTTTTATTAGCTTTTGCAATAATACCGTTGTAATGGTTGTGGAAGGCCTATGAGCATTTTGTATGGACGAATAAAAAATTTTGTATGGACAAATGACCACGGGGGGGGGGGGGTGTTGAGAAGTCCCAAAAAATGACCACGTGGTTTATGGACAGCTCCTTAGACCAAATCGGCTTTGGCTTCTTGCGTGATTTAGGCACAAACTGCGTTAGGAGATCATTTAAGCGACGCACAGTGGGCAAAATCGACCCAAAAAACGGATCTTTTAACGCCGCTGGTTTCGGTACGTGAAGTTGACCATTTCTGACGTAAAAAAATACGAGAAATCGATTGGTGCTAAATTCATTCACCGCACGGCACGGGAAGTGGTCCATTTTGCCCCATTTTGCCCTTTTTTCATACAATAATAGAATCAAAATGTACTTTCAAACAACAAGCACAACTGTAGATCGTTGAAAATAGCTGCAGATATAATTAGTGGTTCATAGCAATCATAAAAATACAATAAAGATCCTTTCAAGTGCTTATTTTGCCCCATATGCCCCAACAACGGCCGGGAATTCACACTTTTACCTAATTATGAATAGATTTTTAATGTTACTGATTTGAAGTTGATTTTTTTGGCATAAACAAAAAGCGCTAAATCTATTATCACCAGAATCATCTTCGGGAGTTGTCAAATTTGCTCCATTTTGCCCTATTTTCATAGAAGGAGATTTAAAATGTATTTATAAGAAACAGATACTGCTGAGGAACGTTAACATTAGTTTTAGGTGCAATTGGCAGCTAACAGTAATTATGCGCGTATATGAAAGATATTTTCCCTATTTTACCCTACATGCCCCAAAACCTGCTGGATAATACCATATTTTGCATGGTTTTGCAATGTCACTGATTGCAAAACAAATGAGATCATTTTTTATATATACGAATGCGGTTTATCGATTAATACTAAAATCATTCTCGGAATGGTACAAACAGCTGTCCATTTTACCCCCATTCGCCTTGCTTTTTATGTAATGAATTATAAGCTGATATATAAATTCATTAAATTAATAAATTAGTTTCCCTCATTTTCATTGGTGCTGAAACCAACGTAAACGAAAATGCAGTCATATATACGACTTTTTCTATAATTTTAGCTTCTCATGGGGAATTAGGGTATAATAAGTATATAATAAAATGTGCCAAATATAAACAAAACTGATTAAATAGGCCGTCTTAAAGTACCAATATGCATATATTAAAGATGCTCCATTTAATCAATTCTGAGCATATTTGCCACATATTAAGATTAAGATTAATACTTATTTTGCCCTCAGTTCCCCACCAAAAGCAAGCATTGGAAAAAAGTCATATATTACAGTTACTGTCCTTTTGATTACATTGGTTTCAGTACCAGAAGTCGATGAATTCGGACATAAGCAAACACGAGAAATCAATTTATTCATGAGACGACAAAAAATCAGGGCGAATTGGGGTAAAATGGACAGCTGTTTGTACCCTCCCGTGATTCTAAAGCTAATCGATAAACCGTATTTGTATGTATCAAAAATGACTTCATGTTGCAACCATGATGTAGAGTGATGTTACAAAACAATACAAAAAATTTCATCATCCAGCAGTTTTTGGGGCATATAGGGTAAAATAGGGAAAATATCTTTCATATACGAGTATGATTACTGTTAGCTGCCAATTGCACCAAAAACTAATTTTAACGTTCCTTAGCAGTATCTGTTTCTTATAAATACGTTTTAAATCTCATTTTTCAATGAAAATAAGGCAAAATGGGGCAAATTGGACAACTCCCGAAGATGATTCTGGTGATAAAAGATTTAGCGCTTTTTGTTTATACCAAAAAAAATCAACTTCAAATCAGTAACATTAAAAATCCATTCATAATTAGGTAAAATAGTGAATTTCCAGCAGTTGTGGGGGCGTATGGGGCAAAATAAGCATTTAAAAGGATCTTTATTGTATTTTTATGATTGTTATGAATCTCTAATTATACCTGCAGCTATTTTCAACGATCTACAGTTGTGCTTGTTGTTTGAAAGTACATTTTGAATCTCTTCTTGTATGAAAAAAGGGCAAAATGGGGCAAAATGGACCACTTCCCGTGCCGTGCGGTGAATGAATTTAGCACCAATCGATTTCTCGTATTTTTTTACGTCAGAAACGGTCAACTTCACGTACCGAAACCAGCGGCGTTAAAAGATCCGTTTTTTGGGTCGATTTTTCCCACTGTGCGACGGTTGAAAAGTTCAACGATACTATCAACATCAGGCGCTTCCATAGTAGACCAGTCAATAGCTAGTAGAGCTGCATTAAGACCCGCATAATCAGCACGGCAAAAATCAAGCTTCCTTTCATCCAGAACTTCCTCAAAGCGAACCAATGGAGGGCAAGTCAAAGTGATCAAGAGAGGAGGGTGAAGCTGATCAATATCGACCAGCGCGTCGGGAGCCAGCATAATATCGCACTGATTAAGTGCAATACTGTTGACAAACGTCAAATCTAATGTACGATTCAAATGGTTTGTAATATGGTTGATCTGGTTCATATCCACAATCGTCATACCATCAATTAGCGCTGTGTTTGCTGAGTTGAATGTAGAATTGTCCGTATCAATGCAAGCCGGTCCGGATCCAGTAGCTTTCCAAAGCAAACCGGGTTGGTTATAATCGCCAAACACAAGAAAGAAATCCTGAGGCTTAAGCTTTTCGGAAATTTCTGAGATACTATCAACATGACGTTCAATAAGTGCAGCGGAGCTAGAGACATCTGGGGGAATGTACACGACACCCAGATAAATTTTCCTAGATCCACCGTTCAGACAAACCCAAACCTGTTCTAAGCCGCAGTTATTCTCGACGATCAATTCAGACGAACTGAAACGATTTGAAACTGCAATCAACACTCCGCCGCCTCGAGTCTTGCCCGTAGCTCTACGATCACGATCAAAACGAAAAACTGTGTATCCGTTTCCAAACAGTTGACAGGAATTGAAGTTATCGTTCAGCCACGTTTCGGACCACGATGTCGAGTTCTGAATCGCAGACAGCAGTATAAAGTAGGTCAATCTTCGTACGTAGACCCCTAACGTTCTGGTAGTAGATGCTGATGCTGTCGATATTCACGAAGTCCTGGGAAGAGTTGTCATTTGACTGTGGTGCAGTATCTAAGGCTTCGGCGGGACATATACTCTTAGCTTTACCTGACGAAACAGGCTTCCTAACTGTTTCAAAAATGGTACCATCGCAGGGGGGATAGGCCGGCATCTTACGAGAGGTGTTCTGAAAGGCATTTCCGCTTAAGTGTTGTGCAGCATCTACTGCTTCGGAAGGACATATACTATTCTTTATGTTACCTGACAAAGCAGGGTTCACCACTGCTGTTGAATAGTAGTAGCAGTTTGGTGGAGTACTAGAATGTAGTAATGAACTGGGCCGTTGTATGTTTAGATATTAAATTTCCGTTTCTGAAATGGAATGGGGCACGTTCGGTGTAGTCAGGCTTGATAATCCTCCTCGAAATCAAAAGAGTTTTGCAACATGCTCTAGAGCGGTGTTTTGCTTTTGCCTCGTCGCGAGGGAGCGAACGCATCCCAAACAGAGAGGCAATAAAAACTGAGCGAGGAAGAGGGGAACGAAAAAAGAGCCGATGATTATTTCGGGTTTTTGAGTGCGATTTTCGCCTCAAGAGTCTTTCTTTGTATGGGAGTGGAACTCGCGAGAGCTTTTTGAGTGTGAGTGGACGTGAGAAACACAACAAGAAATTATGAGTGTTGGACGAACTCCTCGCTGCGCGGCAAGCTCGCGCTCGGTGCTGTTGAGGATTTGCGTTGTGATTTCTGAGTTTTATTTTCACTCCTCAGAAAATCGCCAAAATCGCTTCCTCATTTTCTCGCGAGGGAGTTTCTGTCAAGCCTGGGTGTAGTACTAGATTTGTAGTAATGAGCTGAATTTTAGTATGATGAGAACGTCAATTTTCCGTTTTTGCAATGAAATGGTGCAAAAAGCGTAGGTATTATAATTCCTTGCCTAATTTGATGCTGTTTGAGCAAAACTGTTGTTGTTTTCTCCATTTCTTGCAACATAAACAACATAGTTATCCAAAGTTTTGCTCAAACAGCATCAACTTAGGCAAGGAATCATAATACCCACGCTTGTTGCACCATTTAATTGCGGAAACGGAAAATTGACGTTCTCACCATACTAAAATTCAGCTAATTACTACAAATCTAGTACTTCACCGATCTGTCCTATTCCTCTTAAGCTCAAACCTTTTAAACTCGTTCCAATGTAAATCAGTTACGGAGATTGTAGGAGCAATTCATAGTACAAAGCGTCCCAGAAACCCCTGGAACTCCCTGAAATTTCCATTAGACCTTCAGGTACCCAAGCAACACACATGTTATATAAGAGTTACGGCATCGCAAGTTTTGGTTGTATATAAATTAGTTTTACGTAAATCTTGCATTGTGTTAAAATTACGTCAAATAAACTTTTATACAACTAAAACTTGCGCTGTCGTAACTCTTATATAACATGTGTGTTGCTTGGGTACTAGGTTGTCCCAAAATTGCACATGGTCAAAAAACTTGGGGGCTCACCCTGCACATGATGGCTATGGGTGTTAGAAACAAACTTTTGTATGACGGCATCTTTCAGAAATGACGTTTAGAGGTCGCCCCGGCGAGATTTTTGAAAAATGGCCATTTTTCGTAATAAATTTCATACAAATATTTTTTACCGTACAAAAATTGGCTATACCCACTATTTTTATATTTTTTACAGCTTGATATGGATCCAAACTTCTTGGAAAAAAAAAATTAACAACATGTTTTGCAGGTAGCTTTTTGATACTGAATTTTTGAATTTGCTAAAATTTGTCATTTTTTGGTATACTGTGCATTTTACCCATCATAAAAAGTATCTGAACCTAATGCTAATTTAAAACAATTTCCATAAAAAGATAGAAAATTTTATGAGGAAAAACTTTGCCGAAGACAGCATGGCGTTTTTTCTATCCGTTTTAGAGTTATTCACAATTTAATATTTGGTGAAATTTGAAATTTTGGGATTTTTTCTGAAAATGCCACATAAGAACTTCCCAAAACCACATAAAAAGTAAAAAATCACGTATGCTCAACAAGTTTTTGTTTTGATTGTGTTATGGGATTATGGTGACATCAATTATTGATTTTTTTTTGTTATTCAATCCCTTCATATAGAAATTAACTAGCAAAGATTTCTTAAAAAGCTAGCTCTCTTGACAAGCTTCGTACTGTCTATTGATTTTTTAAAGATATTCTCCACAAAATGTTGAGCCATATTTTCGCGTTTATCTTACTTTCCTGTCGATATTCTCAATTATTTTTCTACACGAAGACGTATGAGTCATGGACCAGTGAAACAGCCCAGAAAACAGTGGCAAAGTGAATAAAGGCGAATACGTTGATCCATACCAAATTCAAATCGCGATTACGAACATCTTACGTAAGAATACCAAATACTAAGTTCCAATTCAAGATATTCTAAAGAGCAGAGCATGTCTTTTTTACATTTACTGACTTGAACTATCTTATCAACACCGAAAATAGGATACACCGAGAAAAATTGAAACGGGTGGGATAAGATGAACCAGTGAGTTATAGTAATGTTATCCAAGGTTAGAACAATTTGATTACCATAACACATACACGGCATACAATAAGACAAGGTAGGCTATTATTGGTAAACAACAGTTTTGGATGTAAACAAGTGACGTCATTTTATCGTCCTATATGTTGATCAAAATGATAGGGACTTCTAGAACGTTTTATTCATGTCTTTGGACGATTTGAACAACATCATTGAAAACCAAAACAGCATGTTTTGCGGAATGTATCACCTTCTAAATGATATAGAAAATGTGCCGTGCGTTTGATTGTGTATTATGCTCGTATAAACCATTGTCAGTACATAACCGTTAAAAATGCCATGGCCTACTGAGGCATCTCAAAATGGTACCGTGATTTCGGGTGAAATTGATCACTTTTCGCAGTTTTCGGCGCCTCATTTTTGAATAATTATCGATATGGTTAAACTCAATGCTTTAAAACAAGTACGTCCATGGTTTTCATCAGCCAACGAGGTTAAAACTTCTACTGCAAATCATTTTATTATAATAAATGTCATTTGAAATAAAAAATCAAAAAAATTACTTTCGGGGTGAAATTGATCAGTCAGTGAAATGCCTTTGTAAGTCCTGAAAATATTTTTTCCACCTGAATTAACCATTCATGAATGCGAAAAGCTGTGCAAAACTTTTACAACTTTGCTAAATTTTTTATTATTTAAGTTTAAAGTTAAGTAAATTCCAATAAAACGCCTGCAAGTATGCAATTTCCATACTAATTATATGATTACTTCCGAAAAGTATGATTTTATACATAAATTTGAATATTTATAGAATTTTTTTAAGACGAAATCAGGTTTAGCGAATACTTGGCAGCTAGAAACATTCATTCGAATATTCATTACATTTGCGATATTGCTACGGTAACAAAAGTTTGGAAGTGTCTTTGAAGTTCGCTCAACACGCAGTTTCGTAAAATATTGAATTTAATACAGAAATATGTGACTTATTGTCTGCAAAACATGTAAACTCATCATTCAATAACCCTCGAGCCAGATGATGGTCAGTTTTTACTAATTGTTTTAAGTTAAAAGCGTTATTTTTGATAAATAAAAATGGTCCTCATGTCGATCAATTCCACCCCACTGATCAATTTCACCCGAAATCACGGTACCTAATGATAAAGTTTCTCGCTAGTAGGTACCTTTCTATATCGAAGAAAATGGATTTGTCAACGGAAACAAAAATTCAATAAATGATGCCACCATAATTCCTAAACAAAATGAAGACAAAAACTTGTTGAGTATACGTGATTTTTTACTTTGTAGGGTAGGTAACACTAGTTTACAGCATTTTTGAACTCGGTAAGCTGATGATCATTTTTGGTGTAGAATCATGCCCTGAGTTCGAAAACGCGAAGGAAAAAACTTACAGTAGAGCGGAAATTTTTTCGACTTTCCATACAAGGTTGATGATTTGAAATCGATTTTTGTTCTATTTTTAAGCAAAGTCGCTAACTTCAAACATCTCATTTTCCGTAATCAATGCTCCGATTGAGCTGAATTTTTTACTATAACTCGTCTACATATGATATGTCAAATAAACGTTGAGAAAGAATTTTTATATTGTTTTTTACTTATTGAAAAAAATATATTTCTTCGTATATTTTTGGAAATTTGGCTAAAATTTAAGGAGATCGTTCCTAAAGCTCACCAATATCTTGAATTTCATCAATCTGACGCAAAACTTGCATTCAGATGATCGAATTGTATTGTATTCAGCTTTTCATTTACGAAAAAAGATTTGAAATTGGTTGAACAAAACGCAAGATATTTGAATTTTAGTAAATTCCATATTTTAAAAAATTGTAAAACTCGATATTGAGCTGAAACTGAAAAATTGCTCTACTTAAAATTTTTTGAAGCGCGGTTTCGAAATCAGCGCTAAATTGTACTTCAAAAACTTTGGTCGTTGACAGAAGTTCACGATTTTCGTTTTATTTTGTAAACTAGTGTAATCAAAAGTTGAACCAAATTGCAGCTTTCCGAAGTAGCGCAAATTTTGAGTGATTTTTTCTCCCACATGGAAATAATTTGCTACGGCAAAATTTTATGTACATGAAAGCCACGGGTATAAGCTTTCTGTTAAGTGGTAAAAAGTTTGTATTTGCATCGAATTTCATTGAAAAATTCGATTATTCGTCAACAATGATTTTAATCTTAATTTGAACCATCGTAATCATAATTTGAACCAATTTTAATCTTAATTTGAACTACTGGCGGCAGCAGCTCGAGCATCTCCCACAACAGCCAATTTCGTGCTGAACAATAGAAAAACACATGGATCTGCTAATTCCCATAACTATTTTTCATTAGGAAGTGGAATTTCAACTGAGAATGTTTTAAACTCTTTAGGAACTTGGAAACTAAATTTGGAATTTTTCATCCCCCAAGAGTAAACAAAACAACCACTAGCGCAGTCTGTTGGCCAACACAGGAAGCTAGCCCACGTTTACTAGTTCAAATTTAGATTACAAATGGTTCAACTTAAGATAACATTCTCCAAGTAAGAATAACTTAAATTTGATAATTTTATGACAAATAATGCGGAATATTATTCGGTTGGTCGATTCTACGATAAATAAGCTTTCATTTGACGTATTCACATATTACGTGTGATACAATGCATGAGCTGTACGAGTGCACCGAAAATTTGCTTTCTCTGGGGGGAAATGGGTGAAATCACAGTGATTTTTCAATTGCCTGTTTTCCATGACAAAAAGGCTTTTTTCAATGCTTTTAAAGTCCATGTTATCAGGTTATATTACGGAAAGCTGTTTAACATCTTTTTCGGAACAATATTTGCCGTCATTTTTATGAATTTCGGAATGGTTTAAATTAAGATTACAATTCGACTAGTTCAAAGTTTGATTTTTGACCCTATGCGTTTTTGGGCAATTCTTTTGTGATATTTTTTAAAAAATACCCAAAAATCAAAATTTCACCAAATAGTAAATCGTGAATAACTCTAAAACGGATAGAAAAAACGCCATGCTGTCTTCGGCAAAGTTTTTCCTCATAAAATTTCCTACCTTTTTATGAAAATTGTTTTAAATTAGCATTAGGTTCAGATACTTTTTATGATGGGTAAAATGCACAGTATATCAAAAAATGACAAATTTTAGTAAATGCAAAAATTCAGTATCAAAAAGTTACCTGCAAATAATGTCGTAAATTATTTTTCCCAAGAAGTTTGGATCCATATCAAGCTGTAAAAAATATAAAAATAGTGGGTATTGCCAATTTTTGTACGATAAAAAATATTTGTATGAAATTTATTACGAAAAATGGCCATTTTTCAAAAATCTCGCCGGGGCGACCTCTAAACGTCATTTATGAAAGTTGCCGTCATACAAAAGTTTGTTTCTAACACACTTAGCTATCATTTGCAGGGTGAGCCCCCAAGCTTTTCGACCATGTGCAATTTTTGGGACAACCTATTGGGTACCCATTGAAAACCCCCTAAAGCACTCCTGAGACCTCTAGGTACACCCTGAAACCACCTGAGATCCCCAAGACCTCCTGATATTCCCCTAAGAACCCCTAAACGTCCCTGAGACTCTCTGGAACGTCTTTAAGACCCCATGAAGTGCCCCTTTGACTACCTGAAACCTCCAAGTGTTTCCTGAAAACTCCCTGAAATGCCCCAAAGACCCCCTAAAACCTTCTCTGAAAACTTCAGAGTCTTCTTCGAATCCCTTGGGACCCCCTGAAACGCCCCTGAGACCTTCGTTTATGTAGATCTTGTCTGTTATGTACAAATAGTAGTTAATTGAATGAAAACTGCGTCTGAACTTGAACGTTCTGTTCCCGGAACGTTCGTTTAGTACCGTGTGCTAAATAACTCGTGGCCAGTTCAACTAATTGTTCCAGAACGTGAAACACAAATCTTTTGATTTTTTTGTTCTAATTGATCGAGAGCAGTCAAACGAAAGCATGCCATAGTCTAGTAGTCGGTCGTGTGTGCACACAACTGAGACATCAATAGTGAGGGGCCACCGAAGTGCTGCCGCAAAGCAAAAGCGACTCCCCCTGGAATCGCAGTCTGACACCCGTTGAAAAGCCATCTGCGTAATTAAAACCGAACGCTCACTTCAGTTCCGCATCCGGTAATAAAAGTGAAACTCTAACGAATGGCACTGGGCGGCTGGCTGGCAACCGATGTCCCCGTCCGTATACTGATGCGGACTGTCGCTGGATAAGGCCACATTAAATTCGGATTGCCGAATGGATCTTTGGCTGAGCAGACAAATTTGAAATCGATATATCGTCGGCCGGCGCGGTGCCAATTTTCAACAATCTCTTCTGCTTCTGGCCAGCCAGCCAGCGATTGCATGTGGTGGGTTATAAAATTGATGCTGGTGGCTGTGGATGTTACGGTACCGACAGACAATGTGTTGCTATTGTTTGTCACAGTGCAGTGCTGGATTGTAACAGAATTTCATTTTATGGTGGCCAATGGCCATAGGCCCAGACAGAATGGTTCGATTGGATCCATTGAGACCTTTTATATAGAAATAGCCGATTGGCAAAGGTTCAACTTTTTTATTTCGATGCCAATATCATGGTTCAAAAATGGAAGCCTATGCTACCATTGCAGCTAGATTTCATGGTGTAAACGGGTTATCCGGCATATGTATATTCTTCCTTTATTCTATTGGAATGTCGAATCCGATTTTCAATTGTTACTCAATTCATCATTGGTAACGACTTTGCTAACCGTCGTTGACAAAACAGACAAAGCTTCACAACGAGCAAAATCATCAGGCATTGAACAAATCCAATCATGATTGTGATGGATGCCAGTGGCCTTTGACAACTTTAGTTATCCCGTCAACAGAAGTCGGAGCAAACTTTTAAATGAGTTTCTGAGACCTTTGGGGCAGCGAGAGCTCATTATTTGGCCCCGAAAAAATCCATCACGATTCCAACCCAATTGTTGGGTGTGTGTGGTCAACTAGGATGGCCACAAAGAATACAGGTGCGAAAATAATGGTCCAATCTGGAGATACTCTATCTTCGTCCCCTGGAGTTCGATCCCTGGAAAATGGTAGGAGTTTGGTCGATTCGGTAACAGTAGTTTACGCAACAAGGTGCAGAATGAAGATTTTTACAGCACGAGTCGTACATAATTACGAAGATTGCTGTAAAAATCAAGTTCTGCACCGAGTTGCGTACAACGTTTTTTTTTTTTGCAATTTCGTAAATTACCGGTTGAGCATAGTTTTTAACAAAACTTTTTCATCAAACTGCACATTGATGATCATAGCCATGTTTAAGAAAATCTGATCATAGCAGGATATACTGTGTAGTTGTCACATTTTTTCGAAACTGCGCCGAAAAAGCATCAAGAAGTTGCACAAAACTGTAAACAGTGCTGTAATGGTTCATTACGCAACGCAAATCAGTGCTGTAATGAACCATTACAGCACTGCTAATTTGATGTTGGGAAGTAGGCCTTTTCCAGGAGAATTAGGGTGAGGTAAAACAGCCTTGCAAAAAAAAATAAAATAAACCGTCATTTGTGAGTTGGCATAAAGAATAAGGTGCTTCAAATATAAAAAAAATGTCAAAAAATTACTTATCCTTATAGATTTCGGTCGAACAAGAAATAATTGCACTGTTGAAAATGCTTTGACATCCATGTGCACAACAGAACATGTGCTCGATGAACAAATTGAGATTTGAAATTATGAAAAGAAATCCACGTACTCCGGTGAGACTCGAACTCACGACTCCCAATTCGCTAGACGGGCGCTTCTATTCCTTAAAGCTACGGAGTCACTCGACTATCTCCGTCGCCAGCAGGCCTAGAACTGAACTCGATTCCACAATCGCACATGGTTATCTTCTTTTCACAATCCAAACCTCCTTCGGATGGGATTAGATGAACATCTAACACATTGTCTGTTGTGCACATGTGTGTCAAAGCGGGAGAGGAAGTTATTTTTAATTGTCGAGAGCTTCGGGCACTGCCTTCCAATCACTTATTGGTATGGCAATTAGTGTGCAGTCGGACTCTCGACGGGTCGGTCCTCGGCCGACCGAATACGGTAAGGGTGACCGTAGCACCTTACAAATGTCAATTTCTTGATTTTGCTTTGGCTGACCAAGCCATGTGGGAAATTACACTGTTGAAAATGCTTTGACATCCATGTGCACAACAGAACATGTGCTCGATGAACAAATTGAGATTTGAAATTATGAAAAGAAATCCACGTACTCCGGTGAGACTCGAACTCACGACTCCCAATTCGCTAGACGGGCGCTTCTATTCCTTCAAGCTACGGAGTCACTCGACTATCTCCGTCGCCAGCAGGCCTAGAACTGAACTCGATTCCACAATCGCACATGGTTATCTTCTTTTCACAATCCAAACCTCCTTCGGATGGGATTAGATGAACATCTAACACATTGTCTGTTGTGCACATGTGTGTCAAAGCGGGAGAGGAAGTTATTTTTAATTGTCGAGAGCTTCGGGCACTGCCTTCCAATCACTTATTGGTATGGCAATTAGTGTGCAGTCGGACTCTCGACGGGTCGGTCCTCGGCCTCTCCCGCTTTGACACACATGTGCACAACAGACAATGTGTTAGATGTTCATCTAATCCCATCCGAAGGAGGTTTGGATTGTGAAAAGAAGATAACCATGTGCGATTGTGGAATCGAGTTCAGTTCTAGGCCTGCTGGCGACGGAGATAGTCGAGTGACTCCGTAGCTTGAAGGAATAGAAGCGCCCGTCTAGCGAATTGGGAGTCGTGAGTTCGAGTCTCACCGGAGTACGTGGATTTCTTTTCATAATTTCAAATCTCAATTTGTTCATCGAGCACATGTTCTGTTGTGCACATGGATGTCAAAGCATTTTCAACAGTGTAATTTCCCACATGGCTTGGTCAGCCAAAGCAAAATCAAGAAATTGACATAAGAAATAATTGGGTTGCATGAATAATCAGTGATTGTGCTTACCGTTTCAAAGAAAAAACGTTGGGTTTAAAAAGTGACTAGCACTAAAAGTTCAAATCAAATTACTTGTTTAAAGTTTTAGGTGTCTCTTGTGTGTATCGTTAAAAATATATTTTTACACAGAACATTATTTTTGATAGCTGAAAACACTGAGTTTTGCACTCAGGACTCCACACACTCACTTTTGTAAAATTATCCATGTTTTGTTATACAAACTGAATCTGATACGTTCCATACGGCTTCTCCTATCATGTTTATACTCCTAAAATTGCCATCTGTAATAAATATTTGGGATTTGATGTGTGTTTTCAGGGCACTATCAAAGTAACCACAAAATGAAAATGTGATACTCGCTCATATGAAAATTTATTGGTTGCCCAAAACAATTAAAATTGTTCAATCTTTCAATTGAAATTGATAACTGAGACCCCAGTTCTTGTTTTAAAAATATAAAACTATCATAAATACTGTTACATGGAAAAATATTATGGAAATTTGCTGAAAAACTATCAAAGTTACCCCGTTTTACGGTACAGCTAAACCAATCAAATTTGTTATACAGCTTTCAGTTTTCAATCGACTTGAAATTAATTAAAAAACGTTATTTTAAATGGTCTGAAACTTAATTTTTATACGCAAAAAACAGAGGACGCATCTTTTGTGTGTAAAGTCAGATACAGTTCTAATTTCGAATGTTCCTCTGTTGAAACCACATTGCAGATAAATTGGGTATATGCTCCCTGCATTGAAAGTGCAACAGAATTCGTACTTACTTACAGATCAGACCAAGGCCTGGGTGGCCTCTGCTGTACATAGGGTAGTGGAGGTATTTTGGACCGGGCAGGTATTTTGGCCCACCTAGGGAGTTTTATGATATTTATCACATAATCTCTACTTAATCTTGGTATTTCTTTTATTGGAACACGAAAAGTATTCAACTGTGTGATGACCTTTATTTTGGATGTCAGTTAAATATGCTGTTCAGTATCAAAAATAGAAAAAATGTTTTCACTTCCAATGAAACGCACGGAAAAGCACCAAAAACAAAGACGATGAAAAATTTGTAGTCGGCTTCGAAGAGGTATTAAATTTTACAAATAAATATTTATTTCATGTGAATGTAGTTAGAGCCATGTAAGAACTCAAAATAAACTGTTCATAACCTCGGTGGAGCGATAATATTTACTAAAATGGTGGTTTGAGGTATGACCAAAATATGTTCAACATAATCAGATGTGGACATATTTTGGACCACCTGTCAGATCCATCTCTTCAGTTCCTTCTAAAGCAAGAAAACATTCATGCCAATATAATGTAATCTGAAAACAGATGAATAGAAAAAGTTGGGACCTTCCGTGATCTGGGTTGTTATACACGTTTATTTCACAATGAGATTGTTGTGGGTTCGATTTGTTCTAACAAATTTTCGCCAAGTTATTTCGTTTCGATTCGATTTGTGCCCTAACAACTTTTCCACAAGTTGAAATTCTCAGGTGTTCAGTCATCCAGTTTAGAAAAGTTGTCCTTCTTGGCAATTAGTTGATGACTGAGACAATGTGTTATCTAATGTCTGTTTGACAAATTACGTATCACTCAAATTACTTTATTTTTTATGGCCTTTCCACTCATTACATTCATTACAATATGTGTGGAACGCCTTTATGTTTAGCAAAATCATTAGACTTTCACACTTCCAATGAAGTGTTACGAAACATTATGACTTACGTCATGCAACAGTTATAAATACACGTTTTGCGTAACATTTTTTATGAAACATCATACTAAAATGCGTAAAAACTGGCAATTTCAACAAAATTTCATCTTTTTTACCGTTACGTAATTTTTAAATGTTCCCTGCCTCAAAAAATGTACAGAAAAGATGTAAACTTCACGTAGTTTTAACTATGTTTAAATTTTTGCTGAGGTGGCTTTCATTTCATCAATCAATTGAAGTTTAATTTGGTGGGCCAAAATATGTGCCCTTGGTGGTCCAAAATAGAAGCCCAAGATCCTTCAGGAGTTTTGATATTTCTTGTATTTACTACATCAATTTTGAGTTCTGTTTGGCCTTTTTCGACAGAAAACATGTTGCTCTACGTAATGCCTACTGAAATTATCCATATTTAGAAGTGAGAACCTTCTTTTTTCGCTGAATTGTTCATCCACTTCCTAAAGCGGTCCAAAATACCTCCCTCACCCTAGTAGCCGTCTCCATTCAACTCGGTCCATGGCTGTTTGTTTCCAGTTCCGCACTCTTCGTAGGGTCGACCCACCTAGCTCGCTGCGCACCACGTCTTCTTGTACCGGTCGGATGACTCTCGAGAACCATTTTAGTCAGGTTGCTATCCGACATCCTGATGACGTGACCCGTCCACCATAGCCTTCCGATTTTCGCGGTGTGGACGATGGTTGGTTCTTTTAGCAACACCTTCCGTTCGAAAACTCCAAGAGCGCGTTAGTCCTCTGCAAGTAGGGTCCATGTCTCGTGCCCATAGAGGACGACCGGTCTGATCAGCGTTTTGTAGATAGGGTATGTGTGCCATTATTAATCTCACGCTCTCATGTTCATCCTATTCGAAAACAAGCGATTACGGCACCGATTGATTCCGTTTTTTGTGTTTTCATGGGTGCTCACTTCTAACAAAAAATACAAAAATAAGAAACAAAACAAACAGTGCACTGCAGTGCTTCAATCCTTTGTTTTTCTTAGGATGAAATTGGGATCCACTTCCACATACTTAATAAGGGAACCAATACCCTAGTTAACTTCGTGTTACGGCGAACTTTATTCGATCGTAGAGTTCTGCGGAGTCCAAAGTAAGCACGATTTCCTGCCACAATGCGCCTCTGAATTTCTCTGCTGGTGTCGTTGTCGGCGGTCATCAGTGAGCCCAAGTACACGAATTCTTCAACCGCCTAGATTTCATCACCGTCGATATAAATTCGGGGTGGCAGGCACGGTGATTTCTCTCTGGAGACCTTTGCCATCATGTCTTTGCCTTTGTCTTCAACACATTAATGACTAGTCCGATTCGCCTGGCTTCACTCTTTAGTCGGATGTACGTTTCCGCCATCGTCTCAAATTTACGAGCAATAATATTTATCAATATCATCGGCGATACCAAGCAGCTGAACGGACTTCGTGAAAATCGTTCCACTCGTGTTTATCCCCGCTCTCCTAATTACACCCTCTAAACCAATGTTGAACAGCAAGCACGAAAGACCATCACCTTGCCGTAACCCTCTGCGAGATTCGAAGGGACTCGAGAGTGTCCCTGATACTCGAACTACGCACATCACTCGATCTATCAGGTATCAGTAGGTCGGCTCCAGAGTGCCCTGATAAGGACACTGTAATAACGCATAAAGCGTAAGGAGAGCCTATAGCTCTTTACCACAGCGGGTCAAGAACAGCAGAACGTCCTGAAGATTCAGGTTTGTGAAGTCAGTTTCACTTAATAAGTGTTTTCCGAGTACTCGGAAACGCAATTGCGCAAGAACTGGACAGTTACATATCAAATGATACGAAGTTCCATAATCGGATTCACAGCTATTACAGGCAAATGAATCAGCTTGCTGAATATTCGCCATGTGATAGCTGAGTCGGCAGTGGCCAGTGAATGCTTTGACCAGCATGCTGCAATTCTGCTTTGACAGATTTGTAAGATACTTCGCCACCCTTGGAGATGGCTCAGTACAATACAATTTTGTTTGACGACATAACTCCAAACTATTCCAGTATTGTTTGTGCTGAGTGGCAGCCCAGGTGTCAATCTGAAGCTTTACCCAACACTTGGATACCGGAATAGCTGGCTCAGGGCCAATAAAGTCATGTGATGCTCCAGTGCGAGCTAACTCATCAGCCAATTCATTTCCAGCGATGGAGGAATGGCCAGGTACCCATACAAGGTGAACAGCGTTTGCTGAATTCAGCTCCTCGATTTGAGTTCGACAAGCGATAACTATCTTTGACCTAGAGTTGGCAGAAGCAAGTGCTTCAATAGCAGCCTGGCTATCTGAACAGAAGTATATTACTTTGCCCATTACGTGCTGCTGAAGTGCTGATTGCACTCCGCACATAAGAGCAAAGATTTCGGCCTGAAAAACGGTGCAGTGTCTACCAAGTGAGTAAGACTGATACAGCCTTAGCTCACGAGAATAAACACCAGCACCTGCTCGACCTTCGAGATGGGAGCCATCAGTGTAACATACGATGCCGTCTGAAATACTTCTTTCCAGATATCCAGATGTCCACTCTTGTGTAGTGGAGCAACGTCAAAGAGAACTTCGAGCGCTGCCGTGAGAGTTGAAGAGAATGCCTCCAGACATCGCCATTAAGCACATCCTTTGGAGATGGCCTAACTTTGATTGGACCGTTCTCACTTCGCCCTTTTGCCACCACATAAGACATCCATAGGCCAATATTGGACGAACAACAGTTGTGTAAATCCATTTGATATACTTGGGTTTTAACCCCCAAGTTGTACCAAAGGTTCACCATTGCCCGAAGGCCATACAAGCTTTTTTGATTCTGAACTAAACATGAGGTGTCCAGGGAAGCTTGGAATCAAGAATGACTCCAACGTACTTTACCTGTTCAGTCATATTGATTTCAGAATCAAAGAGACGTAAAGGTCGAACACCATTACGGTTTCGCTTTTCCGTGAAAAGAACAATAGATGTTTTACTCGGATTTACCGAAAGGCCATATTGGCGACACCAACCCTCAACTACCTGAAGGGTGTTTTGCATCAGGTCGAAAAGGGTGGTGATACACATACCGACTTACAACGTTAGGTAGTCGTCGGCAAAACCATAAGTAGGAAAACCGCTATTATTGAGTTGCCTCAATAGCGTATCTGCTACGCATCCACATCCGCATCCACGGGGGCATCCACAAACACTCAATTTCTTAATCGCCACTTGACGCAATGTCGCAAAGAGATGTCGGTTTTAGAGCATTTGGTGAATCCAATTGGAAATCATGACCCCGTGCGGCTTCCAATATGGCATCGAAAGGCACGTTGTCAAAGGCACCCTCGATATCTAAGAAAACACCCAAGCAGGATTGCTTTTCAGCGAATGCCTTCTCGATATCGTAAACAACTTTGTGTAAGAGAGTCACAGTGGACTTTCCGGATGGGTAAGCATGTTGGTTTACATGAAGAGGCACATTGGCCAGATGAACATCACGGATGTGATGATCCACAATGCGTTCTAAGCATTTCAGAAGAAAAGAGGTCAAACGATCCACTTTCGGAATAAACTTTACAGTAATATCCCGTCAGGATTTGGGTATATACCCTGTAGCAAAACTGCAAACAGGTAGTTGTTTCAAATGTTTGAAATGATCAAATCCATTCTGAAGCAAAATAGGATTAATCCCATCTGCCCCAGGAGATTTGAAAAGAGCAAAGCTATTAAGTGCCCATTCAATCGATTCTAAAGTTATGGTACTCTGAGCCGAAGCTAAAGAATCATAACTACAAGAAAAGACATCAGGTTCATCCGAAGATGTAATATCCACACATCCGAGGAAGTGTGTACTGAATAAACATTCCAAAACTTCCTCATCAGAGGAAATGAAATCACCATTAGGCAAACGAAGTTCGTTCACTTGAAAATCCTTAGATTTTGCAAGGATTTTGTTCAACCGACTGGCTTCACTCAGACTGGAAACATTTGTACAAAGGTTTTTCCAGCCGGATCGTTCAGCAGACCGAAGAGCTTTCTGGCAGGCCTTGCGAGCCGTCTTGAAAGCCTCCGATCCAGCAGAACGTCGTCTACATTGTTTCCTGAGCTTCGCCAGATCAGAGTTCCACCAAGGCGTTCCTCTTGTGGCCTTCACAGACCGCAGAGGGCAAGCTTCTTCAAAAGCTTCCATGATGAAGGCCGTTGTAGTATCAACGGCATCATCTAAATCACTTGAAGTGTCAATTGATGGTGAGTATCCATGAAATTTGGCTGCAACCAAATCGGTAAATAGATCCTAGTTGGTTGGCTGAGGGTTCCTGAAACGCAAAGTTTACGAAGTAACATTCACATGTTCACATCTTATTTAAACACAAAGATTCTTCATCTGACACATGCCAATTGATCAGCTCGTGACTAATTCTGCTGGAGCAAAGCGTGTCTAACACTTCCTCTCTACCAGATACCATGAAGGTTGGGCGGTTGCCTATGTTAAGTAATCCAAGATCTGTACTACTTATGTATTCCATCAAACTGGAGCCTCTCAAATTGATGTCTGAGTTGCCCCAGATTATATGGTGAGCATTAGCATCACTACCAACAATTAGCGGAAGGCCTTTTGAAGTGCAGTATGCAATGACTTGCTTGAAAGCATCCGTAGGGGATGGTTCATCATGCGGTATACAATCCGAACAATAAAAGTATTTCCTGTTGAGGTTTCCAACAGATACATCGAATGTGATAGCACATACATCGCTAGTAGTTAGTTCAGAGATGAGTGTAGCAACGATTGCGTTGTTGACAAGCACACATGCTCGAGGCATGACACGTGAGTTTGCCATTTCATTTTTACTGAAAGTAGCAAACACCGGATTCACAAGGTTTCCTAGATAGAAATTCCCCTTACGAAAGTAAGGTTCTTGGACTAACGCCACTTGGGCTGTACCATTTTGCATAAGTCTGCAAAGATTGATCGTTGCTGTTCTTTTATGCTGAAGATTGATTTGAGCCTAACCGTAGCCACTACCCAAACTAGGTAAGATTAAACTCTTCGCAAGAACAGCACAACAAAGAACAGCAACAATAAAACCAAATCGGTATCGATTGTAAAACGCCAAAGGCGAGGATACACAGAATACACTGTGTAAATCGCATAATGCGAAACCATATAGGTGAAAATTTAAACTAATTAAAAACAACTTCATAATCCCGCCCTTATTTAGCCTCAAGTGAGACTAAAGAAGGGCAGCCGATTGTCTCGGAGAAACACAAGGTCCACTGCACCATTGCTCCGGTTAGCGCAGTAAGGGCTACATACTGTGGAGGGCGCCCTGGTACTCTACACTGAGCGAAAAATTCATATTATGTTTATGTGTGGGGTATATAGATATTTGCAATAAACCCATAACAATGTTTTTTATGTGTAAGCCATATAAAAAAGTATAGGTGGTTACACATATAATTCATGAAGAATTATTGATAAAAACAATAAGGGCTGTTATTAATTCTAAAACGCGATTCTTATACAGTTTAAAACCATGCATACACTCAAACCTCCATTTAGGTAGGATCCATTTAGGTAAAATCTATTTAGGTCCCTCCATTTAGGTAACGTTACCTAAATAGAATTTGGTTGTGTTCAGAACAGTTGGAGTACTTATGATTGATGACGTCATACCCGACATTAACCTATCATTCACCTGTTTTTATTTTGGCCTCCAAACCCAACATAGACCCAACAGTTGTTCGATGTTGGTCCAACAGTGGCCCAACATACGATAAAAATTTACCCGACATTGACCCGACATTCAACAATTTTTCAGTCTGGCGGAATTTTTCAGGGTTTTTGTGTTCCGCGCCCAGCTAGTCATTTGCATGACAATTCTCACCTGAGGCCCTTCTAAACCCCCGAAAACGCCCCTGAAGCCCCTCCCCTACAGAAACTCCCTTGAAAGTTCTCTAAAACTCCGCATGACCATCTTTAAATCTCCTATTCGAGTTACTCTCCCTAGTTAAACTTCTTTGCAACCTTGTACTCCATTTAGGTAATGAACTGAATCCATTTAGGTAATGAATCCATTTAGGTAAAAATTCTATTTAGGCAGTCCCGACCCATTACCTAAATGGAGGTTTTAGTGTATAATTTACTTTTATTCAAACACGTGGTTTTATTTTTATTTTATTTTATTTAACAAAATATAACTAGGTATCAATCTTGGTATCAATAATACATTGATAATAAGACCAGAATAAGAATCATTCGAGGAACTGGAATAAGAATGACTTGATTACGGTTGACGGTTGTTGCTTCTTCCAATCGAACCGTGGACTGAAGGTTTCGCTGCGGTCGGGGCTGTGGTTGTCGTTCACAGCGCGGTTTGAAGCGCGATCTGGATGATGGGTCCTTTAAATTGCAAAATGGGATGATGCAATCGCATGGATTTACCTCTTAGATCACTTTACTCACGTGTTATTCGGAAAATTGCTCGGCGGCATGTTCCCGTTCGTTTGGTGGAACGTTCCATGGAGCGAATGTTTGGAGAATCTGAAATAGATGTGCGACGAAAATATCAGCCACAACTTATGGAATAAGCTAAGTGGGATAACTTACCTTTGAAAGTTCATAGCTAGCTAGCTGTGGGCCCATATAGCCGAGGCGGTAAACGCACGGGTATTCAGCATGACCATGCTGAGGGTGACGGGTTCGATTCCCGGTCGGTCCAGGATCTTTTCGTAAAGGAAATTTCCTTGACTTCCTTGGGCATAGAGTATCTTCGTGCCTGCCACACGATATACACATGCAAAATGGTCATTGGCAGAGGAAGCTCTCAGTTAATAACTGTGGAAGTGCTCATAGAACACTAAGCTGAGAAGCAGGCTTTGTCCCAGTGAGGACGTTACGCCAAGAAGAGGAGAGAGAGAGAGGAGAGGAGCTAGCTAGCTGTTTCCAGAATCTGTTTCAACGGAAGAAAGCGTAAGGGAAAAGTTCAATGTGTTGATTTGTCTGCTGCTGCCTCGGCTGCTGCCTTGACAGCCGCTATCTTATTTGACTCATGATATTTCAAAAAGATGGGTATGGAATTTATGTGTGAGATGTTATGGTTTTTGACTATAAGCTCTCACACATATATTTTGATATCGGATGCTATTAAAAGCAATTATAGTTATTTATAAGCTGCATGTGTATGATTCAATTGGGTTTTTAAATTAAGAAAAATGTATCAATTTTTTGATTTTATACGAAAGAGCACCTTTTTCTGAGCCACTATGATTTTTTTCAGATTTTTAGAACTTTATTTTGGTACTTAAAATCAATTTCAAAGAGATTTTTTGAAATCACCTTTTGACAGCTGGGTAACTGTTTGACAGCTCCACCCAGTACAAAATGCGACGAGGGGTGATTCGACAAATCGCTCCCATACAAACTTCAAATTGATTTTTGAATAGGTTCCCGGGCACCAATATTCATGAAAATTTGGATTTCGGCTCAGTTTCGCATGCAGATTCAGAATATGGAATTACCTCAACACCGCTAAAGAAGCCAATTGTATTATATGTGTAGTTACTCATATAAAAAAGTATTGGATTTTTTGCAGTGTACAGGCTCCGTTAGCGGTTAGGTTTTTATTAGACCCCCCTTAGCCATTCATTCCTAGGCACGGTAAGCATAAAGCCGCATCACACCATGAATTAGGGGTCACCTGTTGGTGGATTCTTACCACCGGAACAGGCGGTCCGTAGTGTTATTCTTAGCCAATTGAGACAATCGCTACCGACACTACACAGCCATCTAGGCTGATCGAGAAAAGAAGTTAATATTGCGCGCAAACCCCAAAATTTTATTCCCACCTTTGGGTTTCCGCGCCGAAGACCCAGCGCCAGATTCGGCGACAAAGAAAACTGACAGCAGTCGCCGGGCAGTTGGCAATCCTGATATTTGACGGCGGTCGCCCGTTAATCATGGGAGTGGATTGTTGTCACGCAAATAGAGCTTTTCGCTGAAAATGCATGTGTATTGAGGTCTTGTTGACAGATTTTCTGCTGTGTTAGTGTGAAATTCAGTGATTTCCTGTATCGTGTAAGCCTTCGCTGGAAGGAAATGTCATGTTGCTCAGCGAAGCAAAAAAGCAATATTGATGATCAACTTCATACGGACTCAAACTGCCGGCTGCTTGGGTCTTTGTTGGGTTTGGTGGTCAAAATAAAAACAGGTCAATGATAGGTTTATGTCAGGTTATACGTCATAAATTACGAACAAAGCTTGAACCGTTCAACAATTAAGTAGTCCAACATTAGGATGTGCTAGCCTAAGGAAGCGTTCAACATTTGGGCTATAGACTTCCCATACAAAAGTTATATTTTCTCTTAGAAAATGGAATTCAATGGAAACTATAAGGAATAAGTGGATCTAGACGTTAACTGGATATTTTTCAACTTAAGTGGAATTATGCACGGAAAAACAAACGAAAACAAAAATGCCGGTACTAACCGTTCAACAATTGGCGAATTACCCTACTTGGGCCACAAAAGATTGCCGCGAGACATGTTATGGGTAAAGAGCTGCCAACGTTCTGCCGGAGGATTGGCCGATTTTTTGCTTCAATTAATCGATTGAAACTTGTCGGTTTTCCGACGCAGGAAACTTGGTAGGTACGGCTGCAA
The DNA here is from genome assembly GCF_035046485.1 of Aedes albopictus. NCBI lineage: Eukaryota > Metazoa > Arthropoda > Insecta > Diptera > Culicidae > Aedes > Aedes albopictus. The sequence continues at coordinate 408,028,322 of NC_085137.1, forward strand.
ACGCGCTTGAGTCACTCAAGAGTCCGCTCTTACTACCATCGAGTGTGTACCACAGACAAACAGACATATTACTTAGAAGAAAATTGATTCAAAAACATCGTTTGGCATCTCACTAGCACCATCTATAATGCTCAATCCGAAGCATTCTTTTGCGGGTGTTGTTTCCCTCGGCTCGATGTAACATTTTTACAGGTGACGACTCCCCCGTGGCGTCATCCATTCATAAAACATGAATGAAGGTTCATGATTGAGTCATTATATGTAAACATTGAACGGCGTTGCGTTCATTTCTCTTCAAAATTGAGAGGTGGTGTAGGCACAGCAGCGCCACCATGACGCATGCGAGCATAGTCCGAACCACAGTTGATTTTCAAAATGACGGTTAAATCGTGCGATGATTTCGATTTGAGTAGTATGTCTGTTTGTCTGTGTATGTACCACATGTGACAAACACTCTCCAGACGCTCTTCGGGAGACCGGAGCTACTGATTCGGGCTCTGTTGAAGAAGGTTCGTCACGTTCAGGCTCAGAGACACGACCTATTGAAGAATAGGGTATCGGGATGCTTCGTTGGCATAGCCCTCTCGTTCGGCCTATCTCAATGTAAACCAAAAACTCAAACAAACACGCATAACTGGATATCGGAAAAGCTATGCGCCAAACAACTGTAACATTTCGTGTCAATTTTAGCACTTTGGAGCATTAAAATTGAATGAAAATGTTACTTTATTTAACTTTTGTAGACGCCATGAATCTTCGGCTTAGTGGGTAGTCTATACACATGATCATAAATGGCATGATTCTGGAACATTTCGAATTGACTTTTCAATAACTGAACATTTGATGCGACGGTTAAAGACGCTATTTTGAACTTGTGTATTTGTTTTCAACGAATAATAACTATTTTACAAATTGAATGTGGGCCGAATATTGAGGACATTTTTTTCACTATGTACCCAAATCTTGGCCCATCAGTAAAGTGACGTCAAAAACAACGATAAAAAGGCGTCAACAACATTTCTTGCGTAAGAACCAGAAAGAACGAACCGGAAGAAAGATTTTGTGTACGGTGACTGTAAAAATATAACACAATAATAGGGTTGCGCTGTTTTCGTTACTAGATTAAGAAAGAACTTTAGTTAAAGTGATCTATTTATAGTTTTTTGAAAATTTGGTTCCGAAAATGTAATTTAAAAGTAAGATTGGTGAACAAACAGAGATAATACTTCAGCAGACATATTGGAAAAATAAGAGAATAAGTGGTTCTAGTGCATGGAAAGCAATAGGCCAACGTTGTATCCACTAATAGGCCAATTTTTGTACCATAGGCCAACGTTGCATACCATCGCATCGAATCTTTTCAGCTTAATTAAGTAAATTCTTGAATATTTACGTTAGTTTACTTCCAATTGGAGAAACATGCATTGCCTAGAGTGTGTAATAGGGTCAACATATTATTTCTAGTGCTATTAATTCATGAGTTATGGTCAAAATTGTCAATGCGGCTTGCAAATTAGGCCAAGGAATGGTACACATACCCTATCATGGAATTCGGACTCGCTGTTTAAGATCTGGTGGACCATTTTCTGTTGGCCCAGCAAGAAAACCACCTTGCTAACCCTGTGCTGATATAAGAGTTAGTGGAAAAGCTACCTGGCACGTTCAGACTGGGAAGAACACCTTTATGCAGGAAAATATTTTCGTTTAATTTTCCGTTGCAGCAACGCTTCGCCATGGGCGTCTAACATGCATCACGTCACGAGGTTACTACGAGTGACATGATTACGATTTTGCAGCACGATCGTAATTACTCGACACATGTACGGGCGGAGGACATCTTTGTTGGCATAACGGTGGTGGTTGAAAGGTCGGCATCCAGCAAGCATGAGCCACTGGCACTGCATTGTCATCGGCCGACATCATCCACCTTCAACAGCAGAACGAGTCTGCCACCATCATCTTCGCCAGCAGCATTGAACGACAGTGGCTTTAAATGCACCTGATGAATAGCCAGAAATCAACATATTCGTACATACAGGGGATAGACAAAATAATCATGACAGGCAAAATTCTCACTTTTCAAAAAATGTTCAACTAGCTGTAACTTTTTAAAAAGTGCATCAAATATTCTCAAATTTTTACTGTAAGTTTATCAACTAGTTGTGTATCAGTGGTCCAAATTTGAAAAAAAAAAGTCGGACCATTCTCCAAGAAGTTAAAAAGATTTTTGAAAAAGGTAAAATAATCCGATAGTCAACTTTAACCTGATTCAATGAACCGATCGCAATGAAATTTTGATCATTTTTGACTTATATAATGAACTCTGGAAAACATTTGACTTCACTTGAAATTTTGAACAAGAGAAAAAGTTGTAGCGATTTTATTTTTTTCAGGTTTTTTTAGTAAATTGGCCTATTTTTATTATACATTCCATTACTTTTTCAATTTATTGGCGGCTATGTTGTTACTTTGCTTTAAAAACATTTATATATAAGTTAATTAGAGGGAAATTAAATGAACTGTAATTTGCATCTTGAATTTTGAAACGATGTTGAAGTTTTGAATAATTTGGTGTTTTATAAGAATAATAATCGAATCGTTATAACTTTCTTCCGTGTTAAGAATTTAAAGTTAAGTCAATGGTTCTCCATAGCTCATTATATAAGTCATAATTGGTCAAAATTTCATTGCATTTGGTTCATTAAATCCGGAGATATAACAGCTCAAAGTTGGCTATCGGATAATTTTACCTTTTTCAAAAATCTTTATTACTTCGTGGAGAATGGCTCGATCTTTTCCAAATTTGAATAGGAGTGAAAATTTTACCTGTCCCGATCATTTTGTCTATCACATGATAAATCTGAATCTGTTGCAAAAAATCTGTTTTTCATTTTACACACTTCTGGCCCTTTTACCTTTTAGCTCTGAAACCGCGGAAGTTTCAAACAAAAATATGATTTCAATAGAATACCTAGGTACTTTTCTTTATTTTAAACTGACGCTATTAATTTAAGATACTCCATCATTTAACCATTAACCAAAATGCTTACCTTATTAGAGTCCGTTGAACTAGGTTCCGGCAAGATAATAGTGTGTAACTCTGCATCACATCCCCCTACAACGTGGACACATTATGGTGTGATGATGCACCACCCGGCAACGCACCGAGTAAAAGTGACTTATAGCAGCGTAATACCCGGCACGTTACAGAAAATTACGATCCCGGGACCCGGTTGCTTGCCTACTTGTGTGTCGGTGGGAAAACCGGTGCCGTCAGCCAGCCAGTCAGTTTGTGTTGTATCTACTGGCTGGTTAAAGCAAATAATCTGCTGTTGGTCCTCCGGCCGGGCTGATGATGTTAAATACTTGGCCGAGTTCAGTAATCTTCCTCCATCACAACCGTATTCGTTGTTTTCCTACCTTTTATTTCCGTCGCGTTGGTTCCAATGCTTACACTTCATTTATCAATTTGCACCAGAGCGTATATGCGAATGTACCTCGTCGGATGCAAAAAAAAGGAACATCGCCAGAGACCACACAATCCAGCGGCCAACAATACTAGGAATAGGAATAGGAATAGGAATAGGAATAGGAATAGGAATAGGAATAGGAATAGGAATAGGAATAGGAATAGGAATAGGAATAGGAATAGGAATAGGAATAGGAATAGGAATAGGAATAGGAATAGGAATAGGAATAGGAATAGGAATAGGAATAGGAATAGGAATAGGAATAGGAATAGGAATAGGAATAGGAATAGGAATAGGAATAGGAATAGGAATAGGAATAGGAATAGGAATAGGAATAGGAATAGGAATAGGAATAGGAATAGGAATAGGAATAGGAATAGGAATAGGAATAGGAATAGGAATAGGAATAGGAATAGGAATAGGAATAGGAATAGGAATAGGAATAGGAATAGGAATAGGAATAGGAATAGGAATAGGAATAGGAATAGGAATAGGAATAGGAATAGGAATAGGAATAGGAATAGGAATAGGAATAGGAATAGGAATAGGAATAGGAATAGGAATAGGAATAGGAATAGGAATAGGAATAGGAATAGGAATAGGAATAGGAATAGGAATAGGAATAGGAATAGGAATAGGAATAGGAATAGGAATAGGAATAGGAATAGGAATAGGAATAGGAATAGGAATAGGAATAGGAATAGGAATAGGAATAGGAATAGGAATAGGAATAGGAATAGGAATAGGAATAGGAATAGGAATAGGAATAGGAATAGGAATAGGAATAGGAATAGGAATAGGAATAGGAATAGGAATAGGAATAGGAATAGGAATAGGAATAGGAATAGGAATAGGAATAGGAATAGGAATAGGAATAGGAATAGGAATAGGAATAGGAATATACGAACAGACCCTATGTATTAGAGATGGTCGGGTTTCGGGTTTTCAAACCCGAAACCCGACCCGAACCCGAACCCGACGGGTACGGGTCGGGTTCGGGTTTTGAAATTTGAAAAAAACTCGGGTACGGGTCGGGTCCGGGTTCAAACAATTTCAAAATTTTCGGGTACGGGTCGGGTCGGGTTTGAATAATGTCGGGTTCAATTCGGGTTTGATACCAATGTAGATAGATCAGTATTCAGAAAAATGCTTTATTTGTTGTATCCGATACATTTAATGATTATTATTTAACTCGGGTTTCGGTCGGGTTTATTGGCAAATTTTTTTTCGGGTTCGGGTCGGGTTCGGGTTTGATCGCCGAATTTTTTTTCGGGTTCGGGTCGGGTCCGGGTTTGACGGAACAAAAAATCTCGGGTACGGGTCGGGTCCGGGTTTTGAAATTTAAAATTGTTCGGGTACGGGTCGGGTTCGGGTCTGTAAAATCTGAAACCCGACCATCTCTACTATGTATACACCAAAGAATCATCCTCAATCACTTGAGACAGCAGAAACAATTGAAATGATCTGATGCACGTGTTTTTGCTATGATACAATCATGTTTTTTTTCTGAGACTGACAAAAAAACTTTCGAAGCATGTTGGAATCCTGCAGGACACACCAATCCTGACAAAAGCTACAAATATAAATTCCACATATTTTGCCCAAAACTGTGATTTCCATGGTGAGGGATGGTTCACTTTCCGCCTCGACTGCAACGGTGGAGGCACAAGCAAGCTAGCGCATATTTATATCCAAACTTCTTGCTTTTTTATCCATTGTTCCGCCCGTATGTGAGAAGAATGGACCGAAAAATGTTCCGGCATAAACAACGGAATGACACCGACAGGAGGGCTGGCTGCTGTTTCCGCCAGTCCAGGGAGTAAAATTTTATCGCTTCCTTTTGTCCCGTCGTAGTCGTTTTCGATGCCGTTGGGGTAGGCTAGGTGCTATTTGCAGTAAATAGAATACAGGAACATGATTCCAAACGCACTGTTGGGCATTTTACCCCAACACATCAAATCCTATCTGAAAGCGACCAGATCATTGGCGAATGGGACTAAGATATCCCGTGCAATTAGAAGAGGTTGTCGATCTGCCATAAACCTTAAATGGTTGTATTTTGATTTGAGAATGGTTGCTGGGCCTCCTCGAACCTATTTTGATTAAAAATGTTGCAGGGATGTTTACAAAAAGAATCTTTCGAGAAGCCGAGCAGATGAACCTGCGGAAATTGTTTTGATTTACCTATGTAAATTGATCACCTCCTGTGTATCTACCCGAGCAGGAAAAACCCAGGTAACCACTAAGCATTTGAATAAGCCGTGTATCAGCCCGTATTACACATTTAAACTGCTTGCTGCCCTACATAAGCAGTTCGAATGCATAGCTGCCCTGAGTTAGCATAAGCTGTGCTGCTCAAAAGCTTTCGGCTGTTAATTAGCATTTCAACTGCTTGAAGTGGTTTCACTTGGGAGCATACAGAATGCTTTTCAACTGCTCTTTAAATGCTAGGAGTAAAAAGGTTGGGAGATATGTTACGCATTTGGCAACACATTTTGTCTCTCTCTTACAGAGCCTATGCTTCTGTTTACAAATTTGTGCATCTTATTTGTTTCTTCATTTTCCCCTACTCTTCGAAAAGCATCAAAGAAAACATTACTGCAGCTGGATTGGATTGGGAAGTTCTTAAAAAAATCTCCAATTATTTATCATTTCGTCGGAAAATGTGTGCCGAATAGGTGGATGCTTTGGTGGATCATAGGATTGTTTGAAAGAGGGAAGAAACAATCATATTCCACAGATATTTGAAAGAAGGGATCGTAATGCTCTACCACAGTGAAATATCTCAATGAAAACAAGTTTTGGATGTTGAATCTGAAGCTGTTATCGAATCATTCTTTATATTGGCGATTAAATCAACGCACGCCACCGGGACAGCTTAAGCATCGTGGATCAGGAGCAACAGAATCTGAAGCAGATATGATTAATCAATCTCCGGATCGTAAGTTCAAACCTACATCACTACAAAAAACAGCAAAAAGTACCACCTAGCACCGGCTGGAATATGGAAGGACGGTGAAGCGGGGAAGCAGGCTGAGAGAACGAGAAGCAGACGTCAATCTATTTTTTGTTTTTTTTGCTCGACGAGGCGTTACGCTTCTTTGACATTTCGTCACGACGTTCCTGAAGGGATAGCACTAAGACAGCCCGTTATTTTGCCAAAACCTGCTGTGAAATAGCACTATAGGCGCATATACGGCTCAGTAGCATTAAACGCCTTGTCGTGAAGGCTACTATAATGCTGAAGGAATGCTATTTTAAATGCTTACTGGTTACTTGGGAATAGCTGTAGAATACCAAACTATTAAGAAGCCCTGCATAAGAGGTAAAATACCTAAAATAATAAGTGTGTATGTATTTAATATATCCCTTTCGTGATGTACCAACACAATTGTGCTGATGAGCGGTATCAGTTTTGCATATTTTTTTCATCTGTTTAGACTTTATTTTATATGATGTAAATTGTTCCACTAATTCAGCCATTACTTATACTTGTATGTGTGAAAACAAACTTTTGTTTACGTTGCCTGTAAAATTTACCACGACAAGGTAAACAAAAAGTGGGCAAAAACGGTAAAACATGAAAAAGTTTTATCTGTCGCCTATATTTTATTTCCGATTTATCTACGTAGTCAGCGCTAGAAATCAAAAGATAAAGAGTAGTTCTTTCAAATGAGAAAAAAAGAATATTAGCTTTTTTTGGAAATCTAAGACTTTTGGAGAGCCAAAGTTGAGCAATTTGTTTGGAGATTTCAATTTTTGCGCTCCGTCATGAAAGGGATATACCAGTGATTTTTGCCCAATTCAGTAATACCTCAAGCAGACCTCCGTACCAAACCAATAACTTGGTTAAATATGTTTTGTCGGTGACTCAATGTCTACACAATACCAATATAAACTACTTTCAATACCATCCTGACCGATCACTACCTTGTCTTGGAATGATACCTGACATTGGTATGCTGCAGTTATGGATCAGTTATTCGCAGTGCTGAAAATTTCATTTCGTCATATCTAAATTCAATCACCTACAGCTCATTTTAGAAGCTGAACCTGAGAATATGGTATATGAAAAACTTGTGCGGCTAGACTACCCAGGTAACCACAAGCATTATAACATAACATTATTTCAATCGTATTATAGTTTAGCTAATGCAACATAACTTTTATTTTACATCTGTCAAGTAATGAAGCGTTTAATCTACATTATGAAAGTATTGAAGCATTACGAGCTTTTGACAGTTCTGTATAGTTCTATAGAGCCGTTGTTAAATGCTTCATTGCATTACCATGTTAAAAGCTTTATAGCAATCAATAATGCAAGCATTTATTACTTTATATATGCCTTTACTAAAGCTTCCATCGTTGTAAACAGAAAAAATATCGCTCAGTTCGAAAAAAAAAACTGTAAAACACTTTTAGAAACAAAACTAGAGGTTCCATTTCCCGACCATTTTGGTTGTCCCGGGATTCGGGATAAAATTTGTTGCTTGTCCCGGGAAATCCCGGGATCCCGGGAAATTTTTCAATCTGCTTAAAACACATTTTTGCGATCAGAAATATGTTATATGTATTCATCATATCAAATAAATAAATAATAAATAAATGGTTCACATCAAGTAACTGGTCTTATCAATTTGAATTCGTTCTCTGAAAATACGACTTCAAGAAGCAAATGTTTTTGATGATTTCATCGAACAGTGAGGGTCGCTTTTTAGAACGGATATATCTTGAGTTCGATTTTAAGATTCGGGGTCAACTTACCATGTAGCTCAAAAAGTGACAACTCTTTCGCAATTACTTTCGAAAATTCAATTATTTCCGAATCAGTCTAAGACGGGTTGCCATATTACTTTATAGCCGATTCCAGTTCTTCACGCATGCTCGATGGTGTTATGCATACAAGACAATCCAGCATTCAACTCGGCAGCATCATTATCGGTCTGTCTTTGGCAGTCTCGCAACAATCGAACTCCCAGTTTCTTGATGAACTTAACCCGGGTAGAGGTGAATGGCAAACCAAAAACAAAAGAATAACAAATTTTATTGTCATAACTTATTTTGTCATTCATGAGTTCTTCATGAAGAGCTTAAAACAACATGTGAATAGCATAATATGATATCATATCAAAATATTCCATTCGCTTGTCATTTTGAAATTTGGAAGAATAACTACTGAATGTCTTATTTTGCTATCATAACAAATTTTGCAATTGGTGAGATATTGTTGACCTTTTGCGAGTTTGATGAACTCGCAGTTTTGGCACTTATCAAGAACAACATAATGACAAAATTTGAATTTTGGTTATTCTAATGGTAAATTTTGATATTTGTTTGCAATTACTTTCCATCCAAAAAACTTATAAGTTTTCATTTTGTTATTGGAATAAACAACTTAATATACCCTTCTTTTGGATGACAAGGGAATAACTAATTTTGATATTGTTCTATTTTCAATAACTCAATAACGGTATATTTTGCAATTCTCTATCTTAATTTTTTTGTTCTTGGTTTGCCATTGTAATGTCAAAATTTGACATTCTTTAGTTATTTTATCGAACAATGTCAGTTATTATTTTTGCCCTTTTGTCACTTATTTCAAACAAACCAATGACAAATTTTACCATTAAGTAATTCTTTTTGAATGGTAAAACTTGCAATTGTTTTGTAATTCTTTTCTGCCCGGGAATCATTTGCGTTTTCGATGAGCTTTCCAGTTCTGCTGGCACTTGCGTTGACGACGGAAGACCTTGAAGGAACTTTAGCGCTGTTATTATTTCCTTTTGGCGCCGATTGTTGATTCTTTTCATGATTGCATGGAAGAGGTCGTTTCCAACATTGGAGTTACTTTTTGTAAGCTTTGAGTACAAGAAACTCAAGCTGCCTTCCGTAGACAATAATATAGCATCTCGTCTTCCCAATGCTTCCGAAGCGAGTCTGATTGGCTGAAGAGCTTCCTGATGATTTTTTGCAGCTTCAAAATCATTGTCCATGTCCAACATAAGTCTAGAAAGGCCTATTTCGAAAAATTTCTCTTTGATGCTATCAAAACCGTAAATGAAGTGCTCCAGCATTGTTTCAGTCGAGTTTCAACGAGTTTTGATGACCACACACAGTTGAAATGATTTATGTAACATTTTCGTGATTTTTTGTTGAAGGCGATTTAAAAAAAAAATCACGACTCTTCGAATAAGTTTCAGAGATTCTCCAAATTCAAATCAAAGCGAAAAATTTGTGTAAGAAATGTGCGTCCCGGGAATCCCGGGATTTTCGGGACGGTGAAAAATGTTATCCCGGGATTCGGGAAATCCCGAATTTTTCAAGATCCCGGGATTTTTTGTCCCGGGATATCCCGGGTTGGAACCTCTAAACAAAACCATTCAAAACAAAAGAAAAACAAACTAAAATTTTCATGGATTGCTGCGGAGCACTTAGATTATCATGCTCAGCTGTTGCTGTGTGAAAATTTATATTATGTATGTTTTTTTGGATTTCTGGTTGGGACATGAAAACAATCAGATGCTGAGGGAACAAAAATTATGAGGGGTATCGGTTTCCTTATTTAACATAACGCCCCGATTTCATAAAAGGAAGAATTAAAGCGCTGTTTGTATTGTTTCTTATTTATCGTATTTTAGCTAGAAGTGGGCACGTATGAAAACAAAAAAAAAAACAGAATCAACACAGACGAATTTATATTCGAGAGTAACATAACTGATGGCATTCAGACCCCGGCACATTTTTTAGAGTTGCTGAAAACACAACTCAATAAGGCACGAGCTAAGTATACGTTGCTTTATGTTGCACATTTTTCCAGGTGCAAAATACATGGTATCGTAGCACACAGCGTTAGCGCGTCCGGGTTTCATCGTGGTCAATTTCAGCAGTCTAGGTTCAATTCCCGAAATACATTAAAAACATCAAAGTGAGAGTATCGGAAGATAAAAATAGATAGAAAAATGAAAAACATACTTTTTTTCTTTTTTGACATGGTGCATTAAGTATGCATTCCATACGATTTGATTGCATTAGCTATATGGTACAAGCATTTTATATGCTTTAGCAATCACCACAGTAATGCTTGCTTTAAATCCACAATAGTAGCGCCACTTTCGACTTTAAACCGACTTTAATGGTGCCTATATGACAAAACAACTTTATATCGCATGTCATATAATACACTATAAAGCGAAAATAATGCTCTATATAAAGCGTCATGGTTACTTGGGTAGTTCTGCAAGAAAGTCACGGAAAAACCGGAATTTTTCGAACATTTAAGGTAAATGTCACGGACTACCTTTGAAAAATGCCAAATGATATTCACCGTGAATATCATTGGCATTTTTCGAAGGTAGTCTGTGACATTTACCTTAAATATTTGAAAAATACCGGTTTTTCCGTGACTTTATTGCAGAACTGGTCTAGACGCACAAGTTATTCATATACCATATTCTCAGGTTCAGCTTCTAAAATGAGCTATAGGTGATTGAATTTAGATATGCCGAAATGAATTTTTCAGCACTGGTTATTCGTTCCTGCTTGGGTGGCTTGCATGGTAATTTTGTTATCAATCAGGTGTTTTCAATGAAATTGAGAAACACACGAAGGCGCATGGTTATAGTTATTAAGTGACATCTTACCCCATGACAGATGGCATTTGCTATGCTTAGTTTCACAAACCAACTTGAAAATAGCAAAAAATCGATAAAAATGTAAATGTTACTTAAGTTTTCAAGCTATTTTCGATGTTTCGATGCAAGTTATATCAATCACGATGCAAATACGCTTAGGAACGAGATAAAATTGATTTACATCATCGAGAAGCACGAGATGTGCCCTATTTTGCCCCAATTCACCTTTACTTTCATGTTTCGGCGCTAAACTTGACCAAAAAGCATCCATAAAAAAATCAAATTAGTTTTTTTCATAAGTTTCCAAGCTGTTTTTGAAGTGTCTATGCACATTATAGTATTCATGACTCTTGAGAAACAAGACAGAGTTGATTTCCACCATAGCAGAGCACGAAATGTGACCTACATTGCCCCAAACAATCCTTATTTTCTTGTTTTGGTGCACAATTTGTGCACGAAAGGCAACTGTTGCTATTCTTTATCTCTGAAAAACGATCAATACTATAAAAAGATAATTCGATATGAAAATGATTCGGTGATTCCTATTGAAAATAAGTAATTTATAATTCCTCCAGAAATTTCTCTAAGATTTCAAAAAAATATTTATTGGATACCTTACAGAATTGCCTTCCAGAGTTTCTTGAGAAATTACTCCAGGGAGTCTCAATAAAAATCTTTCAAAAGAAAACTCCTTCGAAAGAATTTCATCAAAAAATCTTTCAATTAGCTTATTTGGAAGTTTATTCAGGGATTTATGCATAATAGCTCAAAGTAGTTTGTTCAGTAATTTCTAAACGAATTACATCAACTAATCTTCCGATGATTTTTTTCAGAAATTCTTACAGTGGTTTCTTCAGGATTTTCGAGCGAATTCTGCAGGAATTTCTCAAGAAATATTTTCTATGAATTTCTACAGGATTTGTTTCATCTCCATAGGAATCTTAACAAACCCAGATGATCTTTCAGATAGCCATACAGCAAATCCTTCAAAAATCCCCCAGGATTTTAGTAAGGGGTTCTCATAGGAATTTACGAAATTTCTATAGAAATTCTTCTGTGAGTTCCATCAGGGGTTTTCTCCAGAGTTATTCAGGGATTCTTTCTAAAAGTACAACTAGGCTTTGAACAGGAGTCGGACTAGATTTCACAAAAAAAAAGGTCAAATATTTTTTCTTAATTTCTCTACGAATTCTTTCTGAAATTTTTCTAATGATGCCTTAAGAAACTCATACAATACATATTTCAAAGATTTCCTCAAATTTCCGCTGGGATTTCTTCATAAATTCGTCCATGGACTATTTTTATTATTTTATTTCTTCCAGATTTTCTTTAGAGATTTCTACAGAAATTCTTCCAAAGATGTTTTAGAAGTTCTTAAATCGTATTTTTGCATTACCGATTGTTTTTTAGGCAAAGAAAGTTGTTACAAAGAGTTGGAATTAGGATGATCGCAGCTTTCTCGAGGTCGCCACTCAATTCGTTTGACGCGAAATTGTCGCAAAATCTTTAAGTTATCTATTATGATCTATTTTATTTATTACAGGTGGCACATCAAAAGGGCTGTTACATTTTTTGTTCCTTGCTTTTGAAATTATTAAATGGAAATTACTGACAAATTAATCTTTGAGAGTGTAAAACACTGTTTCACTTATTTTAGATTACAATGAGTGCAATTTTCTGATCAGAAAAGCAGTATTGACAAGAATAATACACTGGCCATTTTTAATACAAAATAGTCAAATTTATGTATCATAAGCTCTCGACAATTAAAAATAACTTCCTCTCCCGCTTTGACATACATGTGCACAACAGACAATGTGTTAGATGTTCATCTAATCCCATCCGAAGGGGGTTTGGATTGTGAACAGAAGATAACCATGTGCGATTGTGGAATCGAGTTCAGTTCTAGGCCTGCTGGCGACGGAGATAGTCGAGTGACTCCGTAGCTTGAAGGAATAGAAGCGCCCGTCTAGCGAATTGGGAGTCGTGAGTTCGAGTCTCACTGGAGTACGTGGATTTCTTTTCATAATTTCAAATCTCAATTTGTTCATCGAGCACATGTTCTGTTGTGCACATGGATGTCAAAGCATTTTCAACAGTGTAATAAATTAAGATTAAGTGTATTTCACAAAGTTGTATATAATGTTAGAGTGAACAATTTTGCAGAAGCACGTAAAGCCATTCGCATTTCGGAATAACTTCAATTTAGAAATTTTCTGTTTTTCAATAATTAGCAGTTTTTAAATTACTTTTACTAAAACATTCAGTAAAATAAAGGGTGTCCACGATGAAATTGGCACACAGAAAATATTGTATAACTTTTGATTGCGTTCGCCAAAATAGCTTGAATAGTATATTATGTGTAACTAATACCATAAAATCGGTTGAGTATTGGCGGAGATATCGTTGAAACAAGAGAATTGCCACTTGAGAATCTTGAGTAAACAAACATTTTGGAATATATCACTTTTTTGGCGGTTCAACTCTGGCGCCAAAAATACTGAACCGATTTCAATGAAAATTATTATGTACGTAAAGTATGTATGTAGAAGTAATTTGCCAAAATTTCATTCTATTTGATCATACCGTTAAAAAGTTATAGCCATATATGTCGCACTATGTCACAATAAGCAGATGTGGTTTTTAGTAAAGTGAAATTCAAACTGCTCTTACTTCGAAACTACTCAACAAAAATGGTGAACAGTTTAACCGTTTAACACAACAATTTTACACTGTCAAAGTTTTATCAAAATCGGGACAGTGTTACCAGTTCTACAGTCAAAATAGTGCACGCGGAACTAAAAATGGTTAAAAAGTACCTAAATTTTACTTTGAAGCGATTTGAGCTTTGGATATTTACTAGAAAAAGTACTGAACCGATTTCGATCAAATTTTTACCACTTAATTGATACTATGTTAAGAATATCGAGTGAAATTTTCAAACGTTTTGATGAGGTAACAAAAAAGTTATAGCCTAAGCATTTTTTTTGAAATGGGTGCCCAAAATTTCTAAAATCTCATTTTATGATATCGATAATATCTGCGCCAATACTCAACCGATTTTAATGGAAATTTTTTGGTATCAGCTACACACAATAAATATACTATTCATGGTCAAAAATAAGCTATTTTGGCGAACGCAAAGTTATATAATATTTTCTGTGTGCCAATTTCATCGTGGACATCCTTTACAATTACACCGTTTTCAGTCAGAGGCCGCACAGACTGAACATTACTAACATTAGACAACGGACAACACATGGGCCTAACATGTTTTATTACAATAAATTTTACACAGATGAAATATCAAGTTATTTCTGAGCTGCACCATACATTTCAGATTAACCGTTACTCTTGAAGCCAAAATACAGCCATTAATAGAGCTATCCAAAATTGACCATTTTGTATGAGAAATGACCAATATGTACTATATTCTTACCAGAGTTTACCAGTACTGTAGTAACTTTTAAAATCTTTTTTTTCCAAAGAGGCGAACCAGTAAAGGATAAAGTGAAGTAAAGTAGATTATTTACACCAAATATTATTCATGGTCAAATTTTACAATCAAACATAAAAAAGGTGAACTGGAGTAAAATAGGTCACTTCCCGTTCCCCACCAGCGTTCAAAGTTTTCTAATCAAAACTATTATCATTATTTATGATTCCTTTGATTTTAATAAAAACATCGAAAACAGCTTGAAATTGAGAAAAAAAACTTGTTTTTCACAATTTTCAAGTATGTAGTATGGGGCAAAATAGAACATCATCGTGATATGGGCGTCATGAAAATGTTCCAGCGTCGTTGTGAATTATGTTGGGCAAAATATTGAACGTGTTCATTAGAGTGGGTCAACGTTGTATGGAGAAACTTTAAATTTGATCGTATCAACCCGGAACAAAGCTTCTTCAATCTATATTAGCGTCCAAAACAACTGTGCAAAATTTGGGAGCGATTAGTTGCGTCCCCGTATTCCGCATTGCGATTGAAATTTGTATGGAAGTTAGTATGGGAAAACGTCTTTTTATGCATTTTACTCATAAGTTGAATTCTTTTGTCTAATACCATGTAACTAATGACGTTAAAGTATAGCCTAGGATATGCCGAAAAACTTTGCCGAAGACCGCAAAGTGAACCGACGCATGTGAAAAAAGTTATTCGCCAGGTAACTTAGACCGAAAATTGAGATTTTATTATTGATGTTATTCCTTTACATGTTAAGGTGAAACTGGAAGCATTTTCTCATTTTTTCGGTTTTTGATTTTTAATTAAATAACGAAGCAATATTTTCAAAATCGGTTTTCGTGCACATGTAGAGTATGGACCAAGGTATCTTCTGAATTTTTTTGAGGTGGAAAATGTTTTCCATTTTTGCAGAAACCATTTTTTTGTGAAATTTCGTTCAAAAATGGTTTCTGCAAAAATGAAAAACATTTTCCACTACAAAAAAATTGAGAAGATACCTTGATCCATACTCTGCATATGCACGAAACCCGATTTTGAAAATATTGTTTCGTTATTTAATAAAAAATCAAAAACCAAAAAGTGAGGAAACGCTTCCAGTTTCGCCTTAAATGTTAAGCACCACCGAGTAATCTGTACGTTACAACTTTTTTCACAAGTGTCGGATCCCTTTGTGGTCTTCGGCAAAGTTTTTCGGCATATTCTAGGCTATACTTTAACGTCATTAGTTAGATCATTTTAGACGAAAAACTTCAATTTATGAGAAAAATGCAAAAAAGTACGTTTTCCCATACTAAATTCCATACAAATTTCAATCGCAAAGCGGAATACGGGGAAGCAACCAATCGCACCCAAATTTTGCACAGTTGCTTTGGACGCTAAAACGAATCGAAAAAGCTTTGTTCCAAAAAATCGACTTTGTTGACCCAGTCTAGTGTTCATGGATGTAGATCATCAGTGGAGAACTTCATATGCTTTTTGGTCAAAATTTGGGTGAATTGGGGTAAAATAGGCAACATACTGTACTCTGCTATGGTGAGAATCAACTCTACCTTGTTTCTTTTTTAAAAGTATTTGCATCACAATTCCTAGGATTTTCATGGAAACATCAAGAACAGCTTGAAAATCTATTAAAAAAAAGTTTTACAAAATTGAGAAGTAGTATGGGGACAAATGGGGAACTAGAGTGATCTAGATAACACGACAATGTTCAACTTCAATCGACAACAACCTCTACTATAGTATTTTACATTTTTCTGGGAGAGGCGGCAGAGGTTTATCTTCACTTCTTTGTTATATTTTTTAAAAACACGGACACGTTTAGTACTTCCAGTGAGCTGTTCGCTCTTTGAAGGAAGCACGACACTAGACAACGGACTAGCATGCAACGCCCAGTGGCACGATCAACGATCAACGATCAATTCTGACTATACATGTCAATGGTTGCTCCTCCGTGATTGATCTGAACTAATACCAATTGCACTGAGATCCAACTGAATAAGGGGCTGGGATATTCCACTTATTCTCAAAGTGCAATTTTAGCAGCTCATGCATATTTGATCAATAACGGCGCCGGCCAAGTCCTTATAGTCAGCTGGGAAGGGAAAGGATTGTAAAGTGTACTGGTTGTTGCTACTAGAGACCGAGAGCACTCTGCGTCCCCACAACCCGCACGGACTGGGGTATTTGTTAGACGGAAAGGATGGGGGATCTGGGAGTCACCGTTGGGTCGGTGATGCGATCCATGGATAGGGGTTATTTATAGTGTTCGTGATAGATTGTGTGGTGAATAAGGTGAATAAGGTCAAGCGGCACAGCACGCTTTGGTTGCATAACTTATAGGCGTTATATATACACTGTGCTGTGAGTAGAAGTTGGAAGGGAGGGAAACGACTTTTTTTCAATTCGTTTCTGGTTCTAGCGATATGAACATATGAATATACATGAGTTGTATATATGTAGAGAAGAGAGAGCGAGAGAAAGTGGATAGAAAGATACAAAGTAGGATGAAAAGGACGGGCCAGGGATTGAACCCATGACCTTCTGCATACGAATCAGAAGCGGTAGCCACTAGACCACCAAGCCCGTCCTAGCATGCAACGCCCAGTGGCACAGCCGAAAACTTTTCCTGACAGCTGCGGCGGGATTCGAACCCGCGCTCCTTAGCACCATGCGACTAAATGCTTGGTGACACTAGCCGCACGACCACGAAGCCAAAAATAGTGGCTTTAAAATAGTGCAAAAAGGGCAAAATTGAGCACATCGGACATTTCCGTGGTCTGCACAAGACGAGACCGTAACCGTTCGATTCCTTGTCATTTATTACATTGAAATAGGTCTTTGATGCCTTTCCAAACCAGCGGCTTCTAAAAGTTGCCATTTTGGTTGCATTTTTTCCCACTGTGCACTGTGTGAATACATTTAATTGCTTCTAAATATCCTGAGCAAATTTCGCGATCACCATAGCAATTCGCAATTTCATTAAACATTTAATTACATAATTAGATAATCATGGCTTAAGCAGTTGTTTAATCTGTTTAGTGAATCCCCTGATTGTCTTATCTCACCTTACCCTACTATATCATATGTTGAAAGGGGCCAGAAATTGGGCGCTAATTCGGGTGCATGAATTAGAACCTCATACCGCATACAAACTTATATGTACTAGGGTATGTGTTCCATCAGTAATCTTATGCTCCCATATTCATCTTATTCGAAAACAAGCGATTACGCCACCGATTGATTCCGTTCTTTTTGTTTTCATGGGTGCTCACTCCTATCAAAAAAATGCAAAAATAAGAAACAATACAAACAACGCTTCAATGCTTTGTTTTTCGTAGGATGAAAATGGGAGCCACATGCTTAATAAGGGAACCAGTACCCTATGACATATAGTTTGGCGTGCAGGATTACTAAAGGTAGTTAAGATTAAAAAAAAAGCATGACACAGGCAGCAAATTGTAGAAGCCACGTGGGACGTAAGGTCCAGATGAAGTTGCAACCTACGATACTGCACTGGCAGTTCGACTAAAAATAATTTTTTTTTTTTTTTTAATTTCTTTGTATTTGTGAATTTTAACTTATTGCTAATTCTTCACACAACACTAAAAATAAAGTATACATGCCAAGACTGGAAACCGGAAGTACGTATTGTAAGACGAGAAGCTTTTAATTTTTAAGGCAAACTAGAATGCTCAATCAAGTCATGGCAAACACCATTAGTAGAAAACTTACAACCCTGCGAACCATATGGAAGCCTATCCATCATTTTTCGATTAGCGAGCTAGGGTCGTTCGTACACCTCCCATCAGCGCCTCAACACCTCTCTCCGCACAACCATATACCTACGATGCAATGTCAACGAGGGGCCATAAATAATTGCAATGTTTTCTCCACGAGCTTCTCGCACAAAATGCAGCAAGAAACCATATTGCAGGTTGAACTGTAAGGGTTCCCCATTTTTCAACGGTTTCATTAGACGACGGCGACGGCGACAACGGTTGTAACAACTTGCGTGCTTGATAGGCGCTTACTCTCTCTATAGACATGGTGACAGCTTGGGATGGGAGTAGGTATTCAAAAGGTCGGGTCGTTCGTCGGTAATTAGAGTCGAGCCGCGCTTCTATTCCTGAGTTGATGCTTTTGATGCGCGATGACTCCGGGGTGCATTACCTAGCTGTGATTGTACGGTGATGGAAGGGAAGATGTGAGAATCTTTTAATTCATCATCTTCTGCTTTGTTTATGACACACGTTAAAAAGTGGTAAATTTAAAAGCTGAGAACTTGGAACAATATGAGCTTTTGATTTATAGTAACACACATTACCGTTTGGAATATTGAATGGATGATTCTTAGCGTGCGGAATAAGTATTCATTAGAAGTTGACGCGAGTACTTAGTGAATGGATGTTAACGTGGGAGCTTCTAAACAATGACAAAAGTGTGATTGCTGTTGGATATTATTCAATAGGTGAAAGGTGTCCCACTTTAACAACTCTAACAGTTATACATTTGCTTTGGCTTCATAAGAATGGTTTTGCGCTTGTTCGTATATGATTTCTTAAGACACTTAAAAAGTATAATTGCAGAAATTGTGCGTAAGCTACCCAAGTAACCATGACGCTTTAAATCGAGCATTAATTTCGCTTTATAGTGTATTATATGACAAGCGATATAAAGTTGTTTTGTCATATAGGCACCATTAAAGTAGGTTTAAAGTCGAAAGTGGCGCTACTATTGTTGATTTGAAGCAAGCTTTACTGTGGTGATTGCTAAAGCATATAAAATGCTTGTACCTTATAGCTAATGCAATCAAATCGTATGGAATGCATACTTAATGCATCATGTCAAAAAACAAAAAGAAGTATATTTTTCATTTTTCTATCTATTTTTATCTTCCGATACTCTCACTTTGATGTTTTTTATTGTATTTCGGGAATTGAACCTAGACTGGTGAAACTGAACCACGATGAAACTCGGACGCGCTAACGCTGTGTGCTACGATACCTTGTATTTTGCACCTGGAAAAATGCGCAACATAAAGTAACGTATACTTAGCCCGTGCCTTATTGAGTTGTGTTTCAGCAAAAAATGTGCTGGGGTCTGAATGCCATCAGTTGTGTTACTCTCGAATATAAATTCGTCTGTGTTGATTCTTTTTTTTTTGTTTTCATACGTGCTCAGTTCTACCTAAAATACAATAAATAAGAAACAATACAAACAGCGCTTTAATTCTTCCTTTTATGAAATCAAGGCGTTATGTTAAATAAGGAAACCGATACCCCACATAATTCTTGTTCCCTCAGTATCTGATTGTTTTCATGTCTCAACCAGAAACCCAAAAAACCATACATAATATAAATTTTCAAACAGCAACATCTGAGCATGATAATCTAAGTGCTCCGCAGCAATCCATGAAAATTTTGGTTTGTTTTGAATGGTTCTGTTTCTAAAAGTGTTTTACAGTTTTTTTTCGAACTGAGCGATATTTTTCTGTTTACAACGATGGAAGCTTTAGTGAAGGCATATATAAAGTAATAAATGCTTGCATTATTGATTGCTATAAAGCTTTTAACATGGTAATGCAATGAAGCATTTAAAAACGGCTCTATAGAACTATACAGAACTGTCAAAATCTCGTAATGCTTTAATGCTTTCATAATGTAGATTACACGCTTCATTACTTGACAGATGTAAAATAAAAGTTATGTTGCATTAGCTAAACTATAATACGATTGAATTACTGTTATGATATAATGCTTGTGGTTACTTGGGTATCCTTTGAAAAGATTTTCCGACTTTCCTGAAACGTAATGTTTGTTCTACTATTCTGATTGATAATTTGAACACATGTTAGACTTGGACAAATATTAGTTTAACATAGTTATTGGCTAGATGACTCACCATCTGAGTAGTTTGTACTACTATAGAGGATGATTAATGTTGACGTCCTTATAACGTAAACAGTATGAGTGATTATCGATCATGATTGGATAATAAATCACAATAGGTCGCTTGTCATGGCAGTGAGACTCACTAAACAGATAACGTCTAAGTTCAAGGATTCTTGTGATTCTACATTCTACTGCGATTGAACGGTGGAACTCCCACATAGCCGAAGTTGTAAACGCGCGGGTAATTGAGCATGACCATGAGACTGGCCAACACTTCAATGAAAAACATAAAATAAAAAAAATGCCAAGTCTCCGAATCAGTGATGAGAATTGTCAGACAAAAGAAGCACAAAACAAGCAACAAAGAAGGCGCGACGATTACTCTTTATCCCTACTGGTAACAGATAATGACATGATCTCGAACATTTTTGATGCAGACAAAACGGAAGCTGAATTTGTTGCGTACTTTTCCAACTCGTGAATAATCAATTATTACAAACCCAAAGTCGAAACTGTTTGATGATATATCTTCAGCAGAGTTGCAATGTTTACCTACTCGAAGATACCGTTCGAAAATCGCAACGCAAGGCTGAAAAATCTCTAAACTCTTGGTGTACGATGTTTGTCCTATTATTTTCAAGTTGGGACAATCTTATGTCGCATTAGGTGGAATGTCACAATAAATACAGGTTGCGACATTGTCTTTATTGTTGCGCGACGGTTGATTGATTCAAACAATTTGAATTGTTTCAATTGTTTTGAACTCCCGGAACGCAGCAACAATTTAAACAAAATCGGATAAATCTAATGGGGCGCTCACCGAGCTTGAAGTTTATAAGCTGTTTTTCGCTCGATTTCGCGTAATATTTCTATGTAAAGCTAAGTTTCGTGTTGCCAAGTAGAGCGCTCAAGTAAAATTCCACCTTTTTCCGCAAGTAATTTTGACAACTGATCCAGTATTGGCATAAACGTTACTTTTCCTTACGGAATAATAGCGCGGACAATTTTTCCGCAAGGAAAAGTGACAGTTCCATTTGATTTGCACGGGAGGCGTTACGAGTGTTACACTTTTTTCCTTACTTGCCATGCCATCTGCGAACTGCACAAATAATTTTGAAGCGAAATCATTACTTGACCATTACTCGTCCTATCTTTTTGCATAGTACGTACGAAGTGGAAACTAGCCATAAATGTGATATATTTAAATGAAAATTATCCATAACTCCTTGTTTAGGTTGAAGCTGTTAGGTATAAATGATTTATGTTCTTTTACAGCTGTAACATATATCTCCAGGCCATTCAAAACATCCAGAAGTTTTGAACTTACTTACCTTACCGATCAGGCTAAGACATGGGTGGTCTCTGCTGTACATAGTAGCCGCCTCCATTCCACTCGGTCCATGGCTGTTTGTCTCCAGTTCCGCACTCTGCGTAGGGTCCGCAGATCGTCCTCCATTTGGTCAACCCAGCTAGTTCGCTGCGCTCCACATCTTCTTGTACTGGTCGGATGACTCTCGAGAACCATTTTAGTCGGGTTGCTATCCGACATCCTGATGACGTGACCCGCCCACCGTAGCCTCCCGATTTTCGCGGTATGGACGATGGTTGGTTCTCTCAGCAGCTGATGCAGCTCGTGGTTCATTCGCCTTCTCCAAGTCCCGTCTTCCATCTGCACTCCGCCGTAGATGGTACGCAACACCTTCCGTTCGGAGACTCCAATGGCGCGTTGGTCCTCTGAACGTAGGGTCCATGTTTCGTGCCCATAGAGGACGACCGGTCTAACCAGCGTTTTGTAGATAGTTAACTTCGTGTTACGGCGAACCTTATTCGATTGTAGAGTTCTGCGGAGTCCAAAGTAAGCACGATTTCCTGCCACAATGCGCCTCTGAATTTCTCTGCTGGTGTCGTTGTCGGTGGTCATCAGTGAGCCCAAGTACACGAATTCTTCAACCGCATCGATTTCATCACCGTCGATATAAATTCGGAGTGGTGGGCGCGGTGATTCCTCCCTGGAGCCCTTTGCCATCATGTACTTTGTGTTCGACACATTAATGACTAATCCGATTCTCCTGGCTTCACTTTTTAGTCGGATGTACGTTTCCGCCATCGTCTCAAATTTACGAGCAATAATATCAAAATCATCAGCGAAACCAAGCAGCTGAACAGACTCCTTGAAAATCGTACCACTCGTGTTTATCCCCGCTCTCCTTATTACACCCTCTAACGCAATGTTGAACAGCATGTACGAAAGACCATCACCTTCCCGAAACTTTGCGAGATTCGAAGGGACTCGAGTGTATCCCTGATACTCGAACTACGCATCACTCAAACCATCGTCACCTTGATTAATCGTATCAGTTTATCCGGGAATCCGTATTCGTGCATAATCTGCCATAACTGTTCTCGATCGATTGTATCATTCGCCGATTTGAAATCGATGAACAAGTGATGTGTGGGCACGTTGTATTCGCGGCATTTCTGCAACACCTGGCGGATGGGATGGCGAACATCTGGTCCGTTGTAGCGCGTTCACCCATAAATCCAGCCTGATATTGCCCCACGAACTCTCTTGCAATCGGTGATAGACGGCGGCATAAAATTTGAGAGAGTATCTTGTAGGCAGCGCTCAGTAGTGTGATCGCGCAGTAGTTCCCGCAATCCAACTTGTCGCCCTTTTTGTAGATGGGACATACGATACCTTCCATCCATTCCTCCGGTAATACTTCCTCCTCCCAAATCTTGGTATAATAATGACCCAGCGTAGTGCTTCTCCACCGTGTTTTAGAAGCTCGCTTGGTAGTTGATCTGCTCCAGTGGCTTTGTTGTTTTTCAACCGGCCAACCTCCTCCTCAATCTCTTGAAGGTCAGGGGCCGGAAGTCTTTCGTCCTGTGCACATACTCCTAGATCTGTTACCACGCCACCTTCGGTACTAGCAACGTCGCCATTGAGGTGCTCATCGTAATGCTGCCACCACCTCTCGACCACCTCACGCTCGCTCGTGAGAATATTCCCGTGATTATCTCGACACATGTCGGCTTGTGGCACAGCTTGCGCGAGTGGTTCAGCTTCTCGTAGAACTTTCGTGTGTCCTTAGCGCGGTACAGCTCTTTCATCGCTTCGCGATCTCGTTCTTCCTGCTGGCGCTTCTTCATCCGGAAGACTGAGTTCTGCCTGTTCCGCGCCTGTCTGTAACGTGCCTCATTCGCTCTTGTACGGTGTTGCAGCATTCTCACCCATGCTGCATTCTTCTCGTTTTTCAACTGTTCACATTCGCCGTCGTACCAGTCGTTTCTGTGATTCGGAGTCGCGAAGCCTAGTGCTGTAGCCAAGGTACTACCTGTGGCGGATCGGATGTCCCTCCAGCCATCATCAAGTGTAGCTGTGCCAAGCTGCTCTTCCGTCGGTAGGGCCAGTGCTAACTGTTGCACATAGTCTTGAGCCACTTCTACGTTACGCAGCTGCTCGGTGTTGAGCCGCGGCGTTCGACTTCGACGCATGATAATAAACGTCGAAAGTTTTGAGCGCATGCATTCAGCTACTAAGTAGTGATCCAAACATTCGCACTGCGGTATGCACGGACATTGGTTATATCCGAGAAGAATTTACCGTCGATTAGAACGTGGTCGATTTGGTTTTCTGTTTGATGGTCGGGTGATCTCCAGGTGGCTTTGTGGATATCTTTGTGGGGGGAAAAAGGTGCTTCGGACTATCATACCACTAAGTCTACTGAATACAAATGAATTTGTTTTCTTTTTAAACCACTTGAACTTTATTCATTACGTTCAAAGATATATTTTGAAACATTAAATGATGGTGGTCATGAAGTTTTGATTGTAAGGCCGTTACTTGTAATAGGGTACCAAACTAATGTATGCATGTCAGAACTAATTTTATTAGATCCAAACTTGTAAATTAGAGTATATGACAACAATGCTTAGGCCATCCTTATCATTCTGGAGTTAAGGCTTTTATATCTACACTCGAAACAATGCATCGAGTACATTTCAAACTTAGTATAGTGACTACCAACATATGTATAAGATCAGTTGAATCGTATGATGCTTGTATATACATTTTAGGGGCATCCTGGATCATCCAAACTATTCTGAAGTTGGGATATATGGTTTCAATTTGGAATGGTCCATCAACAGAGGTGCACAAATATAAGACTTTACCCATTTGAGTCATAATGCAAGACAATTTTCCAAGCGTCAGGGATATCTTAGGTCATCTTTAATTTTACGTGTTTAAGGCCTTTAGATCTACACTCGTATCAAAGCATCGTGCATATCAATAACTTAGTATTGTGTAGTTTTGTAGACAAACATTTTTTTATCTGTATTAACGAGATTTTTAGTCCTAGGCTAGTTCATCTCGGGACCCACGCTTTAGTTTCCTTCCGAAGGAAGAACCCGCATTTTGCGAGTTTGTTGGGAGTGGGATTTGATCCCAGGCCCTCGGCGTGATAGTCAAGCGTTCTAACCATCACTCCAGGTCCGCTCCCCTGTAGACAGACATGGTTAGTTTAACTATATATCATATAACTTAGAGGTGCTCTAGATCATACAAACTATTTTGTAGCTACGATTACTATTTACTATTCATAAATGTGCTCGAATATCAGAAATATATCCCATTTGATTCATACATGCAATGCAAGTCGTGGGAAACGGATTCCAAATCAAGTTACATCAGGGATATCTAAAGTGTTTTATCGTTAAGGCCTATCCAGATCTACACACGAAACAAAGCATCGGTTACACTTCGAACTCAGTGTAATGCGTTTTGGTAGCCATAGAAGGTCAGTTGAATTACGTGATACTTGTTGCACACATCTTGGAGGCTTCTTGGATCATCTAAACTATTTAGAAAATGAGATATACATATGGTTCAAGTAATGACCTTCAATAGAGGTGCACACATATTAGAAATTGTCCATTTGATTTATACATGCAATGAAAGCAATGGGAGAAAAATTTCCAGATTATCAAGAATATCTAAGGACACAAGAGCATTCATTCGAAATCGATGATAGCTTTTTTTGTATATTTTTATTTGTCTCATATTTTGCATAATCAAAGCACTTTTCAAGACCGAAAAGGACAATTTGCATCACCATTTCGTCATGTTGATTCCTTACTTTTGACAAGGGCCTAACTTGCAAAAGGAGGCAGCTTTTCCGAATCGAGCGCATTTGCTTACGATTTTTTAAAATCGGTGCTCTTGAAAACGTGAGTAGGGGTCCAAGTCGGTCATTGTGGCCGCCATATTTGTTTTTTTTTTGTCTGTATTAACGAGATTTTTAACCTTAGGCTAGTTCATCTCGGGACCCACGCTTTACTTCCCTTCCGAAGGAAGAACCCACATTTTTGTGAGTATGTTGGGAGTAGGATTCGATCCCAGGTCCTCGGCGTGATAGTCTTGTGTTCTAACCACCACACCAGGTCCGCTCCCGCCATATTTGTATTCTCTGAAGTTTCTCCTTAAATTTACAACAGCACAAATTTTGCTGCCTAGCAGGGGCTCAATTGAATGATATGTGTCTTGACTAATGCCTGGTTTAGACGGTGCAAGTGACTTGATTCCAGTCAGTTGAAAATGCCCAACTGAATGCGAACTGAACATGTAAACACCACAATTCATCTCACTTGAGCAACTGACTTGACTTGAACAAAAGTTGAACATGTTGAACTTTTTCGTTCAAGTCAAACGAAATCATCTCACTTGCCCCGTCTAAACCCGCAATTCATGTGAGTTGAATTCAAGTCATCTGTCAAATGAGATGAATTCAATTCAGTTTGTTTACGCATAGCACGACTTGAACAATGTAAACACTTGCTTCAACAAGCATTCAAGAGCATTCAAGTGAACACTCAAGTCATTTGCTCAGTCTAAACACACACAGAAAAAAATGTAATTAAAATTCAGCGAGAAATCATGCACATAAAGGGAATGCTAGAGTTAGCGCACTTTTACTTGAGATATAATGTAAAGTTACATTACCTTCGTGTAAATTTCCGCCAACTATCGCGTAAACCATCATGGACACCAACCGATTGCACTACTATTAGCGGAAATTTACGCGAACGTAACGTATTTTTACATGATATCTCATGTAAATATGCACTAACTCTAGCATTCCCTTTATGTGCATGAACAAGTGAAATGTTCGTATCAATTGAACAGAGGTTAGTCAATTGATATTCCGATGGTAAATGAAAAAAAATAGTGGTTACCTATCTCAATTTCTGCTTTAAATGTTGGATGATACTGACACTTAGAAGCACTGATGTGCTGTAGAATTTTGACACAATTTGGTTCTGTTGGCGCACATTGTGCGATTAGTTCATGGTGCCAAAATCATGTAACTGAATTCTTGAACACAACAATCTTTAACTAATTACTATTGCCCGTTGTGAAGATTTATAGATTCCGACGCAAATAAATGATTAGGCTCATTTTCAGCGTAGGTGCGTTATAAATGTTTGTTTACAATGCAAAACTATCACCAAATGTGTACCTAACAACACAGCGTAAAATATTCACCAGGACGCGGTCTGGTTTTATATCTGTGGGCCCACGCAAGAAAAATCCACGCAACTAATTTTCGCGCAGGAGTCTAAACAGGTGGAATCTCCGCAATAAACAGTTTATTGGTCTATGTTCTCACATTACGGTATTCACAATATGTTTCTTATTCGGTAACTGCATATAATTCACTGGTCAATTACTTATAACGTTGGACTATTTGGACTGTCTCGAGTACTGCCTCTCAACATCTTATATACCATTTCAACTTATTGTTAAAGAAGAAGGGCTATAGAAACATTGAAATAATACATCATGAAATCATTGTGATTAGAAGTGCAGTAGTACATAGGCGCCAACTTAGGGGGGGGGGGCAAGCATGGTTTGCCCCCCCCCCCCCCCCCCCCCAATATTTGACGATTTTTAATTTTTCCCACACAAAACATAAAAAAACAGGCTTTGCCCCCCCAATAATTTGACCAAGTTGGCGCCCCTGCTCATCGTATGCGTTACAACAGGGTAAGCAGAATGAACAATGGAAGATGCAGTTCGATGACAGTCAATTCTTGTTAATGCGATACTAGGGCTTAAACTTGCATAAACAGGTTCAATTTTCACAAAGTTATTGAGATTTTTTGAAATCGCCTAAAAGATTCTTGAAAACAAACCATCAGCCGTTTAAAAATAATGCAATGTACAATCGAAATCACTTGTAGCCAAAACATATTCGTTTGTCCAGGAGTAGTTTTGGAAAATTTATGCTAGAATAAAATTGTTTTTCTTTCCAAAAAAATATGGAGGGAACAAGTCTCCCCAGATTTAGAGTCGATGGGGCAAATGACCTCTTTCTTCTACTCCTCTGGTAGCTTCAGATCTGGACTATTATTTTAGCCGGTACAAGCAAGTCGCCAACTTTTACGGGCCCATCTTGATGAGTTCAGCTCCGATACCATCCTTACCAGCTGACTTATTGTTCTTGAGCTGCTGGATAACATCCTTAAGTTCCCTCAACGTGGGAGTTTACTCGTTGTTGGTTCCTGCTGTTCTGACGTAGTCATTTCTCCCGCTGCCTTGGTCCTTCATATGTGCGCTCTCCACACCATGCAGGTGTTCGTCGTAGCGCTGTTTCCACCTTTCGATCACCTCACATCCGTCCGTCCGTCAAAATGCTCGTGCCCTTATTCCAGCATTTTTCGGCTTGCGACACGAAGCCTTTGCGGGATGCGTTGAGTTTCTGGTAGAACTTCAACTGTGTTTCTTGTGAACGGCACAGCAGTTCCATTTGTTCGCACTCCGCTTCTTCTAGGCGGTGCTTTTTCTCCCGGAAGACGCGGGTCTACTGTTTTCGCGATCTTTTATATCGTTCTACGTTCTGCCAAGTCCCGTGCTGCAGCATGACCGCTCTCGCTGCGTTCTTCTCTTCCAAAATCCCTCTGCAATCGTTATCGTACCAATAGTTCCTCCAGCTCCGTTCCACATACCCAACGTTGGTCTCAGCTGCATTGATGATGGCGGCTTTTATCGTACTCCAGCAGTCCTCGAGAGGGGCTCGTCCTCGTCCGGCAAGGCACCCTCAAATTGGCGACATTCGGTTGCTTCAGCCTCTCAAGATTATACCGAGGCGGACGTCAGTACCGTACGAAAAGTTTTAACGCATTTTTGCCATCACCAGGTAGTGGTCAGAGTTGATGTTAGCCTTCTTAGTGTGAAGCTTTCTTGTATGGAAATCCTTAAACTTGTGTATGGGTCGTAACGCGTCGATCGTACTTCTTCCTCTTACTAGAACTAGAGCGTTCCGCAATTTGTGGACGACGCCTATTCAGCAAGACCATGCTGAGAATGACGGGTTTGATTTTCGATCAACTTTTCGTAATGAAAATTTTCTAGACTTCCTTGGGCATAAAGTATTCTGTTTGCAGAATATGATCATTGGCAGAAGAAACCGTCAATGGGGCACGTTCGGTGTAGTACTAGATTTGTAGTAATGAGCTGAATTTTAGTATGGTGAGAAGGTTAATTCTCCGTTTCTACCATGAAATGGTGCAAAAAGCGTGGGTATTATGATTCCTTGCCTAATTTAATGCTGTTTGAGCAAAACTTTGGATAACTATGTTGTTTATATTGCAAGAAATGGAGAAAACAACAACACTGTTGTCCAAAGTTTTGCTCAAACAGCATCAAATTAGGCAAGGAATAATAATACCCACGCTTTTTGCACCGTTTCATTGCAGAAACGGAGAATTGACCTTCTCACCATACTAAAATTCAGCTCATTACTACAAATCTAGTACTTCACCGATCTGTCCTATTAAAAACTGTGCAAGTGCTCACTTACAAATAACCTACAAAAACCTCTAGCGACAGCTTGACGTGTTGCTGATTATCACAAAGGCAAGTACGTGCAGTGCACGTCAAACACGCCGTCAAAAGACGATTCCAAATCACTGCTACCATATAATTAAATTTCACTTAATTCTTCATTTTACATCGTGTAAAAACCACCATCCACTTGAATTGTTTGCCACTGCTCGGCTGCATATATGTAGGTATGTAGCTGCACTCCCAGTTGCGCTACTCTCCAAGACTGAGCTTAGGCTTCACCATGGGCGACAGCGAACGACAACCCATTCAGAGGACGACACATAATAAGAAACAGTTCGCTAGAATAAGCGCATTCGCATTAGTAACGAGTGAAAAAAAAACGAACGAAGGAAGGAAAATTTGCATGCAATTAAAAGCTGCATCCCCCCGGTTCCGGAAGTTGGGTTGGAAGTTTGCCAGCAACGATTATTTCTTTTGCTCTTTACCAGTTCTCTGTGTTTTTTACAAGAATTACAATTGTGTCGCTCTTCCACAGTTTATGGGGAAACAGAGCTGCAAGTGTAATTTTGTGACGCTAGCTGAAGCATCGATCGTAACGATCGTAACTTAAAATTTAAGCTAAGGAATTGGTCGAAAAACAGTTTTTGGAAACTTTCAAGTTGAAATGAATATTGATGGCACTTGAACCGATTTCTTTTAGTGTGTATGAAACGGTTTTCGATATCTTAAATGTCGCAATTGGAGCCGATTCAAAAAAAAAGCTTTCCATTGGAATTTTCCTGGAAGAAACGGGTTCACAGATAACTCTTTCTTCTATTGTATAGAACTTCTGTTTTTCATTCAATCCAGCGTGACAATGATTCAAATGCGAAACATACACTTGAATGCACAACAAAAACCGACATAATCCAGGCCTATACATCCACTTATAATTCCGTTTGTTAGCACAGCGAACCATCAGCTCATCCTGGCTTGTCTTCTGTTGTCCTCTGAGCGTCCACTGATGTCACCAGGAAAGGAGAATAAAAAACTAGAGGATATCTGTCATCATTCTTGTATGGAGCGCACAAACACACGCCACCTCAAAGGACGTAAGTGTCGATAGATTCTGGAAGCTCCACTCTTTGAATATGCAGAACTCGTGTAGCAAAAACTACAACAGACAGCAACGACATTCCAAAGGACGACATCAGCAGATCAACGCCAGCAGCACAACGACGGCGATGTTGCATTGCAATGCATATCCCTCGTAGAGCAGTGCTATAGGGGAAAGAAGGGCATAACGCCCCGGCTAAGCATATGAGGTCATAAACCTCAAATTATGCCTCTTTTAAGGACGTATTCTGCTGTGAAGAGCAGTTTACTCCTTTACCTAAGAGACTTCAACTTTTGACTCGCGTGCCCGCAAAATTTCCCATTCAAATAAACAATTCAAAAAGTGTCATTTTTTAGGTGCCGGGAATTTGCAGGGGGCAAAACGCCCGCTGGCATTTCCCGCTTTGACTTGTTGTGAAATACCAAAGGGCTCCATCGAACTCTTCCCAGCGGCAAATGGAGGAGTAGGAGGCGCGTGGTGGTTTAATGGCTTGATTCCATATAATTAACGCACAATGTCTTAATTTAGGTGCGCTGCAAATTAGTGAATCTTCCCAAATGAGGAAAATCATCGTTTTTAACGCCTTTCTTTCGACAATAGCAGCCGTTCTTGGGCTTAACCTGCTCAGTTTTAGTTCTAGTTTGCTTGTATCTAACGAAAACCTCCACAATATGATGAAATCGCGTGAAGGCGTTTTGCCCCCGGGGTGCGTTATGCCCGCAGTTCCCCTACCACTTTCACTTCAATCGCATTAATAGCGTAAAGGGGAATTCCGTAATGGGTAAAGTGGCTGTAGTTTATTTTTTCTGTCTTTCAACAGGACATGTAGCGATTTAGATTGCTTGCATTTACTGTGCTTTTTGGTTTGTTCTTTTATACCAGCACCAGCGAGTGGGTATGTTGACATGGTAAATGGAATTGTTGGTCGCTCGGATGACAGCTATCATTTTGCTGTATGAAATATTCCAGTTTTTGAATTTTATCACGTCTGTTTTGTTCTTTAGAAAAAGGAGGTATATCAGAAGCAAACAACGATTTGCTACGACTCATTGGTTTCGCCGTTTTCAAGAATATGGTCATTTATTACAGTATGAAAGTATTATTGTTACACTTGAAGATCAGAAGAATAATTCAAAAACATTGCACAATGGTCCACGTACCAGATTCACGAGGAAAGATGCATTCATCGTCTTCAATTGATTTTTCACATAAATATGGCCTTGAACAAATTTGTTCCTTTTAATAAGGCCCTCTTTCCAATGTACATGAAAATTGGGGTGGACGATATTTTCAAAGAAATTGGAAACCAAACTTGTTTTATTTGCAAGAACAACTACATATAGGGTAGAAGCTTCAGTTTTGGCCAGCCCGGAGTTTTGGCCATAGTGCGGTATTCAGCCTGTTACTATCTAAATCGGTATAAATTTATTTTTTACTAGTAGATTCTAATATAATATGATGATTACATCTGTGAAAACCATACATTTTGATTAAAAACTGGAAGAAAAAAAAAATTTCCTTAAAATATCTGCTCCCATATATCTATTTCGGCCAGGGTGCTTCTAATTTGGCCACTCCCATAAGAAATACAGATGATTGGCCAAAATAGAAACCAAAGCTGAGAATATGGCCAAAACTGCGGCAATGCTTCTATTTTGGCCAGTGCCACTTTTAATACAAAAATCAAGTATTAGCTTGATTTCTGCATTCTTCTAATAAAGTATAGATCGAAACCTTTCATTTGACATATTGGTAGTTCTCATTGGATTATTGGTTATTTTTATAAAAATGATTTCCCTTAGACTGGCCAAAACTGGTACCCGCACCCTATATACATTCCTCGGAAAATTTGAAGATCTATCAATTTTGAGCAAGAGATATTTTGCTGAGTTATATTGGTATGGTTATATTGGTTTTTCGTGGTTTGAAACTTTTTCAGTTTTAAATGCTCATCAAAGTCACCCAAGAAACACTTGTAGCAGTGCTGTAATGGTTTATTACAGCACTGATTTACGTTGCGTAATGAACCATTACAGCACTGTTTTTAGTTTTGATCAACTTTTTGATGCCGTCTGGACGCAGGTTTGAAAAATTGTGACAACTGCACAGTATAACCTGATATGATCAAACTGTCTTAAACATGGATGGCTATGAACATCAGTGAGCAGTTGGATGAAAAAGTTTCGTTAAAAACTATCCTCAAGTGGTAATTTATAAAATTTCAAAAACGTTTTATGCAACTCGGTGCAGAACTCAATTTTTACAGCACTCGTCGTAATTATCCAACTCGGCAGGCCTCGTTGAATAAATGTAAGATTCGTGCTGTAAAAATCTTCACTCTGCACCTTGTAGTGTAAATTACTATTCCAACATTCAAAAGAGGACATATTGTTATATAACATATAGAAAAATTAGAGGGGCGTTATTTTTGCAACACAAGAAAAAAATAGTAGACAAGTGCATATTTTTCAATATTTCATCAATATGTATTGAACGGAATGACGTACACACTTGTTTTGGATTTAAAAGTTCGGTATTTTTTTCGACTGAATTTGAACTATAAACCATGAAATTGGCGACTTATCAGTAAATATAATAGAGTTAATAAACTATAGAGGACGAATGTCGCTGCTGTTCCCTTTGTTCTCGTTCGGAAACATGTCGGGTATCTATCTGTCAAACTGCATACTTTTTCGCTTTGACACTTATAGCCCAGCCTATCTCCGCCAGCAAGAGATGTTTCGGCAGCGACGCCAGCGACATTCGTCCTCTATAGTTTATTAACTCTATTGTAAATATTTGCTCTTTAAAGGAAGCACGACACAAAACAACGGCTAGCGTGCAACGCCCAGTGGCACACCCGAAAAATTTTCCTGACAGCTACACCGGGAATGCTTGGTGACACTATCCGCACGACCACGAAGCCACAAATTTTACCACATTGTGTTATTACACATTGTTTCGTTTTGTTGTGAAAAACTGACTTCAATAGAAATGCTGTAATCAAGCTTCTCGTACATGTGAATTAGAATATTCACAGCTCGTCATGAAACACATCAACTCACTCACTTTTAAACCCCCTCACTTACTAACACACCACAGGCACAAATTTCCCGAATGGAGGAGAACGTGCCTCTAGAGCCGACCTACTGATACTAACACACCTACTTTGCACCTACTCGTCAATCCACTAATTCACAAGCTCACCTTACAAAATTTATTCATCCACTCATCTAGTCATTTAGTTTCTAATTCACTAATTCACACTCACTCAAAAACTCACTCACCGACTCACTTACTCAAGCCCGTCAACAAGGCAGGGGCTTTGGGGCTTAAACCTCTTCCATTTCCGATTTACCAAATCACTGACACATCAACTTACTAACTCACCATTTCACTCGCCAACTCACACATTTTTCAACTCACTAACTCATAGACTCACTCACTCGTCTACTCACTATCTCATCCCTTTCACTGAAAAACTCATTCACCAACCCACTAACTTAGCATTAGCATTAGCAATAATCAAGTCGCACAAATTCGTAGGTGGTACAGCCCTGGATCGCTGTTATGAGGGTTGCATTCTTCCTGACCGTTACCAAAGTACAAAGATCTGGGACTAATCTCTGACTCTTAGACATGGTTGACGCAATCCTCCAACGGTCGAGTGCTGTCCTGGCCACTTCCTTGCGACAGCTGAGGGATGGCAAAGGAAGATTAGTTGGACACCTATGAAAGTACATAGAGACCTCTAAATTCTTTCAGGCCTAGGCGTCACGGGAATTCGGGTGTTACTCATTCACCAACCCACTAACTTGTTCAAAAACTACCATTCTCGTGAACTGGGTTTTATCTGAAAGTCTCGGCGTTTGTTTTTCGTTGTGCAAAAGGTCGATGGATAAGTACGAATCAATTAACTCACTAACCAATTCACGGCATTCTTGAAAATTGTACAACAAAAAATAGGCTACTTTCATTTTGAAACACGCTTTTTGTGTGCGAGTTTATTTTAAATTTGATCTTATCTGAATGCTGCAAGTGTCCTCTTTAATATGCCGAAAAATATCTAGGCGATTATCAAACCATGCCCTTGCCAACTCACTAAATCAATCAAGCATCTAAAAAAAATGAAATAAGAAAAACTAACCAACTCCCTAATCATCACTCTTACCAACTCGCTCATACTCTCAGCTTTTTCACATCCGATAACAAATACCAGTGATTTTATTCAACACTTAACGTCATCGCATATTATATCGGCTTCGTCATGGTACACGATGATTAAGCCACTTGATTATAACTTTAGTTAAATTGAATATACACTATGTTTGCTTTATGTGCTCGCTGTGCATAGCAGTCATCTGTAACGAAGAAGCGACAGGTACTTTTATTTAGTTGAAACTAATAGTTGCGAAGAAGCCGCAGTTTTCATTCAAGTGCAAAGCAAGTTCTGTTCCAGTTGAAACGTAACGCCAACATAAAATAATAGCATTTACTATGCAGTATTGAAATATGCATGCTATTATGTGAAGTAAATAACTAAAAAAGTCTAATGCATCAATTTAGCGTATGAATTTTATAGTGGGACTGTTGTGCGTAGAAATTCGACAGTGGCACAATTTGACTTGACATGCTTTTCATTGAGTCTTCGAGCAAAGTAGGGTATATATACCATACCTTGGCCTAATATGCAAGCTGTTGACTATAACTCGTGAATTAATAGCACTAGAAATGATATGTTGACCCTATCACGCACTCTAGGCAATGTATGTTTCACCACGGGGAAGTAAACTAACGTAAATACTGAAGAACTATCTTAATTGCGTTGAAAATATGCGATGCGATGATGTAATGTTGGTCTACAGTACAAAAGTTGGATACAAGGTTTTTTTTTATTCTTAACCACTTAACCTAATTTGAAGCTCTTCTGTCCACTATGGCACTACGTGAGCGATTCCGATTGGCAGTTGCACTTGTACTTTGTATTGCACAGCGCCTAAATGTTATCTATTCTAATTCTTCTATATCGAACTGGTGCCCCTGTGCTGCCTTCACTTTTCTACCATGTCCACTGTAGAATGTCGAGCACGATGTAGCTGTTGTGTGGCTGTTGTTCCTTTTCTAGTCCAATTGGGGGTTGTCCATTATGAGTTGCGGTTTGCCAGTATGCAAATTTCCGGGTCCGTTAGAGTATGTGCTCAGAAGAGGGTCAGTGTCAGCCGCTCTCGGTGGGAAGAGCAACTGACGAAAAATGGCAAGTGCCGGGGCTGGGATCGAACCAATGACCATCCGCTTATGAAGTGAATGTGTAGCTACTGCGCCACGGGCCCGACAAGATACAACGTTGGGCTATTGCTTTCCGAGCGCTAGAACCACTTATTCTCTATTTTTTCAATATTTCTGCTGAAGTATTATCACTGTTTGTAAACCAATCTTACTGACGGCTGACAACAACGTGAGTCGTGAAATTCGAAGGCGCATCATCAGCGGAAGTCGGGCCTACTACGGACTCCAGAAGAAGCTGCAGTCTAAAAAGATTCAGCCACGCACCAAATGCGTCATGTACAAAACGCTAACAAGACCGTCGTTTCTCTACGGACACGAGACATCGACCATGCTCGAGGAGGACCTGCAAGCACTCGAAGTTTTCGAGCGAAGCGTGCTAAGGACGATCTTCGGCGGTGTGCAGGAGAACGGTGTGTGGCGGAGAAGGATGAACCACGTGCTCGCTGCACTTTACGGCGAACCCAGCATCCAGAAGGTGCCCAAAGCCGGAAGGATACGGTGGGCAGGACATGTTGCAAGTATGCCAGACAACAAACCTGCAAAGTTGGTGTTCGCAACACATCTGTGTATTATGGAGAAAATCGCGACTTCGAAGTTGCAGAATGTGCGTGAAGGCTTACGTGAGAAAACACAAGAGGGAAATATTAACTCCAATGGCGCTGTAGACACTTTTCCCGAGTAGAGGAAAAGAGCTCAATAATAGCATATTTTGATATGGAGATCAAAAAGTGATATGGGCTTGATTGACATAAGAGATAAAAGATCTAAAAATAAAATCAAAAATTTACTCTTGGAACATCATCATCAAATCATATTTAGATTTTGTAAGATCTAACCAATAGCAGCGAGCTATTCGAATGATCTTGAAACATCAAATTTTGATATTGTTCAGATGTTCCAGGAACATTTTTCAGATATTATTTTCTGATCTTTTATCTCTTATATCAATCAAACCAGTATCATGTTTTGATCGTCAGTATTTTACCTCTACCCGGGTTCTTATTCAATTATTTTAATAACTTTGGTTGCAATAATTTACTATTTTCAAGTGTCCATCTTGTAGAGGACTTTTTGATATTGTAAACAAAATTAACTTGACACTTCTAGTACCGCTGCTGACGCTGTAAGGGCGTGGCAAACTAGATGTTAGTCACACGAACAGTGGAGCATTGTCCGTACCTCGGTTTGCACAATTAATTTTCGCTCCGCAAAAAAAATGCTGTCGAAGCATCCCGTGCTTCCATTCGAACCCGATGCCAGAGCCTACACTATATAGTTGTTTCTTATATATTACGGTCTGTCTCGACAGACACCCGGAAGCAGACACACATTTCTTTCTGTGTCGGGCCTGCAGCTGTGAAGAAAATTCATCTTCCTCCTTTCCGGAACAACCTGTGATGAAAATATGGCCAACCTCTTGAAATCCTAAAGCTTAGAGCATACAGCAGATATTACAGCAGTAGGTATAGTAACGGGCACACAAAACAATAAAATGCATGACGGGCTTTCGACGGGAGCTCCCGCAGTGCTAATTTGGTACACTGAAATAAATTTTGTTGTTGTTTCCACCGAATCCATGGTAAAATTAAGAACTGTACCAACAATTTTCAACCAAATGCAAAATTCTGTTAATTGTACTGAAACATTGTCAATATTATCATGCGTGAAGTACCATTGACTAAAAACATTCTTGATATTACTATTTTGACATTGTATTTTTGACCATGTTTATCTAAGACGCGCAACATTCAAGTCTACATGGTCGAAATTACAATGCCCAAATAGTAGAACCAAGAATGTTTTTAGTCAACAGTAATACACGCATGGTAATATTGACAATGTTTCAGTACAATTAACAGAATTTTGCATTCGGTTGAAAATTGTTGGTACAGTTCTTAATTCTACCATGGATTCGGTGGAAACGACAACAAAATTTATTTCAGTGTAGCCTACCTCTATAAAACTGTGGACTTTGCCAAACGGACGACACGCTTGGAATAAACCATACAGAGTTGGGATTTCTGGGGAATATCAATGGTTTAATGTGAAACATCAAGAAATCCCAATGCAATTTTGCATACAAACTTTAGGGGCACAAATTGGACGAACAAAGCATCGCACTTGTTTATCCTGGCTTTGCTCACTTGCAAAAAGAAGTAGCTTTTCCAAATCGAGCGCATTTGTTAACGATTTTTTAAGATGGGTGCTCTTGGAAACGGTAGTAGGGGTCCAATGTGATGAGTCACATCACATCGGCCATTGTGGCAGCCATATTTATATCCTCTGATGTTTCTCCTAAAAAGCTTATACAAACTTTTTGGGCAAATAAATAAAAATTGTCGATATTTTCATCATTTGCCAACGCTTTCAAACAATCTGCTCTACAACAATGTTTTGACTATTATTGACCAATATTGTGCATAATATTTAACAATGTCGAGAACTATTGCAACAGTGGCCAAGGAGTGTTAACAGGGGAAGCAAAGGAAGGTCACAGGTACGTTTTTGGATGTTCCCGAAGGTCTCATCCTAATGTGCGTTACATGGGGTCCTAGTGGGTCTTAAGGGGCTTTCGGAGTCATCCAGGAGGCCATAGAGCATTTTATCAGAAGCGTTGCGGAGGCGTTTGTAGGGGTTTTGGTTTAGGGAGATTTTTAGAGGCAGGATGTTTCAGACCATTTTCGGCGGGATTCAGAGGCGTTACAGAAGCGTTTCGGGGGTTTCGGAGCTTCCCAGGTGCGTTACATGGCGTCCGAAGGGCTTAAGGGGGATTTTTTAGGCATTTCCGGACGATTCAGACCATTTTCGGCGTGATTCAAATATCGCACTAAATTAGATTCTGATACTTTTTATTGTCAAAATTTGGCGTAATGCTCTACAGAATAGCTTCCAGGGAAATTTTGTAAAGAATTTCGAGGGAATCCTAATATTATTATGTTTACAGAATAGACTGATGAAGAGTTCATGCAGTGCTGAGCCTTATAAGTGACCCATTTTGCCCTATTTCACCCTATTTTTTTTTTTTGTTTTAATGCATATATGCCAGTAACTTCAGTTCATTCAGTTTTACTTGTAAATGAATGAAGAAATTTCATGCTACTATATCTTCAAAATAGAATGACAATGACATCATGCTATGCTTAATTGGAGTATATTGCCCCATTTCACCCTATATTAGTAATATTAGTGTATAAAACGTATATAGCTTCAAATGCTGCAATAATTCAAGTTTATGATTGGACAAGTAATATGTAATCAGCTTTACAACATTAAATAATGAAAGAGTCATGCTGTCACATGTCTTAGTAATGGCCCATTCTACCCCATTTCACCCTATCTAAGTTATTTCGCAAACAGATCTCTATAAATTAGTTTTGAAGAATTTT
Organism: Aedes albopictus; assembly: GCF_035046485.1. Taxonomy (NCBI): domain Eukaryota; kingdom Metazoa; phylum Arthropoda; class Insecta; order Diptera; family Culicidae; genus Aedes; species Aedes albopictus. Next base: position 408,067,396 of record NC_085137.1, read on the forward strand.
TACAAAGTAATTGTTATTTGAATTGGATGGCAGTGATGAAATGGGGAACTAATAGGGCAAGAAATACTTTAAGTACATTTTACACTACTTTACTCTATATTTACAAATTTAATCAAAATATCCCCCTAAATCCCATGCTGATAATTTTTATACAGTATCGTACAAGCTGGATGTTTTTATCTTTTTATCCGTGGGAATGCTAACAGGAATTCCGAAGGAAACCTGGCAATAATCCTGACAGGAATTCCAGCGAAAATCCTGACAGGAGTTCCAAGGAAGTCAGGATAGGAATTTCAGTGCAATTCCGACAGGAATTCCACGGGATTCTTGACAATAATTCCAGCAGAATTCTGGCAGAAATTCTAGCGGTATCCTGGCAGGACTTCTAGCAGAAACCAGAAAGGAATTCCAGACGGTTTCTAGCAGGGATTCAAGGGAAATTCTGACAGAGATTCCAATTTAAATCCTGGCAAGGAAACCAGTTGAAACCCCGACAGGGTTCTCAGTGGGAATTCATTCTGGATTTTCCAGAAATCTTTGTCAAGATTCACTGTAGGATTCACCTGGAATCCCTGTCAAGATTCCCTTGGAATTCCGAAGAAATACTGAGAAGGAATCATGGAAACTCTGTGACGTATTCCGGAGGAATCCTGACAGGGATTCAGGGGGAATCCTGACAGAAATTCCGCGGGACACTGACAAGCATTTCAAGAAAATCCTGACAGGCATGCCAGGGGAAATCTTGGTAGAAATTGCAAAACAATCTTGACATGTATTGCTAGAGAACCGTAACAGGGATAACAGGGGAAAACGAAAAAAAAAATCCGGAGGAATACCGGAGAAATCCTAGCAGAAAATCTGAGGGAAACCTAACAAGAATTCTGGAGGAATCCTAAAAGGATTTCCGGAGAAATTCTGAGAAGAATTCTAAGAAAATTTTGAAAGAGATTCCGAAGGAAACCTGGCAAGGCTTTCAGGGAAATCCTCAAAGCGATTCCAGGGGAATACTGACAGGAAATCCAGGGGAAACCAGACAGGCAATCCAGGGGAACTCTGACAGAGAATCCAGAAGAATCCTAATATGGAATCCAGGAGAATAATGATAGTGACTCCAGAAGAATCTGGACGGGGATTCCAGGTGAATCTTTCAGGGGTTCTTGACAGGGATGTCTGGGAAATCCAGAATGGATTCCCACTGAAATCTTGGTCATGATTTCCACTAGAATCCTTGCTAGGATTTAAAATGGAATCTCTGTCAGGATTTCCCTTGAATCCCTGCCAGAAATCGTCTGGAATTGCTGTGTGGTTTCTGCTAGAATTTCTGCCAGGATACCGGTAGAATTTCTACCATGATTCTGCTATGATTATTGTAAATAATCCCGTGGAATTCCTGTCAGAATTCCACTGAAATTCCTGTCCTGACTTACTTGGAACTCCTGTCTGGATTTTCCCTGGAATTCCTGTCAGGATTATTGCCAGGCTTCCATTGAAATTCCTGTTAGCATTCCCATGGATAAAAAGATAAAAACATCCAGCTTGTTCATTACTATACAAAAATCATCATCAAAATGGGATTTAGGGGGATTTTTTCATTAAAATTATAAATATAGAGTAAAGTAGTGTAAATGTACTATTTCTTGCCCTATTAGTTCCCCATTTCATCACTGCCATCCAATTCAGATAACGTCAAATTTGCCGATTACTTTCTAAAAATTCTATAAAACTAATTTATAGAGATCTCTCTCTCTCTCTCTCTCTTCTTGGCGTAACGTCCTCATTGGGACAAAGCCTGCATCTCAGCTTAGTGTTCTATGAGCACTTCCACAGTTATTAACTGAGAGCTTCCTATGCCAATGACCATTTTGCATGCGTATATCGTGTGGCAGGCACGAAGATACTCTATGCCCAAGGAAGTCAGGGAAATGTCCTTTACGAAAAGATCCTGGACCGACCGGGAATCGAACCCGTTACCCTCAGCATGGTCATGCTGAATACCCGTGCGTTTACCGCCTCGGCTATATGGGCCCTAATTTATAGAGATCTGTTTGCGAAATAACTAAGACAGGGTGAAATGGGGTAAAATGGGCCATTACTAAGACATGGCTCCATCATTATTCAATGTTGTAGAGATTTCATATTACTTGTCCAATCATAAACTTAAATTATTGCAGCATTTGAAGCTATATACGTTATATACACTAATATTACTATTATAGGGTGAAATGAGGTAATATACACCAGTCAAGCATAGCATGATGTCATTGTCATTCTATTTTAAAGATATAGTAGCATGAAATTTCTTCATTCATGTACAAGAAAAACTGAATGATCTGAAGTTACAGGCATATGTGCATTAAAACAAAAAAAATGTACGGTGAAATAGGGCAAAATGGGTCACTTATAAGGCTCAGCACTGCATGAACTCTTCATCAGTCTATTCTGTAAACACTGAGTGTCGCGGACTGACTCAATATGCTCTCTCATCGGGAGCCAAACATTGAAGATGGAGGTTATGTTAAGCCTTGTTGAACCTATGTGATTGATTGAAGAGTATTGTTATCTAGGTGCTGCGGATATAATCAAAACTATTGTCACGATATCTTCATTTGCCGTTGCCAAGCAGTTGGAAAGCAAGGAGAAGGATAAACATTGTTTTGAGCCCATTTTAGCTAATTTTTTAACAACTATCCATCAAAATTTCCATCGCGAATGGAAAATAATAAACTTTGAACACGAGAACAAAATCGGAATAATGGTGGATTGATAATGTTTACCATTTCCGAACAGCGTCGCGACGGCGTGTTTGACAACCGCGCTGAGAGAGGTGGTTGCAAGAAAATTGAACGCTCGTGCGTGTTCACAAGCTGTGTACCGGAAGTGTGTAAGTGTGTGTTAGCTAGCTTGAAAAATAAAACCGTTTCTATTCGCACCACCTAGTGTAAACATAATAATATTAGGATTCCCCCGGGGGTCTCCAGTTAGCCTAGTGATTAAGGCTATGGATCGCCAATCCGGAGACGGCGGGTTCGATTCCCGTTCCGGTCGGGAAAATTTTCTCGATTCCCTGGGCATAGTGTATCATTGTACTTGCCACACAATATACAAATTCATGCAATGGCAGGCAAAGGAAGCCCTTCAATTAATAACTGTGGAAATGCTCAAAGAACACTAAGTTGAAGCGAGGCAGGCCAAGTCCCAGTGGGAACGTAGAGCCATAAAGAAGAAGAAGAAGGATTCCCCTGGAATTCTTTACAAATTTTCCCTGGAAGCTAATACGCCAAATTTGAACAATACTATATAAAAATAATCAGAGTCTGATTTAGAGCGATACTTTCACTAAAATTGTAAATGTAGGATGGAATAGGGTAAAATGGGACACTTTTTGAACTCAGCACTGCATTCCATCACCACCATCCAATTCTGTAAACATAAAAACATCAATGTTGTACTTCTCTTTACATAAAAAACATCAGAATCGGATTTAGGGGAATATTTTCATTTTAATTATAAATATAGGGTAAAGTAGGGTTAAATGGACTATTTTTTGAACTCAGCACCGCATGCCATCACTATTATTGAATTCAATATAGACGATAATATAAAATTTGTCGATTAGTTAGTAAAATATTCTGCAGCAAAATGAATTAAAGAGATCTGTTTGCGGTATAGCTTATATAGGGTGAAATGAGGTAAAATGGACCATTTCTCAGACTTGTCACAGCATGACCCCATCATCATTCAATACTGTAGAGCTGGTTACATCTTAATTGGGTTGTTTAGCGAATTAAATATTGCAATTTTCTTTAGCTTAATCGAAAGAGCTCATTTTCCTGAGTCTACGGTGATTTTATTGCGTTCCAATTCCTTTGTTTTGATGGTTAAATAAACAAAACCTTTTTAATTTCCGTGGATAGAATGACAGTTCAATCGATAAAGTGACAGTTCGCCCCTAACAAAAAAATTTCCCCATACAAACTTTAAATGCATTTTAAAAATAGTTCCCGGGCACCAAAAATGATGAAATTTTTGATTTCGACTAACTTTTGGAAGGAGATTCCGATTATGCAATAATCTGGATACCCCTAAAGAACCCAATTGTCCAATTAAAAGCTAAAATTATTACAGCAATTGAAGATATAGACGTTATATTCATCAATATTACTAATATAGGGTGAAATGGGGTAAAATATGCCACTTCTTGGACTGCGCATAGCATGATGACATCGTCATTCAATTTTGTAGATATAATAGCATGAAATTTCTTCATTCATGTACAAAAAAATCTGAATTAATTGAAATTACAGCCATACATTCATTTAAACCAGTGTACGCAGAATATGGCACCACAAGCGAAAAATAGGCAACAGGGAAGGCACGGCATCAACGCTTTGTTTTTTCGTTAGCAGATAATGACAAAATCGCTCCCGAGTTTGTTCACAACAAAAACGGTAGGAATATTTGTCTCGTTCTATTCATATCGTGATTTTCGCATTGTTTTACTACTGAACCTCGACTTTGAGCATGGCAAGAGTCTTAATTCGTCCAAATGCTCATGAATTCGATGATGTGGGTCAAAAATTTCAGCAGAAAAGCCGAAATATCGGCACACGCAAGGCAAGCGATGTTTGTTTTATTGCTCTCATTGCTTGACATGCGTTTGTTGCGGAGCGCCTTTGTTACCAACATGCACCGCTTAGGACAAAGCGTTTGTTTTTCGACATGATCCGTTTTTCGTACCCTGATTTAAACAATAAATATAGGGTGAAATAGGACAAAATGGGTTACTTATAAGGCTCAGCACTGCATGAACTCTTTATCAGTCTATTCTGTAAACATAATATTAGCCTATTCGCCAATTTATATACAAAAAAAAATCAGCGGCGTGTAGAGTTATGGAAGTATACCCATTGAAAACGGCTGAAGCTCAAGCAAAGAAGACGATGCAGGCGTTTTCCATCTTGGACGCAATCGGTCGGCCGTGGACTAACCACCTTGGACGGCCGAGAGGGGAAAGCTGCTTAACGTTTAGGGCATTCGGCCCGAGCTATTCGTCCTCCTATGAGGACTCACGATCATTTGCGGTTAGGCGCGGGAACCGTTCCCAGTTCCGCGGGCTGAGCCGTGTGCTGGACGGGGACCTACACACTTAAAACTGATTCTCGAGCTAGGCAGAAATATTTGCTGTTTCATAACGGCAATTCATAATTTTGCTGACATTTCGGCAAACAAAATGTTTTTGACGAGATTGTTTAAAATATTTTACCGGAATAACGGAAAACTGCTTGAAAAATTGGAAAAGTGACAGCATTTTTGGCTGATTCTGGCAGTGATCGCGGATTTTGCCGAAATCAGTAAACGAGATTACCGAGATATCAGTAATTATGTCATCCTTTGCTGAGTTTCAGTAATCCAACTGTCATTTTTGCAGCCACCATGTTTTGGCAAAAGAAAAACAAATCAGCGGTGGTGTTTGGTGCTGAAGGCACATGAAGTGCATTTTTTAAACGAAGTCGAAAGGTGTAAGAATAAAAGACACTCTGTAAGTAAACTATTGCTAATTTGCTTCATATTCAATGTATTCTAGAATCGCAGTAACGCCTATGTGCCGCTGTTTGTCAAGGAGCCGTTAGTCTTTGAGTACACTGAAATAAATTTTGTTGTGAAAACTACCGATTCCATAGTAAAATTACTAACCGTACCTATGATTCCCAACCGACAACAAAATCTGTTAAGGTAACTGAAATATGCTTGAAATTACAATGCATTGTAGTAAATTCAACTAAAAGCGTAGTCGTCTCAACAACAAAACATTGTTAATTTTTCCCGGACACGCATTTTACAACACAGTGTGGTTAAAAATACAATGCTCATTTGTTAAATTAAGATTATTTTTAGTAATGTTAACTGCACTGCTAGTTAAGTTGACAGTGTTTTAGTAGAATTAACTGGAAATTGTTGTCGGTTGAGAATCATAGGTACGGTTAGTAATTTTACTATGGAATCGGTAGTTTCCACAATAAAATTTATTTCAGTGTAGCATTTCAACACATGAACCAAAATGAAAGGAGGAACCCTGAGAGGAATGAATGCTTGCGGCAACAAACTCGATATTTTTCATAATTTTATGGGCCAATGTAAAAATAAATGTTCGAGAATACAATTTGTTTTTTTGTGGTTTCATATAGAATAAGACTTGGGCTAAGAAATCTGAATTTTATTTATTTTTTATTAGGCTGATACAAATTTCGATTTTCTCTTATGTCACCGCCCCCCTGGAAAATTTTGGTCGAAATTCAACATTTTGAGGGGGGACACCAATAAATTATTCAAGAAATTTTAAAATTTTAAGGTGAAATTAGAGTTGCACAGAAAATTCCTTAACAAATCCGATGAGTTTATACAGGGGTTACTCAAAATAACTGGGACAGGTAAAATTTTCACTTTTCAAAAAATGTTCAACTCGCTGTAACTTTTCGAAAAGTGCATCAAATGTTCTCAATTTTTTACTGTAAGTTCATCAACTAGTTGTGTATAAGTAGTCCAATTTTGGAGAACATCGGACCATTGTCCACGGAGTTATAAAGATTCTAGAAAAAGGTAAAATTTTCCGATAGCCAACTTTGAGCTGTTATATCTCCGGATTCAATGAACCGAATGCAATGAAATTTTGACCATTCATGACTGGTATAATGAGCTATGAAAAACCTTTGACTTAACTTAAAATTCTTAACACGGAAGAAAATTATAACGATTAGATTATTTTTCTAATAAAACACCAAATTATCCAAAACTTCAACATCGTTTCAAAATTCAAGATGCAAGTTATAGTTCAATTAATTTCCCTCTAAATGACTTATATATAAATGTGTTTTGAAGGAAAGTTACAACATAGCCGCTAATAAATTGAGAAAGTAATGGGATGCATATAAGAAATTGATGAATTTACTAAAAAATCGTGAAATGAATGAAATCGTTATAACTTTTTCTCTTGTTAAAAATTTAAAGTTAAGTTAAACGTTTTTAAGAGTTCATCATATAAGTCATGAATGGTCAAAATTTCATTGCAATCAGTTCATTGAATCCGGAGATATAAAAGCTCAAAATTGGCTATCGAATAATTATACCCTTTTCAAGAATCTTTATATCTTCGTGAAGAATAGCCCGATCTTTTTCAAATTTGAACCACTGATACACAACTAGTTGATGAACTTACAGTAAAAATTTGAGAATATTTGATGCCCTTTTCAAAAAGTTACAGCGAGTTGAACATTTTTTGAAAAGTGTAAATTTTACCTGTCCCAGTTATTTTGAGTATCCCCTGTAGATTTTGCCGAATTGTTTGGGTATTTCTTCGTCAAATACATTTATTATTTATTGTCCTCCCCCTTAGCGAGCAAACGAGTATTGTGACAAAAGAAGAAAATGGGATTTGTTACGGCCTTATTTTCAAATGAAAACAAAAAATATGCCGAGATTCAGCAAATCCATTTATGCTGGCAAATGATTTTGCCGAGCATCAGTTAATGTATTTGCTGAGAATCTCGGTAAAATATCACTAGCTGTCAATTTTGTGATTGCCGAAGTCCCGGCAAATTCAATTTTTGCCGAGCTGTTTGCCGAGCAGTCGGCGGTGCCAATCTCGGCAATTGGTTTGCCGAGATTCGGCAAAAAAAACTTAGTGTGTAAAGGTCCGAACAAAGAGGTTCTATTGGACACGAAGGAATTAAAATTTGTTCCAAGAGTAATGCAGGTTAATTTCCAGTTGCCTGAGCGTTCAATAATCCCAAATTCCCACTCAGCTCTTGTTAAGGGAAGGAGGGGGGGGGGGGTTGCTCTTCGTTTACTCACTACTGCACAAAACTTTTCCTTAGCACACGGACGCATGATTAACAGTGGCCGAATTTGGGTAATGGCCGTTCTGTTTCATTTTTCCCACATTCCATCAACATTTCAGCCATCATTCTACATGCTATTTCGCTCGAAGTGCAATTTTCTGTTCCATATTTGATCATTGGTAGCGAGACAACACATTTACAGCGGCACATCCCTCACGCTTCTGTGGTACGTTCTGCTGTTTTTACACACACTTACAAACAACATAAAAACAAAAATCAACAATCTTGTAACCAAACGGTTACACTCGCTAACAGTGTTGTCGTTTGCTCCATTTCTTGCAACATAAACAACATAGTTATCCAAAGTTTTGCTCAAACAGCATCAAATTAGGCAAGGAATCATAATACCCACGCTTTTTGGACCATTTCATTGCAGAAACTGAGAATTGACCTTCTCACCATACTAAAATTCAGCTCATTACTACAAATCTAGTACTACACCGAACATGTCCCATTGACAGTGTTCATTTTGCCCCGAATCGACTACAACAGGGGTTCTCAAACTTTTTCAGCTTGCGACCCACTTTTGATTTTTGCATAATTTGGCGACCCATCAGCAGGCATTTTCATAAATACGTTTTTTTTTTCTTGCATATTTGTACTGACTTTTTAATTTTGTTCACTTTCATTTGGTTCTGATAAACTTATGTTACGTGAAGTTACATAACGTAAAGCTCTCAAGCAAAAAAAATGTATTTTTTTTATATTAAATTTATTTCTTTTTTATTTTTAAATGTCTAAATAGGGTTAAGACGCTCAAGTGTTCAGCTTCAGTAAACTCTTAGTCTAAAGAATTCGCGATAAGTTACCAAGTTTCAAATATATTTATGTAGCCCATGCAACCCTACAGAACTGGTTTTATGTGTTCTACCACACATTCTAAAAACAACCAAAAAACATAGAATTTATTCAAAGTCTTTGAAGATACGGAAGAAATTTTATACTTCTGCAGAACTTTCAAATCTACTTTAAAATGAAAGCTCGGATTCAAAATACTTATAGCGAGTGGGTGAACATTAAGTAAAGTTTTGAGATTTATAGTTCTGCTGGATGGTCAGATAAATACTCTTAAAATTTTAAGTCATATCCATCATATAAACACTTTTTATTTCTATTTTATTGAAATCAGTCTTCAGTTGTTCTGGTTTTCGTAAAAGTTCAGATTATAGACATTCAGCTAAATTTTACCGAAGTTTAGTTTTACTAAAGTTCAACAAAGGTAAGGTTGCTCCAGACTGAGACTCATACTACAACATTTGAAATAGAATTAAAGAGAAGCCGACTTTCTTGAAATAACTCTACCGATTCTCCAAGGGAGTGTTTGTAAATTAGAAAATGTCTAGCACTATTATTTAATATAAGTAATTCAAGACATTTAATAAAACATTCTCCACGTCTTCGTGACCCACCAAAAATCAGCCTGCGACCCACCAGTGGGTCGCGACCCATAGTTTGAGAAACGCTGGACTACAACATTAAAATTTCTACTTTGAGTAAATTCTGATCAAAAATAAAATACTTCATCTATTGCTAAATCTGCGTATACATGTAGATAAGGTAAAAATTCACTTGTTTTTATGTTGGACACACACAAACACTCGTAATACCTTATTAGCTGCTGCTTCGAAATTATAAGAATTTCACCATATGATAAACATATTTCAATTTTAGTGATATTTTGATTATTTTGGAGGAATATAAACGGTACTTGTGAAAAATAGAACAATGACTTGTTTCTTTACACTTTTGCATTAAAAGTTTAAAGAAACAAGTAAAACTCAACGGTTTCAGCAAAAACAGGGGTGTCCATTTCGCCCCGGATGTCCATTATGCCCCGATCTCCCCTATGACATATTCATATGAAATGCATGTAAAATTAATATGGCAACACTTACGAAAACGATCAAGTTTATGATGTCGATCTATAATGTAGTTCCCCATACAAAATAATTGTGTTGGATATATTTCGAAATTTGATAGCTTTTAATATGGAATCCTAAAAATGGCACAATTCCGCTTAACAAATGTCTAGGCAAATGTTCCATTTTTCTTGTATTTTACGGCCAAAAATTTTATAATGTTTCATCCGATTGGCTAATGCAAATTACTCAGTAGATCCTCAAAAAAAAAACATAAAATTATCACAGTTGCGAAAAACCATAAAAATATGCCGCTGCTAAACGAATATTTACCACTCCGACTAGAAGTTTCTGACAAAAATATATAATAATTCTAACTAACTCTGATATTTATAACTGTATTGTGTTATACTTCTGCTTAAATATTTGGTGTACATAAAATATTACAACACAATTATATCAAATTATGATATAAATGTGGTTTTATAACTCGTTATAATACACTTTAGTTATGATTCTTTGGCATTCATATAGTATTGATACAGAGTTTTATCGAATTATGATAGAAACTAGTTATTTTGGAGCCAAAATTTATATCACGTTTTGTTATTATTATGATCTGTTTTGTAACATGTGCATGTCCCATAAAATTAAAAATAAATATATAAATTATGTAAATTGTTTTGTGTTAGGAGTTAGGTCTAAAATTGTTAAATTTTCCGTTAAAACGCCCAATTTGCACACCGTCGTTGCATCATTCCCCCCACACGCACCCATAGAGTGCAATAAAAATTCAATTAGACGAAGAAAAGAGGGATAAAATTAGACGAGTTGGAGCGAGCCCCCATCCGGGACGGATCCCCGAGCGAAGAACCCGCGCTCTTTGGTTTGAGCTTAAGATGTGAACAGGTGTGTGCTCGAGTGCTCCTGAAGTTAATACCGCGAACCGAAAAAAGAGTCCCTGATTTCGGATGTGCTACAGATCGGCCGTCGTGGCCTTGTGAACCCGTGATCCTCTGCAATAAGTGGCCGCGGTAATTGCCCGTTGTAACAAAAAAAGGGGAAAGTGAGCCGTGAAATCGAAGTGATCCCTAGTCCCGACTCCGGTAATCCCACGTGGGTGTGTTCAGGCCCGGATTGTGGTTAGGCCTAGAGAACGAAGAAGGCCAGCAATCGGTAGATCGTGGATTGAGCCTGTGGTAGAGATCTAGGAAGAAACGTTTTACCGTCTATCCGTCGCGAGTGTGCGAAAAAAACCCCAAATCAAACGCCTATCCGAACCTCCGAAGAGAAGAAGTGATTCCCCGTCTCCAACCGGACAGATACGTCCGTGCGCGTAGTGGGTGCGATCCGACCAGCGAAGCGACGACCAACGACCAACGACGGTGTGGGCCATCGTAGCCCCCCCAAACTCACTCTCATCAGGCTAGGTGCCCCTGGGATGAGACTCAGGTAAGTCACATGCTCCTTATCTACTATTAAAGGCCAATAGCCTACTTACAGTTTACAACACAATAAGGGGTGATACACAAATTATGTCACGCAAAAATCGACCTTTTTCAACCCCCCCTCCCCCCTTTGTCACACTTTTTGTATGGAACCTCAATAAATTTTATAAGGGTCGTCACGCTCTGCAAACCCCCCCCCCTCCCCCCTAAAATCGTGACGTAATTTGTGTACGGCCCCTAAGTTATTTTCTTGAGTACACCAATGCATTTTTATTACAATTTTAGATATTTTAAGATCATCCTGCATCTAGTTTCTAGCATTATAAGTTATTGAAAAATTTTAGAACTTCATAACATAATATGTCGGAACTGTATAAGACACTCGGCCTTCCGTACCTGGGAAGAAAAGTCGGTTTTTCGAGCTGGGTGTAAGAAGGGTAAAAAGGGCTGTGATTCGAAAAATTGGATGGAAAAATATTCAGGTTAGTCGACAAATCCGAATATTCAATTCAAACGTGAAATCTATGCTGCTGTACGCCAGTGAAGCATGGCGTGTATCAGTGGAGAACACTCAACGGCTGCAGGTCATCATCAGCAGATGCATGGATGTCTGACAGTTGGATCTTTTTTCTGGGGCATTTTAGTTTAGTGCACTGTGCACAATTATATGTAATTTGAGATCGCAGTAAGTCGTGACGGCGGACGGTTGCATTTTTCGTGCGCGTGACGTTTTCACTTCGCTGAGAATTCGGCCAATAAAAAAGCTTCGTGCTGGTCAAGGTGCTGGTGATTCGGCATGGAAATTGTGCAATTAAAATATTTAGTGCTGAAATGCTAATTTAGCTAATACGCGAACGAAGTGCCAGTAGAGGACCTGGAGTGATTTTTGCGCGATAATTACTACGTAGCTAATCGGCCGGGCGCGGGCGCGTACTAGGGGGGATCGAAAGTGACGTCGGTGTGGGTTGATCGAGAAGCGTTTCAAGACTGCGGAAAAACTTCGCAACAATTGGAACAAAACCAAGGACAAATCATTCAGATGATCAAGAAATGAGGGTTTCAAATCTAGACGTTGATTATGCTGAGTTACCCTTGGTTTTCGTTAGTGAAGGTCAAATTTCATCATTGAAACCCGGTGAGAATATTCCATTTTTCACTTTACCATCCATTACACTCGAATATTCCAATAGTTCACTCTAAAACAGATTGTGTTGTTTCTTGCCACATATATATGCATCGGTGATAGCACAATCGACCCCATTCGGCATTGTATGATCCTCTAAATCGAAATCAATGAATTTTTAGTTGTGAATCAATATTATTTGTTTATATTTGTTCATTGATTGTTCATTAATGCTTCCACTTTTTAAAGGGTAGTTATCATTCGGGTTTGCCTAATGAATAAGGCCACAGTAATGCTTTTCAAGTTAATGCAACATATTCATCTAATTTCATTTGTCTCGAGATCGATGAAAATCGATAACTACAAAGCTTAAATGAATTATCGCTTGGGTTATCGTCACAAATATAAAGGCAGAATTATAAAAACTGAAATGTATGGATAATTGGTTTGATTTTTAAACTTTATAACTAAGGCTGACACAAATTTTGTTTTTCTCTTATGTCACCCATCCAAACCCCCATACCATTTAGGTGTAGCTATCTCTATATGAGAATTCCTACCAAATATTTATAACAAAATACTGTCTAAATTTCAGATTAAATTGTGGACACTTTTACCGATTCCATAATAGGCTCGGTTAATAATACAGGGTATTTAAACCAGTCGGGGAAGGGATCGTTATATTTTCTTCTCGTTTCAGAGAGCGAGCAATGGCGCTTAAACCTAGGCTTTCGAGCCAGGACATAAGGGGTTAATACCTTAAATACCTTTGTCCCATCCCAGGAAAAAGAGGAACCCCAACGGAGTGACATTAACTTTCTTAGCAAAGTCACTCCCAACGTTTTTGCTTCACATTTATTACACATACAAAACGGAGCGGCTGACGAGATGTCGCCGTTCCATAGTTCTGTTCAATTGTATTCAATAACGCTGCACAGTAGGCCTGGCCGCTTCAACACTTGTAATACATCTCCGATGCCTTGCAAGTATTGATAATGACAAGAAAAATGATAGAAGTAGTCGATACTATCATTTTCCAGGATTCTTTCAATGAATGGCTGTGTATGTGTAGACTAGACTAGACTAGACTAGACTGTGCACAATTATATGTAATTATTCTTGAGCGTGAAACCATTCAAAATCCAACACCGATCTTTCCCAATGTTCTTCTAACTGCAGCTTCCGTACAACAGTTCGTTAAGATTTATTGCCCAGTAGGTAGCCTAATAGTGTGTGGTGGCACATCGCGCCCAACCACCCGGCGTTGATGGCTTTTATGGCTTCAACTCGGATTTTAATTTACTGGCTGCTTTATTAATGCGAATGCGTCGTCGTTCGCCTCTTCCAGTTCAGCCAAAGTTACGGAAGCGACAATTTCTTGGTGTGCCCTTTTGTTCCGGGCAAAAACAAAGGCAGACTGTTTATTGTGCTTCCGGTGAAAAGGCAGGAAACTCCCTTGGTAAAAAGTGCAAGGAACTTGTTAGAAGCCATTCTTTCGGCAATTATGTCTGGAGGTGAGATTGGAGCAATTGAACGTCCGTGGCCGTCTTAAAGAAATAACTAAAAGCAGATCACGCCATTTGACAATAACTGCTCATAAAATGCCAAGCCAGCCTCATAACGAGCAAACAAACTAAATAATGATCTAGGTTCAAAGAAATTTGCATGACGTACTTTTTGAAAAGTGTAAACAGTCAAGGAACAAGTCAGTTATGTGGTTTTATGATGAATTCTAAGTTCAGTTTCACAGTTTCCCATTTGTGAATGCATTTTATCGGATCTTTCGCAATTCAGTGGCGATGCTTGCAGCTACATTGCTAACGGTGACTGAATTCGAATTCTAAAGCCCGCTCGTTCTTTTTAGGTCTATCCAAATTAGAAATATTTTCAACTTTCCTGATGATCGTTTGTGATTCAAAATTTGGAAGTTTTGGACAAAAATGTGTCTGTTAGTCAATATTTGCAACAAGACTAAAACATGGCAATCATCTCACGTAGTTGGAATGAAATGAAAATAAGAAGAGGAATGTACAATACGCATCTGAAACACAAAAGAATGAAGTGCTATGCTCGTATATTGCAAAAAGAAAGTCAAACATCTCCATTTCCCATTTTTCCATTGCTAACTACGGAAGCAAAACTTCTACCTCGCCAAGATGACGGGCTTCGTTCCGAATGTGAAAGGAAGCCCTGGCACTGCGGCTAGGTTCCAAAGAATCGTTACTTTTTGTTATGAACCTACACTCCCTATCAAAAGTTTGGGGTTACCCCCTCAAAAACATGTCATTTTTCAGGCCCATATCTCCGCCAATTTGCGTCCGATTTCAAAACCCTAGGTTTCATTCAAAAGATAATAAGTCAAAGGAATTTTGAACTTGATTTAAAAGAAACTTTTTCAAACAAATTTGTATGTAAACTTAACCTAAAGTTGCCAAATTTTCTAAAAAATGAATATAAACCTACGGCAGTGTCGCTGGAAATTGGGTCGACCAAATTTTAAGATAAGAGCGGTAATATGACCCATTTTCTATTAGCTTTCAACTGCTTTTTACAGAACTTAGCTAAAAAATCTATAAAAAAAGTTATTAAGTAAATTAACTCTTCATGTCATCGACCAAAAGTTTGGGGTCACTTTCGTAAAACATGGAAAAGTGATTTGTTGATATCTTCGTCATCTATAGTTCAATTTTTAATCTTTTTGGCTCATTTCAAAGATAAATAACTAAATTTACGTTTGATGTCTTTAACCTAACGTATTTAACGATTTTTGTATATAAAAATGTTATGTAAAATTAACACATTTCACCACACTTCAAAAAATGAGGAAACTTTACGTTAAGTTTTAGTATGTAAATTTCAACAAATATGTGTGGTTCAATGTCTATGCAGTAAGTATCATTCATTTTGTTTCAAATAAGAACCAAGAAGAACTAAAATTGAATGAAAGATGACAAAGATATCAACAAATCACTTTTCCATGTTTTACGAAAGTGACCCCAAACTTTTGGCCGATACATCATATTGAGGGGTGACCCCAAACTTTTGGTTGATGACATCAAGGATTAATTTACTTAATAACTTTTTTTCTAGATTTTTTAGCTAAGTTTTGTAAAAAGCAGTTGAAAGCTAATAGAAAATGGGTCATATTACCGCTCTCATCTTAAAATTTGGTCGACCCAATTTCCAGCGACACTGCCGTAAGTTTATATTCATTTTTTAGAAAATTTGGCAACTTTAGGTTAAGTTTACAGACAAATTTTTTTGAAAAAGTTTTTTTTAAATCATGTTTAAAGTTTCTTTGACTTATTATCTTTTGTATGAGATCTAGGGTTTTGAAATCGGACGCAAATTGGCGAAGATATGGGCCTAAAAAAATGGCATGCTTTTGAGGGGGTGATCCCAAACTTTTGATCGGGAGTGTATGTACCTTTTCAGTACATTACACATGTATGGTGGTTGGTAACGTCATTGCTGGCTGGGGGTAGGACAGGAAAAAAGATTGTTTTCTCCATTTCACTACGCAGTTTGACGAACACGCCAAGGGTTTCTGTTCACAAGTGTTTTAATTAGTTTGATTTTAATTGCCGACAAGCAGAAAACTTTCCGACAAATGGTTTTTTGGAGCAGGCACTTTACTGCTCTGTAGAAAGTGGTTAAGTGGCTGTCGGCATTGTATTGGTACTCCAAAGCGTGCTAATAGAAAAACTTGCTCATGTTTTTTTTTCTTACTTGACAAACCTCTTCGAATTGCAGATCAAAATAGTACACCATGTAATCAACAAAATTATAACTATGTACTTACTCACTTCCAGTTTTGAGCACTCAGGGCTGATTTGAAAGGTCTCTATCCTGAGAGATTAACCGCAATCGGCAATGCCTGTGGCCAGGTAAAATTTCTACTATTGGTTTGTTGAGGCTGCACCGCCAATAGCCTCTGGACCTGCCTGTGCTGTGCAGATTTAGTTCCCACCCCTGCGTAGAGTGTGGCCGACCCACCTGTACCTTCGCTCCCGAATTTCTGTCGCTATCGGCTTTAGATGACATCGATGATCAAGCTCCTCGTTGGAGCCACCATGCAAGAATTACATACTGCAGGCATCTATTGATGAGGTCTCCAGATAGCCTAGTAGTTAAGGCTATAGATCGCCAATCCGGAGACGGCGAGTTCGATTCCCGTTCCGGTCGGGAAAATTTTCTCGACCCCCTGGGCATAGTGTATCATTGCACTTGCTACGCAATGTACAAATTCATGTAATGGCGGGCAAAGAAAGCCCTTCAATTAATAACTGTGAAAATGTTAAAAGAACACTAAGTTGAAGAGAGGCAGGCCAAGTTCCAGTGGGAACGTAGAGCTATAAAGAAGAAGAAGAAGCATCTATTGATAGCTATTGATGAATACCTGCAGCCGTTGAGTGTCGAGGTGTGCGCCGATTTGAAATCGGTCGGCGGCGGCGTTCTGCAATTTTTTGGCCGGCGGCGGAGGCGTGATCGACGTGACGCCGAATGCATTTTTGGCGGCGCCACACTGTTTCCAAAGGCCCAATTTCGTGATCGAAAATGTTTTGGGCATGAAAAATTGATTTTAGAGGTTTGATGTCTTCGAAGAAGTTGTTTGGTATATCAGAGCCCTTCTTTTGGAAGCATCACTAATGTGATTAATCCACCTAAAAGTGAGATAGAAATTTGATTTTTTTTTTCATAAATGAAGATAGCGTGTTTATGTCTTCAGCAAAGTTGTAGAAAATGTCATTATGAAAAAACTTGCCAAACAAATTTTTGCTCTATCTGCTCAATTTCTAGAGATATGGACCATTATTTGTGAATGGCCCCTTAAAATCAGTTTTTTTGTTGTAACTTTTTCCAAGCATTTTTAGGAATTTTCAAATGTTCTACAAAGTTATTTAATATGACAAAATATGTATTTCTTCTGAAGACGGCAACATTGTATCTATGTTAGTTTTTGAGATATTTACTAATTTATTTTGAAAAGTAGCCTTTTTTACGGTTTTGTGACATTTACAGAGGCAAAATGGGGCAAGATTTTTCAATTGAAAATGAAAGAAGTTTATAATAGGTGTAAATTTTGTTTCAACTCAGGCTGGACACTTGCTTCCTTGACAGTAAAATTGAGCTATGAAATATTTTAGTTCGTAACTGAAATTTTCAAAAAACTCAAAAATTATTGAAGATACAACTTTGTCGTCTTTAAAGAAAACATTTCATCATATGTAATAAGTTTGTAGAACATTTAAAAATTCCTAAAAGTGTCTGAAAAAAGTTACAATGAAAAAAATGATATTTAGGGGTCGTTAACAGAAAATGACCCATATCTTTCAGAACGGAGCAGATAGGACAAAAGTTTGTTGCAAGAAGTTGTTTGATAGACAAGAATCCTTCTTTTGAAAGTATTACTTTTGTGATCAATTCACCTAGTAGTGAGATGAAAATTCAGTGTTTACCATATGTGAATATAGTATAATATAGTCTTCAGGAAAGTTGTAGGAAATATCATTATAAGAAAACTTGTCGAACAAACTTTTGTTCTATTTTGTTCTCCATTTTGAAAGATATGGGTCATTTCCTGAAAACGACCCCTAAATATCAGTTTTTTCATTGTAACTTTTTTCAGACATTCTTAGGAATTTTTAAATGTTGTACGAAGTTATTATTTATGATAAAATACATGTTTTCTTTAAAGACGACAAAGTTCTATCTTCAATACTTTTTGAGTTTTTTGAAAATTTCAGTTACGAACTAAAATATTTCACAGCTCAATTTTACTGTCAAGGAAGCAAGTGTCCAGCCTGAGTTGAAACAAAATGTACACCTATTATAAACTTCTTTCATATTCAATTGAAAAATCTTGCCCCATTTTGCCTCTGTAAATGTCACAAAGCCGTAAAAAAGGCTATTTTTTTAAATAAATTATTGAATATCTCAAAAACTATCAAACATACAATGTTGCCGTCTTCAGAAGAAACATCTCTAGAAATTGAGCAGATAGAGCAAACGTTTGTTCGGCAAGTTTTCTCATAATGACATTTTCTACAACTTTTCTGAAGACATAAACACGCTATCCTCACTTATGAAAAATTGAATTTCTATCTCACTTTCAGGTGGATTAATCACATTGGTGATACTTCCAAAAGAAGGGCTCTGATATACCAAACAACTTCTTCGAAGACACCAAATCTCTAAAATCAATTTTTCATGCCCAAAACAATTTCGATCACGAAATTGGGCTTTTGGAAACAGAGCGCGGCGGCGGCGGCATGGCCATAATTTTTATTTTTTTTGTTAATTTCGTTAATCAATATCAGTGTTTTATTTTTTAGTAACTCATCATGTTGAAGATTCAATGACATGTTTATGGTTATGGTTTTGTTATATATTTTATTTAATTTCTCATGTTTTTTTAAATTTATTGAAATAATTGTTATGGTGAATCATCCATCAGCTGCGCAAAAATTAATCCAGAATGGCCTCCTAAAGAAATTCCCGGAAGAAATTCTAGAGGAATTCCCGGTGGAGCTTCTAGAGCCACGGTTTCCAACGCGACCCCCCAGTCTGTCGTCACTGCGCTTTTTGTTCTAGAGGATTTTCCGAATAAACTCTTAAAAGAATTCCAGGAGGAACTCGTACAGGTATTCTCGTAGGTACACCTAGAGGAATTCCCGGATGAATCTTCTAAACGAATTTCAAAAAAAAAAAACATCTTAAAGGAACGTTTGAAGAAACTCTTGGAAGAATTCCGAAAAAAAATCTTAGAAGAACTCTTAGAGAAATTGCCGGATGAACTCTCAGTGGAATCCACGGAAGAACTCCTAGAGGAACTTCCTGCGGAATTCTTAGAGGAATTTTCGGAGGAAACTCTGGTCATTCCTTGTGCAACTCCCAAAAATACTTTTAGAGCAACTAGTAAATAAATTGCCGGAGGAGCTTTCGGAGGAATTTTCGGAGGTATTCCTAGAGAAATTTCCAAAGAAATTCGGACATGAATTCAAGGAAGAACTCGTAGAGGAACTACTAGATGAGTTCCCGGACGAACTCTTAAAGGAATTCCCGGAAGAATTTCTTGAGGAATTCCCGAAGAAATTCGTAAAGAAATTCCCTGAGGAACTCATAGAGGAGGTCGTATAGGAACTCGTAGAGGAGTTCCCGGAGGTACTCCTAAAAATCCCGGATGAACTCCCACATAAATTCCTGAGAGGAGTTGTAGAGAAATTCTCGATGGAACTTCTAGAAGAATTCCCAGGAAAGCCATGAATAAATTTCCGGAAGAACTCGTAGAGGAATTCCCTGATGAACTCTTAAAGGGATTTCCGGAAGAACTTCTGGAGCAATTCCCCAAGATACTTTTAGAGAAATTGCTGGGAGAACTCCTAGAGGAGCGTTTGGGGAAACTTCTGGATGTATTCCCGGAAGATATCTTGAAGGAACTAGAACGAACTTGATATCTTGAAGAGGAATTCCCGGAGGAACATCTACAGGAATTACTGAAGGAACTTTACAGGAATTTCTGGAAGAACTTTTAGATGAATTTCCGGGGAATTCTTAAAGGAATTCTCTTCGGCATACCCAGTGCAACTTCTAGATAGAACTTATAGAGCAACTCGTAGTGAACTTGCCTGGGGAACTTCTTCCCGGTGAAACTCGTAAAGATGTTCGAATTCCCAGAAGTATTCCCAGGCGAATTCCCAGAGCGTCTAGAGAAAGTCACGGTGAAACTCTTAGTGTAATTCCCGAAAAAAAAAAAATCGGCAAGAAATCCCCGAAGGCACTTGTGGAGGAATTCCCGGAGGAATTCCTGGAGGAAATCCTAGAGAAACTCCCACAGGAACTTCTACAACATTCCGGAGAAATCTCTGGAAGAATTTCAGGAAAAAATCTTAAAGAAACTTCTGGAAGAACTCCTGGAGGAACTGCTACAGAAATTGCCGGAAGAACTCCCAGAAGAATTCCCGGAAGAAATTCTAGAGGAATTACCGGAGTAAACTTCTGGTATTTTCAGTGCAATTTCTATGAACTCTTAAAGGCATTCCTGTGGAAATTCGTATAGGAATTCCCGGATGAACTCGTTGAAGAACTCGAGGAGCAACTCCTGGAGGTGCTCCTTGAGGAAGTGTCGAACGAACTCCTGAAGGAATTCTCAGGAAGAACTTCTAGAGGAATTGCCGAAGGATCTCCTAAAACAATACCCGGAGTAACTTTTAGAGGAATTTCTAGAGGAAGTACTACAAAAAGTCTTAGTGAAACTTCTGTAGCAATGCCCGGAGAAACTCCTAGAGGATGTCTCGGAGGAATTCTTGACGAAATTGTTGGAAGAAACCTCAAAAGAGTTGCTGGAGAAATTTCATCTCTTCTAGAGATGAACACGACAAAACCATTTTATTAGGATTCACTAGCATTTTCTTCAATCTTCGAAATCCGTAGATTCTTTCTACAGCCATCAGTTATCTTCAGGAAACCCCGGTATCTTAGTGGACTCGATTTAATTCAAAGGACAAACTTTTTCACTTTCAAAACATCGTTGATGCGACATGCGACGTTTAGAATTTAAAACAACTACCGGTGAAACTGAGCGTAATTTGATCTATTTTTCGCATTCCAAGTTTTTAGAACTGTTTTAAAATTGAACCATAAAAATGGACCATCGCTGAAAACGGCCTTACAAATGCAATGTATGCAGATGACTCCAATGAATTTCTTGAAATATTGTAATGAAATAAATCAAGAAATAATATAATTGTTCAATGCGCTTTTGAGATCGGCGTAAAAAAATTGGATTTCGGCGGCGTAAGCTGCGGCGCGCCGAAAAATAAACGGCGGCGGTGGCGTTGTTCCCCGCTGATACACACCAAGTTTCACTGGCGTACAGCAGCACAGGTTTCACGTTCGGGTTGAAAATTTGGGTTTTGGTGCGTCAACTAATTTGATTGTTTTTCCATACATTTCTTAAACTTAAGGCCTTCTTGATCCGTGCACTTATGTCGATCTTAAGGGCCGCTATTTGGCTACCAAGAATCGTAGGAGAAAACCCGTGAGGCATTCCGGGGGGAATTTAAAAGGAATCCCTTGGCATTTTTATTTTATTTTATTTTTGGGCTGCAAAACGGTGAGTCGAAAAGGAGAGCGCCCAACATAGCTCTGATCGGATCCTCACCAGTTCCTACCTCATGATCCAATGTTACGCGCCAACTGTTGGGGGCAACCCTACGCCACTGGTATCCGATAGCGCACAACCTCGCGCTTCCTTCCGTCAAAGGTCTGTCAAACGCTGATAGACGTCAGTTGCCAAAATTTCTTGCTAATCATCCTCAACACCATTCTTTGCACTACACAAAAAAGGCAGAGTTAGATGATTTGTTTAAATTAAGTCCGTCATCATATTGTCAAACATAAACTGAAATCGAAACTAGGAGACCAATTTTTGAGCTCACTTAACCACAAAAACGGTGTGCTACAAAACCCTCCGAAAGCGTCCGAAACGTTCCAACACCAACCGATGCTGCCGAATTGCAAGATAAAGAGAACTTTTACAGTCAACTGAATGCTGTCGTGGACAAGACTCCGAAAGGTGATATCAAGATCCTCATGGGCGACTTCAACGCGAAGGTTGGTTCCGACAACTCGGACTATGGGCACGTCATGGAACGCCATGGTCTTGGAGAAATGAGCGAAAACGGAGAGCTGTTTGCAGAGTTTTGTGGCAACAATGACATGCGCTGATTGGGGGATCGCTCTTTCCTCATCGACCACTGACAAAGTGACATGGGTTTCCCGTGATGGTGTCACGGAAATCCAAATAGACCACATCTGCATCAGCCGAAAATGGAGACGGAGACTTTTTGATGTGCGGAACAAACGTAGCACCGACATTGCGTCCGACCATCATCTGCTAATCGGCGAGATCCGACTGCGCATTGCCAGGATCCAGCGATAGGAGGAGAAAATCGAGCGCCGGTTCAACACACGGTGACTGGAAGACGCTGCGGTGAAAAGGTCCTCCGTCGAGGAGCTAGAGAACCGTGCTGCGAATATTCCAGAAGGTGGAAGCGTAGAAGATCAATGGAGCGCTATCAAGAACGCCTTCATCGCCACCGGCGAAAATAATTTGGGTGAGCTACGCACCCGAAGAAAGCAGTGGATCACAGATGATACCTGGAGGAAGATAGAGAAGCGAAGGAACGCCAAGAAAGATGTGAAATGCACATGTAGACGAGACAAAAGAGCGTGGGCGAACTCCCTAGCCGACGAAGGCGAGGAAGCCGCAAACACAGGCGACATCCGTCTCCTCTACGATGTCTCACGCCGCCTTAGTGGGACCAAGATGAATGCTACGATGCCCGTTAAAGACACGTCTGGACAGTTACTGATCGACCCGGCTGACCAGTTGAAACGCTGGTTCGAGCACTTTGGAAACCTTTTTCAAGTGTCGGTCACGCCATCAACACCTCAGCATGATCCGCCAAGGGTTCGACGCATTACCCATGTCAACACCGAAGTTCCATCAGTGCAGGAGATAGTAACAGCCATCCGTAGCATGAAATCGAACAGAGCCCCAGGGGTCGATCGCATATCAGCAGAGATGCTCAAAGCTGACCCCGTAGTATCCACACAACTACTGCATCAATTATTCTGCAACATATGGGAAACCGCGACATTTCCGGCCGACTGGATGCAAGGCATCTTAGTAAAGGTACCCAAAAAGGGTGACCTGACTGTATGCGATAATTGGCGGGGCATCATGTTACTGTGTATCGTCCTCAAAGTCCTTTGCAAAGTGATCCTTCACCGGATACAGGAGAAGACTGACGCAACTCTCCGACGGCAGCAAGCAGGATTCGGTGCCGGACGATCCTGTGTGGACCATATTGTCACGCTCCGTTTCATTCTGGAGCAAATCAATGAATTCCAAAAGTCTCTCTACCTGGTGTTCATTGATTACGAAAAACCTTTCGACCGTCTCAATCACGAAAACATGTGGGAAGCCCTCAGGCACAAGGGTGTCCCTGGGAAAATCATCGTCCGCATTGAAGGACAGTACAGGGCATTTTCGTGCAGAGTACTGCACAACAGTGTTTTGTCCGACCTCATCCGGGTCGTCGCTGGAGTGAGGCAAGGATGTATCCTATCACCGCTACTGTTCCTCATCGTAATCGACGAGATCCTGGTAGGTGCTATTGATCGTGAACGTGCTGTACGCCAGTGAAACTTGGGGTGTATCAGTGGAGAACACTCAACGGCTGCAGGTCTTCATCATAAGATGGCTGTGGTATATAGTTCGTGCATGGTGGCCTCACAATTGGATCTCCATCGTCGGTGTCATCAAAAGCCGATAGTGACACACTCTACGCAGGGGCGGAACCGAAATCTGCATGCAAGCGTTAGATTGGAATCCAGCAAGGCAACGCAGCAGAGGAAGACCCAGAGGCTCAAAGCCGGCGCACAGTGGGATCATTCTGAAAAAAGACGATCAAAACCTCTAAGAGCCGTTAGATGACATTTTAGCACATAGGTGTCTTTGGAAGATATGTTCAGAAAAATCTTCTCTATTTTTATGCATATTCACTGTATGGTAAAACTGTAGGGTGAACCCGAGCAAAAAAATATTTTTTCAAAATAATTTTTTAGAGGGTAGATGTCTTCAGCAAAGTTGTAGAACAAGTAATTTCAAGTAACTTTGCTGAAGACACCATATAGCTTGGACTTCATTTTTAGGGAGAAAATATGAAAGTTTAAAAAACAACCTCAAAATCAGTTTTTTGAACTTTTCCATGATTATATCGTAAAATTTCAACGTGATATGTTCTACAAGTTTGTAGGTACTACTGGAATACACTATCTTGCTGAAGACACCAACTCTGTAAAGATGAAAATTGCTCCAGTAAACCAATTTTTTTGAAATTTTTTCACTATTTTCACTATTGAATATTTTTTGAATAAGCACTTTTTGGCAGCCGTGCTATCAAAATTTCAATGCTTTATCATGTCCAGAATAGACCAAAAGTGACTTAACAATCGGGTCTGATAAGGCACTTTGATTTCTGATGCTATTTTAATAGTCATTTTTTAAAGAAAATATTCACAAATTTCATTCAAATTAATTAATACAAACTGAAAACTCACGAAAACTTTTCGACAATAATATTTGTTAATCAAAATAGTATTCTTGTTGAAATAGTCTACATTTCTAGCACTGTGGTTGACTTTACATTGAATATACGACAACAAATATCGCTTTTTAAATTTTTAGATGACTTTTTAATACCAATTAAAAACTGTGTTTTTTATCTATTTTTTTATTGTAATTCCCAATGCATTTGTTAATGTTAAAATACATACATTAATCAATCAACTAAAACAATGATAACATTTATGTTAACATTATAAGTTCGATTAAAAAACTAAAAAGGCGAAAATATAATGAATGCCTCTACAAGTTTTGTGTTGAAAATAAAAAAATAAAATAAAACGAGTGAAACATTGTTACATCACATTGAAATAGCCAGTATCTGTTAGAGATATTCTAGGTTATGAATCTTACGTCATGATGAAAATTCTTCACAGATATTTTATTGAAATTGGTTATGCTGTATGATACTCTTTAAAATTTATTTTTTCCAGTTTTCAAGAACTGCGTCCGTTAGGTCGAGGTCGAGCTATATGGTGTCTTCAGCAAAGTTACTTGAAATTACTTGTTCTACAACTTTGCTGAAAACATCTACGCTCTAAAAAATTATTTTGAAAAAATATTTTTTTGGTCGGGTTCACCCTACAGTTTTACCATACAGTGAATGTGCATAAAAATAGAGAAGATTTTTCTGAACATATCTTCCAAAGACACCTATGTGCTAAAATGTCATCTAACGGCTCTTAGAGGTTTTGATTGTCTTTTTTCAGAATGATCCCACTGTGCGGCGCAGCCTCAACAAGGAATTAAAGAAAGTCGACATAAAATTGACCTGGCCACAGGTTAAGGCGGTGCCTGGCAAACGCCCAGGATGGAGATCTTTCAAAGCGGCCCTCTGCATCGCCATGGGTGCTCAGGACTGAAAGTAAGTAAGTAGTCAAGCTTTGCCACCTCCTTGCAACTGACAGGAATGTGAAAGCAAAAGTTTAAGCAATATTCACTTAAAAGACAAACGAAGAACGGCTCTATCATTAGTAAATGTTCCAAAAGTTCTCGATGTCTGTTTGGGAAAGATTTTGAATCATTGCACAATCATAATTCAAAGAGAACCCCGGCCCATAGGGGTTTGTACCATTTGTGCAGGCGTACCTATTTTGGGCACTTGTCGCTATAACTAAGTCAATTTAAAACCGATTGATTTGAATTTTCTTACAGAGTTAGATACTGTTCGTGCCTAACTCTGGACAAAATTTCAAATCAATCGGTTTGAAATTGACTTAGTTATAGCGGCAAGTGCCCAAAATAGGTACACCTGCCCAAATGGTACAAGACCCTATATATTTTTGGATGCAACTGTGAATAACCCAAAATTTATATATGAACTACAACGAGAGCTTCAGGGTAACATGCTTGCGGATGCTGTGGATGTAAAAGGAATTGTTAAACCTGGTTGTTAACCTGCAACCACCAAATTCAACATATATTATCAAATCTATCACGTAATGGGGGTCGTGTGCCAGCGGCACTCACTCAGCAGTGGATTCATCAACCCTGATACCAGCCGTATACTTTCAATTTCGATCAACTTCACGCGGTTGTTGTTTACTGAAATCAAAAATGTCTCACCAATTTGAATGTCTGATCCACCTTCCCGTGCCATCATCGGACCGTAATACTAGACACATTTAACACCATAATCACGTACTCTCCTTGGCCATGCGAGAGGTTAAAAAGAATCCACAAAACACTTGTTAAAATGATATAAAAACGATTCAGCGTCAATTGGCAGACATCAGTTGCTTGCTCTTCACCGTTCAAACTAAACCAACTATTCCCAACAAAATGTTCGCTAAAGTGGTAAGTTCCTATATTCTGCGATCAATCGTATTCGTTCTAAACAATGTTCCTTCCCGTTTTCATCCTGCAGATCGTTATCGCCACCCTGGCCATCGCCAGCGTCGCCGCCAAGCCTGGAGTGCTAGCCGCGCCAGCAGCGGCAGTTGCCTACTCGGCTCCACTGGTGGCCGCACCAGCTCCAGCTTTTGCCTACACCGCCGGATATGCCAATGTGGGTGACTCCGCCGTAGTTACCTCGCACAACTCGCAGCTCATCGACCCGTCCTACGCTGCGTACACAGCCGCTGCTCCGTTGGCCTACTCGGCCGCTGCCATTCCGGCTCTGGCTGCTGCTCCGTACTCCGCGCGTCTTGCCTACGCCGCCCCATTTACCACCAAGTTTGTGCTGTAAATTGACTTGGATAATGAGGTTGTGCAGTTTGTTAAGTTTTGCAGTTTTATATGATGTCTAACCGATCTAATATTAACTGGATACAGGCAGTACAAAACGGAGAAATTGCTTTTCACTTTACGGGGAACGATGAAAGAAAATCTGTTCGTTGTCTCCACCTACCCAATGTTCTGGTTTCAGTAATTTACAAAATCAGGATTTTCTGCTGATCAGTACGGTTGTCCCCGTTTCTTCCTTCACTCAATTCAAAAAGGTTTGTCAATCATGTTATTCATAAGAGATAACCTGATTGTCTTAAATTTTTGAATTATCTTTAAACCCATTAGTCTGCACAGTGAGCCTGGCCATTTTAATATTTGTGTCACGTCTCTGACATGCTGCGAATATGAATGCTGACAAGAAAATATCAAAAGATTTTTTGATATTTCCTGGATGCTTTTCAATACTGGCTGTGCAAGCACTAGAATAGAATAGAATAGAATAGAATAGAATAGAAAATCAGGAATTTCTGCTGATCAGCTACCACAATGCTAACTACCCTGATAAAAAATATCATAAAACTACAATAAATTGTATTGTTACAACACCATTTTTTCGAAAAATATTCACCATTAAACATATTGTAATTTGCACAGCACACTCACCATCACCCCTATTATTCTATACCATTCGGCGAATGGTAATTGACAGTTTTACAATAAAAAATGGTGGTCGTTATGTATCTTAACCATAAAATTTTGAGAAAATTTTCATACATTTTTTTGCGAAAACAGTAGACTGTATTGTGTTTTTATGAGACATTTCTAGGGCATTTTTCAAAAGAAAACAGTATATCCTAATGTTTTTTCATTGTTCTTACAATACAAATACAATAAATCGAATGACGTCAAATGAATCGTTGTTACAATAAAAATACAATAATATATGTTGTTATTTGTAAGCAGTTTCGCTTATGAAAACCCATAGAATTTATGTTTCCCGCATTGACGAGCCCTAAAAGCCGCCAGAATGATATGCACATTTTATGATAAGAATCAAACACTCTGATGTCTGGTATGTATTGTTTGGCAGCTGTTGATAAGATCTATCATCAGTCTTTTTAAATATCTGCCAAATATCACAAGTCAGACCTCAGGTCATATGATCCATACCATAAATCGTACACAATATGTACATAAGGCCATATGTAAATGCGGGAGAAAAATGTTACCGAGAAACATGAATTCTATGTTTTTTCAATGGCGAAACCTGTTAACATAACAACAAATATTATTGCATGTTTATTTTAACATCGGTTC
Source organism: Aedes albopictus (assembly GCF_035046485.1). Taxonomy (NCBI): domain Eukaryota; kingdom Metazoa; phylum Arthropoda; class Insecta; order Diptera; family Culicidae; genus Aedes; species Aedes albopictus. Next base: position 408,095,400 of record NC_085137.1, read on the forward strand.
AATCGAACCCATTAAACTAGTTGTTTTTGTATTTTGTAATGTTTCTATTTACTATATTCATTTAATTTATTGGAAAACAACAGAAAAATCATTGTTCATCTTTTTCTTGTCGTAACGTCCTCACTTGGATAGACCTGCTTTTCAGCACGTGTTCTTTAAGTACTTCCTCAGGTTTTAATAGACAGCTTCCCTTGCCAATAGCTACTGTACTCAAATTTAAAACGAAAACTAAAAAAATATGACAAGCGATTTTGTATTTGATTATACAGAGTAGAATAACATGATCCAAGCAACAATAATATGTATTGTTATTAATTTGTGACAAATTGTTTTCAAGTGTAATTGAGAAATAAACTCCTTTTTAATAAAAAGTCCATGAGAACTTTGCAGGCACTTTTCCTCGAACTTTTCCAAATGTATAAAAACAACTCAATTTTTTTATATTATAGCAATTTAAATTATTAAAGAACGATTGAAAAACAATCGAATCAATTAGTCACTAATAAAGCTAATGTTCACTTATTGTACGAACTATATCGGATTGATTTCTATTGTAAAAAGTAACCATATATCTACTGTGTGTTTTATTGTGAACAATAAAAGCAGTCATATTATAATAATATTTACCATGTAATGAATGGTAATTTTTTATCCGGGTAAGCTACAAATCATAGACAGAAAATTCATTTTCAATCTAGAAGGATAAATACCTAATGCGAGAAATCTGGAGAGAAGCGAAAGAAAATGGTAGAAAATAGTCAGAACCACGACAAAAACGCAAACTTCTCGACGAGGGATTCTTCCCACTTTTTCCTGGCTGGAAATTTTACTCGACGTCTGCTGAAACCGTATCACTCTTCTATTTTTTTGTCTGAGGATAATGCGGAATCCAATCTTTGTATTTACATATTAGCAGAAGCCACTACCCAAACTAGACAGGATTACACTCTTCACAATCACAGCACAAAAAGGAAACATCAACGACGAAACAAATCGGTGTCAATTGAAAAACGCCAATGGCGCAAACGCATTAAGCGAACCCATATAGGCAGTAATGTAAGCTAATTAACAACATTTGAATAACCCCGCCCTTATTTAGCCTCAAATTTGAGACTTAAGAAGGGCAATTGATTATCTCGGAGAAACGCAAGGTCCACTGCACCATTGCTCCGGTTAGCACAGTAAGGGCGTAATACTGTTGAGGACACCCTAATTCTCCACAGGCTCCGTTTGTGGTTAGGTTTTTATTTGACCCCCCTAACCATTCATTCTTTGGCACGGTAAGCATAAAGCCGCATAACACCATGAATTAGGGGTCACCTGTTTAGTGGTCTCTTACCACTGGATCAAGCGGTCCGTAGTGTTATTCTTAGCCAATTGAGACAACCGCTACCGACACTACACAGCTATCTAGGCTGATCGGGAAAAGAAGTTAACATTGATGGTCAACTTCCAAACGAACCCGAACAGCTGGCTAATCCTTTACCCTAACCTTTTACTCTATCATTCACCCAAACCCTTTACCCGACCATCTGCTCCACCTTTTATCCTACCCGCTACCCTACCATCTACCCTTTAGATACGCATATTGCATGGTATCATAGCTCAAACTACCATTTCGTGGCCACTAACTTGGGTATGGTCCACCATCTTGGGTTTCAAAATGGCGTCGGATACTCATTTTTGAGTTCTACCCATGAAGCCCGATCGATAGATACTCATATTGCATGGTTTCATAGCTCAAACTCTCATTCTGTGGCCGCCATCTTGGATATGGGCCGCCATCTTGTTAGAAATTCAGAGTCAAATATCGTTTTTTGACTTCTACTCATCAAGCCCGATCGATAGATACCCATATTGCATGGTATTATAGATCAAACTGCCATTTCATGGCCGCCGTATTGGAAAGGTCCGCCATCTTTGATTTCAAAATGGCGTTGGATATTCATTTTTGAGTTCTACTTGTGAAGCCCGATCGATAGATACCCATATTGCATAGTATCCGAAGCAGCATTGTTGTTGAAAAGCATATATTCTGGAGTTTTGACCGCCATCTTGGAACCTAAGCCGCCATCTTGAATTTAAGTATCCTTGCTACCATCTCCACATCCTAAGAAATGTGTATACCGAATTTGATTGAAATTTCTTGACGCATTTCAGAGTTATGCCTATATTCCGGCATACATAATATTATATACATCCCAGTAAACATTTTGGTCTGTATAATTTGTGATATGCAACATAATATAAGATCCTATTCAGTCGTATAAAATGCACAAAACTGCTATATACATACCAAAGTGGAGGCGATATACACACTTTGAACGACATTTCCCGACTTTGCATAACTGATTATACGATGTCAAATTGTCCATGAAAAAAAAAATAAAAAAAAGTCGGCAACCAGTCTTGAACATAGAACCTCAGGCATCAGGACTAACACCGTTACCACTGTACTAACTACTCCTTCTTGTGAGCCGGATGAATTTAGCCCTTGTTCTTTTTCAATATGATGATCAGAAAGCTACATAGTATAAGTAGCAACTCTTTTATAGGATTCCGTTTGAAACTCTTCTAGCCTCATGTACGATCTGTCAGTTTCCTTGTCCGTCGGTATGCAAGCCAAGATAAACAAACGAGTTCGGTGCGAAATTAACGCGGAAATCTAACGGATTCGACCTTTTATCGCTAGAAAATTAAGTGCGGGTGCGATGCAAAGGTAATAAAGTTTTGATCGAAGCTCAGTGTAAAGTGATGCCACCTTATGAGGCCGAAAACCACTGCCGGGAAACCGAAGAAAAAGTGCACCAGGACCAGGCGTTGTGTGTGCTGAAGATTGGTGTCTAGTTGGAGGATCAATCGGTCCTGGCCAGTTGTTTTTACAGCGGAATAATGTTATTAAAGTGAAAGTGATGTTACATTCGAATCATACAGGGGATAGACAAAATGATCGGGACAGGCAAAATTTTCCCTTCTCAAAAAATATTCAAATAGCTGTAACATTTCGAAAAGTGCATCAAATATTCTCAAATTTTTACTGTAAGTGGATCAACTAGTTGTGTATCAGTGGACAAAATTTGGAAAAGATCGGGCTATTCTGCACGAAGTTATAAAGATTCTAGAAAAAGGTATATTTATCCGATAGCCAACTTTGAGCTGTTATATCTCCGGATTCAATGAACCGAATGCAATGAAATTTTGACCATTTACGACTTACATAATGAGCTCTGAAAAACGTTTGATTCACTTGAAATTATTAACAAGAGAAAAAGTTATAGCAATTTCATTTATTTTATGATTTTTTAGTAAATTGGTATATTTTTAATATGCATCGTATTACTTTTTCAATGAATTGCCGGCTATGTTGTTACTTTCTTTTAAAACATATTTATATTCAAGACAATTAGAGGGAATATAAATGAACTATAATTAGCATCTTGAATTTTGAAACGATGTTGAAATTTAGTAAAAATTTAGTGTTTAATTAGAAAAACAATCTAATCGTTATAATTTTCTTCCATGTTAAGAATTTTAAGTTGAGTCAACGGTTTTTCATAGCTCATTATATAAGACATAAATGGTCAACATTTCATTGCATTCGGTGCATTGAATCCGGAGATATAACAGCTCAAAGTTGGCTATCTGATAAATATATCTTTTTCTAGAATCTTTATAACTTCGTGCAGAATAGCCCGATCTTTTCCAAATTTTGTCCACTGATACACAACTAGTTGATCCACTTACAGTAAAAATTTGAGAATATTTGATGCACTTTTCGAAAAGTTACAGCTATTTGAATATTTTATGAGAAGGGAAAATTTTGCCTGTCCCGATCATTTTGTCTATCCCCTGTACGTGGGACAAAATGAAAGCAGCAATCTGTGCGGTTGAAATTGATCCAGACCTTGGTCTGGGCGACACGTATTAGTAAGCTGCTTTCAATGGACGTCGGGGAAGATTTCCGGAAGTGATTTTCTAAAATGTTGCAGGTTGCTTTCCGCTTCGGCCCCCCAAGGGCAAGCATGTTATGCATGTAAGTTTTCCGTATGATAAAAACTCTTTTTTTTTCTATCTCGCTGTTGGGGGAAGGGTGCAACTACGTCCATTTAGCTGAAATTTCGGAGCTGTGTCATCCTTTAGTGCTGGGTGAAGTTTGTTTTTTTTTTTACATAAAAGCGAGTTTGAATCACGCTATATGTGATTCGTTTTACATACAAAAAAGATGATCGTTTATGAATCGCAGTTATGATTCATATAAGATTTACTTTGCCATTGCAGCAACATTGCCTTGCACGATGTACGATGTTGATTCGCGATAAATAGATATGCGATTTTTCATGCACATTCATATACGATATGTGGTTTACTGGGATACATACATACATATAAACATACAAGCATATAAACATACAATCATACATACATCGACTTTTGTATGTATTGATTAACAACTCTGCCGAAGAAATGAACTTTACATTATTAACCATTGTCAAGATTTCAGGGAAATAACTTTTTTTTCGTATTGGGAATGATGCTCACAGATCGTGACAATATGCATTCTTTGCAGCATCGTTTACGCCACCTAGTGATCCAGTCACAAACTATATTGACCACTATGAGCAAGTAATGGATGTGGAGAACATCTTCTCTGAAAAAAGTATTCTAAAATTTTGCATACCGTCGTTGGGGGTGAGAATGGGTCAAAAAATGATACTCAATAATTGTTTGTTAAATAACAAATGCAATTGAAGTCGGAATTACTTTTAATTTGGAATGTATACTTTTCTATGTGGTAATGATTGTTAAGCAAGAAAGTATCACATTATATGAATTGCTTACTAAACTACAAATGATTGAAAATTGACCCAATCTCACCCCTTAGAGGGGGTGAGAATGGGTCAAAGTATTTGAAATCGCCTATCTAGGAATATAAGTTAATTTTATTGATCATATCTAGTAAACCTACCTAAAACATCATAGCTTTAGTATACCGCATAAGAAATGTTTAACCAAACCCTCCGTTGTAAACTATTATGTACATGATCATTGGCCTCTATATTGCTTAAGCAAATAACTCCATCTCGAGATAGAGGAACGCTATTAAGTCTATTTTGTGAGGTTACGATATTGCAGTACTCTAAAGATTAGCTGATGATTAGAGGAGCAGTCCAAACGCATGGGTGTATTATTATAAATGATTTTAGGCACTAAACGTATGAACACACTCGTTTGACACTTCTCGACATATTTTCGAAAGAAAGCGTGTTTTTATAAAGTTACGGCAAACATGGCACCACTCTAACGTGAAAAGGGGACTGAATAACAAGTTGATTTTTTAGTTAAGATTATGTGCACTCGATAACCTGCTTGACTCAATTTCACCCCCATTCTTAATATTTAGACATAGGGTCAAAAATATTGAATTTTAAAATAAAAAGAGCAATGACATCCCGCTTTTTTCATTGCATCAACCAGGTCATACCTACAGCCAATCACTTATAAGAAAATTTATGATTAGGTACTTGTGTTAAACATTACGAAGGAGAATTTTTTTCAGAGTGATTTACTAGTAGTTTCATCGTATAAGTTTAGCCACAAATTTAACAAAAAACGATTATTGCTAAACATCTTATTCTGCACCATGACGTGTGAAAACATCTCCTCTTTGAAATAACATAAAGTTTTCAATATAAATTAGCGATAGTTGATGAGCTATTTCAAATTTTATGTTTCTCCGTTTTGACCCAATCTCACCCCCCAGACCCATTGTCACCCCCATCGACGGTAATTCTGGAGATATTCAGTGATTGTACATAGCTCCAATTTACTCGAGCACAAATCTAGAGAACCGTCAAACGTATTTGACTGAAAATAAAACTTGATGCTTGCTTCCGCACAGTAAACATTAAGTTACATTTTCAGCCAGATCCGTTTGAAGGCTCTCTAGTTTTGTGCTCCAGCAAATTTGAGCTGTGTACTCCAAATACAGATATTTTTTCTCATCTCCATGATTTCGTTAGTTCTTTTAATCTGAATATATTTGGTTCTCTACATCTCTATATCTTGGTATTTTACCATGTATCTCGATGCAATCTTGTTCAGTTTTTTATCGATGGATTTGCCTAGTAACGGAGGCCTTTTCAATCTAGTATTCGATGAAATTTGCTTTTTCATCACATCTGTATTCTTCAATACACCAATAAAGCTAGCTATTAACAAGTTTGACAATTCTCAGGTCATTTTGACAGACCCCATACATGCACGAAAAAGACGGATCATAAATTCTACTTTATCGATCTTGTTGCCGTTCTTTTCATGCTCATGTTACATCTGTCAAAATGACCTGTGAATTGTCTGTCATTTTGAGATTAGGTTCGTTGGTGTAATAAAGAATATCGATGATTTCATCAAATTTGAGATGTTTGAACAATCTAATTCCGATGAAAGCTTCATGCAGCAATATAAATTTATCGGATTTATTTTATGGAAGTGAGTTGTCAAACTGTATGATAAGAGAAAGTGGCTCACAGCCAGGAAAAGTTTGAGAACCCCTGCCCTAGGGCGGTGGGCGCCCTATGCATAAGGTAGCAAAATTTTCCTCTCGATTATTATCGGTTCTGCTGATTACGCTCGAATATGGGATAAGGATGCATTTTTGCATGTACTTTTTCTATGCATCAAGTGGTTTTTGATTACGCGTTGCTGTTAGCTGGCTTCTGATTTCTCAAAGGTGGAGCTGTGCTTGAATTCCAGTATTGTTTATTGAGTTAAAAGGATATTTTGTTTTTAGCTCTCACAATCAATTTATGTAAAGGAAATATATTCTAGAATGTCTAGAAAAATGAATATATGCTGTATTCAAAGTATTCTTTTCTTTCTGAGGACTTCTTGCTAGTTCAATTTCGGTTTTACTCATTTACCTAATGTGAGTTTATGTAGCCACATAGTCTGTACCGTTAGACTATTCTACCAATCATATTTGTCTCTTACCACTGTGTTCGAAACTTGCCAATCTCATCTCAAACCCAACTGCAGGGCTGGAAACTTACATCTCGGGAGACAAACAACCGCATAAAGTTTACTTCTCAGTCACAGTATCGCATACCTTCGGAGCAGCGACAGAGAAATTTGGCAAAGCTTGGCCAAGGAAGCCATTAACCCCAGAGGCAACGAACGAACATCAGCCAACGACTGAATCTGTTGGACTGACGAGTAGGAATAATGGTTTTGAACCAATGGAGATCGATAAATCAGTCAATGTTGCTATGAAATGAGCTCTTCAAGATTGGCAGACGAAAAAGTCTCCCAGTTGAACATCTTTGACGAAAACACATAACGACGATCTGAAACAACTTTTAAATGATGAGTTAGCTTTAGTAAATGATACATGGCTACGTTATTAATTTCAACAACTGTTCAAATTTCAAGTTCTCCGATACATGTGCTCACTCCTTACAAGTTTACTCGCCGAGGGGGTCTCAATCCCCCCTGACAAAAACATCAAAGGACATGCAATTCACCCATCAATTTAGTTAGTTCATCGAGCAAGTAGCAATATGTTCTCATTTCATTGAGCATCCTCCTGATAGCTGTCTTGTTAACGATGGATTATAGTGCTTCCTCCACCGTATAATATCAGACTCCGACTGGCCGTTTCCCACCGATATAGATGATGGGTTTTTGCCCAGCGTCCACCCGAAGGTAACCTGCTGCGGTAATTATTTGTGCAACAATTTACGACCGCTTTGGAACGGCTTTCGTGTAGAACCATTTTATTTACGACCATATTGGACACTGTACTGCGAGACAGAAAGATGGTTTGTTTGTATTGTATAGGGGAGGGTCCGGTGGTTTCTGGCCCGGGACCGTTTTTCACTTCTGAAAGCACACGCCGACACCCTTTACCAACCTCCAGTCCAGGCAGACACACACGACGCAGAGTACGGTTTCACAGCATCAACCGGAATCCTGTTAATCGATTATTAACGTTTCGTTAGTTCCGTTGTACGCCCCATTAATCTTGTGAATGTGCGACGACGTACAAGAGTAAACACATCACTTCGTAATATATGAACGGACAGCCAGAATAATTCAATGAGCGTGAGATCGAATGTAGTGTAGTAAGAGTACATTATTGAGTATCGAATTCCACTTTGAAGTTTTGAAGCTATCAAGTCCCACCAGATGAAGCACGAAAATGGCCTACGACTCAATGATTTCGCCGTCTTCGAGTACAAAGCTATCTGTTGCACCATACCATTCTCTAAGCCACCCTTCCTTATCGTCACACTTGGACATCACCCGCAGTAGAATGACGCCCAAATCGACCTCGTTCTGATTGATGAATGGCACGTTACTGACATTATCAGAATCAAAACCTACCGTGTTTCAAAAACCGATTCTAGAAGATTCTAGACACTGTTTGATGACGACCAAGCTGAGCCCTAAGCACTCATCTCCATTATCCACAATGCAATGTACAGTACCGACGGCCAGCTGGGTACAACCTGGAGTATGATAATATGGATGAAAACCGCCGGAAGTGGGACTTGATCCCAGATTCGTGGCGTGTTCTAACCATCCCATCAGATCGGCTCCCTGTAGGTCTTTCATCTGAAGTTAAACATTTTTGGACGCCATCTTGGATTCTAGAGGGTTCTGGAGGCGTTACAGGAGCGTTTTCGGGAGTTGCGGAGTGTCTCGGGTGCGTTACGTGGGGCTCGGTAGGGGTAGGGGAGACTGAGGAGACCTGATCACTAGGGAGACTTGTTCTCCCCATTTTTTTGACGTTTTAGTGATTCTGGAATGCCTTCTCGTTGGCATTCATGAATTTGCAGTCTTCGAAGACATTTCGAGACTTTTTGGTCATGCCGCTACCAGAGGTAGGCCAGTGGTCAATTCGAGATTTTCTCTGAACCCTATCTTGCGACACATTTCATAGGATTATTCTTTGAAACTTTTGGAGATTCCTCTAAAAGTGGTTAGTAGATTACACAAGGAGTTTCTTTTGGAATTCCTCCAAACATGTTTCTGGGATCACACCTCAATGGATTTCGCTTTATTATCTTTTAGAATTCGTAAGAAGTATTTTTGTAGGGGTTTCTCAAGGAATTACTTATGGGGCTAATTTACCATTTCTTATGGAGTTCTTCAATTTAATTCCTTGGAATGCCTCCAGAAGTACTTTCAGGATTCCTCAACGGGTATTATGGGATTTTTGTATGTAATTTATGTAATGTATTTAATCTATTGATTACTCTGGGAGAGTATTCGGGGAACCTGTTTCCCCCAGACCATTGGCGTATCTAGGATTTTCTCCTAGGGGGTGCCTAGGGGGTGCCAGTTTCAGTGGCTTCCAGGTTGCTTTTTTTTGTAATAAGAAATACCGATCCACCCTCAATTTCTTAGTATTATGATATACTGTGTAGAGGGAAAAATGAAATTTATGGAATTTGTATCTTCAGCTTGAACTAAACTACTTATCATTCATCGCGACAATAAAAGTTTTGTGGATTGAAAACCATCAGGTCCATTAGAAAACATTTTCAAAGCAATCATTAGACTGTAAATCTCGGAAACTATAAAACATCCACAAATTTGCGTGTAACATGTGCTCTTTGGTTTATTACATAATAATAACCCTTTCAAAAATAGTTTTTAAGAAAAAATTTAAGAGTTATACTTAAAATTGCAAAATCAGGATACATATTTGCAGTTTTGGTTTGGCCACAACATTAATGGCTGAAAAGCGTTTTTAAATTAGTTGAATATCACCACGGGACATGAAAATACTTGTACAGGAAAATTGTGAGTATGATTCCTAAAACTACAAAATTCGCACTCGGTTATCCTGAGTTCCGTTCTGAAGCTTCACTAACTTATTATCAATCCAGTTGAAACCCGGAACTTGGTGCGAGCAAATTTCGTTTTTTTTTCTCATTGGGACTCTGATGCTCGCACCAAATTCCGATTTCGATTGCATTGGTAATATATCTGATGAATGGAATGCTTTATACAGCTAATTTGTTATTGATATTTGCTATTAAAAAAATCCAATTACTCTTCAGGCAATTCCTTTGGGAATTCTTTCATTCTTTGGTAATCCATTCAACAATGACTCTGGGAACATCCTCAATTTTTTTTTTTTGAAATATTTTCGGCAAGTCATTCTACTTTTTTGGATTTTCGTTCATTTTTTTGGACTTTTATTAATTAAGCTATTTGGTATTCCTTCGCCAATTCCATTGAAAACTCCCTCGGAAATTCTTTCATAAATCTCTTCTATAATTTTATTGAAAATTCTTCAGACAATTTCTTCTAGATTTCTTCAGTTTTTATGTAAGGAATTCCTGCTGCAGATAATTTCGGAATACCTTCGGTGATTCCGATGTTACTTGCATTGAACTTTTGGATTCTTTTGGCAACTACTTTGAAATGTCAATTTCTTGATTTTGTTTTGGCTGACCAAGCCATGTGGGAAATTACACTGTTGAAAATGCTTTGACATCCATGTGCACAACAGAACACGTGCTCGATGAACAAATTGAGATCTAATCCCATCCGAAGGGGGTTTGGATTGTGAAAAGAAGATAACCATGTGCGATTGTGGAATCGAGTTCAGTTCTAGGCCTGCTGGCGACGGAGATAGTCGAGTGACTCCGTAGCTTGAAGGAATAGAAGCGCCCGTCTAGCGAATTGGGAGTCGTGAGTTCGAGTCTCACCGGAGTACGTGGATTTCTTTTCATAATTTCAAATCTCAATTTGTTCATCGAGCACGTGTTCTGTTGTGCACATGGATGTCAAAGCATTTTCAACAGTGTAACTACTTTGAAAATTCTGAGGTAATTTTGATGGATTTTTTCCGGCAAATTTCTTTGGGAATCTGTCAGTAAGCTTTTCGTCCATTTCATTGGATTTTCTTTGACTAAGACCAGTTGAGAATTTCTGATTTTCAAATTCAGCAATTTTTGGAAGTAATAAATATAAATACAAATAATTCATAAATAATTTCAAAAACAATCACGATAAAATTGCCTAATAACTGAAAATAACTGAAAAAGAAATTTCTGATATAATTTCAGAAGAATGGCCATTGAAATTATAGAAAAAAAAACCAAAGAAATTTCTGATAAAATTTAAATGAAACTACCACAGAAATTAAAAATAACAACCATGCCGAAGAAATCCTCAAAGAAATGGTCATACTATGGTCTAGCGAATTTGGGATCGTAGGTTCAAACCCCACCAGAACGCAATTTTTTTTCGCAAATTCGTCTCTCAATTTGTCAATTCTGTGCTTTCTAAGTAATTACAAGTTTTTTTCCGTACATTCCTATAGGATTTCACTAGAGATTTCTCTAGTAAATAACACCTCCTAGGATTTCTCTGGAAATTCCAAATATTCCCGAAATTCGAAAGATTTCTACTGGAATTCCTTGAAGAAGCCTAAAAGGATTTGCAGGAGGAATACCGTGATTAATTTCTATAGTTATCCACGAATAAAAAAAACTAAAGGAAATCCTGGATGAGTTTTTAGAAAAATCCCTGTAAGAATCAAAGAAATTTCTGGAAGTATCCTAGGAAAACTGCCTAGATGAATCCTAGCAAGAATGCCATGAGAAATCCCTAGAGGGATTCCTGCAGGTATCACTGTGAGAATTTCTGGAGGAGACCTTGGAGGCATTCCTGAAACATTAGAAGCAGCAGGAATAGCTTATTGAATCTCAGGAGTAGTTCCTGGATGAAAGTCAAGAAGAGTTTTTGGAGGAGTCCAATGAGAAATATTTGGAGAAATCCCAGGAAAAAAACCTTTCGGATTTCCAGGAGGAAACACCGAAGGTACTTCTGCAAGGCTCCTAGAAAGATTACCTAGAACAATCCCAGCAAGTTTTTGAAGGAAGCCCTGGAGAATAATTTCTAGAAGAATGTCGAGAGGTATTACAGTAAGAAATTCGGGTGGAGTCCTAGGAGGCATTGCTGGAAGAACCCATGAGAAATTTATGAGAGAATCCTTGGATAAAATATCTTCGATAAAAATTTCTGGAGTAATCACCGGAAAGGTTCTCAAAAAGTCACAGGAAAAATCTCAAGAGGCATTCTTAAAAGGACTCTGGGGTGTGTCATTGTAGAAATCGCAGCGGAAATCCTAGGAAAAATGGCTGGAGGAAACTATATAGGAATTTATAGAGAAACTCCATCAGGAATGCCTGGGGGAATCCAAAGAAAAAATCTTTGGAATGCCTAGAGTCCTTGCAAGTTCCGGTAGAGGTATTCTGGAAGAATCTATAGAGAAGGCCCTGAAGGAATCACAGGAGGAATTTCTGAAGAAATGTGAGGAAGATTTCCCAGCTATAATACTAGGATAAATTCGTAATGGAAACCCTAGAAGAGTTTCTGGACGTATCATAGTAAGAATTTCTGAAGGATTTGCTGGAAGAATCGTAGGAGGAGTTGTATGAGGTATTATTGGAGAAAGGCCAAAGGTAGTTTCTGCAGGAATTCCATGAGGAATTTCTGGAGGAATCCTTGGAGAAATCCCTGGTAGGACAACCAAAGAAATTTATGCAAGAAATCCAGGAAGATTACCTGGCAAGATCCCAGCAAAAAAGCCAGGAGAAAGCTCTAGAAGATTCCGTAGCATAATTTCTGAACTATCACAGTTGGAATTTATTAAGGATTCTACTCCTTCTAGCGAGCCTGCAAGAGGCTGGTGCGCCGCGAAAACGGAGTTTGGGAAGCGCAGATCTGGAGGAATTCCTAATAATGCGGGAGGTATCATAGAAGTAATTTCTAGATAAATCCTAGAATCAGGAATGCCGGGGATATCCTAAGAGAAGTTCCTCTAACAAATGCCTTGAGAAATACCTACAGTTCTTCGTGAAAGAATCGGTAGATATATACTGGAGGAATCCCTGATGGAATCGCAGGAGAAATATCTGGAGGAATCTCAGGAAGATTTCCCGAAAGTATTGCAGCAAATAAGTATGCCAGGTGAAATCCCTGGAAGTATTTCTGTAGGAGTCCTGATGGGAATTGCTTGAACAATTCCAGCTCTAATTCATGGAGGAAGGCCATTAGAAGTTCTTGAAGAAATCCCCCGTGGAATTTCCGGAAGAACCTCTGGAGGAAGTCCTGGTTAAATCCTTGAAGAAAGCTTTGGATTTTTAGAAAAATTCCAGGGTGATATTCTGGAAGAATTTTTGAAAGAACTTCCCTAGTAGAATTCCTGAAGGTACCACAGTGAGATTTTTGGAGGAGTTTTAAGAGAAATTGCTGGAACCCTAGACACAGTTCCCAGAGGAAAGTCAATATAAGCTCCTGCAGGAATTTCATGAGAAATTTCGGGAAAAATCTCTGAATCAAATCACTGAAGGAATTCCTGGAAGAATCAACGGAGGAACTTCTGAAATGATCCAGGAAGGTTGTCGTGGATAATCCCACCAGGAATTCCTGAAAAAATCCCAAGAAATTTTTTTTTGAAGAATCCTTAGAAGAGTTCCAAGAAGTACCATAGTAAGAATTTTCGAAAGAAATACTACAAGAAAATGCTGGATCAATCTCTACAGACATTTCTAGAATGTACAACCCCATCAGAACTGCCTGGAGAATCCTGAGGGAAGAAATATCGGGAGGAATCCATAAAGAAAGCCTAAAGAAAACACTGTATGAATAGATAAAGGTATTTCTGGAAAAATCCATGGAGCAGTCTGTTGATTGTACTTACCAATATCCAAAGCGCCAAAACGTACAACAGGTATATACGTAATTCTGGGTGTGTTTAAGTTTTATTCGAATGTGCCATAAATAAATATTGGAATTTATTGTGTGAAATTTTGAATTTTAAGTGACTGTCAAGGAAAAATTCTAGGGGGTGCCAAATTTGTTCTAGGGGGTGCCTGGCACCCCTGGAACCCCCCCTAGCTACGCCAATGCCCCCAGAGAAGCCGTCAGTTCGGGATTTTTTTTCTGGACCCTTGCGACATATCAATCTTTATCATTTTGCACAGCAAAAACTGTAGAATGCATTTTGTAATTTTTTGGACATACATATTGACAATTGTCGGTGGTAGGTACTCAGGGAACCTGTCCAGAGAAATTCCAAAGACGATTTTGGCGGAAATTCAACAGAAGCATTTGCAGAATTCCAAGAATACGGACAAGGATAAAAAGCACTCCTGCTGGAATCCCAGACGAAACTAAGAATTCTTACAGGAAGTCCTGAAGGAACCTTAAAAGGAACTCCTGCAGAAATCCATGGATGAATCTAAGAAGGATTTCTTGGAAGAACATCAAAAAGCCCTCTTCTATGAATCGCAGAATAGCAGAAATTCAAAATGGATGGAATTACAAATTATTCAAAAAAAAACCCCGAGCAGAAATTCTGTGAGAACTCATGGAGAAATTTCAAAAGCAATTATTGAATAAAAAATCCTGGAGCAATTATCATAGGAGCTTTTGAAGAAAACTCCGGAGAAACTCTTATAGGAATATCCAAAGAATAATCTGGGTGAATCTAAGAAGGATCAATTTCAGAAAGTAAAACCCAGAATTCGTTATTTAAAAAAAATATCAATTCCTGGTGGAGCAGTTCCTAGAAAATTCACAGAGTTCAAATATTATTTAAGGTGTCCAAATAAGAACTTCACACCGAAATCCAAAAAATAACCTATCCCAGAGAGAAACCCAGTAGGCTCTCTTGGGATAAACAGGTCCTCTGAGTACCTCTGATACCCAAGTAACACAGAAAACATCATTTGAAATATGATTCAAAAAAGATGTATTATAAATGTATTATATGCGAAAATCAAAACAACTTTAGTTGAAAATATGTTATTACTAAGTACAGCGGCAACAAGTTCATTAAAACGTCATCAACATTTTTGGAAGTTAATTTTACGTTTTAAATACATGGAATAAACATGTTATAAGTATTATCGTTTTCTTGTTTAATGAAATGTAATGTGAAACATCATTCGAACAAAGTTAATACTCGACTGCAAAAACAAGTTATTTTTACGTAGCAAGTACGTTGATGGTACAAGTATTTCCATGCGTCTTGAATCTGAATTTAGTCGCACCTAATGTTCATGCTCAGCATTATTATTCGCTGACAATAATTTGCAGAAAAACAACGCACACATTGTAGCGCGCATAGAAGAGCCTGGTAGCCTTTAAAGTTGTGTATTTTTACATCAACATTGTGGCGTATACTCGATGACCGAAAATTTACCAAGCAATTCACAGGCAGGAGTTTAATTGAATGTATGTACTTACGTGTCTTGTATTTACCTGGAGAATCATATCCACTCAAATACTCAATGAAAAACAGAAAAATGTTCTAAACACTGAAACCTCACGATTGACAGCAGATCCGTTTGTTTTGGTTTCACTATAGCTGCCTTGCATATACAATTTTGTTATACAATTGTTGAAACAAAGTATACAGAACCAGGAAAAAACAACTCTCAACTGCGCATTAGAACTTCTTCAGCAGGTTGTTTAAAATACATCAAAATGATGTTATTTCAAGGTATTTTAATAACAAACAAAGAAATATGTTGTTAGGATGTTCAGATGATGTAATTTGAACATGTTGCACGCATATCTTTCGTTATTAGGCGATCAATGATCAATTTAGGATAAAATTACAGTGGCTGCTAAAAAATAATACATTTTTATATTAATAGGAAAATATGTCGAAAAATCCTTGTTATATCGTCGGAGTGGCAAAATTTGGAAATTATTGTTATTTTCTATATTAGAACACATTATATTTTTTTTTTGAAAATTTTTTCGTTTTCAAAATTTTCTGACGACACTGTACTACAATGTCGCCATGTTGCCTTCGCATAAACTTGATTGAAAAGTAATTAAAATGGAAAAAATGAGCCGAATATTTGTGACATTACCAATTTGATTAAAAGCGCATGAATTTATGGCCACTGAAAACTATTATTTCACCATAAATCTGGGATCGTACGGAAGATCACGGTAATAGACAATGACAACATGATTATTTTATAAATAATTGATGGCTTCAGAATTTCGTAAAAAGCGAGCTAAAAGTGAAATTGTTTTTTTTTTGCTGGAGATGTCAGATATTTTTTTAATAGTTTGCATTTGGTAATAACATACATCATGCCAACATGATTAAAAATTAAGGTATTGGCGATGTTTATAGGATACTTCTTAAAAACATAATGTATGTTCTGATGATGTATTGAAAAACATCTTGTAAAACATCAAAGATGTTGTATAATCCGCCATTTTTTGCGCTTTTTCGGTGATATAAGTGTATGAATTTTAGTTTTTTTTGTTCGTGACCTAACATAGGGATTTGTATGAACCGTGTATTTTATACATTTATATAACAAAATGTGTTACTTGGGTAGTGGCCTGAATATCCAAAAAGTCTCCAAAAGTTTCCTAAAGTTCTTGTTTTGCAAAATCAAGAAGATTGATATGTATGTCGCAAAACAGCCTTCAGAGGGAATCACAAATTGGCCACTTCCTCGGGCAATCAAGTTCCACAAGTAACTCTAACAGTGGCCAATATTTCACGTGATTTTTTTCACAAATTTCATCTCTCAATTTGTCAATTAGCAACATATCGTGCCTTCTAATTACAAGTTTTTCCTGTGTTGAAATGTCTTCTTACTTACCTTACCTATCAGGTTAAGGCCGGGGTGGCCTCTGCTGTACATAGTAGCCGCCTCCATTCCACTCGGTCCATGGCTGTTTGTCTCCAGTTCCGCACTCTGCGTAGGGTCCGCAGATCGTCCTCCACTTGGTCGACCCACCTAGCTCGCTGCGCTCCACGTCTTCTTGTACCGGTCGGATGACTCTCGAGAACCATTTTAATCGGGTTGCTATCCGACATCCTGATGACGTGACCCGTTTGATTTTCGCGGTGTGGACGATGGTTGGTTCTCTCAGCAGCTGATGCAGCTCGTGGTTCATTCGCTTTCTCCAAGTGCCGTCTTCCATCTGCACTCCACCGTAGATGGTACGCAACACCTTCCGTTCGAAAACTCCAAGGGCGCGTCGGTCCTCTGCACGTACCCGAGCAGAAGGGAATAACAACAGCATAAGAAAATGTGTTATTTTACCAAAATAACTGAGTAATGAAATCAGTTGTTTTTATGTTATTAACATAACAAATTATGTTATAAACTTGGCTGTCATAAGCGGCAAAATAACAAAAATCATAACAAAAAAAATGTTCCTGGAAGACCAATTCAATAATATGTTTTGTTAGTTTCGATAACAACATAATAACAATGAATTTGGAAAATATTTCAATAACAAAAGCTGTTATTTTAAAGTTATTGATAACAATCCGAAAGCAAAATTAGTTATGATTTCAAACTTATAATAAAGTAAGTAATAGCGTATTAGGGTCTTGTACCATTTGGGCACTTGCCGCTATAACTAAATTGTATACCTAATGTGTTACGTACATTATCTAGATACATCTGCCCAAATGGTACAAGACCCAATATGAATATCAAAACAAGCGTTAGAGCATATAAAAAATCATTGCTAGTTATGTATTAGACGCATTCTACCGTGACGTTACAACGTTTTGCCACCTTTTTGTTCAGATTTTTCACTAAAACTCGTAAATTCGACCGTAAACCCTCAAATATTTTTGCATATTCGGATTCGTTATAAGCAGCGTGAGTAGTTACAACGTTGTAACATCACGCTACTCATTCCCATTTTCAACATACTTTTCCAATGAAAACTAACTGTTCAACAGATTAAACTTATTGGAAATTTTACAAAGAATCCGAATATGCAAAATATTGTAGGGTTTACGGTCGAATTCACGAGTTATAGAGAAAAATCTGACCAAAAAGCCGTGAAAACGTTGTAATGTCACGGTAGAATGTGTAATCATATAAAATTAATTGAAAATTTCACTTAAATACTTTGCGTCACCCCTAAATATCGACCGAAATCACTCATTTTTGCACAGCTCACCTATTTCGACCAGCAGATCACTTTTCACTTGGGAAACGATATAGATTTTTAAAAATTAGCCCCACCCTAATATATGCTTTGTGTGGGGAACTCAACCCTAATGTAATGACAAAATTTAAAAAAAAGTATAAGTCTAAGTAGTTTTGATGAACTACAAACTCATCAAGTAGAACAATATTCTGAGGTTCATTATATTGAATTGCTATGAAATAGCTTCAAATATACGTAACTAAATACTTAAAAAGGAACATAAAACAGGTCATAATTATTCTAGTGTCTCGTTCAGTCCTAATTAGAGTAACTAAAGATGATATGCTGGTAACAATGTAAATCTGGAATGATTTGCTTCAATTCAAAACTTGTTATTATTGTGCTATTGTTTATTAATTTTTTGTACACACTCACTCTGGTATAATAATAACTAAATTTGTTCCATAACAAAACATGTTATGGAAAAGTAATGCTTTGATAAGTTAATAATAACAAAACAAGATATAAAAACAGATTGTGTGATTTGATAGTTATTAGTTTGATATTCCCCTCTGCTCGGGTAGAGTCCATGTTTCGTGCCCATAGAGAACCACTGGTCTAATCAGCGTTTTGTAGATAGTCAACTTCGTGCTACGGTGAACTTTATTCGATCGTAGAGTTCTGCAAAGTACAAAGTTAGCACGAATTCCTGCCACATAGCGCCTCTGAATTTCTCTGCTGGTGTCGTTATCGGCGGTTACCAGTGAGCCCAAGTACACGAATTCTTCAACCGCTCCGATTTTATCACCGTCGATATAAATTCGGGGTGGCGGGCGCGGTGATTCCTCCCTGGAGCCCTTTGCCATCATGTCCTTTGTCCTCGACACATTAATGACTAATCCGATTCGCCTGGCTTCACTCTTTAGTCGGATGTACGTTCCCGCCATCATCGTCTCAAATTTACGAGCAATAATACCAAAATCATCAGCGAAACCAAGCAGCTGAACGGACTTCGTGAAAATCGTACCACTCGTGTTAATCCCCGCTCTCCTTATTACACCTTCTAACGCAATGTTGAACAGCACCTTACCGTAACCTGTAACGTGGTTACAAGAAACACCAGTTCAGAATACGATAAGTTCTAAATTTTAATATGCGCCCCTAGTGGTGGGAGATGCAACCAATAATTTAAATCTTTCGCTTGGTAAGTTGTTATGTTCATTTCATCACTCATCAGTTAGATGCCCAACTGATGAGCTGTTTTTCAGAAAATACAATAGGTTTGGGGCTTCGCGTCGGGTGACAATTGTATAGAGATTTGTTCGATCAAGTATTCTCAGTTCGATCGTTGAAATAGTTGGACGTTCGCCAACAAAAATTGGAAAATCAGTTAAAGTGAAACCGAGAGTAAAACTAAAACCAAGTGTATGAAAAATAAAAGCAAAAGTGAGATTTAAAACTACCGTAAAACGGGGTAACTTTGATAGTTTTTAGGCGAATTTTCTTAATATTTTTCCATGTATCATTATTTCCTCTAGTTTTATATTTTTAAAACAAGTACTGGGGTATCAGTTATCAATTGCAATTGAAAGATTCGATAATTTTAAATATTTTGGGTGACTTAGTTTTCCATATGAGCGAGAATCAGATATTCATTTTGGGGTAACTTTGATAGTGCCCTGAAAAACTCATCAAATCTTGAAAAACAGCCACAGATTGAAATCTAAGGAGTATAAACATGATAAGAGAGGCCTTGTGAAATATATTAGATGTAATGTTTATATCAAAACATTGATTTTTTACTAAATTCTACATATAAAGGAGTTCTGAGTGAAAAATACAGTTGATATAGCTATCAAAAATTATTCTCTTTGTAAAAATATATGTTTAACGGTACATCAACATATGATTACGTGCTATTCATGATGAATTTTCTTTTTTTTTGGTAGTTTTTTAATGTTTTATTAACAAATTTTGAACAACACAGATTTATCTACATGAAAATACAAGGGCATTGCATACTTTTCGGCGTTTATCGATGTATGGAGTTTTATGTCCCAATTTACAAAATTGCTTTCATTTCATAAAAACACACTTCGTTAAGAAATTCAAGCCCAGATTTGGAATCTACTATGACGAATCTATCGACAATAAAAGTGCATTAATTGAAAAAATAGTTGAAATGAAGTCGCACAGCAGATTGTTTGAAGGGGTTGACAAATGACAAAAATATCAACAATTTTTATTTTTTGTCCAAAAAGTTGTATATAAACTAGTTTTTAATGAAAATATGTCTAAGATGAACTTTCATATGTATAGAATTGATCTATGTTTGCCATTTTCTTAACTGGTTGAAGGAATATTAGTTTTAAGATAAACTAGACAATACCTGTCGCACTATCAAAGTTACCCGCATTATCAAAGATACCCCGTTTTACGGTACTTTATTGAAACTCAGTTAATTAAAATCAAATATTTTCAGTTGAAATACAGATACTGTGGATAAAACTGTTAGCCATATTGATTGGCCCTAGGAAAAGTTTTTGTATAGAGCTCGTGAGTAACTGTTACTGAATTAAAAAAAATCCTAATAACTGAATCGATCCAATTGTAGCCAAATAGTGCATCAAAAACTGAAAAAAACTGCGTACTAGTGTACTGCAGGCGCAGAATTCCCTCGAGGACCAGGTAATTTGAGTGAATACTAGTGTTGTTAACCATGTGCGAATGTGTAATCCAAATTGTAATGCGAATGTGTATTTTTCCCATTGAAGGACACCCTCATCCTTCAAGTGAAGGTGTCTGTGCAGGGCACAGGGATAACGGAACGCAATCGTTATTCCTAGGGAAGAATCCGAAGCCCGGCGGCTTGTAGGCCTGCCCTCGTCGTCGAGCCAGCATTCGACCCTCGCGTGTCCTAGGGCCCAAGGTCATCCACGCCTTTTAGGAGTTGGTCGGTCGCCAATACTCCGCATCAAACTCCTCGGCCTCGAAGGGAATTACCAGGAAACCCCTCCATGTGGGCGGGGCGTATAATCGGCTTCGAACGGACAGCCGCCGAACAGTGACGCAATAACCAGCACTATTTCTACTGATTTCACCTTGCTGTGCCGCTGTATCGATCGGCTACGTGGTTGAGCAGCCACCCAAGTGCTTGCTCGTGTATTTGCTGAGAGTGAGTGCCATCCTTGAGACGTTGTCCCTCACCGCTCACCGTCGCCGAAGATCCACTGTTGGTGGGTGACTGAGCTCCACTATCGTCGTCGTGTGAACCTGGACAGGGGCGCCCCCACCGTGCCACTGTAAAGTAACCACTGAGGAACCGCCAGCATGCTGCTAAAACCAGGTCAGATCTAATAGATTAAGATATACACATTCGCAATCACCTTACCCTAGAACATCAAAGAGAGATTATAGGTAGATTTTGGTTTTGAAAATTACGCTCTAGAGCTTAGAAAATAAGTAAATTTTAACTACAGAATAGGCCTAAATATAATGAGAGGAATGAGAAAGTTTGATCGTTCATTGATTCGTGAGTTGGAACCGTTTTGCCCTCTAAGTTGATCCTCGTTGTTGGGTGATATTTTTTGAACAGCATTTGCTTTGCGATTGGTTCGGGATTTGTCTAAGATCTGCTAACGACTCGCCTTGAGGAGTCTCGCCGGGGTAAACCTTGCTGATCCACATGTAAGTGGACTTTACCTACTTACTTGGCGCATAAGTGGAATCAGCTGTTATGACTTTCTGACCCAGTGACGAAGAACTGTTACAAACCCTCTGCGAGATTCGAAGGGACTCGAGAGTGTCCCTGATACTCGAACTACGCACATCACTCGATCCATCGTCGCCTTGATTAATCGTATCAGTTTATCCGGGAATCCGTATTCGTGCATAATCTGCCATAGCTGTACTCGATCAATTGTATCATACGCCGATTTGAAATCGATGAACATGTGATGTGTGGGCACGTTGTATTCACGGCATTTCTGCAACACTTGGCGGATGGCGAACATCTGGTCCGTTGTAGCGCGTTCACCCATGAATCCAGCCTGATATTGCCCCACGAACTCTCTTGCAATCGGTGATAGACGGCGGCATAAAATTTGAGAGAGTATCTTGTAGGCAGCGCTCAGTAGTGTGATCGCGTGGTAGTTCCCGCAATCCAACTAGTTGCCCTTTCTGTAGATGAGACACACGATACCATCCATCCATTCCTCCGGAAATACTTCCTCCTTCCAAATTTTGGTAATGACCCAGTGTAGTGCTCTCATCAGTGTTTCTCCACCGTATTTTAGAAGCTCGCTTGGTAGTTGTCTGCTCCAGCGGCTTTGTTGTTTTTCAACCGGCCAACCTCCTCCTCAATCTCTTGGAGGTCAGGGGCCGGAAGTCTTTCGTCCTGTGCACATACTCCAAGATCTGTTACCACGCCACCTTCGGTACTTGCAACGTCGCCATTGAGGTGATCATCGTAATGCTGCTGCCACCTCTCGACCACCTCACGCTCGCTCGTGAGAAAATTCCGGTGATTATCTCGGCACATGTCGGCTTGTGGCACAAAGCCTCTGCGCGAGCGGTTCAGCTTCTCGTAGAACTTTCGTGTGTCCTTAGCACGGTACAGCTCTTCCATCGCTTCGCGATCTCGTTCTTCCTGCTGGCGCTTCTTCATCCGGAAGACTGAGTTCTGTCTGTTCCGCGCCTGTCTGTAACGTACCTCGTTCGCTCTCGTATGGTGTTGCAACATACTCGCCCATGCTGCATTCTTCTCGTTTTTCAACTGTTCACATTCGCCGTCGTACCAGTCGTTTCTGTGATTCGGAGTCGCGAAGCCTAGTGCTGTAGCCGAGGTACTACCTATGGCGGATCGGATGTCCCTCCAGCCATCTTCAAGTGTAGCTGCGCCAAGCTGCTCTTCCGTTGGTAGGGCCACTGCTAACTGCTGCGCGTAGTCTTGAGCCACTTCTACATTACGCAGCTGCTCGATGTTGAGTCGCGGCGTTCGACTTCGACGCGTAGTGATAACTGTCGAAAGTTTTGAGCGCATGCATACAGCTACTAAATAGTGATCCGAATCTATATTCGCACTGCGGTATGTGCGGACATTGGTTATATCCGAGAAGAATTTACCGTCGATTAGAACGTGGTCGATTTGGTTTTCTGTTTGATGGTCGGGTGATCTCCAGGTGGCTTTGTGGATATCTTTGCGGGGGAAGAAGGTGCTTCGGACTACCATACCACGGGAGGCTGCAAAGTTTACGCATCGCTGGCCGTTATCATTCGATACGACGTGTAGGCTGTTTCGCCCGATTACCGGTCTGTACATTTCCTCCCTTCCTACCTGCGCGTTCATGTCGCCGAAAACGATTTTCACGTCACGCGGCGAGCAACCATCGTATATTTGCTCTAACTGCGCGTAGAACGCTTCTTTCTTGTCATCGGGTCTCTCTTCATGTGGGCAGTGGACGTTGATGATGAGTTGAAGAACGGACCTTAACTCTCAACATGCACATCCTTGCGTTGATCGGCTGTCACCCGATCACACGTTGTCGCATCTTGCCCAACACTATAGGGGCTGTCCATAAACTACGTGGTCATTTTTTGGGACTTTTCAACCGCCGTGGAAGCATGAGGTAGGAACTTGTGAGGACCAGAGCTATGTTGGACGCTCTCCTTATCGACTCACTTTATTAAGCATGTGGCTCCCATTTCCATCCTACGAAAATCCTATATTCTTAGAAATGAGAACGCATGAAAACTAAAAGAACGGAATCAATCGGGGCCGTAATCGCTTGTTTTCGAATGGGATAAATTTGGGAGCGTGTGATTACTCATGGCACTCATACCCCATATCGTTTCAGTAGTAATCAAGTAACACATCGTTAAAACTGGCCATATAGCATGAAAAACGGCTGGTGGTCTCATTGTTTTTCCGACACTACATATAGGTAAGAGGTGTTGTGAACAATAAAGTTGTTCATCAATAGCGCCAGTCACACGATGCATATATTGATCAATAGTTGGCCGTTTTATGGAAACATTGAATGTATGATATTGTTCAAAAATAGATTGATATCAATCATTCAACTTTTCCCCTATCTTCCGTTTGATCAACCACGCAGCAATATTTCCCCTCCGTAGCGCATTTTACTTCAATTTTCTCTACAATGTTTCCCCACTTTCAAAAATTTTACATCAATCCTCTCGAAGATTGTTCAAACCATGGGTCAAATTGTTCCACGGATCAATTGATTAGTTCAATATTTCCCCTCCAGATCAACCTATCATCCTTTCAATGCAGCAGCGCGTCATCGAGAGCATCATCATTGCAGAGCATTCTGCCGTGTTGTCATATATATTTTTTAAATTTAAATAAACAACTATTGAAATGTTTGATACAAAAATACATACAAAAAATGAAACTAAATTCAGATGTAATAAATCATCGAACAAAACAAGCAATTTATGCGGATGTATATTTTCCCAAGATTTTTTATTTAAATGTGATGAATCCAAATATTACAATGCATTAGTGGTAATAAACAGTTCACAGCTTTTTTTGTGTAATCTTCGGTTGGTGTGCCACCGAACTTTGCTAAAAAAAAATACTGGTGCACTGGCGGTCTCTGCGACAGTTAATTAATAATTCGTGTAGCGGACCTGGTGTGATGGTTAAATCACGTGACTATCATGCCGTGGACCTGGGATCGAATCCCACTCCCGACAAATTTGCAAAGTGTGAGTTCTTCCTTCGGAGGGGAAATAAAGCGTGGGTCCCGAGATGAACTAGCCTAGGGCTAAAAATCTCGTTAATACTGATAAAAAAATAATTAAGAACTTGAACATCGTGGTGGCTTACTTGCGTTGCCTATAAATAAGAAATACCCCTTCTGACAAATAACAAATAACCCTTCAGTAGTAATTTTGTGAAATGTCGAAATATAAAGGTAATTCAGCAAGACAGCGCTGAAGATGTTTCGAGTCCCATCCCATGGGCTGTCCAAAAAGTTTTCGTAATAAAAAAATATGTCATGTTTGAATATGTCAAAATGGTAAAGCTTAGAAGAAGAAATAATGTAAATAGAAAATTTATTAAAAACAACATAAATACAAAACTTACAGAAATGCATTGTATACATTATCTTCCGCATTACTGGCATGGCATTGGGATCGGTAGGAATGAAAATCAACCGCGCACCCACCGACGACGCATTGATTCAATAAAAGGCTTTGCTTTGCTAGCTGTGCACGTATGATAAGCATGCGCGGACACTTGTTTTTTTTTCTCTCTTCATGCATTAACTTCTCTCATACTGCCGGGAGATTTTCTCTCTGCTCGAACCTCGGCTAGCTCTATCTCTCTGGAAAGGGGTAAAGTCGAAGATATTAGATTGATACTTGGATTGATCCTCATGATTTCATCAATAATCCTTGAGAAAGAAATATTGTTCGTGCAGTTGAAAATCGGAATTTTTGACACGCGAAAATCGATTTTTCTCCTAACTGGTGTGTCGGACGTACGTCGGGCACAGTGCGCTGGATAGAGGGCCAGGTCCGCTGTCCAGCGCCCTACGTCCGACGTTAGGTTTCACGTATGGATTTTGAGAAAATTCGATTGTCGGGTGTGGGGTAACTTCGGGTTTCAACCGCGACGACAATAATTAATGGAATGGTGGAATAAAGGAAACAAGAAAGCGCTGCCAAATAAACATTTGATCTTGAAAAGTAAGTTGCGCATCGTAAATTTTCATTAGATTATTTAGGAATAATGTTTAATATTTAACATTGGTTTATCATGTTCTATTATTTTATTTCAACTAACGCATATGCGGTTTTCTAGTGCCTTTAGTATAAAATGCTAGAACTATATAGGGAAACTCAGTATATTTTCGACAGATTCGTTCTCTTCGTGTTATTCCTCCTTCTTGGCGTAACGTCCTCACTGGGACAAAACCTGCTTCTCAGCTTAGTGTTCTATGAGCACTTCCACAGTTATTAACTGAGAGCTTCCTCTGCCAATGACCATTTTGCATGTGTATATCGTGTGGCAGGCACGAAGATACTCTATGCCCAAGGAAGTCAAGGAAATTTCCTTTACGAAAAGATCCTGGACCGACCGGGAATCGAACCCGTCACCCTCAGCATGGTCATGCTGAATACCCGTGCGTCTACCGCTTCTGCTATTTGGGCCCTGATATCTTCGTGTTATCTAAAGTCTGATAAACCTCAAGTTGGCGTCACATCTTTGCCAATGAAACTGTTTCAAGCTATTCGGACGACAAAAACCCCTTATGGCAAAGAGAGAAAAACTGCCAAAAATTTCCAAAGTCACTCTCAGGACATATAGTTTAATTATCGTTTAGTAATCATCAATCTAGCTATAGAGAAACCTGTTTTAATCATAACGAATAAAGCAAACAATTTCAATTATAGACGAAACAAACAAATCAATATGGCAATAACCTCTTATCAGCCTTTGTTTTCCAAACCTATACTGCTATACATATTTACTAAGACATTAGCAAAAATCAAAACTTGTTCGAACCTAACTGTTAAGCTCCATTTTGTATGAAATATTTTGATTCAACGATAGAAGTTCATAACTTGTGTTAGTAATCAAAAAACATTTACCTTCTCAAGACATTAGGAAAAATAGCATGATAAATTAGTAAATAGATCCACTATTTAACAATTCATCATGCCATTCGGAGAGATTGGGTTCAATAGATAAGAGTTTATGAATGCTTAAAAAAAATCGAATATGGCGTTGTAAATGACCAAAACTATCAAAAAATATTTTTTCATAATTATTAATGGAATTGAATACGCAAGCGAAGTATCGAAATTTGCACTTTTCTAATGATCAAGTCTTCATTATATTTACAAAGCAAAAACGTGACACTTTATTTCTAGAAATTTGCTATCAAAGCTTTCCATAAAATTTAATGGAACTGGCCACCATGAACGCCGTGAACCACGCGCTGAACGTTGGTGAATTGCTATCCCTTCCTCACTGATGGAATGGTCTTCGCTTAATCTGCTGACTCTTTTGCCCTGCTGGATAGATCGAATCAAACAACTCGAGGGGAAAGTTTGACGAACTTAGATGATCTTGATGGTTTGGTCAAACTGGATGATAGTGGTGGTTGGATCGGTTGGATCAATCTTTCGGAGGGGAAATATTGAGGATATGACCACCAGTGTTGGGAATACTCACTTGCAAGAGTGATACTCACTTGCGTCTATCTCAGTCCAGAAGCATGCTATCAAAAAATGATGTTTGAAGGGCTTTTAGATTGTTGTTTAATCTAAAAGTTTGCCGAATAAAGTAAAGGTCGCAAACGCATACCAAAGTTGTGAGAGAGCTGTGAGTACGAGGTGAGTAAAATTCGTGTAATTTATACTCACCTTGTGCTCACAGCTCTCTCACAACTTTGGTATGCGTTTGCGACCTTTACTTTATTCGGCAAACTTTTAGATTAAACAACAATCTAAAAGCCCTTCAAACATCATTTTTTGATAGCATGCTTCTGGACTGGGATAGAAGCAAGTGAGTATAACTTTTCGCTAGTGAGTATTCCCAACACTGAATTGACCACCAACCTCAAGCCTCGCTTTTGCAGGTTGGTCAGTATTTATATCAAGATTCAACATTATCATCCATGTTCTCCTCAATAAAAATGCATGCAAAACATTTAGCAATATTTCCATCAAATTGTGTTTCTTGATGAAGTTGAAGGAAAGATTGAACCTCTTGGTTGAATCAACTTATAGATAAGTGTAAATGGCACTAATCATCGATTCCTCCAGTGGGAAGTGGTGCGTCTGTTCGTCTGTGATCTCAATGTTAATACTTTTTTTAGCGAAGTTTCTGTCATTCTATCATTTCACGTTCATAAACTCATGCTCGCCCTTCATTTATAACCAACTCAAATTTACCTTTTCCCAATTGCAGCTCCTGCTCTGATGGGACTTGAAAAAACGCATTTTAATTTTGAAAACGCTTTTGAAGTGCAATATGATTTTCCGCAGTTCTTTTTGCATCGCATTCAGTATCTGATGTAGTCACGCCGCGCCATTTGCCTGTCCGTATCCAGTAGTGTAGGAACAGTGCATCATTTTACGTAAATCCATGGGCCGGGTGTGGGCATCCAGCAGCAGAACGCTTTTCGAGTGCGGCAGCAAGTGTTGCCCAACTCTACCGGGACTAATTGCTGCTGCACCAAGCGTGAGATATGAGATCCCTTCCTCCCAGTGCACGCGACTACTTCCTGATGCTAAAGTGAATATTCCGTGGTGCGGAGGGTTGATGCGCCAGATTTTTTTTTTATGAAAGGCACTTTTTGTCGACTAATGTATCCAACGTTGAGCTCGATTTTACGCACGGCTGACGAGTCTCTCCATTACCTGAAGTGCGTCTGCTTTAAGCCGTTTCAGTTTCTGAAAAAAGTCTGTTTTAAATTCCTTGTTGGGACGTGCCAGCCGTTTTGGCCAGAAGTGTAAGGGTAGTGACAGAGGTCATCCTCACCATCATCATCAGCGATATAGGAACCGTACGCAGACCGGGATGGTTACTACACCGGAAGAATGCATGTGCTGTAGCTTGGTCCTCTAAGCTCACGCGTTCCGCACCATAAATCATCCATGTTTAGTGAGCGTGCTTTTTGGCCGGTTTCATTGGCGCCGTCGGGATGTCCTTTCTTTTGGCGTTGTCTCCATGTGTGGATCTATGCGATGGATGTGCGAATGCGAATGTTTCCATTCGACAATGACAACGTTACATTACTGGCAGTAGTGTAGTGTAGCTAGGTAGTAAGTGCAGACGCATCTGGAGATGGAAAGGCGGTTGTGCTTTAAGTTTGAAATAGCTGAATGTTGTAAATGATAACAACTTTGGAGAAACACTTTGGCACAGACAAACAGACATAAAGCCACAGACAAACAGACGTAACACCTTGAACGATTTTCATGGAAATCCATCGTCCAGTTCACACTACCATCACCTGGTGGAAAAGTTGCACGAATCATTGTGTTGTGCAATATCGTCAACAGAAGGCGCTAGTGTGAAACGTCAAACGCATAGAAATACGATGCGCGCTCCTCTGGTTGTGAAAGCCACATCTATGAAAATTTAATATGATCGTTAAAAGCGTGGTCGATGGAAATTTCGCAAGTGTTACGTCTGTTTGTCTGTGATTTCACTTTCCGCTACTGTTTCCGAAGACAATTCCTCAGTTACTTTCCCTGATACTACGGCGGCGTATGAGTGCGAACTTGATGGTTCCTGTAGTCGCTTGTTCCGAGTTGCACGCTGCAGGCAAGAGTTCCGTCCGTGCCCCGTTTGTTGACACGAAAACAAGTGTCCTTGAGTCCACTATAGAAAATCCTACCCTTCCGATTGAGTACTTCGATCGACGGCGGTATCTCCTGCTTCACGTCGATGTACACACCGCGAAGACCGGTGAACATATGGTCCAGTCCCAAGTCCGCGGGGAATTTTTCGCGTATCACACGATCCACATGTCCGTACGATCTGTTACCGTTGGGCATAAATGTACTTATCTAAACTGCCGTGGCTAGATATATGTTCGAAAGAATATTTGAATTGACAGTTAAAGATATTTGTTGTCTGTTTTTAAATTCATGTTATTTATATTATACACCAATATTGCCCTGAAATTAGAAAGTTACCTAGTTTAAAAAAAATATATGAAGCATGCACACTTAAATAAATATATAAATTAATTAAAAACCGATTGTTAGATAAAACGTAGAACAAAATTTGTAAAACACATTTCCAACACAACACAGAACACTATAAAAACTGCTGCAGGGGAACCTGTTCGAAAGATTGTCGCGAGTTGGAAAAAGGACGGCAGAAAAGGAGCTAAAAAGGGAAAACCGCATGAAAAGGGTAGGCTACTGGGTACAATGAGAATCAGACTCGGTCTCTTTCCGATAGAAAACGCCAAAGTTACACGCAACCTGAGATTGGCAGATTCTAATACAATTGGGTATGAAACATATACAAATATTGTATTAGGGCCTTGCAAATACAAAAATTGGTAGGTGGCAGTATACCAAAAATTGTATTGGCTTCCTAGAATCTGGAAAAGGAAATTTCGCATGTGTGCGTGTGCTCTGTTGCACTGGTTTCTCATTATTTGTTCTATTTTTAGACTGATCATGGCAGCAGCGGCGGCATCAAATACCAATACATATTTAAAAAGAAATACGGGCGGCGACGGGAATCGAACCGAGACACTATCATGGTGATACTCAGTATCCTGCGCTCTAACCAGCACGGCTATAACTGCACATGAATAGACAAGAGGCTGAAAGCCATCATCATCAACACAAACGTGGCTTGGTGATGGAAGCGATACAGCCGCCACACTGCACAATGGGTCCAGAGCCGTATTTACGAAGACAAAACTGTTTAAGCTTCAGCTTTAAGTTTTTAGACACATATTGTGTTTTAGAAAGTTTATTTTCAATTGTTGACCCTATTTAAACGAATTAAACGAAGAACTAGTTTTTGACTTCCGTTTATCAAATTACTGTACCTTAGGACTAAGCGAACCGAATTAAATTAAATTTTGAAAGTTTGTGACTAATGTATTGGTCTTCATGTATCGTTGGACTCGACTAAAATATGACCAAAGGCAAAAAAGTTGCAATTTATTGAAAACTTTTCGAAAAGTTCTAATGATTCGAATGTTTTATCCAAGGGCTGAAAGTCTCTTGAATAAAGACAAATCAATCAAATCAATCGAATGTTTTATTTTTGAAAATTTGTTATAACTTTGTAAGACATTTTGATATTGTATAGAGAATAATTAATCAGCAGATTTTTGGATAAGCCACACTTGATTGACCGTAATCATTTCACAATAATGAAAAAAAAAAGAAATGACAGAACCTGGCAGAAACATTTTTGTCTTCGTAAATACGACTCTAGACCCATTGTGCACTGAAAAGCCCGCATCCAGCAGGTTGCTGTTTGCAAGTGGAAAATTCCATGTAGACAATAGGACGCGAAGCTCAGCAGCGAAGCGAAAGTTATTTTTAGACGCAACCCGGTTCAACTTCTCGGGTTTCAATGGAGGTGTTTGTGTGTAGTGGTATGGAAGCTATGGAACCGTGTAGCGCATCTTAATACAACGAATGGATTATGATTTATCACATTTTCTGTACGTTTTTAATACGTAAATTGGTAGAAAAGGCGTATCTCAATTTTTGGTAGCTTTTCTTGTTTTGCGTGTAGTGGACGTGATTATTAGCTGAAAGTCGCCTAGCAAAGTTTGAGCAAACCTTTACGGTGCCCACAATTATACCGGATCAAGGAAAGAGTTTTGAGTACAGTGCGTACCCGATATATACAACGAATCAGGTATGCTAACTATTCCCAGAGACGAGCGCCTCAAACTAATCATGACCCAGTAGCTAAATCACGCAGTAAACATAACCCTTAAACCCTTTTGTGCACCTAGGACCCAGTAGCGCTTGGCTCGCACGTTTTACATCCAAGCCAAGTTTCGCCATAGCGGACCAAGTCCCGCCAAGAAGTTCGGAAGCTGAGTCCGGGCGAACGATAGCCGACCGTGGCCCTACGGTCAAGGTATTCTGACCTCGAGTACGCCTTGAATCGAGGCCAGAGGAGTATCGACCCAACCGTCGGACGAAGGCAATTCCCGACGTGAAATATGCCCTTGAGAACCCCCGCCGACCTTCGAAAGTGACGCCAATCCCGCTTTACCGAGGCCCAGCCAGGCCTTGTCAGCTCCAGCTGGTAACACCACCATCGAGGAGCGACCCGCAGTTCCCCAGCGGCATCAGTAGCCGCCGGCCGGCCCACCGTACAGCGCACACCACACCCACACACACAACTTAGTGAGTAATTCAAAATTAAAACCTGGTTAAGAGTAATTAGCGCGTGTAGACTTTCATTGAGCCCTTGATTAGCCTCTCGAGAATAGCCGACCCTGTGATAAAGAGGCGGATGTAGCCCACCCCACACGACTTCCGAGGCCGTGACCAGAAGTTAGGGGCATAAGAATTAACAGATCCTAGCACCAGTGCAAGATTATTGTCGCTTATGAAATCGGCAAAATAAAACACTGTGGCATACCCTGTTTTAGCTTTTGTCTAAATCCGTAGAATCTGTTGAAAATTCGTCAAGCTAGCCACTCGAAAGCGAGGTCAACATGACAATGTGCAATGGAGACGCATGGTTGATTCATCCTCCGTGCAACAAAACACCCAAACAGCTGATTGAGGGTGGAAAACGGAAATCACGAGAAAAATGTCACACCACAGCCGCGAGAGAGGAAGTACTAGAAGATCACCAAGTGCGTGCAACATTACATCGTCGTCGGTCGGCAAAACACCGAACTGTGAGGCTGGCTCTAGCTCGCGTATATTCTCTCCGTACGATTCAGTCGTTTGCCGGCTACCGACGCGTGTGGATTCAATTCCAACGTTTCTCGTGCTTTATCGCGCGGTTAGAATCGGTGTGTTGTGTGGTGTAGAACATACCCTCAGTGTACCGCGTGATCTCAACGGACATCCTGGTTTCAGTGGAATTGTAAATAATCGCAAATGACCAACATGTTTCTCCTGCGGAAGAGATGAAAAATTGTGTAATGGAATTTTGTCTTGTGGGAAATTGTATATCACGAAAAGTGCTCGGTGATTAGTGGTGGGAGTCGTTACTGTTTTTTTTTTGCTTCAAATAAGGATAATGGGGCTCCCTTCGTCGATGGATAACAAGCATTTTGGATCATTAACTAAAAAGAAGTCCTGCTCCTCTCAGCGTGAGTTTCCTGTTGAATAAATGTATGAGACACGTCGTCTCAATAAGTGCTTCTAGAAGGAAAACCGCTCGTCGGATCAACGACAATGTCAATGGCAAAACATCGTTATTTTTAGAGAGCTTCGCCGCATGTTACGAGTGTCAAAGTCAAGGTTCCATGCGGAGCTATTGTTGCGGTGTATCAATACGTTAACAATGTGAAACGTAGTGAAGTGGGGAAGCAACGAAGAAAGTGTTCACCGTGGTACAAAAGAGTGTTTTCTTCAATTCTAAGGAAAAGAAAACTCTGCGTTGGGTCAGTGCGTTTCCTTACCGAGGCAGGAAAACTTATTCCAGCGGAAGATGAGATTACTTACAACTCATGCTGTGTGAGCGGGGTGCCCAGCCTACATTTGACATAGCTAAGGCGTTTTGAAGTGGATTGGTATTGGAATGTGCTTTGTTCGGTTCAGTGCGCGATTTGGGAACAGCAATATTATGAACCACCGGCTCTGATCGAGTGGGTGGGAATCGAGAGAAATGTCCTGTCACAAACAGACAGACAGACAGCAGAAATACGAGTTAAGGCTGTTGCTAGTTTAGCATAACTGAGGCCGGTGGAGATTTGAGGAGTTCTGGAGCACAGTGGAAGGCGTTTTATTGTTCCGGTGAACACAGGTACGAAGAAAACTCTGTTTTGAATGGGTTTAGACATAGACGTGTGCGCCGCTGCGTCGCGCCGCCGTCGCCGACGATTTTTTCACGCCGCGGCCGCCAGTTAAATTGACCCGGCGCGCCGCTGTTCATATTTTTCCACGCCGCCGAACAAAATTTCCCACGCCGATGAGGAAACGACAAAGATTTTTTTTTCTCGCCAACCTGTTTAAATGTAGCAATAATAGTGGTAATTTTTAATCAGTTTCTATATTTTCCTTGTGCATATTCGGTGGATTTTTCTGAAGATATCCTTTTGTATCTTTTGTATTTTTTTGTGATTCCATTTATTGATTTCGTACAGCAATACTGTGGTGACCTTCACGTATTCTTTTTTAAGTACTAAGCGGTTTTTTTTTTGTAAAACATAGCGGATTATCAACACAATTTTTGGCGATATTCTCATTAGGTTCACAAGCACATTCTCCTACATATTTTTTGTAATATCTCTTGGAAGGTTTATATGCCAATAAACCAATGACATGAAATCTTCATAAACTCTTATAGAGGATCCTCCAGAAATTTCACCAAGAATTCTTCTAGAAAAAAAATCCAGTACTCTTTCAGAAAGAGAGAGAAGGATTCTTTAGGATATTTTTAGAGATGCTTTAAGTTCCTCCAAAAATTTTCTAAGGAATTTCCATGGAGAACCTCCTGAAATGGATCCATTGATCTATTAGAAATTTCATTAAATAGATCACGCAAAAAAGGTCCATTATCAACCCTCCTCCCCTCCTGAGGCACACTTTTTGAATAGGATCTCATCTGGAATTATAAAACTATTTGGAACCCCTTCCTCTTCAAAGCGTGGCGTAACTTATGGACGTCCCCCCTTTAGAAATAACTCCAGGAATTATATTTACACAGCAATCCCAGAATTCTTTCAGAAATTTCTCCATCGGTTGCTTCGAAAATTCTTCCAGGGCTTCATCTATAAACTTCTTTATGGAGTATCTCCAGAAAATTTCCCAGAAGTTCATCCGTGATTTTGTTTGACTCCAGCAGATATTAACAAATATTTGCAAGAGTATTTTTTGAAATAACATAAATCATATTTGAGTTACTCTTCGAGGGTTACCTGAAGGAATTTCTATAATAATGTTTATAAATTTTCTCATGAGGTTTAATTTTATTGAAACTATTTCAGAAACAACCGCTGGAGTCCCTGGGGAATACATGGAGGAACTCCTGAGATTCGCCACAAAAGTTATATTAATTGGGCGCAGTGGCCCCAACAGAGGGGTAGGAAAAAAAACCTGAGATGGCCTTGAGGATTTTTAGTAGAATTTTATGAAAAATCATTGGAAAAATTTAAGGAAGAAATCCTGGAGAAGTTCCTGAGAAAATCCTTGAAGGTATTTCTGAATTAAATCGTGAAGAAGTTCCTGAAGGAATCCTTGAAAAAAAAATCTTCGGTAAACCGAGCAGAAATTGCAGATAAAGGTACTAGAAAAATTCTTGAATAATTCTTTGAATGAATTTTTGAAAAATGATTTGGAATAAACCCCGAAAGAACTCCTGGAGATACTCCTGAATTCTAGAAAGAATTTCTAGCGCAATGTCTGAATGACATTAGTGGAAAAAAATTCCCTGATATAATTTCCTTAGAGGAATTTGTGAATTTCTCCTCAAATTTCTCAAGAAATTCCTCCCATAAATTATTTAAACTTTTCATACAGCTATTTACTCAGGACTTCTTTCTTTATTTTTTTTCCAACATTTTTTTTCTCAGAGATTCCTTCAGGAACTTTTCTGAGATTCCACCACGAATTCTCTAAAGGATTCCTTATTTAACTCCTCCAAGGCTTCCACCAGGAATTTCTCCGGAGATTCCTTCAGAGATTTTTCAAGGAATTGGTCTAATGGTCCATCCAGGATTTTTTTTTTTCCAATAATTCATCCAGGCATTCCTTCAGGCACCAGCGAGTCTTCAAGAAAATCCTTCCATTATTTTTGCATACAAGGATCTCTCTCAAGAACTTCTTCCACGGATTCCCCAAGAATTTCACCAGGAGACTCCTTAAAAAAAATCTCCAGCAGTTTCTCCTGGTATGCCTTCAGGGATTCCTCCGGGAATTTGTGTAGGAATTACAGAAACTCCACCGAGGATTCCTAAAGGAATTACTCCGGGAATTCTTACGTGAATTTCTCCAGAATTTACTTCAGTATTCCTCCGGAAATTATTTTACTGATTCCTCCAGAAATTTCTCCAGGCACCCCTGCTCTTAAAATTCCAACAGGAATTCCTCAAGAATTTCCTCCAGAAATATTTCCGGAGATAACTCCAGGGAATCTTCCTAAAAATCCTCCAGGAATTACTCAAGAAATAACTCCAGAAATTACTTCTGGGATTACTTCGAGAGTTCCTACAGGGTTTCCTGAAAGAATTCTCTAAGGATTCCTCCAGGAATTTCACGCCCAAGTAACAATTTAAATTCCATTTAGATTTGTTTATTTTTATGGAAGCTTTATCGTAGCATGACCAATTCATGGAACATTTGTGATTGTTTTTATCAAGAGAAAACAATCTTCGTTCGTTTGCGGTTTTTAGGTTTTCTTCAAGTTAATTTTGAAAATTGCGCATAAAACGACTGGATCTACTAGAGTATTTCATCTTATCATCAGTTTTAAGTCGTATTTGAAGTTATTTTCAACACATAATACCAAAATATTTTAATAGAAGTTTATGCTTCGTTTATTGGAGTGCATTTCATCTGAGTTATCCTTCTTTAAAAACTGCTTGAAACCTTCTATTCTTGAGCTAGAGCCTTGAACAAGAACTAAGCGAAATCATAAAAAATGAACTATCTTATCAACCCAAACGATAAATTATGCAACAAATTGGTGGTTAAACTGCGTTCTCATGTAAGTGTAAACATTTAATCTTTTTGCTCACTGATAATTTATCCATTTTGATGCCCAAAAGTAATCATATCGACGAATTGATTATTTTATAGCCAATCAAAAATGCGAGCAGCTTGCTGCTGTCGCCCTACCTTTAGCTAGTTACTCATACAGGCCACAGCTATACGAACCGAAAATGATATGGGTACTTACTGTGATTCTTCTTATGTGCATGCTAAATAAAGTAATTTTAGTAAGTTGCACTTCATTATTGCAAAAATACACGAAAATATCATCGAATTGGCACATCTTGACGCGAAATGTACAGAGACAATTTTCTAGCTCCAAAAACGTAAACAAACAACTGTCAAAAGCTGTTACTCTTGAATAAAGCGCACAAGTTTCATTTAAGACGAACAAATCTTCCTTAAGATCACTACTAGTAAAAACAATCTTCAATAAATGCTGTACCTTTCATGCAAGCCAACTTAGTTCCATCATAGCTTTGAAGTGGGTTGGATTAAAGGTAATAACAATTGATGGCGGCTGCACGAGTTTTGTTCGCTTGGAACGGCAGCCATGTCTAGAAGGAATTGAAAAAGTGGCGTAGCACTTTGTTTTTATATGAAATTTTTGTCTTCCTATATTTATGAATGATGTTATTCTTGAGGCGCTATGTTATTTTCGCATGTTTTAGATGGCATATTAACGAAGTAGTGGGTATGCCACGGAAAATTTTGATTCCCTGTCATCAACGATCTCTCAGGCAATTTAAATGCTTTAGTCATTTCAATTTGATGAAAATTAATTCGCAGTTCAATTAACATTTCATCCATGAAACAAAACTTGTTCGCATCTGCATAATGCTTAGGTAAAAGATTTAATTTATTGTGCACTACTAGCACTTTTGGGAAAGACAGCCAAAAGATCAACATGCCTCAAGCTATTCTTGTTAAAGTTTTATGAAGTACTTATAATCAATCATCAGTGCAAGTACATAAATACAACTAGTTTCAAAGCAGTCTTCAAAAGCAGCCTTGGAGATCTCCTGAAGAGTGGGCCAGATTCGTCTTATTGATATTTTATGCCTATTTTATCTCGGATTTGCAGAACAAAGAGCTTTATTGCTGAGTTTTATTATTCTATCTTAGAAATTACTTCAGGATTGTCACAAAAGTATAATTGTTACTTGGGCGGGGATTTCTCCAGGATATCCTCCAGAAATCCTGCCAGAAGTTATTCCAGAAATGCCTCCAGGAATTCCTCCCAGAAATCCTCCAGAAATTTCTCCAAAATATCTTCAATGAATTGCTTCACGAATACCTCTGGAAATTTCGCTAGGGATTCCTCAAGAGAATTCTCAAGAAGGTCCTCCAAGAATTCTTGCGGGAATTCCTCCATAAATTCTTTCAAAGATTCCTCCTGAGATTTCTCCAGAAATTCCTCCAGAATTCCGTCCAACGAATCCTACAGAAAATTTTCCAATTTTTTCTCCAGGAATTCCTCCACGAATTTCTCCAGAAGAATTCTTTCAGGAATTTCTCTAGGATAACCTCCAAGAATTCCTTTAGAAAATTCTCCGAGAATACCTCCATGAATTTTTCCATGTTTTTTTTTCTAAATCAAAATTATCTTCCGGATAATCCTTTAGAAATTCCTCCAATAATTTTTCCAGGAATTTCTGTAAGCATTTCTTGAGGAGTTGCTCCAAGAATTCCTCGAGGGATTTCTCCAAGAATTCCTCCAGGACTTTCTCCAGCAATTTCTCCAGGATTTTTACCATAATTTCCAACTAGGGAGCATCCACACATGACGCAGCAGCACTGTCGTAGCCACGGGGGGGGGGGGGTGGGTTTGTGGATTTGGATTTCTGGAACAAATTTCCGGTATAAAACGCTTTATAGCAAAAAAAATTTCGGCTGCGCCGCTATTTTTAACCTACGGCAGTTTTTGGACAACTTTCAACACCTTCCTTTCTCCTCGTGCTCTACTTTCCCATATCAATACATGGCTAGTAGCAATATCAGAGACTCCCCCCTCCCCCTTAAAATACTAGGTCATTTATGGATGGTCCCCAAGAAAATCCTCCAGAAATTGTTTCAGGAATTTTTCCAAGAATCCCTTCAACTTTACCTCCAGGAATTCCTCCAGAAATTCCTCCAAGAATTCCTGAAGAAATTGCTCAAGGTGTTTTTGCAGGAATTTATCCAGGACTTACTCCAGAAATTCCTTCATTAATTCCTTCAGGAACTCCTTCAGAAATACCTTCAGAGTTTTTTTTTCAGAAATTCTTCCAGGATCTCATTCCTCCAAGAATTTCTCCAAAAATACCTCCAGGATTTCCTCCAGGGGATCGGGATCGATCAGGCTGAGACCGTGGTGGCCTCTGCTGTGCATAGTAGCCGCCTTCATTCCACTCGGTCCATGGCTGTTTGTCTCCAGTTCCGCACTCTGCGTAGGGTCCGCAGAAAGTCCTCCACTTGGTTGACCCACCTAGCTCGCTGCGCTCCACGTCTTCTTCTACCGGTCGGATGGCTCTCGAGATCCATTTTAGTCGGGTTGCTATCCGAATTTCCTAAGAGGAATTTGTGAAGTATTCTAAACTTTTCAGGTCGCGTGCATTCAATCAGTTGAAACTGCACCGCGCCTGCGCTGTATATGACGAGCGACGTTTTTTGGTAGTGTTGTACTTTTTGCAACGGTGCGCATCCTGAAGGGTTAAGGACAGACTTGTTAGAAACCCAAAATGGCCGCCACAATGGCCGACTTTGGCACCTACTCGCGATTTCGAGGGCACAAATTTCTTAGTAAACAAAACCAACGCACCTGATCTTCTTATTTTAAGCTTATTACGAGTGAGCAAGAACAGAATAATGAAATGGACTATTGTGTGAAGTTTTCTTCTTGAGATTTGTGCGTTTGATGTTCTGATGCACTGTTGAAGCGGGATATCCGGACGTTTGTCCTTAAAGGAATAGCCAAAAAAAAAATCTAAAAAAAAGATTTTTTTAAGGAATCTTTGAATTTATGCGTGGAAAACTGGAGAATGCTGTGTAGTAATTCCAAGAAGAATTTCTTGAGATATTTCTGGAAAAAACGTAACGAAACAAATCCTGATGTGATTTCTAAAGGAACTCCTGAAAGCATCTCTGAAGGGGTTTTTGAAAGGTCAGCGGAAACAAAATCTGAAAAAAATCCCTGAAGGAAGGTTTTTAAATACCTCTCGGGAAGTTGTGGAGAAATGGCTGAGGATCTTCAAGGAAGTCCCCTGGAGGAACTCCCAGAAGAATCTGTTGAGAATTTTCTGTAGAAAATCCTGAAAAGACGCCTGAAAGAATACCTAGAGTAATTCCTGAAAAGAACCCCAACAAAACTCCAACAATTAAATTTTACCATGACAATACTGGTCTCTCAAATTTATAGCGTACTTCTTATGAGCGTAGTTTTTATTGTATCCTTTGATTTACATACGTTCAAACCTTTCACACAAAATAGATAAAAATTGCACAAGATACATATTATTCTATATTGACGATTTTTAGTGCCTAGAAATAGCACTTCACTTAAAAAAATTATAAAAAAAAATGGTCACGCCTAGGGGCGGGACAGCTCTAATATTCATTAGCGGTATTAAGCAGTATTAGGGCCGATTTCTTCACCCGGGCTTAAATTTTAAACCAGGCTTAGCAACATTTTAAGCCGGGCTTAACTTTTTTTCAATTTCTTCACCTCGGCTTAACCACTAAACCCGGTTTAATAAAGCTACGGTTTACGTTAAGTGTGGCTTATTTTAAGCGGTGCTCTGAGGTGGCTTAGCAGCGCTAAGCCAGGCTTAAGCCGCAAATTGCGGAGTTTGGGTTTCTTCACCTGCTTCATAAATAAATTTTTGAAACGGCAGGAAATATTTTTTAAGAAACATGTACACTTAGGAACGATAAAATTGTAAAACGTTTGGTTACGGATGGAGACGATGATAGA
Organism: Aedes albopictus; assembly: GCF_035046485.1. Lineage (NCBI taxonomy): Eukaryota > Metazoa > Arthropoda > Insecta > Diptera > Culicidae > Aedes > Aedes albopictus. Next base: position 408,135,679 of record NC_085137.1, read on the forward strand.
GAAAATGATATGCTATAGCCGGCGGGTCGTCAATATAAAATGTTCACATCGGGTTTGGGACAATCAAGTTTTTACATTAGATTGAAAGGCACCGTGTTGATAGTTTTGGAAATTTGTCATACTGATTTCGAAGTCGAAAGTACATTTGCATTGAAGTTTCTATTTATTTTAACCCGGTCCTTCCATAATTTCAGGTCACAATAAACATTTTCGTCTCTTATGGTTCAAGAGATATTATTTTTTTACAAACAAACTTAGGATGACACTAAAAAAAATCTTCTAATACATTTTTTATACACTGATTTATTATAAAAACTTAGTTCAAAGCACGTTTAGCCCATCGAATATTCAACATTTTGACTCATAATTCTAAATATAAAAAGTTTCATTCGTGGTGTACTTCGAAACATGACTTATTTTGAATACCTAATAGGGTGACGTTGGATATTATTGGCAGATTTGTCCTCTCCATCGTGGGGGGTTTTTGTCGGCCAAAATGCCTGAAACATTGCCATATCATTCAGCTTACTTTGGAAGGATTAGAGGCCAACTTTGAGTTCCATAGGTTTCTAAAAACCTCCCGTGACGAAGAGAACAAAACTGCCGAAAACACGACGCAAGTGGATTTTAAATATGTTTTTTCAACTCAGCACTATGAAATTTGATTTATACTTGCCGTATCACAACGGACTAGTTTATCGTACTATATCAAAGAATTGCAATATGATTCATAATGCAACTGATTTCGGTTGTATTATGAATCATAATGCAATTGTTTGATCCACAACCCGAGTTGTCACGGCAAGAGCTTGCCAAATTGTCACGGTTATGGTACAACTTGCTTGATCAAAATTTAGTGTCTAGCATGATAGAACACATGACTGTTCCCATCGAACCACCGCGAAGCATGATGGTACTGATAGAAATGATGGTAATATTCAGTAGGAAAGTCCAAGTATGTAAGTTTGACGAAACTCCAAACTCCAGATTCATTATTGAGAAAACGCGAGGCAAAATCCAACAATTAAAATGGGGGACGCAATGGACCTTCACCATGATGATTTTAAGGGTCCTCACTTCTGTAATTTGTGAATATTGAAGTAAAATTGGTTTATGAACTCCATGAATTATTTTCATGTTGTTGCAATGTGCTTAATAGTATCGGCCCCCTAAATGTCATCATAGCATGCCATGCAATGTTGCCTTACATGGTGACAAAGAAATTTCACTTGCAAATATCAATAAATCACAGTTTTTAAATGCATCTTATTATGGGTAAATTAGATTATCCCCAATGTTTTAACCCGTTAAAATGTAGTTGAATACTAGTAGAATTGTGTCACCTTTACAGATTTGAAAAATGTTTGCGCCATTTTGAGATACACGCATCACAAAATAGCACATTTTCAAGCTAAAAAAGTGCATAACTCTTAGTAGTGACGAAATAGCTTATGGTCGTCTTGGAAAAAAAGTTGCAAAATCATCCCATGAACATTTGTCTAGAACATAGTAGGCTTTGAAAATCGCACACAAAAAAGTTATGGGCCAAAAACTGTTTTTTAGGGGTCGGCCATGAAAACCGCTTCCAAACTCAATAAAAATGAAAAAAATAAATATAAGTTTGTTCAGCAAAGTTTTCGGTATACTTTGGGCTATATTTTTGTAGATTATTTTGACCTAAAAAAATGCACCAGAAAAAAGTTTTGTGTCGTGAATTTCGCAAAAATAAATTTAAAATATGGACAACCCCTACATAAGATGCAGCTTAAAATGCATAAAAAAGTTGCCGAAGACACCCCATTGATATCTCATCTCGAAAAAAAGTTATTGATTTTTTACCAAAATGACACTCTCCTGGACTGTATTAACCTGGAAAAGCCCATGGAAACAGAATCCGTCCAACAGTGCCGAACTCGAAGGACACAGCCGGGAACGATGCAGATCTACCGAAAGCTGATTGTCTATATCCGCGGACCAGTGGACATGAGACAGATTGTAATCACCAAACTGGAGCACCAAGTCATTATCCGACAGGTTGTTGTGTACAGCAGCTATAGAGTCGATGTGACGATGAATGACATCAAGGTCGTTTTTTCGATCTGGCGGGAGGTAAAACACACCGATGCTTACGTTTCAAATGACCGTTGAATTCCTTATACAGCTTTGGAACTGGACGTGCACGTCTGTTCTCTATGGTATTAATGCTAACCCTTCCGTATGGTGTGCCTTCGTTCTGGTTATTTAAAAAAAAATCAATCCAATAATAGGTATATAAGTTCGTAAGGACAAAATTCAAATCCACCTCTCTCAACTGCTTGTTTGACTGGTTTGCTCCACATAAAACTGCCGAACGTGTTCACAACGAATTTGACTAGAATAATCATATTTCCCACCATCCCATTCATTATCAACATACACATGTCATCCAGCTTAAATGGGGCCACTGGCCCACCCATTCCTAGTTAGTATTCATGACTATTTTCCACCGCTTCTATTTTCCTATTCCTTTTACGGTTTGGTTTTCAATCCCATGTTGGTCGACTGACGACGGTGCATCTGGGTTCAACTTGAGTAGGTCCGATGGTTCCCCAGCTTCTCGCTACACGTCGATGAATTCAAAATCTAGTCACGTGCACCAGGTTCAAGCCGCCCATGGTAGCTCGGCTGACATTTAGATATTACACTGTCATCGTCGTCTATCTCTAACCTTGCCGATTCCATAATGCTCCCGTTGACTTTTGGCACCTCATCCATGATCCTATTACTAGTTCTGCACGGTGGGTGATCCTTGGACCCGGTAATGATGTGGGTTGCGCTATACATCTTCTTTTGGGCGTCCTACCGCATCGCACGCCATGCCATAAAACTCGATGGCCGAATTGCTGCCAGCGTGCTGCGGTATAGCCCAGCCAGCCATGTCAGAATCAGACACTTTTTTCACGTTGATGAGAGGACGGGGACATTCCCCATGGCAATCTGCAATCATCATCATCTCGGGATGCGAAATGGAATGAGTCGAAGGAAAAACGTTAAATTTTCATCTTTTTTTCCTGGCTTTTGGTATTCTGATCTATTGAGCAACAGTCTAAGTGTACGGAAGAAAGTGGACTCAAATTATCAGCTAATTGGATTTTTATGCAAAATACGGGCTAAAAATTTTCTGTTGTAATTAATCACAAACATTCTTCTTCTTCTTCTTATTTATGGCTCTACGTCCGCACTGGGACTTGGCCTGCCTCGCTTCAACTTAGTGTTCTTTGAGCACTTCCACAGTTATTAATTGAAGGGCTTTCTTTGCCTGCCATTGCATGAATTTGTATATTGTTAGGCAAGTACAATGATACACTATGCCCAGGGAGTCGAGAAAATTGTCCCGACCGGAACGGGAATCGAACCCGCCGTCTACGGATTGGCGATCCATAGCCTTAACCTTTCAGTACTCGCGCCAATTTTTGTAACGCGAGCAGTCGCGCGTTGTACTTTGTACAACACCCATACATTCTGAAATATCTAAGGATCCTGATTGTTTAGAGGAGGACTGTCTTTGGCAAAGTTGTTGTAAATTTCATGGGCTACTTGATGCTGACAAAGTTGATTCGTAATACCTCCACTAGGCGGCGCTAGTGAGCAATATCATGTTATATCTTATATCTCAGGATCCTGATGTCTTAAAAAGATGGTGTCTTCGGCAAAGTTGTTTGGTAAGTCAACGGCTTACAGATTATTGGCCGTTTAATTGGAAATTCCACCACTAGGCGGCGCTAGTGAGCAAATAAACTTTATACCCTATGAATCTCGGGAACCTGATAACTTAGAAAGATGGTGTCTTCGACAAAGTTGTTTGGTAAGTACTTACGGATGATTCGCAGTTTAATTTGAAATTTCATCACTTGGCGGCGCTAGTGAGCACGTAAATATTATATATTATGTATCTCTGGACCCTTATTACTTAGAAAGGTAGTGTCTTCGGCAAAGATGTTTGGTATATCAAGGGCTTATAGATGAGTGACAGTTTGATTTCAAATGCCACCACTAGGAGGCGCTAGTGAGCATGTAAATTTTTAATCTAATGTAGCTCAGGATTCCGATTAAAAAGGCACGGGACACCGTCTTCAGCCAGAGGCTGTACAGACTGAACAGAACTTAACACTAGACCATGGACACGACATACATTACATGCACCAGTGGATAGCATGGTGCGGTTACACGCTTGGTAACGCTAACCGAACGGCCACGAAGCTCCACTTTACTCAGAAAGATGGTGTCTTCGGCAAAGTTGTTTGGTAGATCAAAGACCAAATGGAGGAAAAGTTACATCTCGTGCCGACCTTCTAAAAGATCGAAAACTTACAGATAGTTGTCCGTTTCAATCGTAATTTCTGTGGTAATCCCAGCAAGCACAGTGGACACTTTCGCGGAACCGAGTTTCCACCGACTACCCGTCCCGAGATTGCGTAATACGAAAGAAAAATATGTACAATCGCTGCGTTTCAACGGACATCTATTTACAAGGAATGCATAGTACGGACTAAAAACAATAACAAACATACATATTCATCAGCATATATGCTTCGTCGCTCATCTGGTCAATCACACAAATAAACTTAAACGGCTACTACATTTGACAGTTATGCTGATCTCTTACAGGGGGTTGTCATCACTTAATTATTCCATATATTACCGGGGGCTGCCACTACTCCACTCCAACAATTTCACCACTAGATGACGCTAGTGAACATAAAAAATGTATATGCAATAGTTCTCAGGATCCTGGTTACTAGAAGAGAGATGGTGGTTTCGGCTAAGTTGTCAAATAGGTTAAGTGCATTTGGTTGATGGGTCGTTGAAATCAATATTTCGCCAGTAAGTGGTGCTAAAGAGTATGCACATTTTATATCTTATATATCTCACGGTGTGTTGAAACAGGATTATTATCGCACTTTCATGAACCTAAAATATTTTTTCGTTATAAGTAAGCCTTAGCGGTATATATTAAGATTCTGGAGGTTAAAAAATTTTTCATCGGGGAAAACTAAAATAAATTTGATTTTAGTGGTTTACCACTTTTCTCATATGATATGGTATTACGCAAATGTGATGAATCTAAACTCCGCTAGAAAAAGTCCCCTTTCTAATAATAAATTTGAACCGCTTCGAAAGAAACGAATGCAAAAGTCTTTGCAATGAGTTCAAATTTGTTTAGCGTTCGTTTCATGTGTCCAGCCCACTACAGTCTGCCAAAAGATATTTATTTTACAAGCATTGGTAAACAATGACTTCACACGTCGTTCCTGAGCCCCCATTAGCTTATTCACAAGAACTAAGACCGATATGGGGCTGTCCATAAACCACGTGGTCATTTTTTTGGGACTTTTCAACCCCCCCCCCCCCCCCGCATGGTCATTTGTCCATACAAAAATTTTTATTTGTCCATACAAAATGATCATTGGCCGAACCCCCCCCCCCCCCTAATGACCACGTGGTTTATGGACAGCCCCTATCAGAGAGAGCGAACATCGATCTTTCGCATAACGGTGTATATTTGCGTGGGCGGGCTGCTGTTAGGCCCTACGGAGCGTTTTCGAAAAAAAAAGACACAAGACCTCTTGGGCCCTTTTTAAATGTTGCTTCAGAAATACTTCTCATTAGTGCGACTCATACATGTGGGAATTACATCCTGCGCACCCCTAAGCAAGGCGTACGTACTACCGTTTCGGTACACTTCGACCCGATCGTTTGGATTTCAAAATAGAAGAGCAGCATACAAGGACAGTGTATAATTGAGCCAGATAAAGAACGGTTGTGTTTCGCTGATCGATTTAAATAAAGGCAGTCGAATAGAGTTAACATTCGCGTTGATGTGTACGATATCCGAAGTTCTCATCTAAAACGCGTATAATTCCTACAAATTTGGGGGCTCGTCCGAACGCGGAAAGAAACTTTGAGGATAGTCGTTGGCTTACGTCGGTTCGCGAGAACTTTGTGATGAATTGAACTTGAAGAAGAGTTTAAAAAAAAATGAACTAAAAAAAGTAATTTGTGCTTCTTTGTTCTTGTAAATATATTTTTGTTTTAGTTTTACTATTTAGTAAAAAAAATGAATTATTAGTGATGAAATGAATAACTGAATTAGTTGTGAAGTGTATTGAATGATTGTCTGGCGGCTAAATTGAAGAAAAGAATAAGAAATGCTTATCGAAATTTTTCTGTGCTAGAAAATAGAAGCAAACCGCTAACTATCCTATTGAATAAATTGAACGTGATTGCACAGCTGACCTAAGGTTAAGGGTCAATGTTCGAAGAAAAAAAAATATTTTTGTGAGTTCACACCGTGCAATAAGAAGAAAAAGTTTCAGAATAGCAACGAACACTTTACGTGGATATCGATAATGACGGAAGGAAACGTGCTTTCATTTGTGCCTGGCGGTGCGGTGCCGTCCCCCGTGAACTATCAACCGCAATGCCCTACCGCGAACATGCTTTCATTTGGTGCAATTGAAGATACGATAATTCGTTTGGTTGAACAGCTACACTTCTCAAACTCGACTGTGTCAAATTTAATGCATGAGCTTAACGAGCTGCGGTACGAAATGAGCTCTATGAAAGCAGAAACGTGCTGACTAAATAGCATTGTTGAAAAAATTCACTCTAATTCTATAGTTTATCCGCCGGACAGTGCTCCAAATGGGGTTTCTTCGGTTTGCTCTACTGGGCGAGATGTAGATAGCAACAGCTGTGGAATGCACTGTGATTCAAGAAGTGAAAATGTGAATCTTAACTCGCGAAGAATCGAAAAAGAAATTAAGATTGACGACAACGGTCGTGGTGGTCAAACTGATTTGAGGAAAAGAAATAATGAACTACATAAAGTGTACACAGAAAATAATCATGATTCTTTGGGCAATGGTCCTAGACAGGGTTTGGTTAGTGGAGAAAATGTTCTAAACCGACTTGCTGTTAACGAGTGTGCGAATGCAAATTTTGGAACCAACGGAGATCCAAATCTCTCAACAGATTTCAATAAAAGGAATGCGGTGCACGGTGGTTTGCGTGATGACTACTACATGGAGAACCATGCGCATGGACACAGAGAAGTAGAACCTCGATTATCGGTAAGTGATGCAGAAGCAGTTTTTCCAGAATTCTCAGGAATGGAGCAATATTCTGTTCGAAAATGGGTGGCCGATTTTGAGGAGCTGTGTAATGCACTCGGGGTTATAGGTTTACGTAAATTTGTGATTGCTAAACGTAAATTGACAGGGATGGCGAAAATTGCATTAAATACTACTGAACACGTATCTAATTGGATATCATTGAAGAATTTTTTGATGAAAGAGTTTGACTTTTCAGAAAGTAGTGCAGTTGTTCACGAAAGGTTGCGAAATTGCAAGAGGAAAGTTGGGCAAAATGTCTTTGAATATTTTTTACAAATGCGTGAAATAGGGGCAAAGGCCGATGTTGACATAATGTCAATCATAACTTACACAATTAATGGTATCAGCGATACTGGACACAGTAAAGCAGTTTTGTATGGAGCTAAGTCGTTTGACGAATTTAAAGGGAAGCTTCGAGTATATCAGGAAATTGAATTCTACAAATATGGTAACAACACGTACAATTCATATTCGATGAGATGTGTTAGGGATAGGAGATCAAATGATCTTAACAGGAATCCTGTGAATCGATTCTATAGCAAAAGAAGATGGGTAAATTGTTACAACTGTGGCAGTGGTGACCATATTTCAAAAGGGTGCCCAAAGAAGTTTGGAAAGTACCGGGAAAATGATGAAAAATTTCATAATCCTGGATTCAAAAATAAGAAACGAATAAATGATGAGTTTTTTATTGCAAATGTCAGGAAAGAAGCAAAATTTGAAAGAATATCAGCCAATGGCATCAGGAAGCGGATTGAAGTAGGAAACAACGAGGACATCTTCAACAACATGAGGAAACGAAATGGAAAAAGTCGTTACAGTGGCAGAGTTAACGAAACGATAACACCATCCGGGCCGGATGGTGGTCAGGACGGCCGATTTGTGGGAATTACATCCTGCGCACCCCTAAGCAAGGCGTACGTACTACCGTTTCGGTACACTTCGACCCGATCGTTTGGATTTCAAAATAGAAGAGCAGCATACAAGGACAGTGTATAATTGAGCCAGATAAAGAACGGTTGTGTTTCGCTGATCGATTTAAATAAAGGCAGTCGAATAGAGTTAACATTCGCGTTGATGTGTACGATATCCGAAGTTCTCATCTAAAACGCGTATAATTCCTACATACATTGGAGGAAACACCATATACCTGTAAATCGTGCCATTTGCAGCACATACTCTTTATGTGCTAATTTGCCTGAAATGGCGGGTATTAGTTGCACCTACTTTGCATGCCAAAGCATGTAACGATACACCAAAACGACGATCAGACGGCCACGAAAGATGATTAGATTGCGAAATCGTTAAACAAATATGGTGACACAATAACGCGTATTTTTCAACATTCTTGCTAACTGTAAATTTAGTTGTTTTGAGCTAGTTTAGCAGAAATACTGATGGCTCTTCGAATATAATTAGAACTTTTATGTATATTGTACTCTGATTTTGCAGGGCTCGATGTTTTACTAAAAAGTGAAAATTTATCCTATGAATACTTTTGTTCGCACGTTGGACACATTGGGCCAATTTTTTCACCATGACTACAGCGTTAAACCAGGTTTAACTATATGGGTAAACCTGGTTGACCGATCAATCCGAGGTTAAGAAATCAGCCCTTAGAGAATAGCTTTTAATTATTCTTTCAACACACGCCCCTGATACACGTGCTTTAAGATAAGCATTTGTAATCATTTTTTATTGTGAAATCAATCAATGTTTGATTGAAACAGTTTTAGATATGATAATGATGAACCTGAGCATGCTAGCGGAATACATGTACGTAAAAAGAATATCGGATTAAGTACGAGACACTGAAGATGAACTAACAGTTGAGGTTGAAATACGCATCTGTCAAAGAATGCAAAATCGTAGTGCAATTAAAAGGAACAGTCCTTAACTCTATCATCTTTTTACTTAGTTTTAGATATTTTCATGCTGAAATGTTCATTGTTGTTATGCTGAGAAAAAAATTAACTAAGTTTACAGATAAAATAAAAATTGGAATTGTAGAACAAGATAAAGAAGACATCAATGTTCTGGAAATGTCATAAAATATAAAAAACAACAAACAGTGATATGCAAAGTGAGGCAAGATTGACGCAATTTGAGGTTTCAATACAACTTTTTAGGAACTTTTATTAGTTATTTTATGCTTCATTTCGGAATCATTGGATAGATTTTTGCTAAATAGTTATAACACATAGAAGATGATTGGAAGGTATCGAGTGTACGGGTGACTTTTCAATTCAATTCTAATGGTTAGTTTTCACTTTGTAAGTACAGTGTAGTGGTTTTTCAGTTTTATGACTAGTCGTTTTAATCACGCTCTGCAAGGACAAATGGCATTTATCCCCATACTAAATCTGTTGTCAAACTCACTTTGCAAAAAAGAAGGCATTTTACTTGGGAAAAAGAAACTTTATTTTATGCAGTCACAACATTGAAACCATTATAATGCATGATGTTTTTATCAAGACCAAAGTGTCTTATAAAGTAAAACTACGAACATAGAAAAAAAAAAACACTACACGAGACTACTATTATTGAAATTCATCGTATTGCTTGCAAATCGATATGTTTCCAATATAGTTTAGGCTTATACTATAAAATGTCATTCACATTGACATATATCAGGCATGCGCTTCATTCCGTAAGGTAAATTCTTAATAAAAACTTGTGATGTTTTGAAAAATATTTCAATACCATTTGTATAATTATCCTTAATCAAATGATTGTTTGATTAAAAAAAATGTAATGAAATTCAAATTGCTTATCATGACTAGATAATATCACGTAAATCCGCTGTTTCATCTTATTCCACCCGTTTCAACTTGCCCCTGTGTACCTTATTTCAAACCGAATGTTGAATTATCATTTTTAAATGCATTAACATAATATGACAAAGCCAATCTAATGTTTTTTGTGTCAACTCTTTGTTATTTGAGACTCAACAGCCCACTTAACCCTAAAGGTATCAAATCATAAGTAAAAAGGAGATAAGTCTTTGACAATTTTAAGATTTTGTATGGACGAAAGTCCTCAACAGATCAGAGGCAGAACTTTTGCAAATAAGTGACGCACACTCAGTATAGTCGACTCACACTTTTTGGCAAATATCCATGTGGATGTGGTTTGAGATGCTAAGTATGTGCAATTAATACCCGCCAATTCAGGCAAATTAGCACATGAAGGGTATGTGCTGCAAATTTTATGAGTCACAGGTGTATGGTGCTTCCTCAAATGTATGAGTCGCACTAATGGGAAGTATTTGTTTACCACCATTACAAATATCTATGTGCCAGACAAATGGAAGGAATGTAGACGTTAATGATTTATGATTTTCGGCAGACTGTAGTGGGCTGGACACATGAAACGCACGCCAAACAAATTTAAACTCATTGTAAAGACTTTTGCATTCGTTTCTCTCAAAGCGGTTCAAATTTATTATTAGAAAGGGGACTTTTTCTAGCGGAGTTTAGATTCATCAGATTTGCGTAATACCATATCATATGAGAAAAGTGGTAAACCACTAAAATCGAATTTATTTTAATTTTCCACGATGGAAGATTTTTTAACCTCCAGAATCTTAATATATACTGCTAAGGCTAACTTATAAAGAAAAAATATTTTAGGTTCATGAAAGTGCGATAATAATCCTGTTTCAACACACCGTGATATCTCCGAGTCTGATTACCTGGGAAGTTGATATCTTTGGAAAGGTTGGTTGGTAGATCAAGGGCTTTCAGTTGATTGACCATTTGTTTCGTGCTTCTGCCACCAGAAGACGCTAGTTGTAAATTTGCATAAGCATTAACGTGTTATTATTCATCTAGAAAAAAAATCAACAGGCTGTAAATTTTTATACTTCCGAAAGTTTTCAAAATGTGAAAATAACACTACTAGTTGATTACAATTTGTTTAAATTTGCACTTGATTGATTAATTTTAGATGAAGTTAAAGCGCTTAGTAAAATATTCAATATCTGACCGTCGTATTTCAATATACTCTATCTTAAGGTTGTCAATGTTACGGAATAAGTACATCCATCCTTTATCCATCAAACAACAATATCGAAGACATCATCTTTCTCAGTAATCAGGATCTTGAGATATATATGAGGATTAAAATTGGAATGCTCACTAGTACCACCTGGATGTGAAATTGCACGTCATATTTGTCTTCATCAGTTAGTGTTTGATCTACTAAACAACTTTTCAGAAGACACCATCTTTCTAAGTAATCATGGTCCTGAGACATATGAGTTATAAAATTTGAATACCCACTAGCGCCACCTAGATGTGGAGTTTCAAATCATACGGCTCTCCATCAGTTAGTGTTCGATCTACTTAACAACTTTGCTGAAGACATCATCTTTCTAAGTAATCAGGATCTCGAGATATATGAGTTATAATATTTGAGTACTCACTTGCGCCACCTGGATGTGAAATTCCACATCATACTTGTCTTCATCAGTTAGTGTTTGATCTACTAAACAACTTCGCAGAAGACACCATCTTTCTAAGTAATCAGGGTCCTGAGATGTATGAGTTATAAAATTTCAATGCCCACTAGCGCCACCTAGATGTGGAGTTTCAAACCAAATGGCTCTCCATCAGTTAGTGTTTAACCAACCAAACAACTTTGCCGAAGACACCATCTTTCTAAGTACTCAGGATCCTGAGTTATATGAGATATAAAAATTACATGCTCACTAGCGCCGCCTATCGGTTGAAATCTGAATTTCTCAGATCACCTCACGAAGGCCCTTGATATCCCAAGTAACTTTGCCGAAGACACCATATTTCTAGATCATTTAGATTTTGAAATACACTAATTCACATGCAACTGTCTATCTTATCTTAAATATAGTACGTTCTTCATATTGCGATTTTCAATTTTCCGCATTATAAGGAGTTATACTGTTTTCAAAAAAGGTCTTATAATATTCCAAATAAGATTCCTGTAGAAACATTTGGGGTTGACATCGATAGAAAAGATGGTTTCGATAAATCTCATGTGTTGTACAAAGTACAACAGCGCGATTAACGAAAGGTTAACCACTAGGCTAACTGGAGACCCTAATCACAAACATAGAACAAACATAGAATGGAACAGATTAAACTAGTAAGAAGAGAGAGGCACATAAGCAAATGAGGTCATGTATGTCATTTCATAACCTTTGATCGCTGAAATTTTTGGAATGCACTTAATTTTCGTTCCTGAGTTATGGCAAATTCTGTGAAAAATGACCATATAATATAGGCTTACATGGTCATTTTCACATAATTGACCATAACTCAGTAACGAGAAAAAAGTACATTCCAAAAATTTCAGCGATTAAAGCTTATAAAACAACATTCCCAAGAATATTTTTTTGAAAACTTTCCACGAGTTCGGACATAGTTTTTCCGGTTTTTCTTTATGAATTTTCTCAACGGTGGAAAATTTTGTAGAAAACTTTTTCCACTTCTTTTTTTTTTGGATTCCTGAGAAAATTTGCTTTCATTTCTATTAAAAAAATCTTTGTTTCTACGTGCTTCGTTCTTGAGTTATGATTTTTCAAAGAAAAGGCTTTTATGGCACATTTGGACATTTTTTAACAAAATTTACCATAACTCAAAAACGAAAAAAAATGCACTCCAAAAATTTCAGCGATTAAAGCTTATGAAATAAATTTCTCTAAAATATTTTTTTCGAAAATTTTCCACGAGTTCGGGCATAGTTTTCCGGCTTTTCTTTACGAGTTTTCTCAACTGTGGAAAATTTAGTGGGAAACTTTTTCCAGTTCATATTTTTTTTTGGATTTCTGAAAAAATTTGGATAACTATGATGTTTACGTTGCAAGAAATGGAGAAAACAACAACACTGTTGCCCAAAGTTTTGCTCAAACAGCATCAAATTAGACAAGGAATCATAATACCCACGCTTTTGCACCATTTCATTGCAGGAACGGAGAATTGACCTTCTCACCATACTAAAATTCAGCTCATTACTACAAATCTAGTACTACACCGATCTGTCATATTATAAACTATCGTCTGAAAGCAGACGTTCTGTGAAGAACGATCCGAGGTACATGCAAGTTGGATAATAACCGTGCGCCTACCAAAATGCTCGATGAAATAAATGGTGAAACTTCTCAGATGAAATTCTTGGATAAATTCCTGAATTTATTGTAAAACATCTCAAACAAATCCTTCGATAAGTACCCTAAAGATATGTGGAAAAATTATACAAAGTACCTGTGAAGAAATTCACAATGAATTCCTGAGGAAATACCCAAAGGCAATTCCTAGATGAAGTTCTCAAACAATCTCCAAAGCAATTCAGCAACGAATCCCCAAAGGAATTTCCTAAGAAAATTGCAATGGAAATTCTCCACTGATTTATGGAAAAATCCCCGAAAGAAACTGTTCATCAAATCTTGGAGAAATTGCCTGGAGAATACCTGGAGATATATGAGGTCCTGAAGAAATCTCTAAAAGAGTTCTTCAAAGAATCCCTCGAGAAACTCTTCCAAAAATCTCAGGGTGGAAACTTTTGAGGGAAGTATCAGTTGAGAAATTTCCGATGGAATGAACCTATAAAGGATTCTAAAATTTGTTCTGAAAGCATTTACGAAAAAAAATCCAGAAGAGCGCTGTATAAACTCATCAAGGATTCATTGAAGAATTTCGGTGTATAATTGGAAAAATTTTCGAATTCTTGAAAGAAATTTTTGAAGAATTCTCCAATGAATCCTGGCAGAAGTGTCTCGAGGATTTCTGAAGGAATTTTTCATAAAAATAGGTACCTAAAGGAATTCGCCTAGAAGTCCCTGAAGAAAATCTCAATAAAATACTTGATAAATGTTCCAATATTTAGAATCCCTAGAAGAATTACTGAAGGAATTTGGTTGTTTTTTTACTTACAGTCGTATGAATTGCGTTGATTAATCGATTATCATCACCGACGTTTCGGTCCGGCCATTGGACCTTCCTCAGGGCCTAAAAATTGACACAATATTCATAAGACTGTTAGCCGAAAAAGCAACCAAATCTAGCTATTATCCAGTCGAACAAGTCATCAGCAAAAGATTACTGAAGGAACTTCTGGAATAATACTCCATTGAATCCCTTGAGAAACTCCTAAAAGATTCCTGAACAAATATAATCCTCAGATAATCGCTAAAGAAATTTCCTGAATATTTTTGAAAAAAAATAATCCTAGAAAATCGCTAAAGAAATGCCAGATGGAGTTCTTGGATGAATAATCTAAAGAAGAAGTTCCTGAAGGAATTCTCTAAAGACTCATCGAAGAAATAATTTCCGATAGGATCGCTAGATCAAGTCCCAAGAAACCTCAGCAGCAATTTTCCAACAAATCCTTCGAGAAATTATACGTAGAATCCTTGTATAAAAAAACTGTAAAAAAGACGACTTCTAGGAAATCTCAATAATTTTCTGAAGGTATTCTAGGAGAAAATGCTTGGAGTTTCGAAGGAAAGCCATTTTTTAAGGAAATCTTAATAAGACTCGTTTGAAGAATTCCCGAATAAATTTCAACAGGAATCTCCGTATAAATCTTCAAAGTGGTGTGTAGAGATCACCGAAGAAATTTTCGTGCGAACCATTGATTGGCAAGACCTGCATCTCAGGTTTGTGTTCTATGAGCACAGTACCACTTCCAATGAGAGTACGAAGATGCTTTATGTCCAAGAAAGTCAACAAAATTTCCCTTATGAAAAATTCGTAGATCGACCGAGAATCGAGCCCGTCACTCTTAGAATGACCATGCTCAATTCCCATGCGCTTATCGTATCGGCCAAATTAGGCCAAATTATGTGAAGCTGGTTCGATCAACTCGAGTGAGAGGTTTCCTCGATTACTGTTTTTCGTAATATGTTACCATCTTGGGAAATAAAACCACTAAGTTGTCCCCTGCACAATGTATAGCATTGCAATCTTCTTGAACTTCAACTCCTTCTCTTTAGTCGGTTCCACGGTTCAAAGGATGCGGTTCGCTCTGATTCGAAGCAATCTTGTGCAAAACGGCCCCCAACTTGTCCTGTTGAGCTTTGGCACCGTTTCCTGGCATTCCTGGTGTGGTGGCAGAGGTAGTTACCCACCCACCCACTTCTGATGGCTTTCCTCCTCACAAAAACACTTGCTTGTTTATAACCCTTTGCAAGACTGTGCACGTGGTTGGCCGAATCAAATCGGTTTTGCCGTTGTGGCTGAGTCTGTTTAGGAGCTGTTATTTGTGTTTTTCTTCGTCCTGGATTGTAAATCCTTATGGCACACGCCGTCGTTTCCTCTCGAACAGGATGTGGCTTGAGGTATGTTACTGAGGAAATAAAAATAGATTTGAAGACATTTCGAGAATAAGAAAAAAAAACACGAGTGCACATATCCGAACGAGAATTATATTCAGCGTAAGTATATCAAGAATAGGGGGAATGAAGCCTCGCAGAATGGGAAATTCAACTGCTATGAATCATCGCAGAGGTGGAGGATATGGATTAAATGCACCCCTTAAAGAAAAATAATGTAGATCCATGTACCACATACGATCGTCATCGGAAGCACTCGCATACTCGCCGATATACTGAAGGACTGCGGGATTAGGATTAAATGCCGATTCTTCAACTTCACTAAAGGTCCATATTCAATATAACCCATACAATCCACACTTCTGAAGTACAAATTTTATGACGATAAATTATACGCGTAACTCCAAGTCCAACGCAAATACAACTGGGCAATCTCGACATCAAGATTATCATAGGAGACCTAAACACTCAGGTAGGCCAGGAGGAGGAATTCAGACCGACGATTTAAAAGCTCAGCGCTCACCAGCTGATGAACCTGAACAGCCTACAACTCATCGATTGAGCGTGGAACGATACAAGAAAACGTGAACATAACAGATCCGCCTCTTTCTAGTCTAATCTAGTCTACACAGCCATTCAATGGAAGAATCCTGGGAAATGATAGAATCGACTCATTTTTCTTGTCATTACCGTAATTTGGGAGGTAGTTGATCAGTGGGGTGAAATTGATCACTATGGGATCCACGTCCTTCAACCGCTGAGGGTGCTACAATTCTTTTTCAATGGAAGAACTTTTGATGTAAATCAATTGTGTGAAAATGTTTGAAGATTTTTTGATGGTCTTAAATGCCAAATGTGTCAGATTTTACATAAAAATATTGACTTTTTTGTGTGTGTATTGAAACTCGGTAAAGAGATTCTTTCAAAAAATCACCTCCCATTCCGCCTTGTATAGGGTAGCGCACCCAGAAATCGCCCACATCCCAATTTTCGCCCACCCACTGGATCTTTTTTATTTTAAACACATTAAATCTGTTTTTGAAAGATCAATTTCAATGACAGTCAATAGTTTTACATTATTCCTAATCAAAAACCTAAAATTGTAGCACTATATTCTGAAATTGATTTGTAAATCGTATGTTTAAACCGTTTAAACAAACCATGCTTGACCAAGCCCTCAGCATATGTTGAATCACTAGAAAGGCCATAAATGAAAATAACCATAAATGTATATATTAAAAGTATTTCTCGGTATAGTTTCGCTTAAAACGTTGAATATCAATTAAATTATGTTTTATTTTTTTTTTTTCAAGCGGCGAAAACTGGTACTCAAATTAAGACGCTGATCCATAATTCGCCCTGAGCGAATCTTCATATACAGGTCGGACTCGATTATCCGGGGCTCGATTATCCGGAAAAAATGGCTCGATTATCCGGGGACCAAATAATTTTTAATTTTGTTTGCATAATTTTAGATGGAAATATGCCAAAAGGTGTAGCAAATGTCAAATACAACACCCATAATTCAGATTCAGCCTATTTGAGAATTATTTTTATTATGCAGATTTTTTGGCTAAAATTTCATTCTCAGCAAATATGGTTATAGTCATGCCAGCATATTAATGGCTATAACACCCTACTAGCATGCTTCCATGTTTATCGAACTGTTTTTGATTGATAAATCTTAAAAATAAAATAAAAAAAAGCCTATGGCTCGATTATCCGGGGAGTTTTTGTTTCGGAGTCACCCGGATAATCGTGTCCAACCTGTACTGTACTTCTCATACCCACTGGACCAGTTTTCGATTATCTTCGGCGAATATAACAAAAAAGCTATTATTTTTATAAAAGCATATTACAAGTTTTATTGATGGGACCGTGCACAAATTACGTCACGCTTTTAGGGGGGAGGGGGTTTTGCAGAACGTGACGACCCATACAAAAAATATTGTGGTCCCATACAAAAACGTGACATAGGAGGGAGGGGGGGTTGGAAAAGGTCGATTTTTGCGTGACATAATTTGTGCATCACCCCTATTATGTTATACGTATGTTTTTAACTTGTAAACTTTTACCCATGTTTAATGCACATTTATAGTGCTCTGAAGTGATAGGGCACTATGAAAAATCAGTGATACAGTAAGGACCCGATTTTGTCAGCCCCATTTTGCGACTATCTCTTTGCTCTCATTATCTTACAGTCAAATTTTAATTAATTAATTATTGTTTATCATCAACCTACAACTGAGTTGCAGAACATACAGGGATAAAAAGTTTGAAAAACAGTTTAAGTTTTTGCAGAGAGCAAAACATGTGTTCCGAAAAGGGGCTGACAAAATCGGGTCACTTATGTATTATGTTGATAGCCTACATTTAGGTAATTTCGGGCAATTAATAACTGGAAGACATGTGTAGAGTAGACCCTTCCCTAACAGGGACATCAAAGTGTAGACCAGGGGTTCTCAAACTTTTCCAGCTCGCGACCCACTTCAATTTGCAGAAGAATTTAGCGACACACCTGTACTGCCCCCACTCGCATAACTGTCCCATTTGCAAAAACACGTTTTCGAGAAAATGGCGATCAAACATTTTCACATAAAATAATCGATTGTCACTACCGCAAGCAATAAATCTGGAAGCGGCTGATAAAAACCTTTGCATTACAACACTAATATTTCGCTGTGATTTGGATTATACCTAAAACACTTGTTTTTTATGCGAAAATAATTACTTAACTATATGGGACTCTTTATGCGAGTGCTCACATCAACAAACGCAAACACACTCGCATACCAGTCCCATCGGTCCCATCACCCGCTCTAGTTTGTTTTGTTTACAATCTGTGGCACTTTGCTAATTTGATTTCGTAATCACTAGTGGATACGCAGTTTTCGTATTGTAATTGCTGTTTAATTGTTGTAACAATGTCTCTTGATCAGATATTAATGTATGACGGTGAAAGTGACGTTGAAAGTCTTGACATTGAGGAAGATTTTCAAGGATATGAATCGATTACCCAGGATCCAAGTGAAATTGTCAAGAAGTTCCCGGAAGCTACCCGTAGTTCATGGGCACTGTTTTTGAATCGTTCCGATGTGGTAGGTAATACCTCTGGCCAGTTTGATGACGGTAAAGCCAATAACTCCGAGGATATTGCAAATCTTCCGGTGGATCCGGAAGTTTCACGACCATCGACTTCTTATTTGATTCATGCAAATGTGGAACATGAGAGATCCTTTGGTCGGCATGGTGACAGCAAACCTAAAGGAGATCCTCCGGATGAAGCTGTAAGTATCGCCAGTGATGATACTCATGATTCGGATCGGAGTTATTCTGCCGAGCAACTTAGAGGAAACCGTAAAAGAACCAAGAAGGAGCAACGTAAGGCTGTTGTGGCCAAGAAACGTCGTATTTCGCATCCTCCGAAACTCGTTTCTTGTAACTGCCGGAAAAATTGTTCGCACAGCATATCAATGGACGATCGCAAAATCATTCATGCCGCTTTCTGGAAACTGAATAATGCAGCTCAGTCGGATTTTTTCCGCGAAAGGGTAGCGCGAGTACCCATCGAACGGAGAAGAACAAACCGTCATGTCCTTAAGGAACCACATAAGTTGCACTCGTATCATTTTTCGCTTGAGATGGCTGATAAACGAATTGTGCGTGTTTGCTGGAAGTTCTTTTTGAACACGATTGGCTATAGCGAACACTGCGGGTAAGGTGTTTCGGTTTATTGTAAAGTTTATTTTGTTTTACATTTGTTTTTTTTATTATTTGTAGCAATATGGTTGACTATTTCTTCATTTGATATTGCTGGTTAATTCCCCATCAATTCAGGTAACGGAAATAGTCCTCAAATTTTTTGAGTCTGGCCATACATTTATGGCAGCAGATTCATTCCATGCTGCCGTTGAGAAGTCTATGCGTCAATCGCCACCATTAACATTCCCGGAGTTCTCTGATGCTGTTTCGAAAGCGAAAACAAAAGTCGATGTATTGGACATGGGGGTACATAGTTTCGTCCAGACTACGATGAACGTCACCCAATATACCTTAAATAAATGCAAGAAACGGCCGTACATCGATAAAATTAAGCAGATCATTGTACGAAAAGGAAGTTTGAAGCTGCACTACAGCAACTCCGTTTTGGACGAAGACGAAATTCAAAGCTGTGTTTTGTTCTCTACAAAGCAACTACGTCAGGTTACTGCAGAAGGTTTCAAATTGGAAGACACACTGATAACACAAACTGAACCTGTTGGATTGGATGCTGCCCGCAAGGATACGCTTCTAGGTGTAATTTGTCCTCTCATCCGTGAGGAGCAGAAGGTATTCTGGGAAAGCTTGCCTGTTAAGCAAGAGTGAATGTATGATATTTTTTGTTGAATACTCTTGCCTGCTGAGCAAGAATAAGTGTATAACATTTTTGTTAAATACCCTTTCAAATACATTTGAATTGCTAAAAACTGTTTCATTTACTCTAATACAACAGTACAACTCGTTAAAATCACAATACAAAACACCTGCGGTCATAATAACTGAAATTTCCTATCAGTGTCTAAAAAAATGATAATGGGACTGTTATGCGGGTACTTTTCATATGGGACGCTCATGACTTGGTATTGTTTTCACAAATTGACATGAAAATCCGAAATTTTTAGTATGGTATTTGGAAGTACATTGAAAATAAACACTATTCATAACATTAACTCAAAAATGATGAAAAATCAAATGGGACAGTTATGCGAGTGGGGGCAGTGTACTACCCGTTATGTGTCCGACAAACTTTTTGCTTTTTCCTACACCGTGAATTTTAAATAGGTGCTGGGTACCCTGTCGGCCACATAAGGGTTAAAGCCAGAACTTTTTTACAATATTTTTTTTCTGAATTTTATAATTTTGTGAGCAATTTGATGTTTAAAACAAATTATGTTTCTTCTCACGCATTAGGCAGCTAAGAAGAAATGTAATTTCAAATGACACTTACTGTAAAAAAAATTCTCAAAGGAATCGGCCAAGAAATTTCCTGGGTGGTTTTTTTTTGAACACAAAACTAGGCTTCAATGGGATATTTAAGTAACATGAAACATTTAACAACGAGTATCCGCTTCAGGTAAAAATGAAGAGCTACGAATATTTTTTTAATAATTTTATTTTTTTTAATGTTTATTTTTTATATATTTTTTTAATTGATTTAATGATTTATTCAACGATGTTTGCGGCTTAACCAGCCGAGTGGTTGGTTACTTAAAAGCTATACTTTTCAAACTTTCAACAAGTTCTTCTCTTGGTGTAGTGATAACGAGTCTCACCAAAAGGATGAGTAACTTTTTCGCAAATTTCACCTCAATTAGTCCGTTTTTCGCTCACGCCAGTATTTATAATGTCTAACTGTTGGAGTTAACCATGATAAACTTTTGTTACGTTGAACTCTGTCCCAGATATTTTAAGCTTATTGACATTTTTGTGGAGCGAACCTTGTGTGATTTTAAAACCATGCTAGTTTCGCGCCGAGAACATGGAGTCGAGCCCTCCCAAAAAAGTAAGTTTATTTTGCAAGGGAAGTGATTGTCCCGAGACAAACCTATATTGAGCTAAAAAACTCGGTAAAATGTCAATGAAAAAATGTCATTAACAAAAAATATTAGTTCTTGGAAAAGTTCAAGCTAAGAAGATTGCAGTAAATACCAAATGTGTGATGTTTTAACGAACATTGTTTTTTAATAAACTCCTAAAGAAACATCAATGCTACTATTGCCATTTGATGCTTCCATAAAATCCTAAAATTTCATTTGAAGAATCAAATAAAAATTGCGAAATGCAAGCAACAAAACTCCACAAAACCCCAAGATGGCTGTGACAATAACCGACTGAAACTCCTACTTCTCAAGTCAATTAGTTTTGAACACTTTTCTGAAAATAATTCAACCAATTGAATAGTAATCTCACTAGGGTTCACAAAATTATATTAGAATAATTTATCGCTTAAACTTTCGCGACCCAACGAAAATCATAACTGCATAATGAAATCGTTCCAGTTGTTATTGGCGAGTAAGTATCTGGCCTGATAATGTGTCGAACCCATACAAATTTGCCTGGGGTCTTAACTCGTGCACAGAGAAAGACCCACTGCGAACTTTTTCCCCTTGCGAACTTTTGCCCCGCATTACTCTACTCCATCAATTAGCCCTATTTTTGGAAAAGGTGGCTTCACCGGTTAATTTTGGTAATTGTACAATGGAAAAAAATTGTGTAGCAAATAAGGTCAAATGTGAAAAAAAAGATGGAAAATTGACGAAAATATGAGCATTTCTGTCATGTGGGTACCCTGACTATTTTTGGTGTATTTTTTTTAGCTGGCAACACAAAAGATAAATAATTTTGTCGTCATACACTAACATTTTAGTTCTCCTGCATAGAAATGACATTATTTTAAGCATCAAAACATACAAAGTATGCTTAATTAATAAATTTTCAAAGTGGGAGAAAACTGATTCCAATGGTGGGCGAAAATAGGGACCTTGAGGTCGTTTTTAATTAAACCATTCAATAAAGATTACACGACAATACTTGTAATTTTTTTATCCCGTAATATAAAGAATGCATGCGTTTTTACCTAGGGTAGGTAATCAAAATTTGAACCAAATTGCGGCTTTCTGAAGCAGTGCCATTTTTAAGTGATTTTTTCTCCCACATGGAAATAATTTACTACGGCAAAATCGTATGTACATGAAAGCCACGGGTATAAGCTTTCTGTTAAATGGTGAAAAGTTTGTATTTGTACCAAATTTCATTGAAATATTTGATTTTTCATCAACAATGATTTTAATCTTAATTTGAACCATCGTAATCATAATTTGAACCATTTTTAATCTTAATTTGAACTACTGGCAGCAGCAGCTCGAGCATCTCACAAAACAGTCAATTCCATGCTAAACAATGAAAAATCACATGAATCTGCTAATTCTCATACCTATTTTTCATTAGGCAGTGGAATCTCAACTGAGAATGTTCGAAATTCTTTAGGAATTTGGAATCTAAATTTGGATTTTTTCATCCCCCAAGAGTAAACAAAGCAATCACTAGCGCAATCTACAGGCCAACACTAGAAGCTCATCCCCGTTTACTAGTTCAAATTTAGATTACAAATGGTTCAACTTAAGATAACATTCTCCAAGTAAGAATCACTTAAATTTGATAATTTTATGACAAATAATGCGAAATATTATTCGGTTGGTCGATTCTACATCTTCACTTGAGTAAGGTTGCAAACCAATACACGATGACATCACTAACGCCGCCAAACACCATATTGCCACAGTCTGTGGTGAATTGAAACATTTCAAGTGGTGAATTAAATTTGTATGGGAAATTAACCGATTGCAGCGCCACGCTATTGCCACTTGTGTTGCTGATTTCAAATAGCCGTTAAATTCCTTACACATTTTCGGAACCGGACTTGGATGTCTGTTCTCTGTGGTCCTATATTGAATGGTAATGTTCCGTCAGGCTAATAAATAGGGTGGACGCACCGAAATTACCTGAACGGAGGGTGGCCGGTATGCATAGGGGGGGTGGGTAATAATTCCACGGCACTACACAACACTCGGTCTTATTCACACGGACGCCTGGGTACTTCTAGCAAATCTACCTAAATTGAAGATGGCTGCGTCTATGAAGATCTTACTCCCTCTCATTCTCTCAACAAACACCATTTTTGTACGAGTTCGGTTGAGTCTTTTTGGTAACAGATTGGGCTCAGGTTTTTGGTAGCCTTTTGTAGCGGCACAATATCTCGCTAGGGTGTGCTTACTGTACGGTAATATATTTAAAAACGTGAATTTTCTCAAATACATACATATACTCATACACAACAAAAATCTAAAGATTGGAACCTACCGGTTACACTCCCAGAGGGCCGAATTGAAAGATTTGCAGCCATCGCCTTAACCTGTGATCAGGTCAAATTTCTGTCGCCTTGCTTGATTTCGTTGTTGAGGCTGCGCCACCATGAGCCTCTGGGTCTGCCTCTGCTGCGATGTCCTGCTGGGTTCCAATCTAGCGCTTGCTTGCAGATTTCGTTTCCGCCCCTGTGTAGAGTGTGGCCGACCTACCTCCACTTTCGCTCCCGAATTTCTGTCGCTATCGAATATTGATGACATCGACGATGGAGCTCCGCGTTGTGAGGCCATGAAGCACGAACTATATCTCATTTATTGATGAAGACCTGCAGCCGTTGAGTGTTCTCCAATGATACACACCAGCTTTCACTGGCGTATAGCAGCACAGATTTCACGTTCGAGTTGAAAATTCGGATTTTGGTGCGTCGACTGATCTGGTTGTTTTTCCATACGTTTCTTAAACTCGTAAAAGCTGCCCTCGCCTTCTTGATCCGTGTATCTATGTCGATCTTGGTGCCGCCATCGGCCGCCATTTGGCTACCAAGATATTGGAAGCTTAACATTCTCCACTGATTGTCCAGTTGGAATGATTAACCATGACCATGAATCCAAAAAAAATCTCACCGGGGGAGGGGGGTTGTGTGGTCGCAAATTGAGTTTGACTCAAAAAAAGTGAGCATGAAGGGGTTATAGTGTATAGGCAAAGTTGGGCGTCTTCAAAAGAAATGTCAAATATGAACAACTTTGCTGAAGACAGTTTTCTTTTAGGGCACTTATATGAAAAGATAAAACTAAACTAAATCAGTTCCAACTTATCTGTCTGTCCTGTTCCAACTTTGTCTGTCCTATACAGCGTTCTGTCCCAGCGTGCGTCGGTCCCCGTTGATTCCTTCACTGACCCTCGAACGTTGGTCAACCGCCCCTAACATGAAAAACCGATTCTGTGGTGAGCCGCTTCTCGTGGATTACAGACGCCCAGGCTTGCAGAAGCCTATGCACGTACGACCAAAGTTCCCAAACGGCGTTGGGTACCCGATCTTCCAAAAGGTTGCTCGTAGCCCGGGGAGATAGGAATAGGATTTAAAGTAATGACCTCAATGAGGTCTGTATTATAGCTTTAAACTTCTCCAGCCTTCACGGCCTGCATTAAATATTTGTCTTAATGTATCATACCTAATCATATTCAAGTGAACCGTTTTACCTCGACGGCACTTGTAATGTAGATTCCTTCTACTGTGTTAGCATTGGGCTGTATGGAACCAAAAATAACAATTTGGATTTGCGATTCGTTTTCTGCATAAATTGACTGAATCAATTCGATTTCGACCGGATGGCAGCGCTGACGCTCATTGTTCCGGTAGAATTGTCCCGATTTCCAGATAATTCAGTTGCCCCAGTTGCGAAGATACCGCACGTGTGTAACCCTTCCACGACGATGGGACATAATACATTCAGGAAAATGACACGGTACGACGACGGCGGATTTCCCATACATGTAAAGCTGCCCAAAGTGCGTGTAACAATTTACCAGTGCCAGACAAGCTCACGGAATTTGGTGTAGGTTTTGTCGTTGTTATCCTGCCGCCGGAAGCTTCTGTCGAGTGCCTTCCGGGGTCTAGTGGTTGGGCAGGAAATAAACATTTTAAGCATCCTTGGCGACGTCGATGCCGCTTCCTCGGCCGTAATTTGCCAACAGCCACTGACACTGACTGCGACCGACCCAAGGGCTATGATGATGATTTGTGTTTTCCACTCGGCTATCAACCGAGTAAAATTACGGTCTACCCAGGATTTTCCCCGACATAGAATGGATATGCCAGATACATCAAGAGCACTCCGTGCGACGATGGAATATTTATGCATACATTAGACAACCAGCAGCAACACGTTCTCGTCCCGTCACCTCTCGTCGTCCTAATCGTGTAACTATATGTAGAATGTTTGCCTCTGGACTGGAAATGAGACCCTTAACGGGCATCCATAAAAGGAGCACACATATTCTGCCAGCGTAGCATACGACATCATATAGCATGGATGGATATTCTGTGCAGTCCTCGCGCTTCGTTGCATGACGATGAGCCATGATACGCGGGCCCAAACTCTCGGAGACCGCCCAACAACGACGCGTTTAGTTTGAACCCAGCCATCAGAGTCATCAACTGAGCATAAGCAGCAAGGAACTGCTCTCTTGATGGACAGATCCCTTGTCTGGACGTGACGGCTGGCATCCTAATGAGTCGATAAAACGTGATGTTCGACATGTGGTCAACCGCAGATTCTGTTTCTGTTAATTAGAGTGGACTTACTGTTTTGTTAGGCTGTTGGATGTAAAAGCATTTGCATCGCGTATGCACCATAGTTATAGTGAGTTGGAGCATAATTGAAATTTTGCAACAGTGCAAGTTAGTTCAAGGATGACCTATCCCCCACACCCTACACTGCACCTTCGCTTGAAGGATAATAGCGCCCTTCATGGAAAAAATATAATAAACGTTCGCATTAACAACAGTTGTCTTATGAGGGTTTACTTATGATCACAGTAACACTATAATGATTCATTACCAGAGCCTCGAGGGGGTACAGTCAGGTCAGGATGCGTTACACACGCTGGGTGGTACTATACGCCCACCGCGATTTTTTGACTACCTTACATCCGATTGAGCTTATTTTTTGTGTGTAGTTGCGGCATACATACATACATTTATTTGTTCAACATCATTAAGACAAGACATAATCAACAATAGTACGCCACAATACTCGGTTTGTGGCTGCCGCTCTCCATCCTCGGTCGCGCCCAATGCTCGCCAAGTCACGATCCACCTGGTCCGCCCATCGTGCTCTCTGCGTTCCACGCCTTCTTGTGCCAACCGGATCAGTAGCAAACACGAGCTTTGCAGGGTTGTTGTCCGGCATTCTTGCAACATGCCCTGCCCACCGTATCCTTCCGGCTTTGGCCACCTTCTGGATGCTGGGTTTGCCGTAAATTACAGCAGGCTCGTGGTTCATCCTTCTCCGCCATACACCGTTCTCCTGCACACCGCCGAAGATCGTCCTTAGCACGCGTCGCTCGAAAACTCCCAGTGCTTGCAGGTCCTCCTCGAGCATGGTCCATGTCTCGTGCCCGTAGAGGACCACCGGTCTTATAAGCGTTTTGTACATGGTGCATTTAGTGCGTGGGTGAATCTTTTTCGACCGCAGTTTCTTCTGGAGCCCGTAGTAGGCCCGACTTCCGCTGATGATGCGCATCCGAATTTCACGGCTCACGTTGTTGTTAGCCGTCAGTAAGGATCCGAGGTAGACGAATTCCTCCACCACCTCGAAAGTATCCCCATCTATCGTAACACTACTACCCAGATGAATCCGTTCGTGTTCGGTTCCGCCTACCAGCATGTACTTTGTTTTTGAGGCATTCACCACCAGTCCGACCTTTGCTGTTCTGCCACCGTTTCAAATGTTCTGACAATAATATCCATGTCGTCCGCAACGCACACAAATTGACCGGATTTCCGCAGTCCCCGTCGAGATTCGAATGAACTGGATAGTTCACCCGAAATCCTTACGCTGTTCAGCACACCGTCCATCGTTGCTCTTATCAGTCTAGTCAGCTTCCCGGGAAAGCTGTTCTCGTCCATAATTTTCCATAGCTCTGTGCGGTCGATACTGTCGTATGCCGCTTTGAAGTCGATGAACAGGTGATGCGTTAGGACCTGGTATTCACGGCATTTCTGGAGGATTTGCCGTACGGTGAAGATCTGGTCAGTTGTCGACCGGCCGTCGATGAAACCGGCTTGGTAACTTCCCACGAACTCATTTACTTTAGGTGAAAGACGACGGAAGATGATCTGGGATAGCACTTTGTAGGCGGCATTCAAAATGGTGATCGCTCGAAAGTTCTCACACATTAACTTGTCACCTTTCTTGTGGATGGGACAGATTATCCCTTCCTTCCACTCCTCCGGTAGCTGTTCAGTTTCCCAGATCTTGACTACTAACTGGTGCAGACAGGTAGCCAACTTTTCCGGGCCCATCTTGATGAGTTCTGCTGCGATACCGTCCTTACCAGCCGCTTTGTTGTTTTTGAGCTGGTGGATGGCTTCCTTAACTTCCTTCAGCGTGGGAGTTGGTTCGTTCCCGTGCTCTGCTGCACCAACATAGTCATTTCCTCCGCTGCCTTGGTCCGCCGTACCTACATTTTCTTCGCCATTCAGGTGCTCGTCGAAGTGCTGCTTCCACCTTTCGATCACCTCACGTTTGTCCGTCAGGAGGCTCCCGTCCTTATCCCCGCAGATTTCGGCTTGCGGCACGTAGCCTTTGCGGGATGCGTTGAGTTTCTGGTAGAACTTACGTGTTTCTTGTGAACGGCACAGCAGTTCCATTTCCTCGCACTCCGCTTCTTCCAGGCGGCGCTTTTTCTCCCCGAAGAGACGGGTCTGCTGCTTCCGCTTCTGTCTGTATCGCTCCACATTCTATCGGGTTCCATGCTGCAGCGTTACCGCCCGCGCTGCATCCTTCTCCTCCAGAACCGCTCTGCACTCCTCGTCGAACCAATCGTTTCGTCGACTCCGTTCTACGTACCCGATAGTGCTCTCGACTGCGTTGTTGATGGCTGCTTTGACTGTGCTCCAGCAGTCCTCTAGAGGGGCCACATCGAACACACCCTCGTCCGGCAACGCTGCCTCGGGATTCTGCGCGTATGAAGTGGCGACATCCAGTTGCTTCAGTCGCTCTAGATCACGGGTTCCCAACCGGTGGTCTGCGGCCCCCTGGGGGCCGTGAAGCCAGTCAAGGGGGGTCGCGATGTTACCAAAAAAATCGTTAATTTTTTGTTCTATTTTGTGCAAATTATACTAATTTTTAATTTTGAATACCACCACCCCCAAAAGTCACAATTTGAGGAACAAATTTTCAGTATAAAACGCCTTGAGAAGAAAAAATTTCGGCTGCGCCGCTATTTTTCAGCTACGACTCAAATTGAATGTTCATTACATTTTTTTTACAAAATGTGAGTGTCGAATAAAAAAAAGTATCATCGATCGTCGAAAATCCCTCCCACAGTAAATTTCTGGCTACGTCACTGTACCAAAAAAAACTCTGTTTCGTTCATTTAATTCAATGTTTTTTTTTTCTAAAAATTTTCATCGGGCCGCAGTCGTTTTGACAATTCTTAAAGGGGGTCGCCACCTCAAAAAGGTTGGGAACCCCTGCTCTAGATCGTACCGGGGCGGCCGCCGGTACTGTACATTGTTAATAACGGAGAGTTTTGGGCGCAATTTGACCATCACCAGGTAGTGATCAGAGTCGTCATTAGCGCCACGATAGGTCCTGACGTCGATAATGTCGGAGAAGTGTCCATCAATCAGAACGTGGTCGATTTGCGATTCCGTTTGTTGTGGTGATCTCCAGGTGTAACGATACGGGAGGCTGTGCTGGAAAAAGGTGCTACGAATGGCCATGTTTTTGGAGGCGGCGAAATCGATGAGGCGTAGGTCATTTTCGTTCGTCAGCTAGTGGGCGCTGAACTTTCCAATCGTCGGTCTGAATTCCTTCTCCTGGCCTACCTGAGCGTTTAGATCCCCTATGATGAGCTTGACGTCGTGGTTTGGGCAGCGGTCGTACTCGCGTTCGAGTTGCGCGTAAAATGCGTCTTCGTCATCATCAGTGCTTCCGGAGTGAGGGCTGTGCACGTTTATTATGCTAATGTTGAAGAATCGGCCCTTGATCCTCAACCTGCACATTCTTTCGTCGATAGGCCGCCAACCGATCACGCGCCTCTGCATGTCGCCCATCACTATAAAAGCTGTTCCCAGCTCACGTGTGTTGCCGCAACTCTGGTAGATGGCATGATTACCTCTAAACGTTCGCACCATTGATCCTGTCCAACACACCTCCTGCAGCGCTACGATTCCGAACCCGCGGTCCTTCAGTATATCGGCGAGTATGCGGGTGCTCCCGATGAAGTTGAGAGATCTGCAGTTCCACGTACCGAGCTTCCAATCGCAAGTCCCTTTTCGTCGCTGTGGTCGTCGCCATTGGTATCGGTTCGCATTCTTCTCTTGTTGATTTCCGGTGCTAGTCTTTTTAACGGCTGGCTCGCAGGGCCTGACACCAACCCACTAACCCAGGGAGCTGGGCTTACCTTCCCGGAAGCTACGGATTTTGCATTGGCATTTCCTCCAACTACAGTGCTAAATAGCTAGGCTCAAGCGCCAGTCTTCGCCGGGGATGGTGTTTTTAATCGGCGCCCAGGAGATAATATTTTACCTGAGCTTCCACCCCCAACCATACATTTTATTGTTAATGAATTGTTCAAAATACTGATACGTGGGTTTAAATATACCGTACATTGTATGGTACATGAATGGTTTCAAACAATACAATGTACCGTAAATAAATTGTTTTTAATTGTAATTTCACTACTGATTAAACATTTAATCAAATGGTTTTGGAATAGTTCTCTTTTGTTATGTTGTATTGTTTTACATTACATAAACCATATATTGTTATATTATCTTGTCGATTTCCTCCTGTTAATGGCACCTTAGGCTTACTAGATTTATTAGAATGCGCTTTGGGAATTCTCCAGAGCGTTTTGGATAACCCTTCATATATAGGATCACCTTCATCTAAGTCTGAATAGTCTGATTGCATTAACAGTTGAAGCTTAGGCTCCCATGCCCCACCAGCCAGATATCCGGGTTTTGCAAACTAAGCATTATTTGTGGCAACACTTTGAGCGGCATGATGGAACTATGCCGAGCGCGCTACGTGTTATTAGACCGCTAATGTAGTTGCATGAAGTGGATGACGAGGTACATAAGTATCATTACAGCGTGCTTAACCGTTATTGCAATATTGAGGCACCAGTTTGACTAAAGTTTGAAATACATAACAACTCATGTGAAAACTGTCAAGTTCGATTCAAATATAAGTTAGGTTAAAAAGCGAACACCCACGAGACACGACAACGAGAACGGACACAACACGTTTTGTTCTTACTAACGATTAAAAAGGATTAATAATTACCTTTTTTGCCGACCGGTTTCGGGCTCGACGCAGCCCATCGACGGGACGATGTCCGACTACAGTCTGGATTCGCTGGTTGGGTCACGACTGCGACCCGATTAGCGAATCATGTCCGTTCGTTGGGGCAACTGACAACTGATCAAAATGCTGTAGACACACGCAAGTGACGAGAAATGCGTCACAAAACACTCACACACTTGCACAAACGATCTGTACATAGGGGCTGCGATGTGAAGGCGGTCAGACATCAAACTCGTTTTGACATCGATTTTGACATTGACAGTGCTTTTTAGTTGGGTTTTGCCCCAACCAGTGAACATTCAACCATCGAGACAGCCCATCTAACGAGCTCTCAACGAGCGAATCGGCACTGTAATTACTATTGGTTGCTCACACGACACACATATTCATACCGTATACAGTACACGTCGAGAAGAGATGAAATTTACTGCATTTTCAGCTTCGTCAAACGGAAGAGGGATGATTGTATGGGAGCATCATCCTCATTCATCAATGGGGAGTTGGCAGTAGCTATGTGCATTGATTCCCAAGCATTGAGGTGAGAGGTTTTTCTAACGGTTTTTAGCAGCTTAGCTTGTTCCCAATTAACACGTACGTCCCCAACCCCCATTTCGACGAAAATTTCAAAATTCAAGTGGCTGGTTCTCAATCATTTTTCATCGGATTTTTAAAATTTTTGCACCAATCAATCACAAATTCCTTCTAGTTTTAAGCACCGGAGTCAACTTTACGAAAGCGGTCATGGTTCCGGAATTATTCCGGGGAGTCGTGGGGTAACCTCCTTATCGCTCATGGTGGCCACATTATAACGTTAGCTAAAACCTCACATGCAGCATACCAATCTTCATGATTTTGCAAAACATAAACTCTTGAAGATATTTTGAGACTTTCTGGAGATAATGGCCACTATCAGAGGGACTCCGGGAACCTGGTGCCCCAGGGAAGTGGCCAGTTCGTGATTTTTTTCTGAACCCTGTCTTGCGACATATCATTCTTCATGATTTTGCAAAACAAGAACTCTAGAATGCATTTCGAGACTTTCTGGAGATAATGGCCACTATCGGAGATATTTCGGGAACCTGGTTCCCCCGGGGAAGTGGCCAGTTCGTGATTTTTTTCTGAACCCTATCTTGCGACATATCATTCTTCATGATTTTGCAAAAAAAGAACTCTTGAAGATATTTTGAGACTTTCTGGAAATATTGGCCACTATCAGAGGGACTCCGGGAACCTGGTGCCCCCCGGGAAGTGGCCAGTTCGTGTTTTTTTCTGAACCCTGTCTTGCGACATATCATTCTTCATGATTTTGCAAAACATAAACTCTTGAAGATATTTTGAGACTTTCTGGAGATAATGGCCACTATCAGAGGGACTCCGGGAACCTGGTGCCCCAGGGAAGTGGCCAGTTCGTGATTTTTTTTCTGAACCCTGTCTTGCGACATATCATTCTTCATGATTTTGCAAAACAAGAACTCTAGAATGCATTTCGAGACTTTCTGGAGATAATGGCCTAACTCTCTAACATGTTTCTACTTCTTGGTTTCCTAGAGTAATTGCGGTAGTAGGTGTGCTTAGTTTTCTGCTAAAAGTTATTAAATTACACTTTTTAACATTCAGCTGCAATAAGCTTTTAGAGCACCATTTGTAAAAAAATATGAATTTCCTTCTGAAATATACTTATATCTTGGTTATTCCTGATTTCCAAAAAGAGCTTCATGTCATCAGCATAGATAAGTAATTTGACTTTTTCAAGAATGAAGGAAATGTCATTTACGTACAGTATGAATAAAAGGGGACCTAGATGGGAACCTTGAGGAACTCCAGATGTGACTTGAATTGGATTAGATTGTTTTCCATTGAATTTTATTATTTGTTCTCGGTTCGTGAGATACGACTCAAGCCACTTTAGAAGCCCGAGTTCTATTCCATTTTTCTGCAATTTGAAGAGTAACAATGGAATATCAATCCTATCGAAAGCTTTACTAAAGTCGGTGTATAGAGCTTCTACGTGGTTGCCATTATTTATGGCATTCAACGTGTAGTTTTTTCTTCCCACTCACACACCCATGGGCAATACACTCAGCCGCGGAATGGTAAACAACTTGCTTCAACAGCTGTAAGTGCAGTGGATACAGCTGTTCTTCAACAATGGATAGGGACTTGTGTTTACACTTTATTTCTTCCGTAAGCCAAATCTTTCTTGCACTTTTGGCCGCTTTCTCACTAGATTCACTGCTTGTAGACGGTTTTATTTGTATGAATTATGGTATAAGACCTCTCCTCTTGCACCGTGTAAGGAACTGAATATCTAACAGCAACACTTTTTTCTTCGTAATTAGTCGGCCATAAAGGCGAAAGCACTTTGAGGTCGTAGCCTTCATTTCACTCAATTTCTTGGGTTTGTGCACACGTAAGAACTATTTACACCCACGAGACGCGACAACGAGAACGGACACAACACGTTTTGCTCTTACTAACGATTAAAAAGGATTAATAATTACCGCACTCTACACACCTAGCCCGCCATATCTCTTGGACCCCTGCTTGGACCTGCAGTTCTTAGGACATCTGGTTTACCACTGATTTAAACATGTTATTGACTTTAAATTGATGTTTCAACTTATTCACTTTTTTTCTCTTTACTTTCCTTTGCATCAAAAAAGTCACAAACATCAACAAAATCTTAAACTGAATAAATAATTAAATATTCACGGAAAAATAATGTTTCGGAAAAGTGAATGGTTCAAACGTAAGAAAAACAGTATGATATATTGTTACATAAAAATCCAATGTAAATGTATAGTATAGCGAAAAATTTCATTACAATATATGTACCACAGACAAACAGACGTAACACTTCGAACATTTTTCGATTCAAATCATAGTCACGGAAACATATTCGCCCAATGCTAAAAGGACTAAGTTTGGCCGACCACCAACTAGGTGGCGGTAGTGAGCAAACGTCAAACTCGAACGAAAACTATGCGAGCGCCACGGTTCGGCAGTTGGCCAACTATCAAATTTTGAAAAAGACCGTTAAATCGGTGTACGATGAGAATTATCAGAGTGTTACGTCTGTTTATCTGTGTATGTACTTTATTGTAGCTGGTACACTGTATGGTGCAGGAATGGTTTTCTCCAAACACCCTATGGTTAGTTTTTATCCAGGCGACCAGGCTTCTGGTCGCGTTGCCAGTCACACTAACACACTCCCAAAAGATGAGCAGTAGGCCTACCTTCCGCATGCTTGTCCCCTGCTTGGAACGTGTTAATTGAGGATGTTATGTTAATCCCAAGCCCATGGTCAATTTCTAACCAATCCCCAATTTGAACTTAAAATTGAGTAATTGAAATATATGGAGAATCGAAATGGATTTTGTGCTGTTTTCACATTGCTACTCTGTGCATGATAGAATAATGAACACGAAGATGTGGATATGCGGCTGCTGTTCCTTTATCGGTCCGAATGAGGGTCCATTCTGAGTTGCCGTTTCGCCGATATCCAATTATTCGGGTCTGTTAGAGCTATGAGCTCAGAAAAAGGTCAGTGTCAGCCACTCTCGGGAAGAAGAACAACTGACGAAAAACTACAAGTGCCAGGGCTGGGATCGATCCCATGACCATCTGCTAATGAAGCGAACGTGTGATCACTGCACCACGGGCCTTGACATGGTGGATTTTTGTGATATGGTTGTTTTTCCAAACAATGCCCAACTCTCTAACATATTTAAAACTTTTTCGTCTGTGCACTAAATGTTCACATCAACAAGGCATCTATTACGGCTAAAACATAACATCCATAAATTTTGCTGGTAATCACATTTCATCTCACATTCCATAGCAGCATAGGACCGAAGTCCTACACGCCCGCATTGATCCAAAACTCGTTATGTGCCACAAGCACCCCTCGGTGGAAAATTGATCCAACCCGTGGCAAACAATGCAATGCTGGAAAACAGGAATCCGAAGATTTTCCGAATTATATTTTGGCAAACTAAATCGAAATTAAATCTCCGCATTGCTGAAATTCATCCCGCGAAATCGATGGCTATGTTTGTCTAGACAGTCCAGTCACGGCATTGTTCCGCCATCACAGTGCATGCAGTGCTTCGATGGGATGGACAAAAGCACATGCTCTAGAGAGCACCCTTGTTGAACTGAAATCGATCAATTTTTTTGTTTCCATTTGTTAGCGAAACTCTCCACTTATGCCGCGTCCGTTCCGGCACGTTCAGCCAGAAGGACATCAGAATTCAATTATTACCCTAACCCCTCTCGAAGCTGCCGAAGTAGATCTAATCTATGGAATTTTACTCCTGAAGTGGTCTACAATTTCATCAAACGAACAGTCAGTGCAGAGGTGGGGGTTTGGTATATGTATATTTCAATTATCTAAGCGAGTCGCACTCGAGTCACTCGACAATGCAATCGGTACAAAGAGAAACTTTTCCTATAAATTGATATTAAAATCTCTGGTAATCTACCTTTTTGACTCCCCGGTATGTAGTTGGAACCACCGGTTGTCGTACTTCTAGGGCGATGTAATTCCCCAGCACAGGGGACAATTTGAACCGCATTAGCACAACATTTTACAACACATCCTCTTTTGTGGGATTTCATTAGTTAGCTTTGCGGGGGATGCCTCCACTTGTCGAAAAAGTTCAGTTTGCTCAAAACTGAATTTTACGAGCTGTGTAACGAAATTTACAGGTTTTCCAAGCGAGGGAGCAGGCGATTACCCACCCAGGTACATGTTATTGTTCGGTAGATAGTTGTGCTAAGTGATTCATTATGGTTGTTCGCTGTACATTCCGAAAAAAAGTTTACTTGTATGGTTATCAGTTTTTGGTTATGCTGCATTTATACCTACCTCTTAAAATAACAGAGTGTTGGAAGCACAGAGAACACTCTGCAGACAATTGTTTACCAAAATGATGCATTTGGATTGGATTTGGATTGGATTTGGATTGGATTTGGATTGGATTTGGATTGGATTTGGATTGGATTTGGATTGGATTTGGATTGGATTTGGATTGGATTTGGATTGGATTTGGATTGGATTTGGATTGGATTTGGATTGGATTTGGATTGGATTTGGATTGGATTTGGATTGGATTTGGATTGGATTTGGATTGGATTTGGATTGGATTTGGATTGGATTTGGATTGGATTTGGATTGGATTTGGATTGGATTTGGATTGGATTTGGATTGGATTTGGATTGGATTTGGATTGGATTTGGATTGGATTTGGATTGGATTTGGATTGGATTTGGATTGGATTTGGATTGGATTTGGATTGGATTTGGATTGGATTTGGATTGGATTTGGATTGGATTTGGATTGGATTTGGATTGGATTTGGATTGGATTTGGATTGGATTTGGATTGGATTTGGATTGGATTTGGATTGGATTTGGATTGGATTTGGATTGGATTTGGATTGGATTTGGATTGGATTTGGATTGGATTTGGATTGGATTTGGATTGGATTTGGATTGGATTTGGATTGGATTTGGATTGGATTTGGATTGGATTTGGATTGGATTTGGATTGGATTTGGATTGGATTTGGATTGGATTTGGATTGGATTTGGATTGGATTTGGATTGGATTTGGATTGGATTTGGATTGGATTTGGATTGGATTTGGATTGGATTTGGATTGGATTTGGATTGGATTTGGATTGGATTTGGATTGGATTTGGATTGGATTTGGATTGGATTTGGATTGGATTTGGATTGGATTTGGATTGGATTTGGATTGGATTTGGATTGGATTTGGATTGGATTTGGATTGGATTTGGATTGGATTTGGATTGGATTTGGATTGGATTTGGATTGGATTTGGATTGGATTTGGATTGGATTTGGATTGGATTTGGATTGGATTTGGATTGGATTTGGATTGGATTTGGATTGGATTTGGATTGGATTTGGATTGGATTTGGATTGGATTTAGATTGGATTTGAATTGGATTTGAAATATATTTCTCTTTGACCAGATTTTTTACAGCATATTTTATAGTTGAAACAAAAAGATTGAACAGTTGAAGTAAACTTCATCCATTCATGTAGGTATCGATATTTGTTTCAATTTCTCTAGTTCTTAATTAAAATTATCCACTTTTCTCCATTAGATGGGAATGCAAACATGAAACCTCATAGTTCTAAAAGCACCCAACCCACGAAAAACAGCAGAGCAGACAAATTGCGTCCATCTGTTTGACGAATGTCTGTCGCCGGCGGTGACATTACGGTTTGCCAGATTTAACTTTTCACTTTGTGTCTCCTCCAGCAAACGTATAGAAGAGCAGTCACTCAGCAGCACAGCAGCGTCTGTTTGACTTTCTAGTTCTTCGTTCGCTCGAGTAAGTATAAACGGTTTTCCGCTCATTTCTGCTAGGATGTGAGATGTTTTCTTCTTCTTATTTTTTTCCTCTTCCAGCAATAATATTAAGTTTTGGAACGAGGAGGAGCATTTTGCAAAGTTTTTTTTTTCAGAAATAAAATTGTGAAACGTGGAATGGCCGGAGGGAAAATGTGCAAATAAGCACCTGGAAAACAGCGAAACAGGGCGCATTTTGGGTAGGTATAGGGGGAAGTAGGCACCAGTGGGATTGGCGTTGTAAGTGAGAATCCACAGAGAAACAGACGTTACACTCTGCTCGCCTCCCATCGATCACCATTTCAACGGCTGATTCAAATATTCGGTAGTACACTGAAATAAATTTTATTGTGGAAACTACCGATTCCATAGTAAAATTACTAACCATACCTATGATTTTCAACCGACAACAATTTCCAGTTAATTCTACTAAACACTGTCAACTTAACTAGCAGTGCAGTTAACATTACTAAAAATTGTCTTAATTTAACAAATGAGCATTGTATTTTTAACCACACTGTGTTGTAAAATGCGTGTCCAGGAAAAAATAACAATGTTTTGTTGTTGAGACGACTACGCTTTTAGTTGAATTTACTACAATGCATTATAATTTCAAGCATATTTCAGTTACCTTAACAGATTTTGTTGTCGGTTGAGAATCATAGGTACGGTTAGAAATTTTACTATGGAATTGGTAGTTTCCACAACAAAATTTATTTCAGTGTAGGTAGGTCGATTGGCCACTCACGGCGCTTGCATCGTTTTTGTTCATTTTTGACGTTCGCTTACTACCGCCGCCTAGTGATGGCCCGGTTAAACAAAATAAAATTCTAGATGTTCCAACAACATCCATTTATCAGTTAAGATAAGAAGACTGAATAATTATGATGATTTTGTTGGTGTAAATCTAAAGAGCAGAATTTCCATGTGTTTAGTGCGAACAAGCCTGTTTGCAGATACCGTAAAACCCCTTCAATTCAACAATGATTGTTGTCGAATTACCGGGGTAAACTTTTAATTCGACATACTAGTCACCCTACACCACTTCGTTCATTGAAATTTGGCAACTCTATATTTGTTTACGTTTTGATCGTCGGATTCGTTATTGAACACAAATCCAATTGTTGTTGTGGTGGTGCAAGTTGACAGCTCGTTCTTTCTACGATTGTTGGCTGCCACAGTTCATTCCGACTGATCTTCAAGCGATCCAGGTTTCGGATAGCACCAACTCTTAACTTCCGGAAGTAGCAGCTGCACGAGGGATTGTTGCGGGTTCGAGTATAAATAAGCCCAATATTGGATCGTTTCGCATTTACAGTGTACACTGTACATCACTGTGACACTTGATCATTTTCTCATTCGTCATTATCCCGGGATTACTTCTGAGAGTTCTTTATTGATTTTTCCCGTAATTTCTTCTGGTGTTCTTTCAGATATTTCTCCCAAGATTCATTTAGGGATTCCTTTGGAGATTTCTTCTGGATTCTTTCAGGGATTCCTCCAAAAATTTATTTTGAGGTTCCATCATTGATTCTTCCCTAGTTTCTTTAAGGAATTTATCCTGGCATTGCTTCGGGATTCCTCCCAAGATTCTTTTAATGATACAGAGATTCTTTCAGGGGTTTTAGAATTTCTTCCAGGGGTTCCTTAAAAGATTTTATTTTATTATTCTTCAATCATTTAACCTATTTTACAGCTCTTTTGTCCACTAGGGCACTGCGTGAGCGATTCCAATTGGTGGCTGCACTTACACTTGGTACAGCGCCTTAATGTATTATATTCTAATTATACTATATCGAACTGGTTTCCGTTGCGCTGCTGTCACTTTTCTACCTTGTCCATGGGTAGAATGATGAGCACGAGGATGTTGATGCGTAGCTCTTGTTCCTTTCCAGTCCGATTGGGGGTCCATTATGAGTTGCCGTTAGCCGATATCCAAGTTTCCGGGTCCGTTAGAGCATATGTTCAGAAGAAGGTCAGGTGTCAGCTGCTTTCGGGGGGAAGAGCAACTGACGAAAAATTGCAAGTGCCGGGGTTGGGATCGAACCCATGACCATCCACTTATGAAGTGAACGTGTAGCCACTACGCCACGGGCCCCGGCAGTTTTAAAAGATTTTTTCCATTTGATTCTTCCTAAATTAGTTGCAGGGATTTCTGCCAGAACTCTTTCAGTGATTATTTCAGTGCATTCTTCCAAAAATTTAATGGTTATCCAGGATACCTTTCGGGATTTCTTCATGGATTCCTTTTGTTTTCTTTAGATTCGGTGGGGTGTGAATATAGTTTACTGTTAATCCCTTTGAGTGTCCGTCCCTTAGCAAGCATCAGTGATAGACAGCACCATGACGACGGCGTAAGTGTGGAGCTGTCTCATTAGTCCTGTTCAACGACGTAGGTTGAACTTGATCGAACTTACTCCATCCCGTTTTTCCCCATTTATTGACAAATGGATAAGAGTAGGATGCAGCAACTTCGAGCAAGTTCAACCTACGTCCACAGACAAACAGACGTAACACTTGCGAAATTTCCATCGACAAAGCTTTCAACGATCATTTTAAATTTTCATAGTTGTGGCTTTCACGACCAGAGGCGCGCGCATCGTTTTTCTGTGCGTTTGACGTTTCACACTAGCGCCTTCTGTTGACGATATTGCACAGCACAGTGATTCGTGCAACTTTTCCACCAGGTGATGGTAGTGTGAACTGGGCGATGGATTTTCATGAAAACCGTTCAAGGTGTTACGTCTGTTTGTCTGTGCTACGTCGTTAAACAGGACTATTGAGGAGAGGAGCTTTGGCGGAGCAAGTCGCCTTCATTGTGTGGTTCCAGATTATGCCAAGTGATTCTATTGTAGTTTGCTTAGATGGCGGGGAACGGATTGATCCAGTGAGTTACGCAATATTCACAGATTCCATCTGGGATTTACGGGATGAATGACCCATAAAAGGTTAAAATCCCTGGTAATAAACAAACAAACAAACAAACATCTGGGTTTTCCATTGGTTTCTTCCTGGGTCCTCATAGGGACTCCTCTTGAGATTATTTCAGGAATTACTTCAGGATTCTTTCGGGGGATTTTAACTAGTATTCCTCCAGGATTTTTCTAGTTCCTCCTGATTTTTTTGTCAAGTTTCCTGGTATGTCTTGCAGGATTTCTCCCAAGATTTTCCATGATACTGGATTTCTCCAGATAATTTTTCTGAGATTCCTTCTTATATGGGGGAGGGTTTCAGCACAGACAAACGTATCACTTGGAACAAAGTGCGATTAAAATTATCGTCACAAAAGCATAATCGCCCAATGCTAATTACGCTGTATTTCGCAAAACCCACTGAATAGATGGCAGTAGTGAGCAGCAGTCAAACAGGAGCAAAAACGATGCGAAAGCCATG
This sequence comes from Aedes albopictus, assembly GCF_035046485.1. NCBI lineage: Eukaryota > Metazoa > Arthropoda > Insecta > Diptera > Culicidae > Aedes > Aedes albopictus. The sequence continues at coordinate 408,175,864 of NC_085137.1, forward strand.
AGCGAGAGATTTTCGAATTACAGAATATTTGAATCGTCCGTTCAAAAGGGAAACGATGGGAAGTGGTTAGAGTGAGACATCTGTTTGTCTGTGGTTTCAGTATCATCGTGCTTTGCGGTGATTCATTGGGGAATCAAGCAAGCTGTGCTTTAGCCACGTAACACTTAGAACAAATTTCATTAAAAAACATCGTTACAAAAACGTAATCGCCCAATGCTAAACGAACTGTGTTTGGCCGGGCCGCCACTAGATGGCGGTAGTGAGCAAACGTCAAACATTAGCAAAAACGATACCAGCGCCCCGAGTGGTAGATCGACCTACTCCCTTTTATTTGAATCAAACGTTAAAAAGGTGATCGATGGGAAGCAATGAGAGTGTGACCTCTGTTTCTCTGTGCAAACACGTTTCTGACGAATTAGGGCCATCTGGGATCCAACCACGCATCTCACCACCATTAAGAACAGACTTGTAAGAATCCCAAAATGGCCGCCACAATGGCCGACTTCTGCTCCTACTCACGATTTTGAGCGCATAAATATCTTCGTAAACAAAACCAGCGCACCTCATCTTCTGATTTTAAGCTTATTACAAGTGAGCAAGAACAGAATAATAAAATTCACCGTTGTTTGAAGCTTGCTTCTTGAGATTTGTGCGTCTGAAGTTCCAATGCATTGTTGAAGCGGGATTTCAAGACGTTTGTCCTTAACAGAAAGCTTGATGTATGCGCTTTCTGTTAGTGGTGGTGAGGTGTGTGGGTGCAGTTCAAAAGGCCTAATGTCGATAGAAACATGTTTGTTTACAAAATGTTGTTGTGGCCTTCTCAATTAATGATATAAATCAATAATATGAATATATTAATAAAAAAACAGAAGGGTGATAATCTTCAAATAGCCTTATTCGAATAGTGAGGAAAAGTAGGCTGTTTGGATACCAAAACGGCACTGCATGCTGCGGTTGCTACGGAAAAATTTTCTAAGTCTTTGACGTTTCATGGCCTTGTTGCTTACGATTCGGATTTAAAAAAATGTCGTGTGAAAGTTTTCTTCTGGATAACTAAAAGAGTTTCTGACTCTTAGGATTTCTCTAGGAAATTCTTGTGGTATTTCCTGAATAGTTCCCTCTGGAATTAATTCGGATGTTCCTTTGTCATTTACGCCTGAGCATTCCTTCCACAAGGAATCGAAATTTCCTATGGAATCAAATGCTGCTTCTGAAGATCATTCGGAGTATTCTAGAAAAGCTTCTACAGAAATTCATTCATTTTTTTATGACTTTCCTCCAGAAATTCCATTTGTGATTCCTTCAGAAGTCGCTTCTGACATTCATCCAAAACTTGTACTGCAATTTTCTCTAAAGTTTCTTCTACGATTATTCCAAGAGTTCATTCTTTCAGCAAATCTGCGATTAGTTCAGGAATTTTTCCAGGATTTCCGTCTGGGATACCTGCAGGAGTCCTACACGAGTTCCTTCTGGATTGACTTCGATCCAGTATTTCTCCAAGAGCTTCTTGGGGATTCATTCCAGAAAGGTGTTGAAATTTCTGCAGGATCCCCTAAAATTTTCCCGCAAGAGTTTCTTCCAGGAATCCTCCAGAAGTGTATTCTGAGAATTCTGGGAAAGCATCAGAACCAACTTCTGGAAATCCTCCAAGAACTCCTTCTGGGAGTCCTCCAGGAGTTCTTTCGAACATTCTTCTCTTGGGTTGCTCTCGTGGAGCTCATTCCTGGAATCTCAAATAGCTTTTTTGGAAATCCTCCAGAAGTTTCTCTTGAAAAGAAGAATTCAACTGAAGTTCCTTTCTTGAATCCCCCAGAAGGTCCAATTTAGAACCTTTCAGGAGTTTCTCCATGAGTTCCTGGTGAAATGACCAGATCATTTTTTTTTTTCAAATTAATCCCAGAAGGAATTCTCGAAAGAAATCCAGAACAACTTCTATTGGAATAAATAAATGAGCTTCTGAAGGATTTCATAAAGAAATTCCTTGAAGGAATCCATAAAATAATCTAGAAGAATATCCAGCAAGAACGCAAGGAATTCTCAGAGTGCATTACATTTGTGGATAGATTCCAATAAACATGTTTAGGAATGTACAGTTTTGATGTTTAATCAAGGATTTTTGTTTATGAAAGCAGCGTCCTACTTTTCCACAAGGTAATAATTACCCGAATACAAATTGAGATGTAGCTAAGCATTAGCAAACAACATCAATACACTTAGTACTGTCGTTTTATGTTGTAGCTTTAATGTACTCTGACTTCAGCTTGACATATGAAAACGTGACAATGCATCTGGCTCTAATGTTACATAAGCATCTATTGTCATACTGATGTAAAACGATGTGCATATGAGCATCAAGATACATAAAAAAACGTTAGGATCTGATGTTACATCAAAATGTAACGTCATGCTGATGTAAAAAGACGTACTCATGAGCATCAAGATACATCCTAAAACATTAAGTTCTGATGTTACATCAAATTGTAACGTCATGCTGATGTATAATGATGCAAGTCTAAACATCAAGAAACATTCAAAGACATTAGGCTCTAATGTTACATTTAAAAGTAACGTCATGTAATGTAAACCGATGTTCTCATAAACATCAAGATACATCTAAAAACGTAAGATTCTAATGTTACATTATGAGCTAATGTCGTACTGATGTTGAACGCGTTACTCTTTAAAAATCAAGGACATTAGATTCAGACGTTCCCTGATGTCTCCTACATCAGGATTACATTGCGATTTAGATGTGTTTATGCAAGGTAGCATACATCAGAAAATCAAATGTTTTTGATGTCATGAACAATATCCAGAACATCACAACCTGAAATGTCTGACATTTCTTGATGTGCAAAAACATTAGATTTAAATGCTTACAGAAGTTTTTTAATGTGCAAAAACATAAGACTTAAACGTTTTCTGATGTATGTTGATGTATGTAAACATTAGATGCAAACGATATTCTAATGTTTTACGATGTAAAAAACGTTACCTCTAGACGTTTACAAATGCAGATACATCTGAAAACGTTGGGTTCTAATGTTAAATTCTAACCCCAATTTCGTACTGATGTTGAACGACGTATTCATAAAAATTAGGAAACACCCAAAAACGTTTACTTCTAATGTTGATGTTAATCAAACTTCATGTCATGTCATGTGCATAAACATCAAAATGCATTCAAAAACGTTATCTTCTAATCTTACATTATACGCCAACGTCATGCTTAAGTAAATTGAAGTACGTAAAAACATCGAAATAAACGGGGTGACATCAGATTCTAACGTTGAATCACGAAGATATCAATCGATAACGAACTTGGTTCTCCAATTATCTAAAGGGACGTGTCGGCTCGTGTATTGCGCATATCAAAAATTCTGTTATGCATTTTTTGAAGAGGGTTACCGGACCACATGGTGGTGACCCTCTTTGGGCCTAATGTGCCCCTTTAGCAAACGGTAAAGACAACACCTCAAAATTCAAGGTAACATGAGAGGACATTAGAAAAACGTCAGAATATAATGTTTCTGTACATGAACAAACATTTGAAAACGACTAGATGTTACGTTTTTTACATCGAAAAGCATTAGAATAACGTTCGAATCTAACGTTTACATACATCAACATACATCAGAAAACATTTAAATCTAATGTTTTTTCACATCTAAAAACATATGAAAACATCAGGTTCTGATGTTCTGGGTAATATTCTTGACATCAAAAAACGATTGGTTTCCTGATGTATACATTATGTTACCTTGCATAAACACATCTAAATCGCAATGTATTCTAACGTTCAACATCAGAAAACATTCAAAACATCTGAGAACATCTTAAATACATGCGAATCGCATGTTTCTGTGCGTCAAAAAAAACATATAAAAACGTCTAGATTTGACGTTTTGTACATTGCAAAACATCAGAAAAAACGTTGGAATGTAACGTTTTCATACATCAATATACATCAGGGAACGTCTGAATCTATTGTTTTATACATCAGCATACATCAGAAAAACGTTTGAATCTTACGTTTTTGTACATCAAAAAATATCTGAAAACGTCAGGTTTTGATGTTCTCGATAATATTCTTGACATCATAAAACATTTGATTTCCTGATGTATACATTATGTTACCTTGCATAAACACATCTAAATCGTAATGTATTCTAATGTTCAACGACAGAAGTACATTAAAACTTGATGTTGATGTACACATCAAAATTAAATGTCAGGCTAATGCAAATTTTTATTCGGGTAAACAATTTAGCCTTATAAAAAAAAGTTTTTTTTGGCTTTTATTTCGGCTTGGCATTACTGCAATATTCGAATTGATATGACGAGAGAGTAAGCCCAGTGTCCTTGTCTTTTTTCATAACAGCCCACTGTAATTGTAAGTCATTGTAACAATCGCAAACAAGCCACAGAGAAACAGACGTCACACTCTGATCGATTCTCATCGATCACCTTTTAAACGGATGTTTCAAATATTCAGAAGTTGGTCAATTGACCACTACTCGCGGCGCTGGCATCGATTTTGCTGCTGTTTGACGTTTGCTCACTACCGCCACCTAGTGGTGGCACGGCCAAACACAATACGTTTAGCATTGGGCGATTGCGTTTTCATGACGATGTTTTTATTGAAATTTGTTCTAAGTATTACGTCTTGTGTTAGTCTGTTTCTCTGTGGAAAAGCTCTTGGCAAACTTAGATTTCATGTTGGCTAGCTGGCTTTTCATCCTGAAAACACTACCCAAGTAACCACAAGCATTATATCATAACATTATTTCAATCGTATTATAGTTTAGCTAATGCAAGATAACTTTTATTTTACATCTGTCAAGTAATGAAGCGTTTAATCTACATTATGAAAGCGTTGAAGCATTACGAGATTTTGACAGTTCTGTATAGTTCTATAGGGCCGTTGTTTAATGCTTCATTGCATTACCATGTTAAAAGCTTTATAGCAATCAATAATGCAAGCATACTTTATATATGCCTTTACTAAAGCTTTCATCCTTGTAAACAGAAATATACCCCTCAGTTCGAAAAAAAGAACTGTAGAACATTTTTAGAAACAGAACTATTCAAAACAAAAGAAAAACAAACAAAAATTTTCATGGATTGCTGCGTAGCACTTAGATTATCATGCTCAGATGTTGCTGTTTGAAAATTTATATTATGTATGGTTTTATGGGTTTCTGGTTGGGACATAAAAACAATCAGATGCTGAGGGAACATAAATTATGTAGGGTATTGGTTTCCTTAACATAACGCCCCGATTTCATAAAGGAAGGATCAAAGCGCTGTTTGTATTGTTTCTTATTTATTGTATTTTTTGGTAGAAGTTAGCACTATGAAAACAAAAACAAAAACATAATCAACACAGACGAATTTATATTCGAGAGAAAGATAACTGATGGCATTCAGACCCCAGCACATTTTTTTTTAAAGTTGCTGAAAACACAACTCAATAAGGCACGAGCTAAGTATACGTTACCGCAGACAGACGTTCAAGTTTGACTCAGCAGCTTGTGTAAAAAACATGGCCGCCACAAATTTCCAAGTGGCAATCAGCGAACAGATGGCGTTAGCGACGTTCATATTCAATCGCTGCCTCACATGTGCGTTGCGACCAACAACACTGTCACCACGGTCGTCTTCCAGCCGGATGGCGGGAAAAGACCGCACGTGTTGCACGCTAATAATGTTTCCACATAATTTGTGCAGAGTAAATAACTTTTATTTAATGTCTAAAATCTTTTGCACAAATTAGCGCAGGACTTTTGTAAAATATTTTACACATTATTACTTTTATTTTACATAGATTTGCTTGAATAAAACTGCATTTGGATGAACTTCACTCGCATTGGGAAATCTTTGTGAATGTGACGCAAATGTAGGAATGATTTTGACAGTGTTTGTTTTGATTTTATTTTTCGGTGGGTGGTGAATTGGGTGGTAAGTAAGCGGCTGGAAGCACGTGGTTTCTCAAACTGTCAACTGCCCGCGACTGCACTGTGGCAATCGGTTGCCTAGGTGTCGCTAGTGAAAATTTACATAGAAAATTTGAATAAATTTGTTCGAGCTAGAACGTCTGTCTGCGACGTTACCTTATGTTGCACATTTTTCCTGGTGCAAAATACATGGTATCGTGGCACACAGCGTTAGCGCGTCCGAGTTTCATCGTTGTCCAGTTTCAGTAATCTAGGTTCAATTCCCGAAATACAAAAAAACATCAAAGTGAGAGTATCGGAACAGGTATAAGAAGATAAAAATGGATAAAAAATGAAAAACTTTTTTTTTATTTTTTTGACATGATGCATTAAGTATGCGTTCCATACGATTAGATTGCATTAGCTATATGGTACAAGCATTTTATATGCTTTAGCATTTGCCACAGTAAAGCTTGCCTTAAATCAACAATAGTAGCGCCACTTTCGACTTTATACCTACTTTAATGGTGCCTATATGACAAAACAACTTTATATCGCATGCCATATAAAACACTATAAAGCGAAATTAATGCTCTATATCAATGGTTACTTGGGTACAGCTACACCTCTTTTTCGGTTCAGCATTAGTAGAACAACTTCTCAAAACTGACAGTGTGTGGGTAAATCAGAGGTAGCGTTGTTTTTTTTTTCCAAAACAATGGAAGTCCGAATCGTAAACAACAAGGCCACGAAACATCAAAGACCTAGACAAATATTCCCCAGCAAACGAAGCATGAAGTGCCGTATAAAATTGAATATAAAGTGCCGAGTTGCAAAATAGTTATTTATGTGACGAGTTGCAAAAGGTTATTTTTTTTTTTCACCATGAGTCGTATACGTATACTTTTATACAAAGAAGCTTGCCGAGTTGGATAAATACGAAGAGTGCTGAAAAAAACCTGTTTTGCAACGAGTTACATACAACAGTTTATGCGATGATTTTTTAATTATACAAGTCATTTGAGTTGCATAATGTTTATAATGCAACTTAAGGTGGGTGGCATAATGAACATTCTGCAACTATTTGTCATTATGTAACTCATTTTAGCTGCATAACGAACCAGTTCGGAAAAAATGACCATAATGCTACCGGAATGAGTAATATAATAGTTATTTATGTAACGTGTTGCAAAATGATGAATTTTACAGCACGAGTTGTACATTTATCCAACGAGGCTTGCCGAGTTGTATAAATATGACGAATGCTGTAAAAATTGAGTTTTGCAACGAGTTGCATACAATTTTTTTTTTGTAATCAGAAAAAAAATCACTGTAATATGATTGTTGCGATGGGAATTCATCCCGCCGCAGATGACTTTCGAACGCTGAAACAGAAACCAGTTTCACAGCATTGTTTTTCAACAGAGGCTCGAAGACTTTTAGTTTCGTCCAAACGTCAACAAAGTATGGATACAATGACAATAATCATCAACATACAATTTGACGTTTCACTACGGGTTGCGCATACAACTTGTACAAGAACTTGTATGCAAGCGATACAACATATTTATGCACAATTACAGTGCCGATCATAAGTGTTGTCATGGGCGAACAATGATCCTTTTCATAAGTATCATCATGCTTCCTGGTGGTTGAACGGGATCACCCACGTGTTCCATCAATCTAGACGCAAAACTTGTATCAAGCAAGCTATATGCTATAACCATCCCAAGCAACACACATGTTATAATAGAGTTACGACAGCGCAAGTTTTGGTTGTATAGAAGTTCATTTTACGTAATTCTAACATTGTGTTGAAATAACGTAAAATAAACTTCTATACAACCAAAACTTGCGCTGTCGTAACTTTTATATAACATGTGTGTTATTTGGGATCACAGTTTTTCAAGCTCTTGATGTGGAAACACAGGTTGTTGGCCAAACAATTGCATTATGATGCATAATGCAACCCAAATGAGTTGCATTATGAATTATAATGCAACTGCTGAGGAATAGTAGGCCGTATTGACACTAAAACGGCAAAAACTCGTTTTTTTCAGTACTCTTCGTATTTATCCAACGAGGCAAGCCTCGTTGGATAAATGTACGCTTCGTGATAAAAAAATCTTCTTTTTGCAACTCATCACAATAATAACTATTATGATAGTGAATTGCAGAGAAGCCATTTCCTCGTCCTTTCTAGTTTTTCTTTTAAAGTTATTTATTAAAAATTTGTCTTTTACATCAGTGAAGTACATAATAGTGAATAGTGAATACTTTTACTAGTGTTTCAAATGAAAAAGTTCTACTGAGAGATAAAAAAAAGTGAAAGTTAGTCGCAAATTTACAAATATCCCACTGATGACCACCACCCCCTAAGAAGTGTTTATCCGACCGAGAGGAAACTGTTGATCCCCGCTACGGTCACCATCATTTCCCGGAAAATGAACCGAATAATGAACGAAATATTGATTGGAGGATAATTTTGTGCGAATTTTTATCACCCCCCCCTATTTTTTGCTCATCATTCGAAATGTTCGCCTCCGGTCCGAAGTTTTTTTTTGTCGGTCACTATCGGACACGTATATGGAAATCGATTTGATCGCCCGACCTTCGACAAATTGACCGAGATAAGCTCCCCTCGTGGGTGCAGTCCGTCCGGTCTGGTCCGGTCCGGACCCGGTCAGCGGTTCCGAGCAGAGTTTGAAAGCGAAGCGAAATTTTTTTCAATTTTCATAAATTACAAAACCGGGAAACCGTATCGGGACGTGATTGTTAGCACCTTCTTAAAATTAAGAGGAGTGAGGCGGTTCTATAGACAGTTGCGCTTGGGACTGTGTTTTCCTCGTGGCCGTGGGGGACCCATCTCCACGACAATAACGGCCCGATTCGGGGGAGCCCGTTTAGATTGTCTGTGCGTTAATTTCTTTATGTTTGTCCTTGATTGCTTCCTTCTCCCCCGTGGGGCTAAGGGTTTGATGCCATTGTCGAGTTGTCGAGGAAGAAAATCGAGTTAAATTGAATTTTATGGGTTCATAAAACAGAACAAATTACTTCTTTTCATTAGGAACGCGCGGTGCGGCACTCGGGTCCTTTGCGGTACTTAACGACAGGATTTGGCTAATTCTCGCTCGAGGTTAATTCTGTTTTGAACGGTTAGGAATTAGGTTCCTAAAATAGACGGTTTATTATCCCAATGAATCGTTTCGGTAAACTGAGAACATCATGTCTTGTTGGAAAGTAAATAAAAGTGGTTTGCCAATTAAAGAGCTCAAAGCGCGATCGTATTTCAGCAAATGAATTTCACTAACAGCTTTTCACTTTCTATCTAATTTTCGCTTACTGTTTCAGAATTCAATACACTTATTCGTAATCGATAAGCGATTCATTCAAAATTATGTATGTGGTTCAAAATACCACTTGACAAAAAGTTTGATGGGCATTCTTCTCATTTCATGCTAAATGATGCAAAGATGCTATGAGGGATTTTATTTATTTATCGTACAAATTGATGCGAAGGTTCTCAGAATTTAATGAAATTTTTTTCAGGTTAGAAAAGTCGGAAAAACTATTTGAGAAGTCCGGAAAAATTCTCAAAAAAAAAATATTTTTGATAGGAAATAACATAATTCTGTGAAATTTTCAAAATGTGGTTTTTCTCCGTTCCTGAGTTATGACCATTTTTTTTGGAAATTGTCCAGATGTGCTATATGAGCCGTTTGTTTGAAAAATTACACTAGTTTACAGCATTTTTGAACTCGGTAAACTAATGATCATTTTTGGTGTAGAATCATGCCCTGAGTTCGAAAACGCGAAGGAAAAATATTACAGTAGAGCGGAATTTTTTTCGACTTTCCATACAAGGGTGATGATTTGAAACCGATTTTTGTTCTATTTTTAAGCAACGTCGCTCACTTCACACATCTCATTCTTCGTAATCAATGCTCCGATTGAGCTGATTTTTTTACTGTAATTCGCCTACATATGATATGTCAAATAAACGTTTAAAAAGAATTTTAAGATTGTTTTTTTCTTTTTGAAAAAAATACATTTCTTCATATATTTTTGGACATTTGGCTAAAATTTAAGGAGATCGTCACCAAAACTCGCCAATACCTTGAATTTCATCAATTTGACGCAAAACCTGCATTCAGATGATCGAATGGTATCGTATTCAGCTTTTAATTTTTGGAAAAAGATTTGAAATTGGTTGAACAAAACGCAAGATATTTGAATTTTAGTAAATTCCATATTTTTAAAAGTTGTAAAACTCGATATTGAGCTAAAACTCAAAAACTGCTCTACTTAAAATTTTTCGAAGCACGGTTTCGAAATTAGTGCTAAATTGTGCTTCACAAATTTTGGTCGTTGACAGAAGTTCAAGACTTTTGTTTTGTTTTGTAAACTAGTGTTATAATTTTAGAATGAAGCATCGTAGACACATTGCATTTTTTGGGAAATCGTGAGCAAATTTTCTCAGTAATAAAAAAATACCTCCAGAAATTTCCTCATGAATAACTGCTAATTTATCTAGGAATTCATCTCCTCCACAGTGTCCTGCAGAAATTCTTCCAAGGGTTCCTATTAGAATACGTCCAGGAATTCCTCTACAAATTCATCACGGAATTCCTTCAGCAATTGTTACAAAAATAAAAGAAAATTTATTATTACAAAGGATTGACATACAGGGGATGGCCAAAATGTTTGGGATAGACAACTTTTTTTCTCCCACAAAAAAAATCAACATGCTGTAACTTTTCATAGAGTGCATCAAAAAATCTCAAATTTTGACTGTTTGTCAACCTATTATATGTGCATCATTGGTAAAAATTTGGGCTCGATTGAATTATTTTTCGCGAAATTAGAACCGTTCGGGTAAAACACTATTTTTTAGACAACTCATTTTTGATCTGTCATATCTCTGAAACCAGTGAACCGAGTTGAATGAATTTTTTAACGTTTATCAACAATATATTGATACTTAATACAACGTTATAAAATGTTATATTTTTTCACGACGAATTAAGTTATACCAGGTTGAAGTTTTTACCCATATAGAGGAAAATAGGTCGAATTTACAATACCACACAAAAATTACTAAATGTGTTCTTCCTTTAATCTAAATAGGCTCTAATATATCTGATTAAAGATGACTTGAGAACAAAAGTGGAAAATCTTTGGATATCAACACTAATTTTTTTTGACATTGATGTAAAAAAATTACCTTTTTTCGAGAAAAATCCAAAAAGTGTCAATCGATGATTACTTTTTCCAACGTTTAAAAAGTACCTATGTTTTAATAGTTTGTGAAGCATTTACATATTGTTAGTGTACGTTCAAAATTCCATTCATTTAGGTTCACTGGTTTCCGAGATATGACACCTCAAAAATGAGTTGTCTGAAAAATAGTGTTTTACGTAAACGGTTCTAACTTTGCGAAATATTAATCAATCGAGCCCAAATTTGTACCAATGATGCACACATAACAGGTTGGCAAACAGTCAAAATTTGAGTTTTTTTGATGCGCTCTATGAAAAGTTATAGCTTGTTGAACTTTTTTGTGAGAGAAAAAAAAGTTGCCTATCCCAAACATTTTGGCCATCCCCTGTATATCGACACATAGAACCTTACAAATGCGCAAATAAGAGACATCACAAATTGACAAAGCACAACACATATAACATAAATGCAAGGGGGGAGACAGCTTTTGCTCTGAAGCCTACTCTAGAGCTAGATTTTGAGCAGCTCTGAGCAACTCGAGTAACTCGATCTTGGAATATGCATAGCAACCTGCTGTTATGTTGAACCGTGGCTGTCAATAAACGGATGCAACTGTAACGTGATGTGCGTAAACATGAAATGTAGAAAAGTTATTGTACGAAAATTCGGACCGTGTTCAAAAGTGTTTCACTACGCTAGAGTGGGATGAAGGTCGAGCCCACTAAAGTTCCAGATTCCATTGCGAAAGTATTATGACGTAGTTTTCAGATAAACTCTTCTTCGGGTTTACCTAAGCTGAAAATTTCGTGCAGCTACTGTAGTGCAAATAACCCGTAAAACGGTGACTTCAGGGTACTTATTCTCTCTAATAGACTAGCTACTGCTGTCTACTCTCAAAAGCTACTCGCAAACTAAGCAATAAATGGGCGATAGTAGTTGTGTAGTAAAAAGTGTCTGATTTCATAAAGATGTCGGACACATCACAAAACCTTGCACGGAACAGTATTATCTTCCTTTTATGAAAAGATGATCATATTTCAACTGTGTAAAACTAGCAAACATAAGGGGGCTCGAGACACATTACCATTCGTTAACCTATGAAACAAATTGTTCTCCGCAGCTACCGTATTCTCGCTGGTATCATATACGATTATTACTCCGTGTCATTGTCGGGATTAAATATTACACATTCAGGCCCAAAGATTTAAGGTGTTTTACCAAGTAAACCACCAAGTACCTCCCCAAGATATCAGAGAAAATTTTATGGATAATCAGACGCATATTTTGGTTGCCTTTTCACATTCACACTTCTTGCAAAACTGTCATTCTTATGGTGGGTTTGATAAATGTAGATCAAAGCAGCCGCATGCATTACATTTTTCGGAGCAAAATGTGAGCAACTCAAAGTTGCTCGATCTACAAAGTGTTGCTCTGGAGTGAGCTGTCTTCCCCCTTGCATAAATGTGCCATGTTATCCAGATAGATAACATGTTCCGATCACAGGATGACGAGGTTTGATGTATTGGTTTGGGTCCATTAGTCATCCTGGAATTGTATTTCAGTTGACAGTTTGCCTTTTAGTTCACAGTCTTTGTTTCTGTGTTCATAGCTTGGTTTTGTCTAGAAAAACTAATCCTAATCGGGCATCCCGTTTCGGGTTTCATCACTAGAGTTCTTTGACTTGAAGTCTGTGCCAGGGAAAGGTACGTCTCTAGACTTAATCGCGGCCCGAAATAGCCTGAATGTTGACAATCGAAATAGAAATGCACTTTATGGGCCTTTATTCTTCCAGAACCCTATAAATGTTAATTAATACAAGGGGAATATTTACAAATTAAAATTGAACATGTAACATAAAGAATGCACGAATATTAAACTTTGAACACATTAAACAATTATTCTGTCTTATTCATGTAACAAATATTTATACCCGTAACACAATTCCAACAATAGGCGCCCATATAGCCGAGGCGGTAAACGCACGGGTATTCAGCATGACCATGCTAAGGGTGACGGGTTCGATTCCCGGTCGGTCCAGGATCTTTTCGTAAAGGAAATTTCCTTGACTTCCTTGGGCATAGAGTATCTTCGTGCCTGCCACACGATATACACATGCAAAATGGTCATTGGCAGAGGAAGCTCTCAGTTAAAAACTGTGGAAGTGCTCATAGAACACTAAGCTGAGAAGCAGGCTTTGTCCCAGTGAGGACGTTACGCCAAGAAGAGGAGAGGAGAGGAGGACAATTCCAACAGGAGTTCTTCATGGAATTCCTTACAGGGATTCCTCCTGGAATTTTTCCAGGACTTCCATCAGTCATTTCTCAATGAATTCTCCAGGAATTCTTCCTGGTTATACTCCAGGATATGTTCCAGGAATGCCTCCAGCACATACTCCAGGAGTTCCTTCAAGAACTACTCAAGAAATTACTCTACGAATTCCTTCTGGAATTACTACAGGATGATATCCTGAAGGAATTTCTGGAAATTCCTGAGGGTATTCCTGTAAGCATTTCTGGAGGAATTCCTAGAGGAATTTCAAAAGGAATTTCTGGCCAAATTGCTGGAGGGATTCTTGAAGGATTTTTTGACAGAAGTATTGGAACAGGTCTTGGAGAAATTCTTATTAGAGTTCGTGTCGGAATTCTTGAAAGAATTTCTGGACTGATTCTTGGATTCTTAAAAAAAGTTCCTGGAGGATTTGTTGGAGAAAATTTTGGAGGAATTCTTGGAGTATTTCCTTGAAAAATTCTTGAAGGAATTCTCGGAAGATGTCTCGGAGCAGTTCCTGGAAAAATCCTTAAATGAATTCTCGGAGGAATCCCTGGAGTTGTCCCAGGAGTATTTTCTTGAGGAATTTCTGGAGGTTTTCTGAAGAATCTTGGAGGTATTCATGATGGAATTTCTGGAATTCTTGAATGAATCGCTTGAGGAATTCCTTAAGAAATCCCTGGATAAGTTATTTGAGGAAATCTTGGATGAATTCCTGAAGGAGGAATTCATTGAGGAATACCTGAATGAATTCCCGGATGAGTCCATAGAGGAATCCATGGAGAAATTCGCAATGGAATCCCTGGGGGAATTCCTAAAGGAATCCCTGGTATAATTTCTAGAGAAATCGCTGGAGGAATCCCTGGAGAAATGCAGGAGAAATTTCTGGAGAAACCCTTGGGAAAATCTCCTTGGGGAGTTTTCAGGGAACTCCTGAAAAAATCCTTGGGGGACTCCCGTGGAATCCTTGGGGAACTTCCGGAGGAATTTCCGAGGAACTTCCAGAGGGATTGCCAAGGAATTCCTGCAGGATAAATAATCAGAAAGATTCCTAAAATAATTCCTGAGGAACTGCTGAAGGAATTCCAGCATAGCTCCTGAAGAAATTTCTGAGAAACTGTCGGGAAACTCCTGAAGAAAGTCCCTGAGACATTTCCTAGGAACTTGTACAGGTATTCTCGGAGAACATCACGATGAATTTCTGAGGGACTCCTGGAGGAATTTCCGAGGAACGCTTGGAGGAGTTCTTGGGTAATTTCCGACACTTCAAAATACCATAAATATCATTTGACCATAAAAAAAAATCCGGGGTAAAATATTCCAAAACAAAGAAGATATTGCATTTCTTCCAAAAGTAGATCGACCCGGGTGTTTACGGGTTAAACCAAGCGTCTTAAGTACAGGGGATGGCCAAACTGTTAGGGATAGGCAACTTTTTTTTCTCTCACGAAAAAGTTCAACAAGCTGTAATTTTTCATAGAGTGCATAAACAAATCTCAAATTTTGACTGTTTGTTAACCTATCACATATATGTGCATCATTGGTACAAAATTGGGCTTGATTGGAAAATCTTTCGCGAAAGTAGAACCGATTTGGTAAAACACTATTTTTTACACAACTAATTTTTGGAACTGTCATATCTCGAGAACCATGTCTGTCTGTCTGTCTGTCTGTCTGTCTGTCTGTCTGTCTGTCTGTCTGTCTGTCTGTCTGTCTGTCTGTCTGTCTGTCTGTCTGTCTGTCTGTCTGTCTGTCTGTCTGTCTGTCTGTCTGTCTGTCTGTCTGTCTGTCTGTCTGTCTGTCTGTCTGTCTGTCTGTCTGTCTGTCTGTCTGTCTGTCTGTCTGTCTGTCTGTCTGTCTGTCTGTCTGTCTGTCTGTCTGTCTGTCTGTCTGTCTGTCTGTCTGTCTGTCTGTCTGTCTGTCTGTCTGTCTGTCTGTCTGTCTGTCTGTCTGTCTGTCTGTCTGTCTGTCTGTCTGTCTGTCTGTCTGTCTGTCTGTCTGTCTGTCTGTCTGTCTGTCTGTCTGTCTGTCTGTCTGTCTGTCTGTCTGTCTGTCTGTCTGTCTGTCTGTCTGTCTGTCTGTCTGTCTGTCTGTCTGTCTGTCTGTCTGTCTGTCTGTCTGTCTGTCTGTCTGTCTGTCTGTCTGTCTGTCTGTCTGTCTGTCTGTCTGTCTGTCTGTCTGTCTGTCTGTCTGTCTGTCTGTCTGTCTGTCTGTCTGTCTGTCTGTCTGTCTGTCTGTCTGTCTGTCTGTCTGTCTGTCTGTCTGTCTGTCTGTCTGTCTGTCTGTCTGTCTGTCTGTCTGTCTGTCTGTCTGTCTGTCTGTCTGTCTGTCTGTCTGTCTGTCTGTCTGTCTGTCTGTCTGTCTGTCTGTCTGTCTGTCTGTCTGTCTGTCTGTCTGTCTGTCTGTCTGTCTGTCTGTCTGTCTGTCTGTCTGTCTGTCTGTCTGTCTGTCTGTCTGTCTGTCTGTCTGTCTGTCTGTCTGTCTGTCTGTCTGTCTGTCTGTCTGTCTGTCTGTCTGTCTGTCTGTCTGTCTGTCTGTCTGTCTGTCTGTCTGTCTGTCTGTCTGTCTGTCTGTCTGTCTGTCTGTCTGTCTGTCTGTCTGTCTGTCTGTCTGTCTGTCTGTCTGTCTGTCTGTCTGTCTGTCTGTCTGTCTGTCTGTCTGTCTGTCTGTCTGTCTGTCTGTCTGTCTGTCTGTCTGTCTGTCTGTCTGTCTGTCTGTCTGTCTGTCTGTCTGTCTGTCTGTCTGTCTGTCTGTCTGTCTGTCTGTCTGTCTGTCTGTCTGTCTGTCTGTCTGTCTGTCTGTCTGTCTGTCTGTCTGTCTGTCTGTCTGTCTGTCTGTCTGTCTGTCTGTCTGTCTGTCTGTCTGTCTGTCTGTCTGTCTGTCTGTCTGTCTGTCTGTCTGTCTGTCTGTCTGTCTGTCTGTCTGTCTGTCTGTCTGTCTGTCTGTCTGTCTGTCTGTCTGTCTGTCTGTCTGTCTGTCTGTCTGTCTGTCTGTCTGTCTGTCTGTCTGTCTGTCTGTCTGTCTGTCTGTCTGTCTGTCTGTCTGTCTGTCTGTCTGTCTGTCTGTCTGTCTGTCTGTCTGTCTGTCTGTCTGTCTGTCTGTCTGTCTGTCTGTCTGTCTGTCTGTCTGTCTGTCTGTCTGTCTGTCTGTCTGTCTGTCTGTCTGTCTGTCTGTCTGTCTGTCTGTCTGTCTGTCTGTCTGTCTGTCTGTCTGTCTGTCTGTCTGTCTGTCTGTCTGTCTGTCTGTCTGTCTGTCTGTCTGTCTGTCTGTCTGTCTGTCTGTCTGTCTGTCTGTCTGTCTGTCTGTCTGTCTGTCTGTCTGTCTGTCTGTCTGTCTGTCTGTCTGTCTGTCTGTCTGTCTGTCTGTCTGTCTGTCTGTCTGTCTGTCTGTCTGTCTGTCTGTCTGTCTGTCTGTCTGTCTGTCTGTCTGTCTGTCTGTCTGTCTGTCTGTCTGTCTGTCTGTCTGTCTGTCTGTCTGTCTGTCTGTCTGTCTGTCTGTCTGTCTGTCTGTCTGTCTGTCTGTCTGTCTGTCTGTCTGTCTGTCTGTCTGTCTGTCTGTCTGTCTGTCTGTCTGTCTGTCTGTCTGTCTGTCTGTCTGTCTGTCTGTCTGTCTGTCTGTCTGTCTGTCTGTCTGTCTGTCTGTCTGTCTGTCTGTCTGTCTGTCTGTCTGTCTGTCTGTCTGTCTGTCTGTCTGTCTGTCTGTCTGTCTGTCTGTCTGTCTGTCTGTACGTCGGGGTCAGATAGACAGAAATTCGTTTTTATATATGTAGATCAACAAACATTGGAATTATCGAATAATTTGTCTTTTGATTTTTTTTTTGTATGACGAAATCAAATTATCACTGAGGTTCCATAAACATAAACATAAAAATCCAACTTTTTTTTTTCTTTGACATAAATTATTCGCATCTATATTGCAATGCTCGCAACACAATCTTAATTAATCTTTCTTTTACTTTTGCAGAACTTGTCCTGTTATCACCGCTTGGATCATTACTCACCTCGGACTGGAAGTGTCACAAACACTAAATCACCCCAGACAGCACCGCCGGGGCCGGAAATAATGATCCCATCAGTCTGGGAGCCGGAACGAGCCTACTAAGCTTGTTATACACATAACGATTCGAAATAATCCGTCTCTTTCAACGTGTCACCATCCGGCCACCCATAGCAGCCGGCGCGGTGCGGTGCTGATTTAATCGTGCCTGCACGGATTTGTTCACCGAGAGCATCCCCGGCCCCCCACTCCCAGACCCTCAGACAATCTAAATCGTCCTCGTTCGCTCCGTCACGCACCGGCGAGTCCCCGATTGAAACCATGATCCCGGCAGCTCGTCACTTTCATTCCGCGCCAAGCCAACGACGACGATGATGACGATGGTGATGATGATGATGGGAAAGCACACTGCGTGATAGGTAGGCGTGCTTAATTCGATTTATGATGTTGTGAATTGAGTTTTGCATCCCCGCGACCACGACCGGCAACAACGTGACCAACCCGGGTCTTCCGGCCCGCTAACGCAAATTTACTCTGTGGCTAACTAGCGCACAATACACCAAACACAAAACACAAACACCGAAATATAAATTATAAACCGGGGCCGGTCGGTGGCGGGTAAAGCATGGATCGTTTAGAAATGGGATATACACCACCGTTGGAGTTGTAAATTTGGTTGGAATGCTGGAGTTGACCTTATATAAGTTCGGATG
Source organism: Aedes albopictus (assembly GCF_035046485.1). Lineage (NCBI taxonomy): Eukaryota > Metazoa > Arthropoda > Insecta > Diptera > Culicidae > Aedes > Aedes albopictus. The sequence continues at coordinate 408,193,997 of NC_085137.1, forward strand.
TGGCCTTATCGCATTTCCAAATAATATTTTGAAAACCAAAAATTCGACGAAGACCAACGAAGACCTCAGAAGTATCATTCATTTACCTGTGTAATAACCGTCATCGTGCGAAAAGTTTCAGACCTAGCAGTTCGACCTCTTTCTTGTGAAATGATTAGAACGCATTGTCGATCATTCGTGATGTTCGTTTGGCTAACATGCCTCTTAATGTGAGCCATGTGATTTCGTGGTCGTGCGGCTATTGTCTCCAAGCATTAAGTCGCATCGTGCTGAGGATCGCGAGTTTGCTTCCCACCGCAGCCGTCAGGAAAAGTTTTCGGCAGCCCCACAGAGCGTTGCATGCTAGTTCGTTGTCTAGTTTAGTGCTTCCTTCAATCTTGGTTGAGTGTTTTGTTGGATACTGAAGATATGATTGAAAACGTAGTTTTTGATGCCATATTGGAAGCCGCACGGAGTCTGCGGTTCATCTTCGATTATTTCCAATTGGATTTACCAAATGTTCAAAAAACCAAAATTAAAACAATTCGTCGCAACCTTACCTTACCTTACCGATCAGGCTAAGGCCTGGGTGGCCTCTGCTGTACATATGTAGTAGCCGTCTCCATTCCACTCGGTCCATGGTTTTTTGTTTCCAGTTCCACACTCTGCGTAGGGTCCGCAGATCGTCCTCCATTTGGTCGACCCACCTAGCTCGCTGCGCTCCACGTCTTCTTGTACCGGTCGGATGACTCTCGAGAACCATTTTAGTCGGGTTGCTATCCTGATGACGTGACCCGCCCACCGTAGCCTCCCGATTTTCGCGGTGTGGACGATGGTTGGTTCTCTCAGCAGCTGATGCAGCTCGTGGTTCATTCGCCTTCTCCAAGTCCCGTCTTCCATCTGCACTCCGCCGTAGATGGTACGCAACACCTTCCGTTCGAAAACTCCAAGGGCGCGTTGGTCCTCTGCACGTAGGGTCCATGTTTCGTGCCCATAGAGGACGACCGGTCTAATCAGCGTTTTATTATTATTATTATTATTGTTTATTTTAACTTGAAATTTAGAAAGAGGGAAAAACCCCTTTGAGTGATTTCGGCATTTCAAAAACGAAATCTTTCTCAAAGAGGCACAAAACCTCTTTTTCTTTTCAAATAACATTACAAAAATAACTTAAAACTAAAGGCTCACACGGCAATGAACCATAACGGAGCCGCTATCTTGAAAGAGGACAGCATGCCAAATCGTAAAACGAGTCTCCGGAAATCCAGAAATCCTAATGGGGGAGGGGGAGGGGTCAGGGGGTCATCAGAAACGAATCTTCAAGGCTGAAAATAAAGAATACCAAAAAAAAAAGGGGAACAGTATCAAACAAAATAGGCAATCTCATTTAGAAATTTGAACAAAAGTTTCAATATATGTTCATTTTTTAAGCCCAAAACATCCCGTATAGATTCAGGAATTGAAAAACCTGCTGCAATTAGGCTATCAAATAATATCTTCCTCGGTGCAATAAACCGAGAACAATTAATTATAATGTGATCAATGTCTTCATACGATAAGCCACATTCGCATAAGTTTGAATCTACAATGTTGATACGATACAAATGACTATTACAAATATAATGATTGGATATCAATCTCGAAAAAGCACAAATGAAATTTCTACTCCCAGATACATTTTTAAACCAAGGAAAATGATTCACCTTGGGACATATTGAATGACACCATCGCCCTTTATCACTAGAATTCCAATTGATTTGCCAAGCATTTAGAGAATAATTTCTCAGATTGGGAAAATATTCAGAAGGAAATATATCACGATGATAAATTTGTCCACGCATAACCCCAAATTTTGCCAATAAATCCGCCTGTTCATTGCCATAAATGTTACAATGAGCAGGAACCCAAACAAATTTAATAACATATCCTTCATAATGCAAATCAAACAATATTTTTTTCAACATCAACAAGATATGATGTGATTTGAAATTGAATTTGATAGTATTCAAAGCACTCAGACAACTGAAACTGTCAGAGCATATTATATAAAAATTGGGCGGACAATCTTTGATCATGTTACAAGTAAAATACAAAGCAATGAGTTCTGCTATGAAAACAGAACACGGAGATTGTAATTTATAAAAATGAGCTGAAAATAAGTTATATATTCCAAAACCTGCGGTGCCATCAATTAGAGAGCCATCTGTAAAATACATTTGTGTAGGGTTGAATCCATCAAATTTACGTTTAAATAGTAAATTTGCAAATTTCGAATGTTCAAGCTTTGGTATTTGTCGCAATTCATAAAATAAGGACAAGTCAATTAATGGTTCATATGTATGTATGTTTAATTTAAAATCATAAAACCCATTCGAATGCACATGTAAAAGATCTTGATTTGAACAATGAATAAAGGAATCCAATATTCTATTAGTAGGATTAATTTGGTATAACGACTCCAAAGTGCTTATGATTTGATGATTATTTGCAAAACAATTTATCAAAAATTTGCAATTTAGCTCCTGAAAACGAATTTTCAGTGGGATAATACCAGAAAGAACTTCAACAGATTGAGTATGAGTGGAATTCATTAGTTTTAAACAAATTCTCAAACAACGGTATTGTATTTTTTCAAGTTTGGAAAAATGAGTTTGCGCAGTACTTCCAAAAGTAAAGCAACCATATTCCATTACTGAACGAATAGTGGTTTTATATAGTGTTATCAAATCAGAAGGATTTGCACCCCACCATGTACCAGTAATTGTACGAAGAAAATTAATTCTTCTTGAACACACTTTTTGTATGTATATAATATGAGTGTTCCAATTTAATTTAGAATCAAACCAAATACCAAGATATTTATACTCATCAATTTGTTCTATTTCAAGTCCATTGAGAAATAAATTAATGCTTATGGGCGAATGTTTTCTAGAAAATAAAATAAATTTTGTTTTTTGAACTGAAAATGTAAATCCATTTTCATGAGCCCACATATCCAAATTATCCAAGGCAAAATAATCAGCGTTTTGTAGATGGTAAACTTCGTGTTACGGCAAACTTTATTCAATCGTAGAGTTCTGCGGAGTCCAAAGTAAGCACGATTTCCTGCCACAATGTGCCTCTTGTGCCGTTGTCGGCGGTCACCAGTGAGCCCAAGTACACGAATTCTTCAACCGCCTCGATTTCATCACCGTCGATATAAATTCGGGGTGGCGGGCGCGGCGATTCCTCCCTGGAGCCCTTTGCCATCATATAATTTGTCTTCGACACATTAATGACTAATCCGATTCGTCTGGCTTCACTCTTTAGTCGGATGTACGTTTTCGCCATCGTCTCAAATTTACGAGCAATAATATCAATATCATCAGCGAAACCAAGCAGCTGAACGGACTTCGTGAAAATCGTCATACTCGTGTTTCTCCCCGCTCTCCTTATTACACCCTCTAACGCAATGTTGAACAGCAAGCACGAAAGACCATCACCTTGCCGTAACCCTCTGCGAGATTCGAAGGGACTCGAGAGTGTCCCTGATACTCGAACTACGCGCATCATTCGATCCATCGTCGCCTTGATCAATCGTATCAGTTTATCCGGGAATCCGTGTTCGTGCATAATCTGCCATAGCTATTCTCGATCGATTCATACGCCATTTGAAATCGATGAACAAGGGATATGTGGGCACCTTGTATTCGCGGCATTTCTGCAACACCTGACGGATGGCGAACATCTAGTCCGTTGTAGCGCGTTCACCCATAAATCCAGCCTGACATTGCCCCACGAACTCTCTTGAAATCGGTGATAAACGGCGGCATAAAATTTGAGAGAGTATCTTGTAGGCAGCACTCAGTAGTGTGATCGCGCGGTAGTGCCCGCAATCCAACTTGTCGCTCTTTTTGTAGAAGGGACACACGATACCTTCCATTCATTCCTCCGGTAATACTTCCTCCTCTTAAATCTTGGTAATGACCCAGTGTAGTGCTCTCACCAGTGACTCTCCACCGTATTTTAGAAGCTCGCTTGGTAGTTGATCTGCTCCAGCGGCTTTGTTGTTTTTCAACCGGCCAACCTTCTCCTCAATCTCTTGGAGGTCAGAGGGCCGGAAGTCTTTCGTCCTGTGCACATACTCCTAGATCTTTTACCACGCCACTTTCGGTACTTGCAACGTCGCCATTGAGGTGCTCATCGTAACCCCACATATGTACTTCTCAAAGCAATATCTTTATGTTGCTGCATATTAAGGTTTATTTACAAAAAAAAGTGAAATAATTTGCTAATAACAAATATGGAAAAAAAAACAAAAAATGCGATGAAAGTAAAACGAATTGAAAAGAATTCTTCGTTTCTTGTGCAGGTAGTATATTGCTCGAGTGTCCATCAAAATATATATGTAGCAATAAAACACAGATGTCCCTAAAGTAAAGTTTATCGTTCAAAAATTAAGCGCGTTTGAACGAATTTGTACCACTTTATATACTCAGAAGGCCAGAAGGCTAGAAATTGCGTTTTCTAGAAGTCCCAATTTTGCTAATTCATCTCCAAAATTATCTGCGTCCCATTTCTAAATGACCCATGCTTGAACAGTGAGGCAGAACAAAAGTTATGCTAATATAAATCAACGAATTAGCATTCAGCCCGTCATAACAGCATCCGGAGCAAAGATTTCAAAGCGTTCACCGCTCACCAAGAGACAAATACAAACAATAATAGAACCTCCCAGCGAATCCTGTGGGGAGCGGGTGCTGCAGCAGACCCACCGCACTGAATTTCCCCGAATCGACAGAAAGCGGATGTTTGCCCCACCCAAGCGAAAAGTTTGAACAACTTTTTCGGGGCGGTTTGGAGCGAAGGAAGAAAACAGCAAACACCGATCGAAGCCTTTTTCACACCACCACACCACACTACATAATGGATGGAAGGAACCGACGGCGACAGCTTGGCGGTCCGTGCCACTGCCTGCGACCTCTGATCCGGTTCTGGGGGATAGCAACGGCCATTGGTAAGTAGTTTTAAAGCCGGGGTCACGTTCTTACTGACTGGGGTTCGAATGTAAACTGTGTGTATAAGTTCTTGAATGGTAGAATTTGGCGCAAGTTTTTCGAGCGGTGGCAGAAAGGAAGTAATGTAATTAACGAACCTAACCTAATAGACAGTCAATAAATCATTTGGTATACGAGATCTGAAGGCAAAGAATTTTTTAAATTATAATATCTTTGGCCACCTTGCTCGGTTTTTGGCAATAATATCGAAATTTCCATTGAGGTCAATGTTCCTGTGTGAAGTAGTTACCACCATAAAATAAAAATTAATAAAAATTAAATGCAACAAAAATTTAGAAAGCTATAGGCTTTACAACAATAAGAATACTAAGAAGCTTTCTGCACTTTGAGTTGTTTCACCACCATAAAGAACTCATCATTAGAAACTAGGTTTTCTCAGGCGTCTGCTTCCATTCCATCCACGTACGGTCTAGGAGGCCATGTGGTTGGATGGTGCTTTAGAAATAGACTTTCTACAATGACATACTCTGAAGCACCTTTATACCTGCAAGAATGCTCCTAAATCCCCCTGGAGCCCCCTGAAACCCCCTGAAATCCGTTCCAAAAAACCCCCTGAGATCCCTTAGAACGCCTAGAACGATTCCGAAATTGCCTCAAGCCCCAGGAACACCCCCGGGGTAGTGGTGAATCGTGATATTGGTTTGATTGATATAAGTGATGAAAGTACTGAAAATTTTCTCTTATAAACGGTTACGCAGTCTTTTAATCGCAAAACGATGTTTATTGGCTGCCCAAAGTTTCGACACGGGAATAGTGTCTTTTTCAGGGGAACTGGATTTTACTTAGATGTTCATGACAATAATTTTACAGTATTGGTAACAACAAAACATTAACAGGACAGTTACATTTAGACGATACACAAGCCCAGAACGACCAAGTTATTGTAAGTTATTTTGTTATTTTTATTATGTAAAAATTCAAATTTGTACATGTAAGTAAATTCCAGTTCCCCTGAAGAAGACACAAATCCCGTTTCGAAACGTTGGACAGATAATAAACATCGTTTCACTATTTAAAGACTGCGTGCGTAGCCGTTTCTAAGAGAAAGTTGAAACCGTACAGTCAAGCCTCCAATAGCATGGTACTCAAAATAATATGTAAAAAAAATCCTGGAATATATGAATGATATCAAAACTTGATTCTTCAAGATTAAATCAGGGCAAACATGTCTAAAGGTCCAATCTGCAGAAGAGAGGCTCTCTTTGGTTTCCCTCTCTTCCGTGAATATCTCAGCTGTTTATTTCAATTATGATTGTCTCCTTGCGTAGAACGATGATCAAAACAATCGTCTTTTGAATTGTACTGCAAAAATAGTTGAAAAGTGTACCATTACATTGCAATAATTGAAAGAGAAAGTAAACAAAAAGAGCCTCTCAAATGCAGATAGGACCTTTTGAAATGTTTGGCCTGAAATGTATGTATACCTCGCAGCTATTGGTTAGATCTTACAAGAGTTAAGCACGATATGATGGTGATGTTCCAGGAGTAAAATTTAGATATTATTTATAGATCTTTTATTTCTAATATCAATCAATCCAATGTCACTTTTTGATCTTTATATCAAAATAGTCTATTATTCAGATCTTTTCTTTTACTCGGGCCCGTTGAAAATCTCTGGAACCTTTTCAAATGCACGATTAGGTACACGGAGAAACGAAAGTACCCAAAAGTGAGTTCATTCCACCCAACTTCGAGGTTGCGTGCGGGAAGCCAATTTTGAGTTGATAGAGTCGATGTCGAGGTGGGTAGTTTGCATTTAGGCGTATACGGCCAAAGTACCTAGCGTCGAAGTTCTTTTTACTCAACCGTCAGTTAAAATTACTCAACTTTCGGTACTATCTCACTTACTCAATTTTGGCTTCCCGCATCGAACTCTCAAAGTTGGGTTGTTTTGCTCTTCACTCTTTGACAACAATAAAGAGAGCAAATGAAACGGGATGCAAAAAAGAACTCAAAAGTGAGTTTAAAAATACTCAAATTTGGGTTCTCTTGTTTTTCAGTGTACATTGATAAAAAAAATGAACTGTCTGTCATACTAAAGGCCCAACCCAATGAGAACGGCAAAACGAGGAATTTCTAATGCACGGAGCTCCGAACAGTTGCTCACAATGAGAGCGCAACGGTGTCAACGGTATTGTACAGAACGGCAGCAGACAAACCAAAACATTGGCTTCATCTTTGGAATGTTATTTTTTTGTGTGCACATCGGTTCGAAGAGCAATGCTTCTGATGTTTGCAGTCGATGGCCTTCACAAACATTTTCAAAGATGTAAAGTGTATAGTATCAACTAAGGCCTTAGGGTCAAAAATTTCACCTTGAAAGAGCTCAAGAAACAACATCAGTTTGACACTAATGAAAATTCGATCGAGTCAAACAAAATGTTTGAGCATTGGTATCTTTTTGGAGAAATGTTTGACCCTGTGTACTAACGGCTTAACGAAATGGGAAACGCAGCTTACAATTTGCCATGTACAAACTTAATGCGGTTTTTGGCAATGTTTTTGAAATAACGTGGTTTTTACGACGTTTTTTGAAATAATGCGTTTTTAGCGGTACCCCACTGCAAGTATTTTAGAGGAGTTTCCAGAGGCTGATTCCAGTTACTGCTCCAGCGAGAAGGAGCACTTCAGTGTACATGACAAATTGTAAGCTGCGTTTTCCATTTCGTTAAGCCGTTAGTACACAGGGTCAAATATTTGTCCCAAAAGAAATATTGCAGACTACATCCCAAATTGGACTATCACACTTTTATTGGTACGCATAAAAAGTGTGATTAAAGTGCACATTTGCCTCGGATCGCCCCGACGTCTTCGGTGCACTTATTCCTCCATTTACAAGGAATAAGTGCACCGAAGACCTCAACTCGATCAGACGTGGCCCTGCGCTGCAATCACACTTTGAAGTTGTGTGCACACTATTGTGTCAGTCCAATTTGGGGTGCAGTCAGCAGTAAATGCTCAAACATTTTGTTTGACTCGATCAAATTTTCATAAGTGTCAAACTGATGTTGTCAAGTAACGATAGTTTTCAGAGGTCAGGAACGTTTAAAGGGGTTTCGGGGCGTTTCAAGGAGATTTCAGTGTAGGTTGATTAGAACTTTAGGATGTTGAAACGTCCTGTAACCCCTTGAAACGACTTGAAACGCATTGAATCGCCCCTAAAAACCCTAACCCGCTGAACCCCCTGAGATCCCATGAAACGCATCTGAAACCTCCCTGAACCGTACTGTAACTACTTGAAACGCCCTAAAACGCCTTGATACCTTCCTAAAATCCCACCTGAAACATCATAAAACCTCTGGAACACCCTTAAACACCCTGAAGCGCATCTGAAACATCCCTGAAACGTCCCATGTCAAGAGGTCACCAGAATTCCTTCCAGGGTTCCTACAGAAATTACTTCCATGATTCCTCCGGAAGTTCCATCCAAGACTTTTTCCGGGATCCCTCCTATAGTTTTATACTAGAATTCCTTAAAAGTTTTCTTTTAGGATTCCTCTAGTAGTTTCTACCGAGATTCCTGTCAGAACTGCTTCCGGGATTCGTCCTGGAATTCATTCCGAAATTCCTCCAGGAGTTCCTTTAGAGCTTCTTCCAGGACTTTTTTTCTGGAATTTCTTCAGAAGTTTATTCTGAGATTCTTCTAGCAATTCCTTGCGGGATTTCTCCAGAACTTCATTCCGGGGTTCCATCAGGAGTTTTTTCCAAGATTCCTTCCGAAGTTCCTTACTAGGATTCCTTTTAGAAGGTTCTTACGAGATTCCTCCCAGAGTGCCTTCCTAGATTCCTCCAGAAGTGCTTTCCAGTATTCCCCAGGAGTTTCTTCCCAGCTGCCTAAAAATGTTATTCTAGGATTCTCTTAGGAGTTGACCCGAGAAATTCTGCATAAGTTTTTTGAGAGATTCCTTCAGGATTTTTTTCAGGAAGTGTTGCTTATATTCAGATAGGTGTCTCGGAAGAAATTCCTGTAGGAACCCAGGAATGAGCCTCAGGAGAAACTCCTGGAGGATTACCGGATGTAATCCTAGAGAATCATCGCACAAATTCCTGGAGGAGTGCCAGGAGTGATTTCAGGTGTGTTTTCAGAAGAAATCCCGGAAGGAATGCCTGAAAGAACCGTTTGAAAAATAACTGCAGAAATCCAAGAAGAAACTAGAATAAAAAAAAACTGTTAAAAACAACCACGAAGGAGAGGAGGAGTCCCGTAAAACTCTCTTGGAGAATTCCTAGAACCAGTCCTCGAATAAGTCGGAAGGACTTTTTGGACGAATACCGGGAGAAAGTCCTGTCGGAGTGGCAGACTACACTCCTGGATAAATCTCAAAACATCTGAAAGAAACTCGAAAAGAAAGAATTTATTGTGGAATCAAAGAAATATTTCCAGGAGGGATTTCTGAAGGAACTCCTGGAGAATTTCTGGACAAATCACAGGAGAAACTCTCAGGAGAAATCCCAGAATAAACTCGTGAGGAGTCCCAGGTGGAATTTCTGGTAGAATCCCTAAAGAAATCCCGGGGAACCCCGGGATAAATACTTAGAGGAAATCCTGAAGAAATTCCTGGCGGATTCCCGTGAGAAATTCGTGGAGTAATCCCGAGAGGAATACATAGAGGAAATCCTGGATGAATCCCGGCAAGAATACCTGGAGGAACCCCAAAAGCAATTTTCGAAGGAATCCTTGAAAGAATTTTGGAGAAATCTAGGAAGAAACTCTTGACAGAATCTTCAGAATTATCACAGAAATCACTGAAATAACTCTTGGAGGTATCACAGAAGAAACTTCTGGAGAAATCCCAAAAGGTATTTCTGGAGGAGTTCCAGACGAGCTGCTGATAGAGTTGCTGAAGAAACTCCTGCAGAAATTCCAGAAAAAATTCCAAATTCCTCAGAGAAGGAACTCTTCGACGAATTTCAGGTGGAACTCATGGAGGAATCCCTGAAAACACTCCTGGAGAGAATTCCTGGAAGAATCCAGGGAGAAATTCTAGTAGGAATCCCAGAACGAACCAAAACAAAATCCATAGCGAATCCTAGAAAGATTTACCATAGGAATGCCGAAAGTATCTTTGAAAAAACTCAGCACAAATTCCAGAGGAAAGTAATGGGGGAATTACGGAAGGATTTCTTGACGAATCATCCGGAAGCTCACCTGTCAGCCTGTGAAGCCCTAAAATCTCCTGCCTTTGAAGTACTTGGGTTTTCAAATGTGTCAGTGTGTAGGAATAAAATTTCACAAATTTGGTTGAATTGGTGTGATGGTTAAGCGCATGCCTTTCACGCCGAAGATCTGAGATCGAATCCCACTTCCGACATACATTCTTACAAAACGTGAGTCCTTCCTTCGAAAGGGAAGCAGATTGTGGATATCATCCACCAACATACTTTCATACTTTGTAAAAATACTTACAGAGTACGATTGAATGTAGGAAAACAATTAAGTACATATCCTTACGACCTTACATACATATTTCAGAGGGCCCCTGAGGGTTTTAGGGGCGTACCAGGACATCTCAGGGGCGTTTTAAGGAGTTCCCATGGGTATTCAGTAGGGTGGCCCACACTTATATGAAAAACAAAAATTTCGAGAAATGTCAAGTCTTACCTCTTAAATCAGTTGTTTTGGACTCCCAGAAGCTACGTTCAAAATTTGAGCAAAATCGATTGGGCCTAAGGGGGCGCTCAAAACGCTTGAAGTTTGTATGGGAAAACTTAGCCAAATGTATGCAGAAATTTTATGTTTTCGAATTTTGCCGCTAGGTGGCGCAGTAAGCGTTCAATAATCAAACCCTTTGGTATTATTGTAGGTGACTATATGCCAAACAACTTTGTCGAAGACCGCGAAGTGATCCGACGGCTGTGAAAAAAGTTATACCCTACACTGAGGATACTGCAACTCCGAAAACCATACGAATCAACTATGTTTTTTGCCACAAGAATTTCTTGCGAAAATCATAGTTACGAACTATGATTTTAGATTCAAAGCGCCAACTATTATTGTCATACTGTTACTGTATAAATTTCATAACACTCACGTATGAAAATCATACTGATAACGTATAGAAATTGAAACTATGTCTTATGATTATCATACATATTTTTATGAAATATTTTGCAGAAGTTAAAAAAAGTCGCAACCTGGAATCGAACCAGGAACGTTAAGGTTGGCGAGTGCGTGCTACTCATTCGCCCATCGACGCTTCGGAAGTTGAAGTGGTTAGAAGCCAATAAAAGGTTTTGTTGTTTTTTAGCAATGGTGTTTCATAACACATCTAATGATTTTCATACGAAGCTTCTTATGAGATTTTTCATACGATAAGTCTTATGGATTTCGCTTTTCAATGTATGAAAAGCATACGAGAACTGTGAAATGGCGAAAAAAATAAAAAAAAAATATTCATAAGATGTAAACTATGAAAAATATACGAACAGTATCCTCAGTGTAGACAAAGTGAGGCAAAGTATTGAGATTTCAATATTGATATTATTCCTTTACATGTATTAGAAAAACAACAATAAAGTTTATCCTCACTTTACCTAGGGTATAACTTTTTTCACAGACGTTGGATCACTTTTCGGTCTTCGACAAAGTTGTTTGGCATATAGTCACCTACAGTAATACCAAAGGGTTTGATTATTGAACGCTTACAGCGCCACCTAGCGGCAAAAACTTAGAATTTCTGCATGCATTTGGCCATGTTTTCCCATACAAATTTCAAGCGTTTTCAGCGCCCCCTTAGGCTCATTCGATTTTGCTCAAATTTTGAATGTAGCTTCAGGGAGTCCAAAACAACTGATTTAAGAGGTAAGACTTGACATTTTTCGAAATTTTTGTTTTTCATATAAGTGTGGGCCACCTTAGTATTCAGGGATAGCAGGGGGTTTCAAATGCGTATCTGGGGGTCTTAGTGGGTAACTGGGGGCATTCGGGTGTCTCAGGGGCACTTCAGGGGGTCTCAAAGGCGTTTCAAGGGGTTTCCAGGGGGTATCAGGGAGTTCCGGGAGAGCTCCATAGGGACTAAGAAGTGTTTCAGTAAGTTTCAGGAGGTCCGAGGGGGTTTCAAAAAGGTCTTAGGGGCACTTCAGGCGTCATCCGAAGTATCCTAGGGTGTTTCAGGGGGTCTCAAGAGTGGTTCAAGGTGATCCAAGGAGTTTCAGGGGGACCCAGGAGATTTCAGGGAGGTTTCAGGAGCACTTCAAGGGGTCTTGGGGGTATTCCACGAGGCCTCAGAGTTTTTAGGGGGTTTCATGGTTATTTCAAGGCAACTCAGGGATTTTAAGATGGTCTATGGGAATTCCAGAGAGTCTCTAGGACGCTTCAGCTGGTCTGTGGGGTGCTTTCTCAAGGGCGTTTCAAGTGGTCTCAGGGAGTTTCCATAGCATCTCAGGGGCGTTTGAAGGAATCTCATGGATGTTCCAGGACGTCCCAGGGGGCTTCAGGGGCGGTACTACGAGGTTTCCGAGGCGTTTAAAAGGATTACAAAGGCTTCCAGGGGTCCTCAGAGGTGCGTCATGGGGTCTCAGAAGTGATTTAGGGTGTCTCAACATGGTTCCAGAAGGTCTCAGGGGTGTTTCAGGGATCTCAAGGGATTTCAGGAGGGCTCTTGAGGGTTTGAGAGGTGCTTCAGGGGGTCTCCGGAGATCACCGGGCGTTTCAGGAGGTGTCATTGAGTTTCAAGGGGTACCAGACTGTCTCAGGGGATGCAAGGGGGTCAGGGGCATTTAAGGGATTCTCAGCTGATCAGAGGCGCTTCACAAGTTTTTCAGGGAATTTCATGTACTTCCCTAGAGCTGGTTGAATCCCTTTGGAACACCCCTCACTTACTTACTTACTTACGCTTCTGAAAGAGAATCAATCCCTCTAAAACAAATCCTAATAATCCACCCATGAAGTCCTTTCTGAAGTTGTTTTTAATCATTTTCTATCTATTTACATAACATACTTATTGGACGTATTCAAGTAAATTCGAGAAGATTTACTTATAAGCCATGGCACGTCATCACAGACAGAAATTCAATCAAAAACACAAATTTTGCGATCCAACTGTTAAACCCGATAAAAATAATAGACTTTGTACACAGCTGAAAATAACAATCCATTATCCAACCACCAAGGTATCAATTTACCAGTTGACTTCATAAGAAATCCCCACGCCGTATCACGTTCGTGACATTTCCCGATTGGATCTCTTCTCCGTGACTTGGCACCGTTGTTGCGTTCCGTTGTCGGATGGTTGTTGTCGATGATTGCTGTTCACCACCAAACAACCTTTCCACTTCAACATCGTGCTCCGCAACCAGAAGAAACGACGACGAAACGTGTCCTCCGTTTTCCAACTGGTATCATATATTTTATCTTCGTTTCATGTGGGTACGTACCTACCTCCGGTTATACGGATGTGTGGACAGACGGTGTAGACCATCGATATGGCCACGTACAACAGCCAGAAAGCATACGCAACACATTTCACACCTGGTAGCCAAACAAGCTGAAGCGGAAAAACCATCAGCAACAACTTCCGGGTTTGGGGGAAGGCCACTTCAGGTGATAAATCATTGCTGTCTTCCTGGGCAAAAGTATGCCATACACAACAGCACACGCGGCACCGTATATCGGTGGTAAACTGATGCAGTTCGGGTCAAATTACTTACTTACTTACTTACTTACTTACTTACTTACTTACTTACTTACTTACTTACTTACTTACTTACTTACTTACTTACTTACTTACTTACTTACTTACTTACTTACTTACTTACTTACTTACTTACTTACTTACTTACTTACTTACTTACTTACTTATTTACTTACTTACTTATCGAAAACTGATCCATTTACCCCCAATCTACGGTACCTACATATCGCTTGGATGCTCCACTATCTGAGACTGATTGTGGGCTTGGGCCCGGCTCTGTTCCCAAAACAATTTCAACCATGCTCACAATCGGGTATCAGGAATACCACACGTAGGAACGAGCACGACGACAACCGTGTCTGATTTATCGAACCAACCGATATCCATCCCCATATACCTACTCTGGTTGTGTCCATAAACTACAGCACAGCCAGACAGTTTCACGAAAGGGAACTTTTTTGCGCGCTTTTGGATCAAACGCTCAAACGATGCGATGCGTAGCTCAAAGCTTTCGTTTTGCGATCGGAATCGCGATAGGTATTAGGCGAGAGAAAATTTATGATGCTCTTCACGGGGAAACGAAATAACTCAAAATTGAGATAAAAAATACCTAAAACTAAGTTCTCTCACAACTCTCCTTGTTTGGATACATTATGTTCTTAGCTTTAGTTATTTTAAACTCAATCTTCAGGTTATCCGAAAAAACTTACTTTTGAGTTATTTGATACTTGTGGATCTGAAGTTGTTTTCATTCCCGATAATGAAAGTATCCAAAATCAAGTGCTGGTGCAGTACTTGATTTTGGATGAAAAATTCAATCGAGCGCCATTTGTATTTCGGAGTTAGTGCTTTTATCGCTCAGGTGCATAAAAAACTATTTGGTAAGAGTATATTTTGATGTTTTGGTCGCTTTATAAAGAAAGTTAAAGTCGTTTATTTTACAGGATGCTGATTCGTTTGTGTTTTCAAGTGCGGAAGGCCTGTCATGTTCCAGGTTTCGTCACACCGATTGTCTCTGCAATTTTCGAATCTGGTATGAGTGTCTACTAGCAGCTCATCAAATTTTAATCCACTTCCAGGTAATATTTCGTGTGACAATCGTTCGAAGTGGAATAATTTTAAGTAAAACACTTCTTTCCTTTCAGCCATACACCATAAATCCGACGACCGATAGCATAGCGAATTAAAAACTAAATTCATGACGGACCACAATCAAAACACCCGATGGATGAAGCATCCGGACAACAACGTAACAACGGAGGAATATAACCGTGATTGAATAGTGTTAAATTGTGTCGTTACCTTGCCTATGTAATTTGACTATGAATTAATAAAATGTGATTTGATGCCAAATTGTTTGTTTACTTACGTGCGAATACATCAGAAACCAATAATTTTTCGATAAAATTCCCTAAATCAAAACACCTATTTTTGAGTTTTTTTAATCCAAAACCTACTGGTTTCATAACAGTTAAAATTTACGCAAAACGAAGAATGTGTGAAACAACTCAAAATTGAGTTCTTTGCAAATAACTCAAATTTGACTGGTTTTACTTAGCTGTCAAGATGAGTGAAAAAGACCTAATTTTGAGTTTTTTCGTTTCCCCGTGTTCAGGGTAATACACACTATATTATTTACGATAATTTTACTGGTTTGTTTTGATTGAAGCCATTCAGGATGGAATAAATTCCAGTTCGATGCTATTGATTCCCAGGAGGGACGGTTGAGGTAGTTTATTATTTTCAAACTGACAAAAACAAACAAATTCGTATTCTTTTTGTTGATTATCATGAAGCCATCAACTTTAACGAACTTTCATATATCAGTCTTTTTACAAAGTATAAAAGTACAGTAGACGTTCGATAAGTGCAACATGTTTACGTTTCAGTTATCGAATGAAATTCGCTAACTGCAACGACTGACAGCCGTCAAACAGTTGTCAATTGTTGTTGGACGCAGCCAGAATGCACTCAAAAACATCGCAATGCAGCTGTAGTGCATACGAAAAACATCGCAACGTTGTTGACGTTTTGTTTTTGACAGATAGCGGTGCGATAACTGCAAAATGATTGCACTTAGCGGACTTGCGGTTAAAAAGCATTGCAGTTAAACCGTTTGCACCGAGCGAACGTCTACTGTAGCTGCATCACACCGTTTCTCATAGGGGTTTAGTTTCAACTTGGGTTTTCAAATGCGTTGAAGCGGGATTTCAAGACGTTTGTCCTTAATACGAGATTTTATCCGGATTTTATAAATCCTGATACATCATTCGGTAAGCACCAAGAGAGGATTAAACAGCGAAAGCACTCAACCATTCTCTCTCTCTCGTATTTCTTTTTGAGTTTGTGTGAGTGTGATCGCGCAAGTGTCAGGCCGAATCAGCTGGAGTTTGTTTACATATTTTTCGCAGAAAAAAGTAATCGGTCTGAGCTATCTATGAATTCTTCCGGAATTTCCTTCAGAAATCCCTCCGGAAAATTCTCCAAGAATTCGTCTGTGAACTCCTCCAGAAGTTTGTAAATTCCTCCAAAACTATCATTTTTTACCTTAAATATGTGTGAAAGTCTTCGAAGCCTTTCGGAAACACCCTAGCAGACACGTTGCTGTACAAGAGCTGAATAAACATTTTTTAGGCAAACTTTTTCTTGAGAACGCGGTGTTCAGCTACTTCTGTTTTTTGGGTCGTCCAGAAATTGATCCGTGAAACCATCCAGATTTTTTTCGGAAATTCCCTCAGCAATTCCTCTGAAACTTTCCCCAAAAATTCCTCGTGAATTTCTACAGATTTTTTTAATGTTCCTCCACGAATTCCTCTGTAAATTCATCTGGAAATTCTTTCAGGAATGCCTCCGGGAGTTCCTACGGGAATTCCTCTAGAAAACTTCAAAGGATTCTCCCTCGACGAACATTATGGATTAAATCTCGGAGGAATCCCACAACATAGTTCCGCAAGAATCTCGGAATGGATTCACAATGTAAGCCTTTAGGGGTTACTCTTGCAACTCCTCCAGGGGTTAGGGAATTTCCTGGAAAAATGCCCGGAGCAATCCTTGGATGAATTCCTAGATGAATTCCTGGTGGAATCTCTATAGGTATTATGGGAAGGACCTCTGAAAAAATTCCCGGAGTAATCCCTATATGAATTCCTAGCGAAATCCCTGGAGGAGTTCCTGGATGAATCCGTAGAGATATTCCTAAAGAAAAGAGAATCCCTGGAGACATTCCAAGAGAAATTCCTGTAGGACTCCCTCGAGGAATTCTGGATGAGCAAACCCAGGAAGAAATCCTCAAGGAATTCCTGAAAGAATTCCAGGATTTCCTTAAGGAACTCTGGAGGGAATCTCTGGATAAATTTCTGAAGAAACCTCTTGAAGAATTCCTGGAGGAATCTTTAGAGAAATTTCTTGGAGAATCTCTGGGGGCATTTTTGGAAAAATCCCTGGAGCAATTTCTGGAGGAACGTCAGGGGGAATTCCTGGAGGAATTTTCGGACAAATTCCTAGCGAAACGCCAAGAAGAATTTTTGGAAAAATATCTAGAAAAAATCTTGGAGATATTCCGTGGAACAATTCCCGGAGGAATTCCTGAATGAATTCCTGGAACAATCTCTAGAGAAATCATTGGAGGAATCCCTGAAGAAATTTCTGGAGAAATTCCCAGGGAAATTCTAAGAGGAAATTCCAAAACAATTCCAGGAGGAATTCTAGGAGGAATTTCTGGAGGAATCATTGGAGTCATTCCAGGAGGAATATCTGGACGGATCCTTAGAGATATCCCTGGAGGAAACCTTGGAAGAATCCCTGGAAAACTCCTGTTGGAATTCCTGAAACAATGTCTTAAGGAATCCTTGAAGGATTTCCTGGAGAAATTCCTGAAGAAATACCTGGAGTAAGTCCTGGAGGAATTCTTGGTGGAATTCCTGGAGAAGTCCCTGAAGGAATCCCTGGAGGTACTCTTGGAGGAACTTCAGGAAGAACTCGTGGAGAAACTCCTGGAGGAACACCTGGAATAGTTCATGAATAAATTAGGGGAGAAATTCCTGGGGGAATTTCTGAAGGAATCCCTGGAGAAGTCCACGTAGTAGTCACTAAAAAAATCTTCCGGGGTCGATTCCTGGAGGAATTTCTGAAAAAATTCCTAGGGTAATTCCTGATGGAATTCTTGAAGGTATTCCTGGAGGAGTTATTGAATGAAATCCTGTAGGAATCTTTTTAAAAATACCTGGAGGAACTCTTGTAGGAATGCCTGAAGAAATTCCTGAAGACATGGCTTTAGGTATTCCTGGAGTAATCTAGAAAAAAAACATGAGAAACTTGAGAAGAATTCCTGGAGGAATCTCTGCATAAATTCCATAAGGAATCCCTGAAGAGTCCCTAGAGAAAATTCCTGGAGGAATTCGTTGAGGATTCCCTGGAGCAATTTCTGGAGGAACCTCACGAGGAATGCTTAAGGAAAAATCATTGATCTGGAGAAATTACTCAAGGAATCATTGAAGTAATTTCTGGAGGAATCCCTGAAGGAATCGCTGGAGGCGAAAATCCTGGAGGAATCCGTGGAAAAAACCTGGAGGAATCCGTGGAAGAATTCCTGGAGGAATTCGTGCAAAATTCTTGGTGGAATTTCTGCAATAATTTCTGAAGTAGACGTGTGCGTCGCCGTTGCCGACGATTTTTTCACGCCGCCGCCACCAGTTAAATTGACCTGGCGCGCCGCTGTTCATATTTTTTCTACGCCGCCGAACAAAACTTCCCACGCCGATGAGAAAATGACAAAGTTTTTTTCTCGCCAACACTTCACGAACCACATATTTAAAACTAATAGCAAATTTTAAAAAAATTCTATTATTTTTTCTTCTGCATATTAGGTGCATTTTTCTGAAGCTCTTTTTGTATATTTTTTGTAAAATTTTTATGTAATTTACGATAGTGATTTCTTACTGCTATACTTTGAAGATTCTCACTTATTCTATTTCAAGTACTAAGCGAGTCTCTTGTAAACCATAACGAATTATCAACTAAATTCTTGGCAGTGATCTGATTAGGTTCACAAACACATCCTCCTACATATTCTTTATTTATCTCTTGCAAGATTTTCATGGCAATTTACGAATGACATCCTTGAAGGCATATATTCCACGCAATCTTCAGAAATTCTTAAAGAGGACCCTTCAGAAATTTCACCATGAATTCTTCAAAAAAAAAGCACTCCATGCTTAAGAAACTCCTCCGCGGATTACTTCAAAAATTTCTCCGGGGATTTCTTTTTTCAGAAAACCATCCATGGATTCCTGACATTCTAACAGCGTTGTATTTTCTTAAAAATAAAAAATCAAGGATTTTTTCAGAAATTTCTCCAAGGCTTCTTTAAAAAATCGAATGTTCCTTCAGAAATATTTTTAAGAGGTGTATTAAGTTCCTCCATAAATTTTCAAAAGAATTTCTAAGGATTTACTGAAATGGCTCCATTTATTTATTAGAAATTCCATAAATAAGGTCACGTAAAAATGTCTATTTTCAAAATCCTAACCACCCCCCCCCCTCCTATGGCACACTATTTGTATAGGACTCCTTTGAAATTATCACACTCTTCGGAACCCCTCGATCCTCGAAGCGTGGCGTAACTTATGGATGTTCATCCTCCAGAAATAACTCTAGGAGTTATATTTACATAGTTGTCCCAGGGTTCTTTCAGGAATTCCTCTTTCGGATACTCTGAAATGTTTTTTTAGGGCTTCTTCTATAAATTTCTTCGTGGAGTGTCTCCAGGACATTCTTCAGAAATTCTTCCATGATTATGTTTTGTAATTCCAGTAAATATTCTTTCAGTGATTACTGAAAAAAATCATACAGTTCATGAATTCCTCCGGGTATTCTTTCACGTATTTCACCAGTAATTCCTCCTGAAATTTTTCTAAGAATAGCATTAGGAATTTTTCTTCGGATTCTTCAAGAAATTCAAAAGAGTATTTCTCCAGACATTATTTCAGGGATTCTTTTAAAACTATGTTCATAAATTCCTTCGGGAATTCTTTACGAACATCCACCATGAATTCTTAAAAGATTTGTTTTGGATTTCTCTAAATATTTATTAATAAATTACTGTGGGAATTCCACCAAGGGTTTCTGAGGGAGAGTTTCCGGAAATGTCTTTAGCAACTCTTTCCAGAATTATTTCAGAAAATTCCTTGGAATTCTTTCACATTATCTTCAGGAATTAGATAATCAATGTATTCAAAAAATCCTCCAAAGATTCTTTCCGAAATTCCTCTATGGATTCCATCTAAAGCCTACTAAAGAATTCCATCTGAAATATCACTTAAGACTTCATCACAAGTTTAAGGGTTTTCCAAGAATGTCAGTAAGAGATTACCTCAAACATTTTTCCGTGATTTTGTTCCAAAGAATCGCTTGGAAAATATCGTCAGAGGTTACCGAAGAAATGACTTGACGGGTTCTTTTTGGAATGCTTCCTTTGGTCCTTTCAGAAATATTTCCAGGGTTTCCTTTGGAGATTCCTCCGTGAATTTTTTGAGATATTACTACACAGATATTTACAGAAGTATTTTATGAAATTACATAAAACATGTAGGAGTTATTCTTAGAGGGTTATCTGAATCAATTTCTATAGAAACAACCTCCTGATAAGATTTAATTTCATTGAGACAATTTCAGAAATAATGGTTGGATGAGTTCTTGGGAAAGTCCTTGAGGGAGCTCTTGAGATTCACCACAAAAGTTCAGTTAATTGGACGCAGTGGTTTAATTTCCCCAGCAGGGTAAAAAAACTACTGAGATGGCTTTGGAGGAATTTCTAGAAGAATTTTATGAGAATTTTTTGGAAAAAATAGGGAAAAAATGGATTAGTTTCTGATAAAATTGCTGAAGGAATTTTTAAAGAAAATCCTTGAGGAATCTGAATTAAATCATGAAGAAGATTTTGAAGCCATCCTTGAAAACAATTTATCGAGAATTTGTGCAGAAATTGCAGGCAAAGGTACTAAAAATGTTATGAACAAATCCCCTAATGAATTGTTGAAGGATGATTTGGAACAAAGCCTGGAAAAACTCCTGGACATTCTTCTGGATTCTTGAAAGAATTTCTTGCACAATGTCTGCACGGTATTAGTGGATAAAATTCACTGATACAATTTCCCTAGAAGAACTTGTGAGGTATTCATAAAGGAATCGCAAAAAGAAATAACCTGGAAAACTGGAGATTGCTGTGCAGTATTTGCAAGAAGATATATTCTTGAGATATTTCTGGAGAAACGTCAAGAAATAAATCCTGAAGTGATTTCTAAAGGAACTCCTGAAAGAATCTTTGGAGGGATTTTACAAGGGTTGCCGGAAAAAAAATCTGGAAGAATCCATGAAGGAAGGTTTCTATAAATCACTAGAGAAGTTTGCGATCCCACCCGTGGAGGAATATTTGAGGATCTTCCAGGAAACCTTCTGGAGGATCTTCCTGAAAAATCTATTGAGAATTTTCTGGAGGAATTCCTGAAGAAACGCATGAAAGAATTCTTAGAATTGAGTGTAGAATTAGCATTTAAGTTAAAATACACATTAATAAAAACTTAAAAAAAAATCTTAGAATCCTTCTAGGCATTTCTGAAACGAACCCTAACAGAACTCCAAAGAAAAGATTTTACCATGATAGCACTGGTCTAAAATGAGTTTTAGAAAAGAATATCCTAAGAAGAGACGTGCGACGTTGTGAATTTCACTCGAGAGGAATCCTTTATAAATTTCCTGGTAAACATCCTTAAGAATTCTGTCTTAAATTTATAGCATAATTCTTGCAAGGATAGTTTTTATTGAAATCTCTGATTTACATACGTTTACACCTTTCACACAAAACAGATGAAACTTGTACTCAAGTACATGAAACAAATTATTCTATATTATAGCTAGAAAGCTTTTCACAAAAAAAATGTCACGCCGATTACGCCGCCGCCGAATAGGGCGAACGGCGTGACGCCGGCGTGGCGCCGGCGTCGCCGCCGCCTCTGCTTCAACATACTATACACGCAGCCGCCGGTAAAAACTGCTTCGGCGCAGGATTTTCTGGAAAAATTCCTGAAGAAATACCTGGGGTAATTCCTGGAGGAATTCTTGGTAGAATTCTTGGAGGAGTCCCTGGAGAAATGCCTGGCGGAACTCTTGGAGGAACTTCAGGAAGAACATTTGGAGAAACTCCTGAAATAGTTCCTGGATAAATTTGTGAATTTCTGAAGTGATCATTGGAGGATTTGTTGGAGAAATTGACGTAGTAATTTCTGAAGGAATTCCTGGTGCAATTCTTGAAAGTATTCCTGGAGGAGTTCCTTAAGGAAATCCTGCAAGAAACGCCATAGAAATCCCTGGAGGAATTCTTGGAGGAATTTCTGAAGAAACTCCATGAGAAATCCCGGAAACAATTCCTTAGGGTATCTCAAAAGAGCTTTCGCAGCGAATTCCTGGAAGAACTTCTGTCGAGATCCCTGAATAAAAATCTGAAAAATCCGTGTCTGCGGTAATTTCTGGACGAATTATTGAAGGATACTTGGGTGGACTACTAAAGGGTTTTAGTACAACATTTCTAAGCAATTCCTGGATAAATTTTGAATAATCTCTAGTAAAATATTTTGATAAAATTGCTGGATGACATTCCTGCCGAAATACTTTGCATAATTCCAGATGGAGTTTTTGGAGCAATCTCTAGCAGAATTCTCGAAGAAGTATGTGGAGAAATCCCTGCAGAAATCTCTGAAGAAATACTTGCAGAAATACATTACCAGAGCTCTGGAGACATTCCTGCAGGAAACCTCGAAAAACGCACTGGAACAATAACTGGAGGAATTTCTAAAGATATCCCAGGACAAATCCTCGAAGAAATGTCTGGTGAAATCCCCAGATGAATTCTTGAAGGAGTCTATGGAAGAATCCATGATGGAATCATTGCAACAAGTTGTGGAAACATTCCTGGAGAAAATATTCATACCCATATAGTTTACGGAACTAGGAACTCATCTAGGAACAGTGTGGTATATCCAGTATTCCTGACAACACTTGCCATGCCATGCTGCTGCGATAAGCATTCGATGGAGTTGAATGTTTATGAACTGATCGAGTTTCGTCGTGTCAGCATTGCATGTGCGGTGCGGTCCCACGGTCTGGTCTGACCGCAGTTCTAAGACACATCGATCGTATGATCGTCCAAGCCCCTCCCCAATCCAACTTTGTATGTGTTAGTAATTAAGTAGGTCTAAGAAATATCATGAATAAAGCACAAGCCATTATTGTCAGAACCAACGTAGAGTGAAGTCCGATTCTTCAAGAGAACTCCCGTGGAAAACCTAAGCTACCTCATGGCGAACCGTGAAAAATAGTAGTGAAAAGTGTTAGAAGCCACCGTTTGATAGTGAAGAAATAAACTATAAACCATTATGTGACACATGAAGTATAGTGAAAATCAAGGCTGTTGTGCAATTAGTCAATCCTAATTGAAAGCTTTTTACGCCGAGCCGTCGTCACCATCAAAATGGGCAATCAAAAGTCCAACCCAAAGACTGAACAAAACGGTGATTCGGATATTACAATCATCAATAACCAGGATCAGCACACAGAGATGTTGTTAGCACACGAATGGAAGATTGTGGTTATTTTAGTGATCGTTGGACTACAGTTGGCAGTTACGTTATACGTACTTTTCATGAAACGTGAAAAACGAAGAGCATCAAAAATAGCAGCGAAGTCAATCGCAGCATTGAACCAAGTGTAGTGCACACACGAACAACGAAATTGAAACGGAGCCCCCAATCATTAATTACCAACCGTAGTGAGTGGAAACAATCTGCATGGGTAGGCGACAACATTCCAGCGAGCGACATTATCGGTCAGGGTGAGTCAATAAAGATTTTCTATGCTAAAAAGTGATGGTCGAATCAGAATTAAGAAAGCTTCAAACGATTTTGGCAAATTTGAATAAATCTCCAAATAGGCGTTACTTACGCACAACCCTACATGAAAAGCAGAAACTTACAGAACAAATATATAAGCAGATCTTATTGTTAGTGAAGAACACAGAAAAAACAACGGCGGAATATGTTATAAAAGTGGCAGAAGATTTGAAAAATAGCATTATTACTTTTATTGAAACAAGATTGAACCAGCCAAGTTTGCCTAAATTCAAAACAATCGCGAAAAGCTTCATTAAATTTACAACTCTTTTCAAAACCAGCCACCAAAAAATGGCATTCGACATCAAACAAGCTTCAACGCTTGTTGAAGTTTTTGATGGGAACCCTGAAAAAACAGAAGCATTTGTGGATGCTGCTAATTTGCTAATAGAACTAACACCAGCAAATCAGCATCCCACTTTGTTCAAATTTCTAAAAACAAGGCTTGCTGGACAAGCAAGACATGCCTTACAAGGACAGTTAAATGATGATCCGACTTTATTGGTACAGTCGGTAGAACAAAAATGTGTCTCTCGTCAAACACCGGAAACTATAATAGCCAAGATGAAAAATATCAAGCAAAGAGGTCAAGCAGACACTTTTTGTAATGAAACCGAAACGTTAACGACAAAGCTGAACAGTTTATACGTTCAACAGAAAATTCCCGCTGATGTAGCTAGCAAAATGGCTACAAAAGCAGGGGTTGAGAGTTTAATAGCTGGGACCAGTAATCCAGAAATCAAACTAATTTTAAAAGCATCGTCTTTCAACACCATTGGAGATGCAATTCAAAAAACTTTGGAAAATTGTGTCTCGCCGACAAATTCAGTGCTACATTTTACTCGAAACAGAAATGGACCGAATGGTCGTGGTCGAGGCAATAATTTTAGAAGCCGAGGAAGACGTGGTTATTACCAACATGGTCAAACACGTTCTCAAAACAATCATCGTGAGTATAACAATGGTGATTACAACTTTAATCGTGGAGAAAACCGTGGACGAAGAGGAAATCACAATCACTCCTGTGATTACCGAAATGTTCGTCAGATTCAATCAGAAAATGACCAGGAAAACGCTCAGGCGCCTCAGCGAGCAAATCAAAATGCATTGCCGCTGAGGGAAGCCAGACAACAATAAAGAATATATACTCCATAGATTTTGCTGGAGGAAATTTTGTGAAAGCATTTGTTGAAATTGCTAATACTGAATGTACTTTCATACTAGATACAGCCGCAGATATTTCAATACTAAAAGCAGATTTAGTCGATCAAAATTACCTGATAGATCCCTCAACGAGATGTATTATTCGTGGTGTTACAGACGGAACCGTCAATACAGTTGGAATTGCAATAACTAACTTAAATTTTGATGGTAATATTTTAACTAACTTTCCTTTCCAATTAGTTGAAACAAATTTTCCCATACCGTCGGATGGTATACTGGGAAAAGATTTTTTGAACAATTATAAATGCAGTATACATTTTGATTCATACATATTAGAAGTGCGGACCGGAGAAAAAGTTTTTGAAATTCCAATGGAAGACACGATTCACAACCAAATTGTTATACCTCCCCGTTGTGAAGTCATAAGGAAATTTAAAATAGACAATATCAAAGAAGATGTGTAATTAAATCGAAGGAATTGATTCCTGGTGTATTCATTGCCAATTCTATTGTAAACAAAGACAATACTTACGTCAAAATTGTCAATTCTAATTCATATTCTGTAACTATACCGGAAAATCCACAAGTTGATTTTGAAAGTTTAAATGATTATTCAATATTGAACATAACAAAAACCAAAAATGATGAAGACAGGTCAAAAGAAATTTTTCAAAAAATTGATACAGACAATATTCCGATCAATGAAAAAGTAAAACTTACTCAACTGATTGAGGAGTTTTCTGATATCTTTGCACTAGATAATGAAAAATTATCTGAAAATAATTTTTATCAACAAAAAATTTCTGTAACGGACGATACACCGGTTTACATTAAACCTTATCGTACCCCGCATAGTCAGAAAGAGGAAATTAATAAGCAAGTGAAAAAATTATTAGATAACGATTTAATCGAAACATCTACTTCCAGTTACAACTCTCCTATTTTACTTGTTCCGAAAAAAGGTACAAATAGCGAGAAAAAATGGCGTTTAGTTGTCGATTTCCGACAGCTGAACAAACAAATACTTGCCGATAAATTTCCGTTAACCCGTATTGATGACATTCTTGATCAATTGGGTCGAGCAAAATGGTTTTCCACATTGGACTTAATGTCCGGATTTTTGCAAATTCCTCTTGATGAAAAATCAAGACAATATACAGCTTTCAGTACTGAAAATGGACGTTACCAGTATAAACGTTTACCTTTTGGTCTAAAAATTTCACCCAATAGCTTTCAAAGGATGATGACCATTGCTATGACAGGTCTGAATCCGGAAGTTGCATTTTTGTATATTGACGATATCATCGTCATAGGTTGTTCTACAGAGCACCATCTGAATAATTTGCGTAAAGTTTTTGAACGATTACGTAAATATAATTTGAAACTGAACCCAGGCAAATGCATTTTTTTCAAGAAGGAAGTAACCTATTTAGGGCACAATATTTCCGATAAAGGCATCCTCCCTGATTCTTCAAAGTTCGAAGCAATTATTAACTATCCAGTTTGCAAAACTGCAGATGATGTGAGACGATTTGTTGCGTTTTGCAACTATTATCGTAAATTGATTAAAAATTTTGCGCAAATAGCAGCACCTTTAAATAAATTATTAACAGAAGAATCCTCAAAGGTATTGTTGGAGATATCCTAAAAAAAAGAACACCTAGAAGATTTTTTTTATGCATTTTGACAAGAAACACCGATGCAGCAGGCCTGGTGGGATGCTGAGGACCTGGGATCGAATCCCACTCCCAACAAACTTACAAAATGTGAATTCGTCCTTCGGAAGGGAAGTAGAGCGAAAAAAAAATTCTGGAAGAATCCTCTAAACTAGGAATCTCGGAAGGAATTCTTGAAAGAATATCCGAAGGAATTCCTAAAGAAATCCCCGACAGATTTCTGGAAAAAAAAATTTGAAGGAATCCCTGAAGAAATTTCTGAAGAATTCTTGTAGGAATCCCCGAAGAAATTTAATAAGAAATCTCCGGAGGAATCTCCTTAGAAATTCCTGGGGGAATCTCGGATGGAATTCTTGGAGGAATCTAGGAATGAATTCTGGAAGAATATCCGAAGAGACTCGTGCAAAAATCTCCGAAGGAATTCCTATAGAAATCCCTGAAGGAATTCTTGGAGAAATCCCCGACAAAAATCTTGATGGAATCTCCGAAGGAATTCTTGAAAAAAAAAATTGCTTAAAGCAATCCCCGAAGGAATTCCTGGAGGAATCCCTCAAAGAATTCTATAAGGAATCCCCAAAGGACTAGCGGGAAAATCGTGGTAGGAATTCCTGGAAGAATTTCGGAAGGAATTCCTGGAGGAAGATTCTGGAGAAATTTCTAAAGGAGTTCTTGGAGAAATCCCCAAAGAAATTCTTTGGGAAACATCCTGGAGAAATCCCCGAAGGAATATCTGGAGGAATCCCCGAAGGAATTCTTGATGGAATTTCCGAAGGAATTCTTGATGGAATTTTTGAATAAATTCCTGAAGAAATTCCTGAAGAAATTTCTCAAGGAATCCTTGAAGAAATGCCTGAGAGAATTCTTGTGGGAATCTCCGAAGAAGTTTAATAAACAAACCCCGATAGAATCTCCGTAGGAATTCCTGGAGGAATCTCGGATGGAATTCTTGGAGGAATCTCGAAATGAATTCTGGAAGAATAACCGAAGGAACTCCTCGAGAAATCTCCGAAGGAATTCTTGGTGGAATCTCAGAAGAAATTCCTGAAGATATCTTGGAAGAAATTCTTGGAGGAATATCCGAAGGGACTCGTGGAGAAATCTCCGAAGGAATTCTTGGAGGAATCCCCGAAGAAATTCTTGATGGAATTTCCGAAGGAATTTTTGAATAAATTCCTGAAGGAATCCCCAATGAAATTCCTAGAGGAATATCCGAAGAAACTCCTGGAGAAATCTCCGAAGGCGAAATCATCGACGACATTCCTAGAGAAATCTCGAAAGGAATTCTTGGAGGAATCCCCGAAGGAATTCCTGAAGGAATCTCCGATGGAATTCTCGATAGATTCTCCGAAGAAATTCTTGTAGAAATTCCTTCAAGAATCCCTGAAGAAATTGCTGAAGGAATCCCCGAAAGAATTCTTGTGGGAATCCAAGATGGAATTCCTGGAGGAATCCCCGAAGGAATTCTATAAGCAGTCCCCGAAGGAATTCCCGAAAGAATTTATCTTGTAAAAAAATATCAAAGAAATTCTCGAAGCTGTTCCTGAAGATATCATATAGAAAGTATTACTGCGAGAATCCACAAAGATCGCAATCGCAGGAATCCCTAAGGGAAATCCTGAAGAAATCTTCAAAGTAATTTCTGGAGGAATCTATGAATAAATTCTAAAAGCACTCCAAGAGGATCCCTTGGCAAAACTCCTGGAGGAATCTCTAAATGAGCTTCTGGAGAAAGCCCAGAAGGAACATCTAGAAGTATCCTTGAAGGAGTTACTGAAGGAAATCCAGAAGGAACCCCTGAAAGAACTGTTGAAGAAATCCCTCAAGGTATTCCCGGAGAAATCGCTCAAGGATTTCGCAAAAATCTCTGATTTATTGAAGGATTCTCTGATGCAATCTTTGAACGAACTCCAGGAGGAACCCTTGACGAAACTCCTGGAGGGATCTATGGAAGAACTTCTGAAGCGAGCCCTAGAGGTATCTTTGAAGAAAATCCTAGCAAAATCACTGAAGGAACTCCTGAACTGATGCAAATCCCTGGTTACTCAAATGAACTTCTAATAACTTGAAAGTGCCTATTTAGTTCTTATTAGCATCTTCAGCAGCTTTCAAGCTGCTTAAGCAGCTAACAATGAGCTTTGCTGGAGCTTAAATTTGGCTCATTGTTAGCCTCTTAAGCTTACCTCCAAGCGATGGAGCCAGTTGAGAAGGATGATAAGAAAAAATAAGAAGAAGAAAACATGGAAAAAATGAAAAAGAAGACGCCTTTTAAAGCAAACAGAATAAAGAGTAGAAGTAAGAAATTTTAGCGATATACATACCATCTATTCAGGATTGAAGATCATCTTGATCAGCTTAACTGTATTAAATTGCTACTGCTTGTTTTTAAAGCATTCCACTTCTCATGCAAAGGACTAATCGTGTAACGTTCTTACGTTGAATATCAAAACAAATTCATTCGTTTGGAGAGAAAAGCGTAAGGTATGATGAAAATCCGGATCCGTAATAGATATAGGTAGCCAGTCAGTAGAGCAACACTATTTTATTCATCCCTGGGTTGAAAGAAATTTCCGCACGCCACGCACCCTCCAAGAGAGCTGCATCAGTATCTATATCTGTATAGTGGAATGAGGAAAAACCCGGGTCCAGGATGCTGGATTTAAATATTAGATTTATTTCAGTTCAACATCCAATCCTGTGACCTCACCCCCTCACATGCGGCACTGAAATTAAGAAACACCAGCTTATCTTCTAATGGATTCTGCTTGACTGGAATTAGTAATTGCTTGCGCAAGAAGAACACCACACGGAGCAATTTATGTTTTTGCCACATTGCACATATCTTGGCTAGTTTTTGTTTCGGTCAATGATAGTGATTGGTGAGGCATTTGAATGCAGTTTGATTCAGAATAAAAAATCAACTAACAAGGGTTAAATTTTGCTGGCGGAAAAAGGTGATCTATTCCTAATTGAACACAAAGCCGGAATTTAGCAGAAAGCAAAGGATGTTTTGTCTACCAAACAACGTGTTGCAATGTACCAGAATACATTAGGTCGAAACCATGGAGACGCATGGTATTTGATCAAGTGTGGGCGATTTGCGGTACCTACACAGGATTAATCAGTGCCTTTTGCAATATACCTACTCCCACTCCCACCAAACTCATCGTCAACTCAACCGCTTTCCCGTAAATAGGAACATCTCTATTCCTCTATCCGTATTCCAACGCCAAAACTGAACGTCTTCCCATTCCATCTCTGTAGTGCTATTCGCAAAGATGCGCTATATTCTTCGAAACGGTGAAGATACTTTGCCGCGGGAACGTGTCATTTTCGACGCGGATTAAAATTTCAGAAATATTAGCGACATGTTCTCCGACAGGGAAACCGATTGGAACACCTGGGTCTGAGTTGGTGTTGTTTCTAGCATCATCGTTTCCCGGAAAGGAGTCTACCACAGGAGGAGGGTGTTTTTACGAGTGTGTCACTTAAAGTGACTCACTTTTGTTCGATTGCTCGTTGTAAAGGAAGTCAATCCGAGCGAAACGAGAAAACTTTTTTGCAGAGTGGCTTCTTGATACACTGGCAAAAGCAGTTTGCTTACTATAGAAGGGGACGAAGTTTATAAAGTGTAGATTTGATTAAACTTGCTGAAGTATAATTAAGACGGAATAGTGGAGCTAAGCTACACGGTAAAGGCAGATTCCTTTGAGGTCATTAGCCTCTTTCCTTCAACTCCTACTCATAAACACGCATCCTTCCTCCCCTGTAAATTCGAGAGATATTTCGGCTGAAAAATATGAAATTTTTCGAATCATCGCTTCTGCGGTAAACACAACATAGGAGGCCTACCCTACTAACGAAAGTAGCTGTATAACAGCTTATAGAACAAACGCTCTTGGATGAAAGCTCGCTTAAGCTCTTATAGAACAAAAATGTTAGTTGGGTAGTCGCTCTGACGCTTGTGCTATATCTTTGATGCGTCGCAAATATTAATATGTCTTTTCAGTTGACAGGCATTACGCTTTAATAGTATAAAGTACCCTTTTTTCCTAGTACTTGTAGCTGTCAATTTTTGAGAATAAGTAATTTTTGCCCTTCTTAAAATTCCGGCCGTGTACTCTTCAAGGGCTTTTCGAGCCGCATCGTAGAAGGCTGATGTTTGTAATTTGCTGATTTTTGCGGGTAAGTTCAACCGAAGACGGCTAATAACAAGACAGACAACTATCCTCTTGCTCCTAATACTCTGGCAACGACAAACACACTAGCGCCGCGAACGATTTCAGGGAACAACATCATAAATAAGTGTGCGTGTGATGCCACACCTGCCGTGTACGAATATGCATTAGACCTGTTCACTTTTATTGACCTTCCCGTGTCCATCAAATGATCAATCCACATGCAAAAACAAGTCTTCAGTCCAAAAATGAGCCGAATTGATAAAGGTCTAGAAGTGTATCAAATCGATTTTGTGTTTTTTAAGCATTTTCACGAGAATGTACTCCAATATCCAGAAAATTGCACCGAAAAGGTAACGAAAATACCGTTAAAATATAGTTAGAACACCAGGCTTGTCATTTGCTCCCGCAATGTGCCTCAAATGCATGTTTTTGTTCTCTTTATCTTTGTGCGGGAGCGTAGCGCAAGGAGGAAGCATGCGAAATCAAAGAGAAACGACGAACCACAAACATCAGCACAAGAGAATCATTTTTGTGCATCATTTTTGAGGCTCCCGCAAAGTTGTTCGACAATTTCACCGGCGTTTTGCGCGGTATGATCGTTCCGTTCGCATTGCATGACACAATTGCATACATACATACTTGTGCGCTGGTTAATTATTGATTTTATGAGCATAATCATATTTATGTTAACTCCCGGTGCACAAAGTGCCTCAATTTTGAGCAAACGCACTTTTTGCACCGACAAACCGACGTGCCAGCTTATACAACTTATCCAATTTTTCTTGGCAAATGAGTTCTCCTTTTAATCACTAGCTCCATCTGTGCGATGATTTACACAGCCTCCTCTTGATGTGTGCGTGCGTACAGGAGCATTAACTTGTCAAATTATTTTACTCATTTCAAAGTAAAAACCTGCATTCAATGTATTGCGCAATAAGAAGACATTTCGTCATAAATGTTGAAATGCAATTTCATCCGCTGAAAGTTTTTATGATTGGGATATTTTATTAGGGATTTCTTGACTTTTTTGCTTTATATCGAAGGGTATTTGTTTAAAATTTCATTGTATGGTTGATTGCAGCTTCTCTTGGTGAGAGAGAAATAAGAGTGTACAGGGGATAGACAAAATGATCGGGACAGGCAAAATTTTCACTTTCCAAAAAATGTTCAATTAGCTGTAACTTTTCGAAAAGTGCATCAAATATTTTCAAATTTTTACTGTAAGTTCCTCAACTAGTTGTGTATCAGTGGACAAAATTTGAAAAAGATCGGACAATTCTTCACGAAGTTATAAAGATTTTTGGAAAAGGTAAAATTATCCGATAGCCAACTTTGAGCTGTTATATCTCCGGATTCAATGAACCAAATGCAATGAATTTTTGTCCATTTATGACTTATATAATGAGCTATAAAAAACCATTGACTTAACTTAATATTCTTAACACGGAAGAAAGTTATAACGATTAGATTATTTTTCTAAAAAAATACCAAATTATCCAAAACATCAATATCGTTTCAAAATTTAAGATGCAAATTAAAGTTCATTTAGTTTCCCTCTAATTGACTTATATATAAATGCGTTTTGAAGGAAAGTAACAACATAGCCGCCAATAAATTGAAAAAGTAATGGGATGCATATTAAAAATAGACCAATTTACTAAAAAATCGTGAAAAAAATAAAATCGCTATAACTTTTTCGCTTGTTAAAAATTTCAAGTTAAGTTAAATGTTTTCCAGAGTTCATTATATAAGTCATGAATGGTCAAAATTTCATTGCAATCGGTTCATTGAATTCGGAGATATAACAGCTCAAAGTTGGCTATCGGATAATATTATCTTTTTCAAAAATCTTTATAACTTCGTGAAGAATTGTCCGATCTTTTCCAAATTTTGTCCACTGATACACAACTAGTTGAAGAACTTACAGTAAAAAATTGAGAATATTTGATGCACTTTTCGAAAAGTTACAGCTAGTTGACCATTTTTTGGAAAGTGTAAATTTTGCCTGTCCCGATCATTTTGTCTATCCCCTGTATGTCGTGTTTACATCGATCAGCTGCACGCTAACCTGAAACTACCCTTCGCCTGGGTCGATTCTACCCGGATTTTCATGTTGTTAGCAGTTGTCAAAATCCGGGTAACCCGAAAACCCAGATTTCTTGAATCTGGGTACAGATCTGGGTGATCGGCACTTTGTCACTTTCCGGCTTGAGAATATGGCAGCGGTCAGGAGAACGCTGGAAATTATGGATGTTTTCATGACAAATATGAGGATAAATGACGGAAAACCAGTGAAATTCATCCGGAGAACTGTTTTCCTGCATCAGGTAAGTAACAGCACATGGGAATTGGGAACTTTTTATAAAAAAATCTAAATTGGAAATAAATTAACAAAATCAAGGCCCCGGAGGAGCTGGGTACCGGTTACCCAGATTTTGCCACCAGCATCAGTAACCCAGATTTGAGTAAAGGTGCCTTTACTCAGATTAGAGTAACTGCAGTTTTGCTCAATTTGGGTCGCTTTGACACCAATCTGGGTAACTGAGGGTTAGCGTGTGGACAGTTTTGCGCTGTTTTGTGTCATCTTCTTCAATGTTTCTTTTGCCAAAAGACGAAAATGACAGAACGAGTTACGATTTTTAAACGGTTTGAGATTCAAATTTCTTGCCAATCTTGGAAACAGAGTGTCACGTCGGTTTGTCGGTGCTTTTTGTGCAAACAAATCCGCACATGTTTCGGTGTCACAAGCTGCAAGCAGGAAGGTGAAAGAAACCGAGAGAAGCCTCTCTGGCATTGGATGCGGGAGCGTGGTGCAGATTTTTTGTTCTCTTGTTTTGCTCTGAGCAGGATTCCATCTCTGCAGAACACTACTCTACAACTTTGCCGAAGACATTACGATGTTTAAATTGTGTATTTCAAAGTTATTCAACCATTTTCGTTGAAAAATCACGAAAAAAAATACACCATTTTTACGATTTGTATGTAAAAGTAATGAAAATTTACATAATTTTAAGTGACTAATTTAATTAGCTATTGCTCCTATGAGTTACGAACATTTCATCCATACATCATATTTGTGTAGGAATTCATTTTCATTGACTAATTATCAAAAGTTTGCCACGTTGATACTAAAAATTGCACAGAGTTGCCAGCACCAGGCTTGTCCACACTGAGCGCAAGAAAATTCTGCTCTTTTGATTTTCACCACAAAAACCATCGCGTTTATGCAATCTTCTTATCCTACCTGATAAAAGAATGTTTGAATATCCTACACGCTAACCCTCAGTTACCCAGATTGGTGTCAAAGCGACCCAAATTGAGCAAAACTGCAGTTACTCTAATCTGAGTAAAGGCACCTTTACTCAAATCTGGGTTACTGATGCTGGTGGCAAAATCTGGGTAACCGGTACCCAGCTCCTCCGGGGCCTTGATTTTGTTAATTTATTTCCAATTTAGATTTTTTTATAAAAAGTTCCCAATTCCCATGTGCTGTTTACTTACCTGATGCAGGAAAACAGTTCTCCGGATGAATTTCACTGGTTTTCCGTCATTTATCCTCATATTTGTCATGAAAACATCCATAATTTCCAGCGTTCTCCTGACCGCTGCCATATTCTCAAGCCGGAAAGTGACAAAGTGCCGATCACCCAGATCTGTACCCAGATTCAAGAAATCTGGGTTTTCGGGTTACCCGGATTTTGACAACTGCTAACAACATGAAAATCCGGGTAGAATCGACCCAGGCGAAGGGTAGTTTCAGGTTAGCGTGTAAATGACATTTCGAACCGTCAAAAAATCGCACCGCAGTGCCGCACTGAGCGCGCAAAGAGAAATTCACTGGGGTGAATTCACCCGGGTGAAATTCTCTTTGCGCGCACAGTGTGGCACTGCGGTGCGGTTTTTTGACAGTTCAAAATGACATTTAGGTAATTTCAACATCCTTCTATCGGGCAAGATAGGAAGATTGCATAAATACGATGGTTTTGGTGGTGTAAATCAAAAGAGCAAAATTTTCATGCGTTCAGTGCGGACAAGCCTGGCCAGCACGAAATAAAACAAAGTTACCCATGATTAAAAATTCATTACACTTCTTTGTCTCATCTGCATCAGTGTCAAATTGGTGCAGATGGTTGAGCATGAGACTGTTGATTCAAAGATTCAACTATTGATCCAGAAGTTAATGAAACTGAAGGTGCCATTAGACTGTTTGTCATTATGACAAATATTTGCCATTGAAGCCAGACATTCATCCAAGGTTGCTATGATTCAAGTTGCGTTGGTCATTTGTTGGGCTTGTATGGCCAAATATGTGTCATGTCTAATAGGACCTTAAGTCACTGCATCTCATTCCATCATAGTCTTGTCTCGAAACCGTAGAGTGCATAGTAAGAATGAAGTTTCCCT
The DNA here is from genome assembly GCF_035046485.1 of Aedes albopictus. Taxonomy (NCBI): domain Eukaryota; kingdom Metazoa; phylum Arthropoda; class Insecta; order Diptera; family Culicidae; genus Aedes; species Aedes albopictus. The sequence goes on from NC_085137.1 coordinate 408,229,029, forward strand.
CCATCGTGTAGTTGTGTTGATTTGTGGGTAGATATATACAAGTAAGCTCCACATTTGTATGAAAAATTTTACATCCAGAAGCAGTTCCATCATCGTATTGAATTGTTTTAGCTATTGTATGTTGCTTTCATAACAAAATGCACTGCCAACTTCCAGTCAGCATTTCTGAATCATCGCAACGAACCAAGCACCACTTCTGCTGCTGTTTGTGTTAGTGAGATCGGAGAAATGTCAGACTCCCGCCTGCTGATTGGCTGCGACGACTCTGGCGATGATTTCATCCGCGACGGATTCAAATCGTCGCGTTCGATAAGAGAGGAAACCGTCATTAAATTGATCGTTATCAATCAGATGCTCAATATTTCGCTCAGCTGATTCAGTCGACACGACTTCTTATCAACAAGCAAACCAAATATCTAGCTAGTCCTGGAATTGGCTTAACTGGCAGGTCTCGATCATTATTATTTGGGAGATTGCTTGTAAGTCATGGCAGATTCATCATCCTAACTGCTACAAAGAAAAAAAAAAGTTTATCATGTATTTGAGCTTGAACCTGGACCTTCTGATTCGCAGGCTCGAGCCTTATCATCTGCACCATTTTTGATACTTAAATCAAAAGACATTAGAATACGATGGCATGACGTCTTAATCATGTGTAACTTTGTTTTGATTCGTGCTGGCAACTCTGTGCGATTTTTAGTTTCAACGTCACATATTTTTGATAATTAGTTAATGAAAACGAATACCTACACAAAAACGATGTATGGACGAAACGTTCGTTACACATAGGAGTAATAGATAATTAAGTTAGTCACGTTAAATAATGTAAAATTACATGACCTTTATGTGTAAAATCCTGAAAATATTGTGTTTTTTCGAGATTTTACAACTAAAGTTGTTAAATAAGTTGTTAAATAAGTTGTGGAGTATTGTTCTAACTATATCGTAACGGTATTTCCGGCACCTTTTTGGAGCAATTTTGTGGATTTCAGAGTAAATTTCTGTAAAAATTATAAAAAAAACACACGCAAAAACGATTTGATACACCTGGGTCATTCCATATGAAGTGACCGAGAAAATGTGACAACTTGCAATTGACCATCACGAATTTGAACCAAATTTGGTTGAAACATTTGTTTGGATGGAAAAAGAAAAAAATCCAAATTTTGGTGCCGATCGGGTCACCCCTCGGCCCGTGGCGGCACCCCCCGTTTTGGCCGATATGAAAATTATCCTCTCTTTCTTTTATTTTTATCATTGAAGCGATTGCACATACACATTTTCGACCTTCGGCTTTTTTTGAAGGAAATCGTTCAGGGAATCCAGAAAAAATATTATTTTTTGATACAGTATTGCCAGATATCATATTTTTCAATTTTAAAACTGAAAATCGATTTTTCTCAAAATACGTATATTTTGATTTTAAAAATTTTGATTCCATCGTGTTTATCAGACGTTTTCGATCGAAAAAGCTTAACTTCCCAAGGTAATTTGAGTCGTTCCTGAGATATAGCGTTTTTAGGAAAAAATATTCATTTTTTTTTTTCATATAAAGTATCATATAAAATCAGGTGCAGTTTATAAATTTCGCAAATAAAACATTGTTTGATGCCATATAAAGACGTTTTGTGCTAATTTGAACAGTATCGAGTACAAAAAGGATTAAAAAATGTGACAGAGTTGCCAGTTTACCATTTTTTATTAAATAAATGTTCATTGAAATCGAATCATTTCAAAGAATCATCTTTGCGGTAAACGCTGCGCAGTAGGCCTGGCCGCTTTGATGCTTGTGTCATATCTTCGATATGCTCCAATCATCAATATCGACAAGAAAAATAATCGGGCGTAATCTAACCTGATTATTTTCCAAGATGCTTTCTTGTACTGGCTGCGCCTATGTTAGATTAGATTCGATTAGATTCATTTTCATTAAAAAAAACATTGTTTCTATGATGCTTCATTCTTGAGTTATGATTTTTCAAAGAAAAGGCTTATATGGCACATTTGGACATTTTTGAACAAAATTGGCCATAACTCAAAAACGAAAAAGAAAAGTGCATTCCAAAAATTTCAACTATTAAAGCTTATATTTTATTATTATCTTTGTTGCGAATAGTTCCTATACGTTAGGGACTTGTGGAACTGGCAACCCTGAAGTAAGAGCGACGTTCGATACAGTAACTGCCTGTTGGGAGTTGCGTACAAAGAACAGTGCGTTTTAGTTCGTGAAAGATAGAACAACGATGAAGTGTGCACTGTTGTTGGGGGATTAGTGCGTGAACTAATACTATAGCGTAATGTTGTTTTATATTGTAATTACTTACTGTTAAATTAATAATCATTTAATAAATTGCAGTTTTTGAAGCTGCTTGAAATAGAAGCTGCTCTCAAAATGGTATTCTAGTTCCGAAAGCATCATACGCCCCAACAATCTTTATTAACGAGATTTTCAGCCCAGGTCTGGTTCATCTCGGTCACAGAAAAGCTTATAAAATAACCTTCTCAAAAAAATTGTTTTGAAAATTTTTCACGAGTTTGGGCATAGTTTTTCCGGTTTTTTCTTTACGAGTTTTCTCACTATGGAAACCTTTATCCAGTTCATATTTTTTTGGATTTCTGAAAAAAATTTCTTTCATTTTCAAATAAAAATGTCTTACGATGCTTCGTTTTTGAGTTATGATTTTTCAATGTAAGTAGTGTCAGGGGAAAACAAAAAAATTCCACCTGATTTTTCCTGGAAAAAAGGCGATATATCCATTAGCCCTGCCTGTGGGAAAATTTCCATGATAATCTGAGACCTTTCGTCCCAATTTGTACGATATTTAAAACAATCCTCTAAAGACATGCATTTTAATGAAAAAAATAGTGAACTGTAAAAAAAAACTGAAAAATCATTGAATACAACTGTTACAGATCAACATGACTATAGGTCAGTGGTGCTCGAACCGCGGCCCGCGGGCCGCATGCGGTCCTCGAAGCTCGTAAATGCGGCCCGCGAAACAATTTGGGAAAATTGTGTGACTAATCGAATAAAATGTTGACAAATATTAGTTCAATGCTCAATAGTGGCCAAATATGTTTCTATTTGTAATAACATCAATTAGGAAATCACTCATAGGAACTTTCTCTCTTTCAAAATCAGAAGTTAAAAGTAAATATAAGCATAAACATAATAAAATCAATTTGAAGTGACAACATAAATGCGTTTTAATAATTTAGCTTGGTTCATCAATACGTTTCGAAAAAAATCAGCTTGATTCATTATAATCTTTACTGCAGATAAGTTTATAATTTATCATTATTTTGAATCATTCGGTTTTAATGAGATAATATTGGGAGTATGTATTATAATAAACAACGTCAGAATTTCAATTTCCACTAAATCTTTAGTCAGGTCAAAATACTTACAGTTAGTGTGGAGTAACAAACTCAAACACATATTTTGATAAATGTGGTTTTTATTAACACGTAGTGACTGCTACATTTTGAAAATGTTATTTCAACTTCATGAAAATTTACAAATGGATTGAATTTTCGAGCTTATCCGAAAATAAATTATTTTCAAATTTTAAATTTGCAGTGAAAATATTAAAACACTAATTATTTCATCGGTTAAGATGATTGTTGATTCTGCTTTCTTTAAATGCAAGAAATCATTTTTATTCTGCGGCCCGCGGCTTATACGCAAAATATCAATTTGGCCCACGATATGCTTCAACCTGAGCATCACTGCTATAGGTTATTTTACAAAACATCTCTACGTTCTACCGTTCTACACCCAATTGCCCCATGTTATATGGGAATCTCATATAACATGGGACAATTATGTGTAGAACGGCAGCGTAGCCCTACGTCAACCATGCTGTGCACAAAACTTTTTTATGTAAGATTTGATTACCGTCAAGGCACCATTCACCGTGGATCTAAGAGGATTTGGGGCAAATAAGGCCTGTCATTTGACACCAGTCTTATAAACATTGTTGGTGCCGCTTTTAATTGCATTCATTATAGGTTAAAATTAAAGCAATATCCACAGAAGTAGAAAATTTTTCACAAAATTTGGTGATATAGTACAATTAGTAAAGGATAGTAAGGTCGCCTAATTCCGTGGTAGGTCACCATTCACCGTGGTAGTAGGGACCCATTCACCGTGTATGAGATATTTTATTCTACTTTGTTTAAAAATGATCAAAACAACCCAGCCAAGGGAATTTTCTTCGTTTAAATTTATTTCAAGTAATAACTTGCAAGATTTTATTAAAAAAACGAATGTTCAAATTTTCGATTTTTTTCTAAATATATGGGACAATATGGGGCACGGTGAATGGAGACCATTGATTTTTAGGGTACCCATTTACCGTGCCTTTTTGTTTCAATTAAAAAGTACGAGTAATCGTACTTTCTTGTTAAACTTACTTCGGTAATGCAAAATACATACCTGATATGTGAATTTAATTGCTTCTTGGTGGAATAAAAACGTTGCTACATTTAGTTTATCGCTTAAATCACCTTAGCGCAGTTTTCGTTTTTTCACTATGAATGCAGTGAACGAGCAGAAACCCGCTTCATGTAAACACACTTTAGTGTCAAAATGATACTTTTAAATGTTTCTAATGAGCGTTTTGACATGGTAACAATACATTAGTGTTGTATTTGTGAAATTGAAGGGAAATTGTCATATCATTCAATCATAATATGGAAATAATGAAAAAATATTCTAAGGCACACGGTGAATGGAGCCCCCACGGTGAATGGCGCCTTGACGGTACCCACAAAAATACTTGAAGCTCATATTTTTGTGGGTTTTGCTTGTTTTAAAAATTATCATTTAAATGCCCATATTTCATAATAATTTCTTCAACACGTACACCATTTTACATTCGAAAACACAATCACGCCCCCGCCCTTGGTGATTGTTGCTTTCGGAATGTCTTCCATTCAACTGCTAGATTGTGGAAGGGAATAGTTTCAGAAACAAATACTGCAACCACATTGTTTTAACGGAATTCCTTTTCCATCCTCTTTGCATTTCGTCGGTGTCTTTCCAGTGGTCAGCGGGGTCGGAGTCGACATCATGGTGCACGGCTACACTGCAGGTGTTTACATCATGTAAGTATATCGTGGGAGGAGATGTATGCAATAGATAGAGGGTTTAAAAGCACCAGGCAAAACCAATAAAACGATTTGCCGACATGGGTGGTAGTTCTGTTTTAGTATATTGGTTTTGTGTTTAGGTTTTCATAAGTTGAACAAATAAGTGGTATTACATGCTGCATTGCAATACTTCATTATTCAATTACTTCACGTCCAATAACTGATAATTCTGTAACTTACAGCAAGGATAAACTTCAACTTTCAGTAATTATAATACTAAAATATAGAAATTGGAATCGTTTTATAAAAATGTTTAAAATACATCAAACATTCTCAAATTGTTCGAATCAATTAAGCTAAACTTACAAAACTCACAACCGGAAACAATTTCGTCTACAGTCGTTAGTTACGGATCATTAGCCATCGTCGTCTCGTTCACGCACCATTTATTGAACTCTTTTTCAAATCCAGCAGGCCAACTTCACCGCGCCAAAAACAGGGAAATGCTCTTCGTTGACAGTTTTAATTTCCTCCCATTGGTGAATTATGACTTTGTGCACGGCGGTAGGTAGGTAGCACAATCGACTCAGGTTTCAGCTTTCCCGAAGGAATGTGCTGCAACCTCTTCTGAGATGCACACAAGTTTTTCCAAAGAGAACTACGCAGTAAAAAAAACGATCCAAAATTAAACCTCACACAAACTTCACTTAACTACATAAACAAGAAAGTTTCCCTGCGTTTCTTTTTTTGTCTTCAAAGTGAACTACTTCTTTGTTCGACTTTTCAGGCACAAGCCTACACAATACAGTGCACGTATACAGACCCCGGTGTACGCTTTTGCTTAGGGGAACAGAGCCCAAAATGCCAAGATGGGGTAAAATGGCCCAACGCATAAAATCATTCCTAAATGGGACTTGATCATTGCTATAGGTGAATGGTGTCAAGATATGTTTGCATTAAACATTCTTCTAGAAGCTAGGCCGCCAAACCCACGGAAATACTTTTGATTTCCCAATGAAAATTGGCAACTTCCGGTTTTTCGTGCTTCCAATTAAGGTTTTCGGGTGATTTTATTATCAGCCAAGTGTTTCCTAGTAGATTGAGGCACCCATGGAGGCGCATGGTTGTTGAAGTCTACGCTATCCATGTTAGGGGTCATTCAAATATGACGACCATCGTTTAGCGGAGAGGGGGGTGACACTCCTTGTATTGAGTATACGAAAAAACGTGACAGAGGGGTGAAAGTAATTCGAAAATGCCAGAAAACTTATGGACGTAATTTTTGAATGTTTTCATGAAGTGGCATCTTACCCCATGGCAGATGGGCTTTTTGCACCACTTCCGTTTTACGAACCAGTTTTTGAAATCGCAAAAAATCGATGAAAATGCAATAATTTAGTGAATATTTTTGTTGAAGCATCGAGCAAATGTTGTCTAGTTGCTGTTACCACTTTGAAAGCCTAACAAATGAGGCTATATATCATTGAAAACGATGAAAGTTTGAAAAATGGCATATTGCCCCACTTTCCCCTACCTACTTTCAGAAAGAAAAACTACCACCCATCACCTACCAGACCAGACCAGGCATCCAATGCCGACCGACGATTTGCAGCATTCCACCACCCCCACAAGAGAAGCACTTCACAACTTCTTCTGATTTCCTTTCTTTTTCAGTGCTGCCTCCGTCGTTATTTTTCTTCTGGAGATCAAATGGCTCGTCACACTATTCATCCATCTTTTTTGTTCAAGGTAGGTATCCTCGCCCTTCTTCTTCTGTTTGCCGTGATAAGATGTTTTAGGTAAGACAAACTAACAAACTATCCTTTATCCTATTTTGAGCTTCAATGCGATTAACTATTATTTCTATTGGATACAGGAATGATCAAACTGTTCTTCAACACAACGCAAATCATTGCCAAACTGCAAAAATTTGCACATTGACTGAACTGTATTATTTCCTGTATTATTTCCTTAAATTCAATGAACGGAACATTTCAAACACCCAAATCTGAATCCGCTTCAATGAAAAAATACTCTTTCAATGTCTTTGGAGTTCTGATTAAGTTCCTTATGGAACTGGCTACTTAAGCGACTAAAGTATGCCAATGAGCAATTACAGCCTACACACCTAGAAAATATCATGTAATTTTAAGTGTCCTGAACCTGACATATACGAGCATCTCCAAAAACACAAATTTAGAGGTTGAAACATGTAAATTTACGTCTTTCAAGACACCCCAAAATAAAACTTATTTTTTCTTAGCGTCTAGCAATCGCTAAAACCGATTTGACAGATAAAACATGGAAAAGTAAAATAATGCCATGCATGGATTCGAACACCGGATCTCCTGATCGTGAACCACATCTCTTACCTCTCGGCTATTTCACCTAGTTAGAAGGTGGTTGATGAACGTGATTCTGCTTCTACGTTTCTGGTGAAACGAATTTGTTGACATTTAACGCAACCAACCAGCACTTACATGATGCGCGTAAAATTGAGTCCAAATTATGATTCAGTCTTGAAAACATTTACGTTCTTTGGTGATTCCGTTTCGTGCAAATTTCAGAATTTCTAAGTGTGTACATAATAGCATCCTAAAAGCAACTTAAAAAGCTGCATAAGATGGAGCCAGGGAGTACAGTAGACGTTCGATAAGTGCAACATGTTTACGTTTCAGTTACCGACTGAAATTCGCTAACTGCAACGACTGACAGCCGTCAAACAATTGTCAATTGATATTGGACGCAGCCAGAATGCACTCAAAAACATCGAAATGCAGCTGTAGTGCATCTGAAAAACATCGTAACTATGTCGACGTTTCGTTTTTGACAGAATCAAGTGTCAACAGCTAAGCGATGTTTTTCGCATGCACTTTTGTTGCAGTGCGATATTTTCTGAATGCATATTGGCTACATTCTGCAACGATTGACATGTCTTTGACGTCTGTCAGTTGATGCAGTTATCGAATTTGGCGAATGATAAGTTTAACGTAAACATGTTGCAGTTATTGAACGTCTACTGTACAATGAAAAATGAACGCATACAGTACTTTTTCGATTATATCACGAATGAAATTTTTTTTTCGCGTGATATATTGGAGCGTGATATAATTGAAACATCTTTTTTCGAAGGCGTTTATTAATCAAAATACACTTGCACATAAAAAAATCAAACAAAAAACGAACAAAATATCAAACCCGGTAACGTAAGTCTAATATTCTTGTATATATGCCTAGAACACTATAATTCTTGTATGTAATTATTTTTTAAGGTCTCTGAAAATAAAATAAAATAAAGGAGGTATTACAGTAGACGTTCGGTCGCTGCAAACGGTTTAACTGCAATGCTTTTTAACTGCAAGTCCGGTAAGTACAACAAATTTGCAGTTATCGCACCGCTATCCGTCAAAACGGTGCGCCGAATTAGCCCAAATGAACAGTCGAATGAATTTTGCATTCATTTAACGTCAATTGATGGGTTGTTGTCTGACGTTGCAGTTATCGAATTTTGTTCGCTAAGTGAAACGTAAACATGTTGCAGTTATCGAACGTCTACTGTATTTGCACTTCTACATCATAGTTTTTGAACTTCATGCTTCCATATGTTGTCGATTTTCAATCTTTACACAGCAAAAAAAAGATAATTGCTTAAATTTATCGTCGAGTACTTAGCATTTTCAAAAGTGTTTCTAGAAGGTTGGGAATTTCTGGTTGAAAAATCAAAATTTGATATTTTTTCGATGTTGTAGCGTTACGCTTTGTTGTACAATGGTCTCCAAGTTTATCGTTCGTTATGCTGGTTGGCATTAATTGAATAGCATATCAACTTTTAAAATCCGATAAATTTACAAAATGTTAGTTATACCTTCGGAAGTGAAGTGATACCGTAGGTCCTGACATGAACGAGCTCCGGATTGTGAAACTCGTCAGAAATAATTAAAATACAAAAAAAAATAAAATCAAAGTAAGTTTCTAACGGAAAACGCCTTTTTCTTCTACTTCTTCTTTGTGACTCTACGTTTCTAATGGAACTAGGGCTGCCTCTCTTCAACTTAGTGTTCTTTGAGTACTACCACAGTTACCAATTGAAGGGCTTTCTTTGCCTGCCATTGTATGAATTTGTATATTGTGGGGCAAGTACAATTATACACTATGCATAGGAAAGTCTAGAAAAGTTCCCGACCAGAATGGGAATCGAACCCGCCATCTCTGAATTGGCGATCGAAAACCTTATTCACAAAGGCTAACTGGAGACCCCTGATGGAAAATGTAACGCGTGGAATTAACGCATACAGACCGGACTCGATGCAGAGCAAAGCATGGGAATGTAACTCTAGATAATCGAATCCTGTGTCCGGTCTGTCATAAATGGCACCATAATTGTATACTAATGTGCAAAATATTTTACTTTGACGATTCATGTATCCTATACAGTTTGGAATATGTGCTGGGCGATATTTGTATCGATTATCATAGCGTGAAATAATTGAAAAAAATAGCGTGCTAAAATCGAGTGTGATATAATGGAGCGTGATTAAATAGAACCGTGACAAAATCGAAAAACCACTGTAGTCATGTTCCATCTAACTAGACGGCTGCCGACTGATATCTCAATCTGCAACTGTCACACTCTTTATTCCATTCAGGTACAGTAGACGTTCGATAAGTGCAACATGTTTACTAGACCTGTTCACTTTTTTTTGACCTACCCGTGTCACTTCAAATTATCAATCCACATTCAAAAACAAGTCTTCAGTCCAAAATTGAGCCAAATTGATAAAGGTTTTTAGGTGTATCGAATCGATTTTGTGTTTTTTCGAGCACGAAAGTTTTTTCACGAAAATGTACTCCAATATCCAGAAAATTGCACCGAAAAGGTACAGAAAACACCGTTAAAATATAGTTGAAACAATACTCTACAACTTTGCCGAAGACGCTACGGTGTTTAAATTGCATATTTCAAAGTTATTCATCAATTTTCGTTAAAAAATCGCGAAAAAATACAATATTTTTACGGTTTTTCATGTAAAAGTCATGTAAATTTACATTAAGTGACTAATTTAAATAGCTATTGCTCCAATGTGTTATGAACATTTCGTCCATACATCATTTTAGTGTAGGAATTCGTTTTCATTGATTAATTACCAAAAATATGTCACGTTGATACTAAAAATCGCATAGAGTTGCCAGCACAAAATTAAACAAAGTTACCCATGATTGAAACGTCATTACATTTCTTTGTCGCATCTGCATCAGTTTCAATTTGGTGTAGATGGTTGAGCATGAGACTGCCGATTCGAAGATTCAAGGTTCGAGCCCTGGAATAGGATTTTTTGCGTCTCGATCCAGCTATAAGTTAATGAAACTACACTCTGCATCTCATTGCAATTTGGCATCATTGCCTTGTTTCGGAACCGTAGAGTGCATAGTAAGAATGAAGTTTCCCTTTATCGTGTAGTTGTGTAGCTTGTGGCTAGATAGATGCAAGTAATCTCCACAGTTGTATGATAAATTTTGCATCCAAAAGCAGTTCCTTCATCGTATTGAATTGTTTTAGCTGAATTAATCGGTATCAAACAGATGTCCAATATTTCGTCCAGCTGATCTCGTCGACACGATTTCTTGTCAACAAGTAAACTAAATATCTAGCTAGTCCTGGAATGGGCTTAATTGGCAGGTCCCGATCATCATTATTTGGGATATTGCGTGTAAGTCATGGGCCATGGCTCATGACAGATTCATCATCCTAACTGCTACAAAGAAAGAAAAAAAGTTTATTATGTATTTGAGCTTGAACCTGGGACCTTCTGATCCGCAGGCTCGAGCCTTATCATCTTCGCCATTTCTGATACTTGAATCAAAAGACATTAGAATACGATGGCATGACGTCTTAATCATGGGTAACTTTGTTTTAATTCGTGCTGGCAACTCTACGCGATTTTTAGTATCAACGTGACATACTTTTGATAATTAGTCATTGAAAACGAATTCCTACACACAAACAATGTATGAACGAAATGTTCGTTACATAAAGGAGAAATAGCTAATTAATTTAGTCACGTAAAATAATGTAAAATTACATGATTTCTATATGTAAAATCGTAAAAATATCATGTTTTTTCGTGATTTTTCAACTAAAATTATTGAATAGCTTCGAAATAAGCAATTTAAACACCGTAGTATCTTTGGCAAAGTTGTAGAATATTGTACTAACTATATCCTAACGGTATTTTCGGCACCCTTTCGGAACAATTTTCTGGATTTATGAGTAAATTTCTGTAAAAACGGTTAAAAAAACACAAAATCGATTTGATACACCTTTAAATCTTTATCAATTTGGCTCAATTTTGGACTGAAGACTTGTTTTTGAATGTGGGTTGATAATTTGATGTGTCACGGAGAATCGGAGAAAAAAAGTTTCAAAGTGAACAGTGTAATGTTCAAGCACACAACCGATCAAAATTTAAAATCTCTACCGTCAGCATTGAAGCATCCTAATAGAAGGACTGCCTCTTTTCTCTTAGCCATCAAAATCAGGTCAAAATTTCTCACACAATACACTACCCCTCAGAGAAAAAACACAAAGTTTTGTGCTATAAAACTAGAGGCAAAACAGCATTTAGGTCATTAGTTTCCAGTCTTTGGATCGAGCGAAAGCACCAGGGAGCAAACAACAAAAATCGTGGATCGTTCCCCATATATCCCAGGCAAGCCATCGATTAGCAAGCAAGCAAGCGGGCAGCAGAGTGGATGATCGATTCCCCGGGTGGACTTCAACCGAACGTCCCACAAGCGTGGCTCGAGTGACTCGCCTCTTGCAAATCCGTACGACCCGTAGTGCCAGGCCAGCCGACCTGAAGAAGTCGCATTAACTTGCTTGATCGCATGTTGCTTGACCGCCAATTGCAATTTTCATTGCAACTACCCTGCCACGTCTACTAAAGAGTTTTTTCCTATCGGCTCAAATCTGTGCGCTCTGGTTCCATCCAACAGACCGTAGGTGCAGTGTGTCGAATTTCGACAAACAAGTCTAAAGTTTTTTTCCACATACAGAAACCGATAGTACCACAGTAGTGCCTAAAAGCAGTAGCCGTATAGAAAGTATCACCGCGTGTGCCGAGGAAGAAGAAAAACCGATCTCCCACGTGAGATCGGTTTTTTGGTGATGCGGTTTCATCGAGAGATCAGCAGTGGTTGGCGCGCAAAATTGGCGGGAATCAGACTGCACCGACGTCGCAGCGGATTGGATGGAGCAGGGACCAATAGCTAGCTAGAGTCGCGTGTGATACAAGCCAGTTTCCGACGTCCAGTGAAACGGTTTTGGGACAATAGAATGTGCACATGAAGAACAGTGATCGATCGAACTTTTGAACAGTACTGGCCAGTGCGTACACTGAACGAAACCCCCCGCCCAAGACCGACTGAGAGGCGATACGATCACGCCCCTTAACGACACTCGGTCGGAAACCGTATGGTCCACCGACCGAATGATGTCATCTTAAAATCGGATGACAACGATATGGAAATAGAATGTCGACCATATGGTCGAGCAACTTTGTTTTTTAGCGATTGATAACAATAATGTCACCGCTATCTTTTTCAAAAAATATGTGCTTAGTGGCCAGGGTACCCTTGCGGGCACCCTCTTCAAAAATTATGACATGTCCAGGATAGGACATGCGAAGCAAAATCGTCAATGTCCCGGGTGTCACGATCAAGGAACTTGTTACGCTATCGATGAATTAATTCGATGCATCTGTGTGGCCTTCACTCTGCAACTAATATTCATTCACATAGCGTGCGTCGACTCATACGCGAATAGGATGATCGTCATCCGCTTTTTGGGATGATTGCCGTATGACTGATTCGTCATTCGAAAACACGATTTTGGTAATTTGGACTGGATGGTCGGACAAATCAGTCGATTTCGGGATGGGGTTTTCGTTCAGTGTATGATAGGTATATTGTAGGAAGTTAGGCATAAGCTGTAATCTAGGGGTAAGTGATTAAAAACCATACTCTCGGCCGAGATTCTGACAAGCGAATAAAATGTTGGCAGATAATAAAAGTTTTGAATTCGTTTTCGCCAAATTTAGTGTGTGAGATTTGTTGATTTGAGAATTGTTCTTTAAGTTTTTATTTTTTTTTTATATACTGAATTTCTTTGACGGGTTTGGTGGTCTAGTGGCTACCGCTTCTGATTCGTATGCAGAAGGTCATGGGTTCAATCCCTGGCCCGTCCCTTTTCATCCTACTTTGTATCTTTCTAACCACTTCCACTCTCTCTCTCTCTATTCTCTATATATACAACTCATGTATATTCATATGTTCATAGCCATCGCTAGAACCAGAAACGAATTGGAAAAAAGTCGTTTCCCTCTCTTCCAATTTCCACTCACAGCACAGTGTATATAACGCCTACAAGTTATGCAACCAAAGCGTGCTGTGCCGCTTGACCTTATTCACCTCATTCACCACACAATCTATCACCTTACGAACACTATAAATAACCCCATATCCATGGATCGCATCACCGACCCAACGGTGACTCCCAGATCTCCCATCCTTTCCGTCTAACAAATACCCCAGTCCGTGCTGGTTGTGGGGATGCAGAGGTGATCTCGGTCTTTAGTAGCAACAACCACCACACTCTAACATTCCTTTCCCTTCCCAACTGACTATAAGGACGTGGCCGGCGCCGTTATTGATCCAAAATGTATGAGCTGCTAGAATTGCACTTTGAGAATAAGTGGAGTGTCCCAGCCCTTATTCATTTGGATCTCAGTGCAATTGGTACCAGCTCAGATCAATCACGGAGTAGCAACCATTGACATGTATAGTCAGATTTGATCGTTTTATTTTTTTTATACTGAATTTCTTTTCTTTGGCTTTGTCAGGCGGTTTCTGAGTGCGGGACGGATATCACCATCATAGCGGACCCATACCGAGTACCCACCGGCAACGGCAATTGGGTCGCGGATGGATCCAGAAAAATTGCGGCGATATGGACGGCGGGACCCCGTCTATGAGCTGGTGTATACTACCTATGAGGGCTTCGTGTTCGACAAAGTAAACGGGGTCTTCTTCTGTATCTGTTAGATGTAGCTGTTCTGTAACTGCGCCTCCGCGGTGGTCGATCGAGCAGTTTACCCAGATGCTGAACTGTATGACTACCGTGCTGACAGGGCAAAAACCGGTGGTAATGGCGGGTGACTTCAATGCCTGGGGGGCCGTGGAATGTAGAACCCGTTTCACGAATCAGCGGGGTCAGATCCTGCTATATAGAGACACTGGCCAGGCCATACTAGATGTCGACCTGGATAATGTCGGTACCAAGTGTACCTTTAGTCGGTACGGTGCGGAGTCAATTACTGACGTTACTTTTTGTACTCCGGGCCTAACAAGTAGTTCGAACACTCACTCACAGCGATTACCTAGCGGTTCACTACAGTATCGTATACAACAACAGCAGGCAGCGGGTACAGGAAGAGGCGGCTAGGCCAAGGCCAAGCCTTCGATGGTGGAAGATATCAAAGCCAAGGTATTTAGGGAGGCGAAACCTACTTCTACTTGGTTGAGCGAAACCTACTCTGTTTAAGCGGTGACGAACTGGTAGCGGTGCTTTTAAGTACGTACAATGCGACCATGCCTAGGCAAGTACACCCTAGATATGAAAGACCACTGGCTTACTGGTGGATTCCAGCAATTGTGGACCTGCACCGCATCTGCCTACGGGCTAGGTGGCGGATGCAGCGAGCACGATCTGAGGAAGACCCAGCCGACACGAAGTCCTATATGATGTAGTATAGGATGCTTAAGTGGAGGCCTTACATGCTCTCATTTAACCGTGTGTGAAGTGTGCGCATATCGCCTCCATTTTAGCATCCTATTCAACATCATATGCGATCCTGTGTTGGCTGGGGAGCGAAACGACCGACGGGTGGTGTTTGCCGCTGCAAAAGCCGCACTGAATACCGAGATAAGGGCAAGCAAGAAGGCCTGCATCGATGGTCTTTGTCAGAGTGCGAATCCATGGGGTGATGCCTACAGGATCGTGATGGTCCAGACGAGAGGTAATGGCTCTTACAGATCAATCTCCAGAGGTGTTGGAGCGGATCATAGAGGAGCTTTTTCCGTGCCATGATCCTAGTCCTGCGGGTCCCTTTAGCGTAGGTAAGGCCCCAGGTCCGG
This sequence comes from Aedes albopictus, assembly GCF_035046485.1. Classification (NCBI taxonomy): domain Eukaryota; kingdom Metazoa; phylum Arthropoda; class Insecta; order Diptera; family Culicidae; genus Aedes; species Aedes albopictus. The sequence continues at coordinate 408,244,314 of NC_085137.1, forward strand.
ACGCAGTTTTGAACCGTGCCCTCCATGTAGCTATTGGAGAGGCTCCCGAGATATTCAGGTACTAAGGAGAAATGCCTGGACGAGTTAGTTTTCCCAGAAGTTTGAAAGAGGCAGATCCTGGTTCCATTGCCCAAGGCGGGGATACCACCCGGAGACCCGACGGCATATAGACCAATATGCTTGATCGACACGGCGGGGAAGGTGCTCGAAAAGCTCATGCTCAATAGAATGTTGAGGCACATCGAGGATGTTAATGGTTTCTCGATCAGCCAGTTCGGCTTCCGGAAGGGGAGGTCGACCGTAGACGCTATCCTGTCGGTTACATCGCAGATATAACGCACAGAAGCGAGTAGTGTCTCTGGGTTTTAGGAACGCGTTCAATACCGCCAGTTGGGCGGCTGTTGCAAATGCGCTCTTGCACCTGGGGATACCCGGGTACCTGTTCAAGATTCTCGGAAATTACTTCCAGAATCGTGTACTAGTTTACGACACGGAGGTGGGCCATAAGGGGCGGAGGTTGTTACGTTTGTGGCTATTTGTAGCTTGATGTGGGTTCAATTAGTTATTAGAACAATCAAACAGTCAAATCATATAAGATGTTCCGCAAACGAAAATTAGAAAACCCCTGCAAGATGCCCGATTAGGATTAGTTTTCCTAGACAAAACCAAGCTATGAACACAGTAACAATTACTGTGAACTAAGGGGCTGTCCATAAACCACGTGGTCATGAGGGGGGGGGGGGGTTCGGCCAATGACCATTTTGTAAGGGCAAATAAAAAATTTTGTATGGACAAATGACCACGCGGGGGGGGGGGGGGTTTGAAAAGTCCCAAAAAAATGACCACGTGGTTTATGGACAGCCCCTAAAAGGCATACTGCCAACTAAAATACAATTCCAGGATGACTGACGGACCCTAATCAATAAATGAAACCTCGTCATCCTGTGATCGGAAGGAGTTATCCATCTGGATAACAGGGCACATTTATGTTATATGTTGTGCTGCGTCAATTTTTGATGTTCCTAATTTGTGCATTTGTAAGGTTCTGTGTATCGTGAAGTGTTAATACTTTGTAATAACTTATTTTCTTTTATTTTTGTAACATTCGTTATATTCAGCCAGTTGTACTGAACCATAGCGTTGATCGGGGTGTCGGAAAAATGTGCATTTATGAGGTTCCAATGTACTATTCGTTATATTGGCGCCCAACGCCTGATACGGAAAATAAAATGTGCATTTATGAGGTTCCAATGTACTATTCGTTATAAGGTTTTCGGTCTTTTATCGCGGCGCGGGAGCAACGTTTCCACGATTTTCTGCAGCATTTCGGAGGAGTGCTCTGGAGGTGCTGACGTTGTCTCCGTGACTACTCTGTGTAGGCATCATCCCAGGGGGTCGTGTTGGCTGTCTGGCAGAGATGTTCGAAGTGCACCCGCTTACGCGCCTTAATCCCTTTGTCCAGTGCCTGTTAAGTCTCCCTGTAGGCATCACTTCGCTCCAGTTTTTACGGTCTACAGCAGCGTTTTCCAAACTATGGGTCGCGACCCACTGATGGGTCGCGGGTTGATTTTTGGTGGGTCGCAAAGGTTTGAGCGATATTGTAATAAATGTGTCCAGGTATCAGCAAATCGGGAGATTTTTTTTAGAAATTACATTTTTCCTCAATTCCATTTCAACTTTTGCACGGAGGCGAATGACTTTTTGTTAAAACCTCTTTAATAAATATATAAATAATAATAATATTTTAAACTTTTGCATCATAAATCTTAGTCTAGAGTACATAAGATATTGAAACTACTATCTACGTTCTGAAACTACGGTAAAATTTTAGATTTGCCAAGTTCAACCGTTAGAAATTCAGAAAAATATCTGCAAAAAATTACCAAATCTCATGAAACCCCAGAATTTTTGATTATCTCCACCGAATTATCATCTGTGTAATTTTACCGCACTTCGATAAAACTTCGATTTTAGTGCACTTCAATAAAATTCTGCTTCATTCCTAAAACTGAACTGTTACAGAAATAAGATCAGATTAAAGTGAAATCAATTGAATAGAAGTAAATAAATCTGACCATCCAGAAATACCATAAATCTATGGCCATTCACCGCTGGTACAGAAAAGCTTTTCTAATTTTATTTGTTACATGAATTAAAGGATGTTTGACCGAGAAAACACTATACAAAAAGCTTGATTTGACTTCTCGCCATTTTTAAGTAAGTTTTGAAAAGCCTTGCATGCATTATATGTTTTCTTTATTTCTTTAAAGAGCACTGTACATAAAAAAAAACTTTAAAATTTGATAGAATAAGTGATACATATCGTAAGTTCATCATGGGTAATTCTCGCTGAGACCGGCCCACTATTTACACCTTGTCTTCAAAAATGTTTAAGGTGCCGATTTTCTGAAAGCCCTCGCCTAAAAAGTAAGAAAAATGCATTTGGTTACTCAAATTGATGGACCCCCCGTTAGTTAGAGCCATAACAATTTTTGCAGACCCCTCGATTTTGGTCAAATGGTGGCTCACTCAAACCGTTATAGCTCGAAAGTTTCTCCAACAACCACCTCAAAACGAATTGTTGTTGAAAAGAGGAAAGATAGATCTACTATTTATAATAATAAAAAGTTGTGTCGGCCATATTGATTTCGGCCGCCATCTTGGATTTTTATACAAAAACAATTTTTTCACCATGAGGGCAACCACCGATTTTCAAAATTTTTGCATCAATTGAAAGGTGGGACATTTATACATAACATATCAAAAAATTAGAGATGTCTTTTTCTTCTTTCAAAAGTTATCTGCAGTTTTGTAAATTAAGCCACGTTTTCTCCATACATTTCCATGCGCACCGGCAAAGACATGCAACAGCATTCGAGTTTACGCCTGTATGTATACACCAAGGCACGTGCCGCAAAATTTGCCCAAATCGGAGGTTCGTTTCCGTTTTTGACTGTTTCTCAATTATGCGGGCATTGTTTTTATAACTTTTTTAGTGTTTTGAAAAGCTTAAACCTTCAGCTTTCCATTAATGGGTTCAGAATTTTAATTCGTGTTCGTAAACACTGCGAAATAACGCTGCATTTAGGTAAACGGCCGGCACCGGGCCCAGTGCGCAAAAGTGGCATGATTTACGAAACGGCAGATAACTTTTGGAAGAAGAAAAAGACATCTCTAATTGTTTGATATGTTATGTATAAATGTCCCAGCTTTCAATTGATGTAAAAATTTTGAAAATCGGTGGTTGCCCTCATGGTGAAAAAAATGTTTTGGTATAAAAATCCAAGATGGCGGCCAAAATCAATATGGCCGACCCAACTTTTTATTATTGTAAATAGTCGCTCTATCTTTCCTCTTTTCAACAACAATCCGTTTTGAGGTGGTTGTTGGAGAAACTTTCGAGTTATAACGGTTTAAGTGAGCCACCATTTGACCAAAATCGAGGGGTCTGCAAAAATTGTTGTGGCTCTAACTAACGGGGGGTCCATCAATTTGAGTAACCAAATGCATTTTTCTTACTTTTTAGGCGAGGGCTTTCAGAAAATCGGCACCTTAAACATTTTTGAAGACAAGGTGTAAATAGTGGGCCGGTCTCAGCGAGAATTACCCCATGAAAACGCTACAATGTAGTTTTTAAAGAAGTCAGTCCAAATTTTATTAAATGTCGTATGTTATGAAAAAAATATGATGGTGGGTCGCCAAAATCTTGAAAAATCAAAAGTGGGTCGCAAGCTAACAAAGTTTGAGAACCCCTGGTCTACAGGATTAGCTCTTAGCCAAGATGCACGGAATTCTGCAATTTCTGGACAAAACCTGACTAGGGTAATTGATCCGATCATGGAGGAGTTAAGCGCTGGGTTCATGTTTAAACCACAATTGTATCGCCCCAAGCAAACTTTTTACATGGATTGAATTGAAAATAATAAAATCCATCCTTAATCTAACGAAATATTGCCACTTTGATGTTGTTATGAGCATTTTATTCGTTTTTATCTGAAAGAACATTGTGTTCCTAATGTTGCGGTATGTGTTCCTAATGTTGCGGTATTTTGTTCCTATTATTGCGGTATCCCATTGAAATCATATGGGATACCGCAACATTAGGAACACTACCGCAACAATAGGAACACAGCAGCAAACACATTTAGGAAAATATTTTTTTAAAATAGGTTTTTGGGCAAATCTTAAGCAAACAAATGGTGCAATCTCATAATTTAAGCACCATACATCTATTAAAAATACCTTGTGGTAACATTTCAGTCGAAAAAGTGCTCAATTGCCATTACCGCAACAATAGGTACTACCACAACGATGGGAACAATTACCCTATCCCAGCCTGCTAACGAGGTTTCTACCCCTCACAAAACCAGCGAGTTGACATATGAGAATTTCCTCTTCAAGTGTATTGTTTCAGAAGGCACACTTGACATCCATCTGATGACCGTGTCAGCCTTTATGGTTCGCCAAGGCCAAAAGAATTATTTTCATCGTCGTAACTTTCGCCACCAGAAAATAGGACGTGTAGAGTAGATGTGCCTAGTATGGAGTCCTCGATTGACAATATCAACTCAAAGATTTGTTCTCACTTTCCCCTTGCACATCAGAATCCTTTTTTGGCAACGTTCCACTCAATGAACGTAATTTCAAAGATTTATCTCGCCCAGACAAATCGAATTGCACGTATCGTTTCACAATATCCAACTAGGTGCCTAGTGTGAACATAGCCGGAATCAATGCTTTCATTTACTATAGATACTAGAAGTTTAATATGTCCGTTTTTTGCAGCTATACTATATTTGCAGTGCCCAAACGTTGTCCTAATTGAATTTCCTCCGTTTCTAAATGCCCAATGTGTATACGGGGCATCTTTTCTGTCGTTTCAGCAGCAGCGGCAACAGCAACGATGGCGACTACTCATCACCCTCAAGCTGTGCCAAGTGTTGGAGCATCTGCCGGTTTTGCGGTGGCTGGCGGTTGTCCTTTCCCTACGTGGCCTTAGGCATCGCGCTCATCATGTGGCCTCACCGGCTGTGGCTCAGTCACGTGGCCGGCGGTCAGCTGATTGCGCTGGCCATGCTGCGACTGCTTACGCTGTGCCAGTTCCGGCAGGGCGGCAAAGACGAACAGCTGCTCAATCACTTTGACGAGCATGTGGACAAGTCAGTATAGTATCCCAGTCCAATCCAGCTTAAGCCTAACTTATCCTTCCCTATAGATACGACAATCTAACCGACGTCCTGGTGGACGACTCGATGCCAAAGCCCGGCCAAAGTTTGGAAGATGACGACGTCGACGTTGAAGACGACGACGAGGACAATCACGAAGGAAAAATTAGCACCTCGAATGGGTCCATTTGACACGGGCAGAGGCAACAGACGGCGGCGGTTCGGAAGCAATTCCGTAAAAATATGAACCAAAGCTACGAAAAACTGGACGAAGATTGCGACTGTGACGTGATCAAGTAGGAACGGGCTCCGGTGGACGATCCAGCTACCGTCACCGAGGAGACCGAAGTCAGCTAGTAGATGCATTCTCAGCATTTGAAGAGTTAAGTACTGGGAGTGATTTGTAAATAAATTGAATCTTATAGATAACATATACAATAGCTATACAGTTGTGGTTGACATTATTTTTAGTTAGCGAAGTTATGTAGCTTTTGTTTGAATAGTTTATTTGATACTTAAACTTAAGATTTCATACGCTAAGAGGCTTTTATATAGAGTCAAGCATTGTAAAAGTCATCTACGGACACCATTGTTGAAACACAATTTACAATGAAACATGTATTCGCTAAGGATACAGCTCAATCATAGCATAACTTGTGTAACACATGCGAATTTAATTTCAATTTAGTTTTAGTTTGACTTATTGTAGAAATGTAAAGCTGATGAAACATAAAATTATTATACACATATAAATGAAAAAGTTTATATAAAAAAGTTTTAAATAAATTTATGTATTTATGATGACAGCCATTCTCTAAAAATAAATCTTTAAACAAGAAAACAATATTTAAGGTTTTTGTCTAATTTCCGTCTAGCGAAGCGTCGACCAATGCAATGATGATCGACTTTATTCTTACACCTCTCGCCTAATGCCTCATGGTCAATTTGGTATCAATAACTTGTTTATATATTAGCTTCCATATCATCTTCGAATGAGTGTAATCAGTTTCGTACCTTTTGATTCCGCCCTATGTTGCTTATCCTTTGACAGATACGCGTATTTCGACTTAGGTACGAAACTGATTACACTCATTCGAAGAGAGTATTCTGCTTAGAGGGTTCGAAAAGTCGGTACAAGATTCCATATCATGTTAAAAACAATTGTGAAAGAACTACATTTTCCTTACCCTTTGAAGTCGGAATTATTTCAAGTAGAGTTTTTTCTACGTTTTTCTGTGGTTTTGGTGCTCAACAGCATAGAAAGGGTAGAATATGATACAGAATATTTCTAGGTTAAGTTTAAATAAGGGCGAAAGTAACATGAGCGAGTTCTCTTCATCGACTCTCTCTTCTTCAAATTAAAGTGACAAGATGTAAGTATGGTTGAACTTTTTGGTCATAAATCGCTAGGTTGCGATGCAATCTAGCGTTTAAGTGTAAAAAAGTTTGATTGAATTTGCATCTTTAACTCTCTCATGTTACTTTCGCCCTTATTTAAACTCAATCTAGATTTTCTCTGGATATCCTAGGTCATCCAAACTGTTATAGAGTTTATTTCCTTAAGTCTCTGGGTGTAACGGTAACTTCTTTCATTATATAAAGCTTCGATTTGTATTCTATCGTGTCCAGTAAGTCTTCTGAAAGTTCAAAAGACAGTATCAGAACAGTTGGAATATCCTAGACCATCCAAACTGTTTTGGAGTTCAGATACTAATGTCTGCGGGTGGAACGGTAACTTCTTTCATGATATAAAGCCGTAGCTGCGTATTCCTGCATGTCCAGTAAGTCTTCTAAAAGTTCAAAATACAGTATCATATCAGTCAGGTCATCAAAACTTTTCTTGGATTTAGACTCTAAAGTCTACGGGTGTAACGGTAACTTTTTTCATTATACAAAGCTTCGATTTGTAATCTATCATCTCCAGTAAGTCTCTTGAATGTTCAAAAGACAGTATCAGACAAGTCGGGATGTCCTAGGTCATCCAAACTGTTCTTGAGTTTAGATTTTGAAGTCTCCGGGTGTAAAGGTAACGTTTTTCATTATAATAAGCTTCGATTTGTATTCTATCATGACATGACTTACTTCTGAAAGTTCAAAAGACAGTATCATAACAGTCGAGATATCCTAGATCATCCAAACTGTTCTGGAGGTCAGATCTTGAAGTGGCGTAGCAAGGGGGTGCGATGGGTGCGGTCCGCACCGGGCCCCCGATTTTAGGGGGCCTCCAAATTAAGGAAGGTTCCTAACACAAGTTTGAATAATGTTTTTGAAATAGCGAAAGATTCCTATAAGTTCAACACTTCGCAGAACTGCTGAAAGGTATGTGGGGGCCCCTTCGTAATTATCAAGTGTTTTTTTGGAATGGGCCACACAGATGGCCTCAAAATTACAAGAAAAATGGGTTAGAATTAAAATTGAATTTTACGAAATTCAGTATCGATATGGAAGTAAAATTCATGAGCATTGTGAAAACGTCCGTGATATCTCAATAACAGGACCAAACATAGTTGTTAACTTAGCTTAAGGTAGCGGCTGAAATTCAGAGGCCACAATTATAAAAATTAAGATCTGAACACATGTCAGGTCGAAACCGTATTAATACCGTTTTTTTTTTTTTTTGCTTTCGTATGAAAACTAAGTGCAATCAACGTATCGCCCTCTGTAACGATTTATCTAGCAGTTACTTCAAACACTTCTACAAAAATTCCTCTAAGATTTACTTCAGAACTTTTTTCATGGATTGCTTCAGAAGTTCTTCTACGCATTGATTTTGGAATACCTTCAGGAACATCTCTAAGATTTTTTCCAGGACTTTCTTTAAAAAATTATCAAGGAATCCTTCAAAAATTCCTTCAAAGATTTTTTTTTTACGAATGCTTTCAGGAATACCTCTTTGGATCCCTTCATAAAGTCCTTCAAGGATTATGTCAAGAAGTCCTTCAACGAATCCTTCAGATGAAACTTAAGGAATTTCTCCAAGAATTTTTTTTATACTTCTCCAAGAAGGATTCTTGCAGGAAAATATCTTTGATGAATTTCTGAGATCATGCTTGATCAGGTATGGCTCCTGAATGGATTCTTGTGAGATTTTCCAAAGAATTTCAAAGGAATTTCCGAACGGATCCTTGTAGAAATGCTTGCAGGAAGTTTTGGATGAATTTTTAAAGGAATTTTCGAAGAATCTTCTAGATTAATTCTAAGATGTATTCGGAAAGAATCATTGAGTTGATTTTGGAGATATCTTTGATAACATTCTTGACGGATTACTACAGTACTATGAAGTAGTAGTAGAAGTATAAGAAGTACTATGAGAAATTACATAAAGGATTCCTTAAGAAATTTTGAAAGCAATGGGATTTTTGGAAGAATTAATTATGAAATGCCTAGATTATTTTTCAAAGAAATCAATGGCATAAACCCCAATGAATTCCTCTTGAATTCGTTGATGTTGATTTGCAAAAGAATTTCTATAGATTTCTGTGGAGAAATTTCTGCTGGAAGCCTTGGGTGAATTTCTTTAAGACTCCCTGAGGGAATTTATGCAGGAATGCTTTGGGGATGAATGTAATCACCCTTGTAGGATTATCTGAAGGAAAACTTTGAGAAATCCCTGAATGAATCTTTGTAACGTAGCTTGAAAAACCATTGGAGAAAAGGATTAAGTATTCACTGGAATTTCTTAAAGGATTCATGAACGAATCGTGAAAGAGTAATTGAAAAAAAAAATGCCTAAGGAATCTTTGATAACTTGATGATTTTGTGGCTATATCGGTCTCTTTCTACTCATAAGTATAAGGGAGTAGAGATCAAAGTGGATAATGAAATGATAGATATGATAGATAGATATGATAGAATAGCTAATAGGAAGAACACGCCGCGATATAGACATACCTCTATGAACGGAGTGCGAATTCCGAAAAAGCTACCGATCGATAGAATTTGTGATGAAAACAGAACAATACATTAGGCAGTCGGGTGCCTGAAACTTTTGCCAGTCTTGGTAAGGTGGTATGAACTACCAACCAAGCCGATCTGTTTAAAAGCACAGGTCACACGGCAGAAGTTTCACGCATTCGATGTATTCGTTCAATACATGGCCTACTTGCCTAATTTCACCTTCTATAAAATTTTCACACTTGTTCGCTACCTAGCGAATTCTATCATATCTATCATTTCATTATCCACTTTGATCTCTACTCCCTTATACTTATGAGTAGAAAGAGACCGATATAGCCACAAAATCATCAAGTTATTAATAGAATACGGTCGATAAATCAGCATATGATAAGGAATCTTTGAGCGATTTTATACAGCAGTTATTGGAAGAATTTCTGAAGAAATCTTTGAAATGTTTGAACAATGCTTCGTAAGAAAACCTTGAAAGGCATTACAAAAGGAATTCTTGCTGAAATTTGCATAAACTTGAAAGGATTTCAAGAAAAACCATTTGAGGCATTACAAAAGGAATTCTTGCTGAAATTTCCAAAAACAAATCTTGAAAGAATTCCTATAGGAGTCCTCTGAGAAATTTGCTAAAGGTATCATGTTGGGTAGCCCCAAAGGAATCGTTTGTTGAAATTTGTAAGAAACTTTTTATGGCATTCTTGGGAATACATATTACTGAAGAAATACCTTCAGAAACACTTGGAGGAGTTCCCGAAGCAATTGTTGTAACAACTTTCGAAGCAAATCTTGGAGGAGTTTGTAAAAAAGTCCTTGAAGTATTTCCTAGATGAATCGTAAAAGATATCTAAGAAAGAGTTCTTGGAATTCCTCATTCGGAACAACTGCTTGATGAAATCCTTAGAAAAATTTTTTAGAAGCTTCGTGAAGAAAATCCGGACGAAATTGGTGTTATCGCTAAGTAAATCTTTAATGGTATCAGTAGATGGAAACCTTGGAAGAATGCCTAAAGAATTGAAAAAAATCCAATAAAATTTCTTGTAGGAATTTCAGTGAGAAGTCTTGAAAGAATTCTTACATTTTTTTATTTTAATTTTCCTTTGGAATTTCTTTTGGATCTTTTTCAGTAATTACTTTGGAAACCTGTGCAGCAATTCGTTAGGCATATCTTTGAAAATTTATTTGGATACTCCTTCGGCAGTTATTCTGAAAATTTCCATCGGAAATTGGTTTGGGTATTTCTTAAGTATTTTTTTTTTTCTGAATTCATGAATACTTTAAAAAAAAATCTTTGGCAATTCTTTTGAAAATTGTATCAGCTATTGAGATCGCAATTCCTTTGGTAAAAATAATCAAGATTTTTTTTTCTAGGGAACTCTGTTACAAGTTTCATCGAAAATCTCTACGGCAGTTTTTTTTTTTTGAGAAATTGAGGTCCATGGAGTATGGTTCTGTAAAGATCTACTTTCCAAAAGATTATCTAGGTCTTCCTAGAAATCCGACGAGATAAGGCCTTAAGTACAACAAGCGTAATCAACGGCTTGTTGTTACGTTACTGGTACGTTGTAACATCCTACAGGTCAATGAACCATTTTTCTGCAAGGATCTTATTTCCATAGATGTTCTAGGTACTCTAATAACTCCCACGAGTAAAGGCCTTAAAATGTACAAGCATAATCAATGATTTGTTGTCACATTACTGATGCAGTGTAACATCATACAGGTCCAGAAAGCATAATTCTGTAGAGAAACAATTTTCAAAGATGTTCCAGATCCTTCAAAACTTCCGCGAGTAATAGCCTGAACATCTTCTTCTTCTTCTTGGCGTAACGTCCTCACTGGGACAAAGCCTGCTTCTCAGCTTAGTGTTCTATGAGCACTTCCACAGTTATTAACTGAGAGCTTCCTCTGCCAATGACCATTTTGCATGTGTATATCGTGTGGCAGGCACGAAGATACTCTATGCCCAAGGAAGTCAAGGAAATTTCCTTTACGAAAAGATCCTGGACCGACCGGGAATCGAACCCGTCACCCTCAGCATGGTCATGCTGAATACCCGTGCGTTTACCGCCTCGGCTATATGGGCCCTAGCCTGAACATCTACAGGCGTAATCAATGGATTTTTCTTCATTACTGATACGGTGCAAGATCATACAGGTCCATGGAGCATTGAGCTGAAGAGAATAAATCTCCAAATATATGCTGGGACATCCAAGACGTTCCACGAGTACAGGCCTGAAATTCTACGAGCGTAATCAATTAATTGTTGCTACATTAGTGATGCAGTGTAACATTCTACAGATCCATGTGTAGGATTTCGACCATGTGAACTGAACCCCCCATCATTGAGTTACCTAGAATAATCATTGTATACCTATGTGAGTGTGGATTGCGAGTATAAAAAGGCCTCTCAATAAAACATATGATTATTGTTTATACCGTGCACCAAACAAGTGTTTTCACTCCGGACAGAGAAGAATACCCAACTAGTTAAACCATGTAGCATGATTCTGTAGAGAACTACTTTCCCAATATGTTCTTGGTCATCCAAGAACTTCCGCGAGTAAAGAATGTAAGATCTACAAGAGTAATAAATGGATTTTTGTTAACTTTCTGATACAACCTACAGATCCATGGAACATAGTTCTGCAAAGAAGTTATTTCCAGAGATGGTAAAGCCCTTAATATCTATAAGCAAATGGGGTATTGTTACATTACTGATACAGTGAAAACTACGTCTCTACAGAACTATTCTCCGAGGACCTGTGGGATGTTGCACCGTATGTAACAGTAATCCATCGACTACGCTTGTAGATCTTAAGGCGCTTACTCGCAAAAATCCTTGGACAACCTAAGTTCTTGGATGACCTACAACAACCATACTCCAAGATCAGGAACTACCTGTAGGAGAACTACCATTTCACCCCTGCTAGCCATCCATTCATTAATCCCATCCCCCATCAAACAGACCAAAAACCGTGCTTCAAATCCTGCTTGCGTCTCTCAGTCATTGCAGTTAGCGATTTTTTAATGACACAAGCTTAACGCAAACTCAGGCGATTTCTTTCAGAAAAGAAATTGAATTACCTTCTCGATATCTGCACCGAATATGTATATTGTAGTAAATTCTTCAGTTATTCCAAATTGTGATTGGTTCTTTGGGAAGGGCCTGTTGTATTTAATACACCAAACTAAACATTTTCATTATCACGGTAATGGCTCCGAATGTGTCTACCCAAAGAATGCCTAAAATAATGGAAATAATTCGAACATTCAGCTACCACCTCCATTAATACAACATACCGCGTGGGAAACTTCCAATCGCACAGGTGACACGAAAAGCGTTTGGGTCCGTGCACCTGTGCTACGTGCGATCGCAGCGTACTTCTCAGTCCGTACTCCTTGTGGCATATATCGCATCGGAATGGGCCCCCGGCGTAGTTTGATCCATCATACGTCTTCTCACGGATGTAATTTGGGTCGTGCCTTGGAATGTGCCTCTGCACCGCAAATCTGCAAAGGAAAACAATTGTTTGATATGACGAAACGAGTTCAAATTTACAGTATCGCTTACTTGAAAAGGAACGGCTTTCCGCATATGGGACAGAAGTAATTTTTCGTCCTGTGGCACCTCATATGGCATCTTAATCTTTCCTTGTTGCGGAACGTTTTGCCACACTGACTGCATTGTCGTTTTTCATCGAAACAGTTATATCCTTTGGGTTTGGCTATACGTTTTCCAGGCACATTTGCACTAAACTTGGAATCGTCTTCTTCAGTCTTTTTGATCCTGAATTCTTCATCGTCCGAGGCAAATGCTTGCTCTTCATTTGTTTTTACATCGTGATTTTTCAAGTGTTTCTTCAATTTGCACTGTCGACTGAACGATCGGCTGCATTTTGAACACGAGTATTCGCCAGTTTTCTTGTCATTGTCTGTTTGAATCTTGGGTTCATCAACTTGAACAGGATTTTCTCGTTTTGCTTTAATTCTCCGCGAGTGTAGCTTGCTCTGTTCATGCTTTTTTAGTTCTTGCCTACAATGGAAGCGAAGTCAATACATCTGCTAATTAAGAATTTAAATACATTCAAACATAGATAGATCCATAGAGTAAACATAGATCCACAGACAGACATATCACTTGGAACAAAGTGCGATTAAAATCATCGTCACAAAAGTATAATCGCCTAATGCTATTTACGTTGTGTTTCGCAAACCCACTGAGTAGATGGCAGTAGTGAGCAAACGTCAAACAGGAGCAAAAACGATGCGAGCGCAATGAGAGAGAGAGAGATTTGCGAACTACAGAATATTTAAATAGTCCGTTAACAAGGGAAATGATGGGAAGTGGTAGATTGAGACGTCTGTTTGTCTGTGATAGATCATAGGTTGTCGTTAAGATTACTCTATAATAACTATAGGATAGTTTTATTCACAGAATCTTCAAGAAGACACAATTTTAACATTCAAAAGAACGACTGTTGCAGGTATTCCATTCATAGAATGGAAAGAAATTCTAGATTTCTAGAAACTTCTACAGGAACTGATGCTTTACCCATTGGCGAATCTAGGATTTTTTCCTAGGGGGTGCCTTGGGGGTGCCAGTTTCAGCGACTTCCAGGTTGTTTTGCTTTTTTTGTAAAAGGAAATACCGATTCACCCTTAATTTCTGTCATAAAATAATGATATATGTAAGGTGACAATGGGTATTATCGGCAGGTTTGTTCTCTTCGTCATATAAGGTTTTTGTTGGCCAAATTTCCTGAAACTTGGTCGTATAATTCAGCTAGGTTGGGAAGGATTTGAGGCCAACTCTGAGTTCAACAGCTTTCATTTAAATCTTCTTTTGCAAATCTCTTAGCAATTCCATTGTATTTGGCAATATCTTCGGTAATATATTTAAATCCCCTTCGGCAATTTCTCTAAGAATTTATTTGGTAATACGTTTGGAATTTGATACTAAACAGCTTTCACGCATCCTTTCAAAAATTCATCGGAAATTACTTTGAAGATTTCTTCGTCAGTTCCTTTAAGAGTTTATTTGGCCTTTTTACTGTTTTCTCGGGAGTTCCTTTGCCAATTTTTAGTAGTATTTTAAGCATTGTTTTGTTAATGTCAGCAATTCTATTGATATTTGCTTTTGAAAAATCTCCAATTACTCGTCAGGCGATTCTTTTGGGAATATTTTTAATAAAGCGTTTGGTTATTCATTCGACAATGACTTTGGGAATTTCCTTACATTTTTTTTGAAAATGTCTTCGGCAATTTATTCTACATTTTTTATGGGATTTTTGTCGATTTTTTGGATTTTCATTATCCATGCTATTCGGTATTTTTTCGCGAATTCCTTCGAAAACTTCTTTTATATTCCGCTTCTATAATTTTAATGAAAATGATTTAGACAATTTCTTCTAGATTAATTCAGTAATTATGTATGGAATTCCTGCAGCAATTCCGATTGGAATAACTTTTGGCAATTCCGATGTTACTTGCCTTGAACATTTATTTAGGAGTTTCATCAGCAATTCCTTTGGAAATTTTGAAAACTTCGATTATTACCTTGGGAACTTTTTCGGTAATTCATTTGGAATTTTTTTCAGTAAAATTCTTAAAGATTTCTTTCGAGAATTTATTTGATTTTTTTTCTAAATTTTATTCAGAAAATCCTTTGATGATTTCGGAAAACTCTTTGAGAAGATCTTAGAAATTTGTTTTGTGAATGTTTATGGAATTTTTTATAGAATATATTTTGGCAATTTATTTTGATATTGGATTTGATCAATTTCTTTTAAAAGCCTAAATATTTTCTTCAGGAATTCCACTGGTAATTCTTATGTGAATTCTTTTGGTACCTGCTTTGAATGTTCTAAAGTAAATTTATTGGAAAATTATCGGACAATTTAATTGCGAATTTGTCAAGAATTCCATAGAACTTTTTTCGAGCAAGTCCAGTTTAGAATTTCTGAATTTTAAATTAAGCCATTTTCGGAAGCAATAAATATAAATACAATTAAATCATAAAGAATTACAAAGTAATCACGATAAAATTGCCTGAGAAATTTGCAAAATAACTAAAAAAGAAATTGTTGAAATAATTTCAGAGGAATTATAGAAAAAAAATCCAAAGAAAGCGATGATTAAATTCTAATGAAACTACCACAGAAATTAAAATGAAAACCATGCCGAAAGAACCCTCAAATAAATGGCCATACTGAGGTCTAGCGAATACGGAGTCGTGGGTACGAATCTCACCAGAACTCGATTTTTTTTAATTCATCTCTCAATTTGTTAATTAGCAATATTCTGTGCCTTCTAATTAATAACAAGTTTTTTTTTTCGTATATTCCTAAAGGAATTGACAAGAGATTTCTCTAGTAATACCTCCTAGCATTTCCCTGGAATTTCCGACTATTCCAGGAACTCGTATTCCTCTAGAGATTTCTATCTCGAATTCCTCTAGAGATTTCTATCGGGATATCTTCAGCTGGAATTCCTTAAAGAAGACCAAGAGGAGTTCCGGGTATTACATGATTAATTTCTATAGTAATCCATGAATAAAAACTCTAGATAAATTCCTGGATGATTCTTTAGAAAAATCTCTGGAATAAGCAACAGCAATGCTGGAAGTATCCTAGGGAAAATGCCTAGAAGAATCCCAGCAAGAATAGCAGGAAAAAACCATAGAGGTATTCCTGCAGGTATCATAATAAGAATTTCAAGATGAGATCCAGGATGCATCGCTGAAACATTACAGCAGGTGCCGCTTATGGAATCCCAGGAGGAGTTCCTGGAGAAAAGCCAAGAGGAGTTCCTGGAAGAATCCAATGATAAATATTTGGAAAAATCCTAGGATCCTCTAGGATTTCCAGGAGGATACACCGAAAGCAAGGTTCCTAGGAAAATTGCCCTGAATAGTTCCAGTAAGTTTCTGAAGAAATTGCTGGAGAAATTCTTAGAAGAATATCTAGAATAATTCCGCGAGGTATTACAGTAAGAATTTTCGGAGGAGTCCTAGGAGGAATTGCTGGAAGAACCACAGCAGGAATAGCTTCAGAAATCCAGTTGAAATTCCTGGAGAAAGACCAAGAGGAATTCATGGAGGAATCCCATGAGAAATTTATGAAAGAATCCTTAGATAAAATATTTTGGATAAAAATTCCTGGAGGAACCACAGGAAAGCTTCTGAAGAAATCACAGGAAAAATATCAGAAGGTATTATTAGAAGGATTCTGGGATGTATCATTGTAGAAATCTCAGCAGAAATCCTAGAAGGAATTGCTGGAGCAAACTATACAGGAATTTCTAGAGAAACCTCATCAGGAATGCCTGGGGGATTCCAAAGAAAAAAATCTTGAAATACCTAGAGAAGTTCCTGCAAGAACCGGTAGAGGTGTTCTGGAAGCATCTATAGCAAAGGCCCTGAGGAATCGCAGAAGGAATTTCTGAAGAAACCTCAGGAAGATTTCCCGGAAGACTTCCAGTTGACTTCCAGCCACAATGTAGAAAAGATAGTAAGAATTTCTGGAGGATTTGCTGGAAGAACCGCAGGAGAAGGTGTTTGAGGTATTCTTGGAGGAAGGCCAAAAGGAATTTCTGGAGAATTATTTGGATAAAATCTCTAAAGAAATTCCTGGATGAGTCTTTGGAGAAACCCGTGGTAGAACAATCAAAGGAATTTCGGCAAGAATTCCAGGATGTTTGCCTGGAAAGATCCCAGCAAAAAGCCAGGAGAAAGCTCTAGAAGAATCCGTTGCATAATTTTTGAAGTACCACAGTTTGAATTTCTGGAGGAAGAATAACTGGAATAAACACAGGAATTGCTTGAGGAATCTCAGTTGGTATATCTAGAGGAATTCCTAGAATTCCGGGAGGAGGAGTAATTTCTAGAGGAATCCTAGAATCAGGAATGCCGGAGGAATATGTACAGCTCTCCTTGAAAGAATCGGTAGAAGTATACTGGAGGAATCCCTGATGGAATCGCAGGAGGGATTTCTGGAGAAATCTCAGGAAGATTTCTCAAAAGTATTGCAGTAAGTAAGTATGCCAGGAGAAATCCCTAGAAGTATTTCTGAAGGAGTTCTAATGAGAATTGCTTGTAGAATTCCAGCTGAAATTCATGGAGGAAGGTCAAGAAGTTTTTGGAGAAATCCCCTGTGGAATTTTTGGAAGAATCTCTGGAGGAAGTCCTGGATAAATCCTTGAAGAAATCTCTGAAATCACCGATGGGATGCTTGGAAAAATCCTGGGGAGATTTTCCGGAAGAACTTCCCTAGTAGAATACCTGAAGGTACCACAGTGAGCATTGTTGGAGGAGTTCTAAGAGAAATTGCTGGAAGAATCGCAGCAGGAGTTGCTTGAGGAATCCTAGCAACAATTCCCGGAGAAATGCCAATATAAGCTCCTGGAGGAATTCTATGAGAAATTTCTGGAAGAATCTTTGAATAAAATCTTGAATGATAGCACCAGTATTTCCTGAAGGAATCCCAGGTATCAAAGTAAGGATTTTCACACAAATCCTATGAGAAATCGCTAGACCAATCTTTGCAGAAATTTTTAGTATGTGCTGTTGTGTTCGGTAAAATCGGCGAACCCTCTGAGAGGGTTCTCATGCGATTAGAGAGTTACGCACCAATGTAAAGGGAAACGAAATAAAGATTCAGTTTATGTTTGACCACAAACGTCCACAGTCGTCTTCTTTACTTACCACTAAAGAATGCCTCCAAAGCAAGTTTTAATGGATGTTACAGTGGCGTACGAGGATAAAGTTTTGCCATCAAAATGTGGCTTGGTCACCAAATTTTTATTTTTTATTCGTTTGGATAGCGTGCTTTATTTTGTGCAACTAGTGTGAAGAACAATTTTGTGCTTTTTTTTTACTTTGTGTGGCGAGAATTTGTGTTTGAGTTTTTTTTTCATACTTATTGTGCTGTGGCATATTTTTCAAACACAATAGCCTATTTATAGTGAAACTTTTTCATTTAAGAAATGAGTGCTAGTTTGCGTAGTGTTTTTTTTTTCAATTTTGTGCCCATATTTTTCCTGTAATTTTTGTATGATGGTGTTTGCTAATTTTTGTCATAAGGTGTACGGTATAACGTACTTTGCACGGTGGCACCCTTTTGTGTGTGTGTTTTTACAATATTTTTAGGCGGTCAGGAGGTTGATTCAAATCGACAGTTTATTTTTCCCTGACACATTTGTATTTACGCTGCTAAAATACACAATTTTCACTTTGATTCGCTAAGATAATCAAGTAGAACACATTTAAGAACAGGCCATTTTGAATCGCCAGTGATTCTTTTTGTGTAAATGCATTTTTCTTTTGCCTGCTTCTCACCGTTTTGTTTTGTTCTGTTGTAATGGCGCGTTTTTTTCCTTTTCGGTAGTAACTGAGTTTTAAGTGCGAGATAGTGAATTTTTGAATCTTTTTCTCCGCTTTATTTTTATCACGACCCCAGCACTTTATAGCTTTTGGCGTGATTTTTTGTAGTGAAAGGTGATTAATTGCGACAGTGAAGTTGTGTTCTTTGCGTACATTTTTTTTGCGATAAACGCCTGCAAACTTTAGTGCATTAAAAAAAAATATCAATGATGTGCAGTGATTTTTAAAATTTATTTTTTTATTCATAGTGACAGGATGTGAATAATAGTTTTTGGCTAAATTTATGTTGTATTTTTTTGTGACAGGCACACCATTTTTGCATCAATACGTTTTTTGTGTTTTCATTATTGTTTTTCATTTGGATATTTTTTGGATGCGTTTTTTTTTCATGACCATTTTTATTTCATCAATACGGTAAAACTGTGCTGGTAGCTAGTAGTTGAAATCAACTGTGACCAACAATGGTAACCACGCATTCCATTGTCATTGCTTGATGGTTTTGTTTTGAGCAAATGAACATCGCTTTTTGGGACAAACAGAGCTCCAAATTTTAAGAAACTTGATTAAGCCTGCTTTTTATTTATGGTTATTGCAATTTTGTGATCAATTTTATTTCTATGGAGTGCATTTGTGTATTTTGTGGAAGAAGAGACAAGGGCGTATTATGCAGCCTACAACACCGCGGCATAGTTATATCACGAAGGAATTATCGGCGAGTTCGCCAACATCAGAAGATGACAAACCGAGATGGTGTTTCTGTATATGCAGTTGCAGATGTTTGTTGTCGCCGAGCCAAGTGCAGTCAGATGCACCCAACATTTGGACCTGTGTTGGCATAGGACTACGTCAGCATTACCAGCAAGGAAGGATTTACGCAAACACAAGCTTGAAGCGGATGAGGAATGTGAATGAGCTTCAAGGAGGATGAGGGCCTACGAAGAGTGCACTTCTGGCCCCAGATGATCGTATAATGTGTGTGATTTGCCAGACAAGAGAATACTCCAGAAAAAGTTTATAAAAAGGAATATAAAAAAAAATGTTTGATTTTAATATGCTACTTTTAGTTAGGTTCGAATTAACGATTTTCGATTAACGATTGAAATTTCGATTTTCACTTAAACGGATATTTTTGTTATGAATTTTCTGAAATACTTTAATTGATCTGTATCTATAGATTTTTGTAAAAATCAACTTAAGCAGGAAGGAGTTGTTGTGTTCGGTAAAATCGGCGAACCCTCTGAGAGGGTTCTCATGCGATTAGAGAGTTACGCACCAATGTAAAGGGAAACGAAATAAAGATTCAGTTTATGTTTGACCACAAACGTCCACAGTCGTCTTCTTTACTTACCACTAAAGAATGCCTCCAAAGCAAGTTTTAATGGATGTTACATGTGCAACTCCATCTGGACTGCCTGGAGAATCCTAAGGGAAGTTTATTGAAGAAATATCGAGAGGAATCCATACAGCAAGTCTAGAGAAATCACTGTATGAATAGATAGAGGTATTTCTGAAGGAACCCATGGAGAAGTATGTTGATTGTTTTTACCAATATGTATTCAAAACGCTAAAGTGTACTTAAGGTTTGTTCAAATGTGCCATTAAATAATATTAGTATTATTGTAATAAGTTTTAAATTTTAGGTGACTGTCAAGGAAAAATTCTAGGGGGTGCCAAATTTGTTCTAGGGGGTGCCAGGCACCCCTGGAACCCCCCCTAGCTACGCCAATGGCTTTACCAATCCTACGATGCACCAATGCAACGTTGCACCAGTGCTTTCATACTGTGAAACATTTCAAACCGTGACGGAAGCACAGAGAACAGACATCCAGGCTAGAACAAATTTCATTCGGAAGGTTGTGTAAGGATTTGAATCTTTACTTGAGTAAGGTTGCGAACCAATACACGATGACAACACTAACGCCACCAAACACCATATTGCCACAGTCAGTGGTGAATTGAAACATTTCAAGTGGTGAAAAAAATTAGTATGGGAAATTAACCGATTGCAGCGCCACGCTATTGCCACTTGTGTTGCCGATTTCAAATGGCTGTTGAATTTTTTACACAGTTTCGGAACTGGACTTGGGTGTCTGTTCTCTGTGACGGAAGGACAGACAACCCTGGGATAAGGCACAGAGAACAGACATCCAGGCTAGAACAAATTTCATTTGGAAAGTTGTGTAAGGATTTGAATCTTTACTTGAGTACAGTATGCGGCAGGAAAAAATGCGAAAGTGTTTTTCAACTTTAAACCTCATTTTCGTCCATTTGAAATTAACCAATCTATGTTTCAACGTTCCATGATCTATAATAGGCTAGTTTTCTGAAAAGTTAATTAAAAAATTTCCCATTTTGGTCACTAACCTTTACAGGGCGGTGCCTGAAGATGAAGACAACCAGAATTTTTAAACCGCAGAAAATCACACAGGTCGCTAAATTTCGCATATGATAAAACAAAACTTTTGATTTTCTCTACAATATCATCAAATATATGTACTTATTCCATCTGGTATGTGAAACTACATGGCTCTGGATCAGTGTGGTCTGGTTGTTCATCGAATTTGAGCTATTTTTGTTACTGTTATAGTCATTTTGTTTAATGACCATTGGGCGCGCAGTTTATTGATATCCGCTTATTAGGC
This sequence comes from Aedes albopictus, assembly GCF_035046485.1. Taxonomy (NCBI): domain Eukaryota; kingdom Metazoa; phylum Arthropoda; class Insecta; order Diptera; family Culicidae; genus Aedes; species Aedes albopictus. Next base: position 408,265,406 of record NC_085137.1, read on the forward strand.
CTACATTATCACATGTTAAACATCAAATATGTTCATTTTTATTTTTCAGTGCTAGAATATAGACATTGACTGATACACTGTCAAGAAAAAATAGTCATATATATCCCATATTTAGCGTGTAATAGTGCCTTGAACTTTTCGCATTTTTTCCTGCCGCACCCTGTAAGGTTGCAACCCAATACACGATGACAGCACTAACGCCACCAAACACCATATTGCCACAGTCAGTGGTGAATTGAAACATTTCAAGTGGTGAATTAAATTAGTATGGGAAATTAACCGATTGCAGCGCCACGCTGTTGCCACTTGTGTTGCCGATTTCAAATGGCCGTTAAATTCCTTACACAGTTTCGGAACTGGACTTGGATGTCTGTTCTCTGTGGAAAAGGGGTATATATATATATATATATATATATATATATATATATATATATATATATATATATATATATATATATATATATATATATATAAGCTTTGCGAGACTTCGCCGAGACTTATAAAAAAACATTTATTCAAAAACACTAAACCTAGATTCTACAATTCACACTTAAAACTAAAGTCATTTCACTGTGCCCTAGCCTTTTTATCACTTCGTATACCTAGCGTCAGCGTTTGCCATCCGGTCCGTTGGTGCGTCGTCGGTCGCGTTGTCTCCGTTTCGATTCTGCTGCGTTGACGATTGCGTATCGATCGGTGTCACTGCCGGTCGATCAGCCAAAATCCAACCTGTTGGTTGTTGCTAAGCGGTGCATGCCTATGATGATGAATGTGTGGCACCGCCTGGGTTGTACGATCGGTGCGGGTTGTTTATGTTGATGGACGAGGAGCGCCGCCTGGGTGTAAGGGGCGGTGCGGTAGCCTATGTTGGTGGAAGTGGGCGCCGTCCGGGTGTAACGTCTCCCCCCTTAGATTCAAGCGTCCTCGGTTGAAGTTTTCGGCATGCCGATCCTTGGAATTGGGATGAATTTCTGGTTCGCCTTCTCGGGTTTGCTTTCGGTTGGCCAGATGTCCTCGTGGATGTCCTTTGTTTGTATCACTGTGCGAAGCTCCGGTAAAGTTCCCAAAGCTTTATCTTCCATTCTCGATGTTGCTTTCTTGTAGAAGAAAAATAATGTAAAGAAACAAAGAATGGTTAATGCGAGGAGTGATCCTCCTCCGATGGTTAGCCGTCGCTTGAAGTTATCCAGAGAAAGTTGAACTTCGTTAAGATCCTCGAGATTATGAAACTGTAATCTATCATCTTCGGTGTCAATCTCTGATAAGTTTCCGTTTTGGAGAGGTTTGCTGTATATTGGGATGAGGTACTCTTTCTGGTGAGTTACGTCAGGTTTTCCGTTGAATGTTAAGTTACGAATTTTTAAGGTACAATTCGTGGTTTCAATTATTATAGCCTCTCTTACCATTCTGGAGTTTCCGCAGGAGTCCTTTATTTCTACGTTTTCGGTAGGGTCGATTAAAATGACTCCTTGAGTGATTTCCTTGACTGTTGTTGTTTGCTTTGTCTTCATCATTTTGCATGTGGGTGTTTGTTGTGTCAGTATGTTGTAAATGCAATCGTCCTCGATCAAGTTGCTGTTGTCACAGATGTTGCATCTAGATTGTTGATAGTAGACTGTATTCCCGTGTTTTGCGACCAAATTGATATACGTGTCGATACGCGTATGGTTAACTCTCAGGGTGTGGAGTTCTAGGAGATCGAACGCTCTTGGGTCCAGGATTGGGGTTTTCACTAGTAGTGTTGCTTGGGTTTTGCTGATGCCAACGCTCGCTGAGGTATACTGAAATAGCTCATCCAAATAATAAAGATTCAAGTTTTGCCTCCTAAGTTTATCAAATAAAAACTGCTTTTCTTCTAAAGAGAGAATGTTTTTGTTTATAAGGCCCAATCTTGCAAATTCGATCTGTTCTTCGATATCTTCTAGTATGTGAATTATTTTATCAACGTTCCAAATGAGGTTGATGAATTCTAAATCTGCTTTCAAATCTTCTACCGTGTTATACTGTTTAGAAATCCTTGAGCTGATCATATTTAATGAATTCGAAATGTTATTAAGTTTGTTGGCGAAAAGTTCGTTGATACGGATTTGTTTCAGTTGATTGGTTACAAGCTTATTTCCCTGCGTTTTTAGTATTCCTAAGCTACGGTGCAAGATCTCAAGGTCATTATTATCTGGGTTACCCGCGATGAATTTTATTGCTGTGCCTAATGCGTCTACTAGACCTCTTTTTGTTCGGTGTGGTATAAGGCTATAAAGTTTATCTTTAGCAATTTTGATTTTATCCCAAAGTGTTTGTTCTAGGTGTTCTATCGTCCTAAATGATGTGATAATATTCTCTATGTTTTGTAGATGGGCTTCCAAGGATGTGAGATTAATCGTATGCAGTGTCCGTTCGTATCCGATTTGGACTTTTACTGTTTGTAATTTAAATGCTACCAATCCATTGCTGTTTGGTATTTCTTTGTAGTTGGTGGCGATTACTGTTTTGATGATGATTAATCTGTAAGAAAGATTATTTGATTTATATGGCATTATTATTATTATTATTAATGTTTAGCGTTTTGTTTTATTTTTTTACGCGGTTTTTGTGGATTTTTATATCATTGACATCTTTGAATGTCAGTTCGTTGTTTTGTTTAACTGATGTTAATTTATATGGGTTTTTATCTTTAGTTAAACGTTGTGAAATTTTTATGTACTTAGTGTCGCCGGTTTTGAATTCTATGGGTTTTTCGTTATCTTCGTTTTGTTTCTCGTATTTACTTTTTCTTTTGTTTAGTTCGACTTTTACTGCGGATTGAAGATTTTTCGATTTTTCCGCGATTTCCTCTACGTTTGTACATCCCGAATTATTGAATACTACATTTCGCGGTTGGTTTTTAATAGCGGAGTGAAAACTGTTGTTGTAAATGTCTACCGCGACGTTAACTTGATCCGAGATTGGTAAATCATTAAATTTTGCATTATTTGTCCGAAAAATTTCGATAAGTGTGGAATGGAATCGTTCCACGATACCGTTTGAATTTGAACTACTCGCGAAATGTATTTCGATTCCTAAGTCGTTGAGAAAACCGATGAAGTCTATCGATCTGAAAGCAGGTTCTTGGTCACTCACAATAGTTTGCGGTCTTCCGAATTGTCTAATGTGTTCGGTTATCGCTTTTTTGATGTCGACTATCGTTCTACTTTCCAAAAAGATTGCGTTTGCAAACTTCGAGAACGAGTCAACTATGGTAAGCCACTTTGAACCTTTTAAGAAGAAAATATCAATATGAACTCGATCGAACGGTTTGTTTCCAAAAGTGCTTTTTCTTATCAAATTTGGTGGCTTCCTGTTATATTTGGCTTTTTTGCAAATATCGCAGGAGTCAATGAAAATTTTGATTTTTCGTTCGAGTTGGGGAAAATAATGTTTTTGTATTATTTGATTTTTGTTTTCTTTGATCCCTCTGTGTCCGTAGTTATGCGTGTTTCTAACAATTTCGTCCTGTTCCTCGTCTACGCGTACATCATCTAGAAGGATTTCTGAAATGAAAACTTTATAGGATCGATTAGAAGAGAAGTGTTTCTTGTATACTTCTTGTACCAGTTGGATAAGCGATATGGGGACTCTAAGGCAATTTACGCCTCTTGGGTTTAGAGTACGTTTGAGATATTCGACGATTTCTTCCTCGGTGTAAAGATTTTTAGTTATTGTATGCCGGTGATATTTTGGAAATATTTGTTCGTATGCTGTTAGATCAATGTTCCCGATCTTGAAAATAATCTGAGTTCTAAAAGTATTTATCGGCTTTTCGGTGCAAGGGATAAAATAGTCGTCGCTTGTATCTGCTGAGTGTACTGTCATACCATCGCTTTCGTCGTCTGATGCATCATCTTCATGTTCGGAGGGTTCAACGTCAAGTGATGATTGAGAATTTGCGTTAGCATCTAGTTCTCTTACTCGAGATAAAGCGTCGGCAACTACGTTTTGCTTTCCGGGTTTATAAATTAATTCGTAATCAAATTCTTCAAGTTTCAGTTTACCCCTGATAATACGGTGATTAGCGTTGGTAAAGGAAAAAGTCAATGGTTGATGATCTGTAAACATCTTGAATTTTCTTCCGTAGAGGTACGGTCTGAAATGGTTCACCGCCCAAACAATCGCAAGAAATTCTTTCTCTGTCGCTGAGTACCTTTCCTCTGTTTTACTCAATGTCCGCGAAGCGTAAGCAATTGGCCTATCTTTGCCCACAGGGCCTTGGGATAATACTGCGCCGATAGCAAAATCGCTTGCGTCGGTTGTCAAGATGAACTCTTTGGTGAAATCAGGGTATATCAACACTGGATCGAGAGTCAAAAGTTGCTTGCATTTTTGAAAGCATGCTTCGGTTTCAGGTGTAATTTCGAAATCACAATCTTGTCTTAAAAGTTTTGTCAATGGTTTCACTATTTTGGCGAAATCTTTTATAAAGCGCCTATAGTAACCCAAAAGTCCTAAAAATTGACGAATTTCTTTTTCCGAACGAGGTGTTGGCCATTGTTGAATGATTTTAATTTTATCATTGTTTGGTCGAACCCCTTCTTCCGAAACCGTATGTCCTAAGAACTGAGTTTCCTTTCTAAAAAACTCACATTTGTCAAGTTGTATTTTCAACCTAGCATCTCGAAGTCTTTTGAGAACCTGAGCTAAGTTGTACGCGTGTTCCTGAAGTGAGCTGGAATAAATTATAATATCGTCCATGTAGACGAAGCAACACACCCCAATCAAATCTCTTAGAATGCAATCCATGACTCTTTGAAAAGTAGCCGGTGCATTTTTTAAACCGAATGGCATACGCGTGAATTCATATTTGCCACCGTTTACTGAAAACGCCGTTTTTTCCATATCGTTTTCCTCCAATTGAATCTGGTGGAACCCAGAGACTAAATCAATGGTTGAAAAATATTTGGCTTTTCCCAATTTGTCTAAAATATCCGTGATTTCCGGGATAGGATATTTGTCGTTAATTGTTTTCTCATTTAGCTTTCGGTAATCGATAACTAAACGAAATTTTTTCTTTCCTGATGCGTCCGATTTCTTCGGAACTACCCACACAGGTGAAGTGTAGGGCGAAATCGACTCCTTTACAATTCCATCTGCTAGCATTTTCCGAATTTGTTCTTGTACTTCTCTTTCATACACATAAGGGTATTTGTATGACTTGCAATGAATCGGAATGTTGTCAACAGTTCGAATGTTATGTTTGATTTTATGTGTGAACGTAAGTTTGTCCGTTTCCACATATAAAACTTCCTTGTGTTCTTTGATCACTTTCTTGAGGGCACTTTTTTCTTCCTCGTTCATGTGTTCATCTCGAAATGCATAATTTGTGAGGTCGACGTGGTTCGGTAATTCGGCCAAGTCGAACGGGTCATCTTCCACATTTTGTTTTCGCTGACTAAGCGCATCAACTCTGTTGTATGAATCGTTTCCAATTTCAATCTCGTTGGAATTAATTTCTATCGGTGCATTCGCGTGGTTATGCACTGCTATGAAAGCTGTGTTGTTTGAACTTCTATATAGGCCTGGTAACATTGTAAAACGATCATATGGTTTTTCTTCACTTATGCAAAAATCGCCGTTTAGCTGTGTTCTGATTTTCACCATTTGAAATCCTTGCTCTGTTAGATTGATTTTATGGTTCTCCGGAAATTTTTTTAGCATATGAAATGTTTTCTTGCCAATTTTCAATGAATTTTTGCTGATATCAATTTTGGCGTTCAAGTCTCTTAGGGACTCGTAACCAATTAGCCCATCAAAAAACTTGTGGAATTTGAAAATGTAGAACTTTAACTTTTTATTGATTTGGAATGGGTCGAAAGAAGCTGATTTAGATATTGTATGGGTGCCACTGATGTTTGTAACCTTAATCCCTGTTTCCGTTTTGCAATTTTGGATATTAACATGTTCCGGAGAGATATAGTTTTTATTCGCTCCAGTGTCGATTAAAAACTTCATTTCCCCTTTCGTTGTATTTATCGAAACGTACGGAATAAAATTATTATCTTTTACCTTTTTATTGCCTCTGCCGCGCCCACCAGAAAATTTAGTTCATCATCGACGAGAACGTCGCACAGTGGCCGGAAGCCGGACAAAACCTCAAAAATCGACTTCAATATTTTATTTTTCTAATATTTTTCTTCCATTATAGATACTTCAACTAAGAAAACCCCAAATTTTCAAGTCATTTGGTCGAAAATTGAGTCTTGTGGATTTTGTCAAAGTTGAAGTTTAATGTGCTACAATATTAGTATTTATTGTCTTTATTTCATGAGCTTCGTTCATGAGCTCGTTGTAAAAGTTAGGAAGACTTGAATAATGTGACAATATTTTTTGTGTTTTTGGGTATGAGTAACCATTACATTTCAGGGATTGTTTGAAATTCAATCACAAAATTATTATGTTTTTACAATATGCAAACATATTGACTTTTATGAAATTTTGGAGAAAAACTTCGTATTAAAGAGATCCAGTACTTGTTTAGGAAACATCAGAAAACGATGCCGTATCCCGGATCTGACGTGCAATTTTGTCTAGTTTTTGGCTATATAGGTCACCGTTTGCGCATTTTTGCGCTAAGAGCGAAAAAAATTTTTTTTTTCCATCAGGTCACAATGGAGCCGCATGGTTGTAGAGGAAATGATATTGTTTAAAATTTAAATTTTATCTTAACATAGTTCAAATTGACTTCAGAATACTAACAATTTAGTGTAATTTTCATTCTTGTAAGAGATTTTCAAGAAGTCAGATGGTCATAAGGGTGGGGGGGGGGGTGGTGTGAGTGTGGCGGTGTCTGATAATGTAATGGCCACAGCTTTAACATTTTTATTATTATTTTTTTAAATATTATTTTATTTTTTGACAGAAAAACACAAGAAGGTGGGTGCTCCAGTTAAAAACAGTAAGCTGGAGAAGAAAGGAGTGATGACTAAGTATGAATAAGTCTTTATTTTGTTAGACACTACCCACATGTTGCTTCACCAGATACAACTAACTCTTTTAACCTTCAAAATAAAAGAAAGACAAAAACAACCGTGAAAAACATGTAAGAATAACTACAAACCATTGCTCATTGATTTTTTTTAAACTGGTCGTTTCTTCGATTCATCTTAATCGTTAGAATTGCTCACCAACCTTGGAAGCAATCTCTTCACGAACTTCTATCGAAGTTTCAATATATAGTGACACAAATTCGTCGACATCTACGTGTTTCTTTTCTACACGCACATCACAACAGTTCAAAGCAACAATCATCTATAAATATAAAAAAAATCGCTAAACGGCGTTAAACGCTACGTTAAATATTTTGCTGCGTAAACGTCGCGATCACCAAGGCAATCTTTGAATATTTTAATCGCAATTTTATGAAACGAACATTTTACGCTCTTTAGTAAAACCCCTTATATTGTTTTTTTAAACTTGAAGTTTTATTGTATGTTATTCATGCAGTTTCGTTAAACACATTTCTACTGAACGACACACAGAGTGATAAAGATTTTGAAAACATTTGCTGGAACTCTACTGGTCATATATATGATTACCGATCTCTGATGATCGTTTATCAATAACTCCCTTCAATATTGCGAATATGAATTGCCAATTCTTTATAGATGGGGTTGTTTCGGTTGCTTCAAGAAGTGATAGCTGGGATCGATGTACCTTACAACCCAAACTCGGAAAAGCATATATGAAGTTGTTGAAACGAGATTGATAAAAAGCAGTTCAAATTTCACGCAGTTCACTATATTAGAATATCTGACCCCATAACGATTGAATTACCACACCTCCGTGCACCCACCGTAAAATGTCACATGGTCTATGGGCAGTCCCTGAGAATAGACCACGTCTTGTCAGCCAACATTGGTATGTATCTGAATTGATCCATTGAATGAAAACGTAGGTAAACGATTTTTTCTAATGATTTATGAAGTTTTGAAGATTTTGGACCACCCTAACAGCAACAAATACACAATTATAGTTTATTTCAATAACCAATACATGATTTAAGAACCCCCAAATTAAATGGTTTATCAAAACCTACGTTCAGAAAGCACATCTTGATAGCTTATTATCGATTATTTTCACATGCTTTCCTTAATCAGCAGATTTCAAAATTTTGAACCACCCTAATATAGTGAAATCAAAATATTTGATAAGTTCCATATCACAAATAGATTAAGGGAACTAAAATCATCATAACCTGTGAATTTTAGCAATTTAGGTTAACATTTGAAGTTTTGTCCGACTTTTGTATGGAGGCCCGCCACTGTGCGTCGTCGTCGTCCGAATCTAGTATTGCATCATTCAGCTGCCCGCGGGTGTCATGTTCCCGTTCGTTCGCTTTAGTGCAACGGCATTCTGTTTCAGGGTCGTCGTTGTGGTTATTTACCTCCGTTCTAGACTTAGCGGTACGCATTGAGACGTCGTCGTCCGCGTTTGGTTTTGAATTTCTGAATTTGCCTGAGCCGCTAGGTTTGTTGGTATATGGAGGATTGAACTTGGTTTTCTCCATCTGGTTGTTTTTAATTTCTGGATATTTGCCAGCTGAAGGGCCTTTATCCATTCTTTGCCTAAAAGCGGCGTTGGAATGCTGGATTGAAATGTCTTGCGCTTCTTCTAGTGTTTTAGGCCTGTAACTTCTCACGTACATGGAGAGTTGTTCCCCGTTCAAGCCGTCTATATAACGCGTTAAAGTCATGAGACTGATCAACTTGTTAACAGCCTCAATGGATGATTTGTAATCCGTCATCTGAGCGGCGGATGTTTTAATCGCGGTATCGATTGATTTTAGTTTATGATAATATTCGTGTAGTGTTAATTTGCCTTGGCGGATGTAAAATAGACTTTGTATGTGTGAAGTTATATCTCTTTTGTCGCCAAATGAGTTCAGTAATATTTCTTTAATGTCCTCCCACTCTTTTGGGTTGCCGGAAGCTATCAAAACTTCTCTGGCGTCCCCGGTTATTTTTGATTTTATGACGCGGATGATTTGTTTCCATTTAGGGAAATCATCCTCGTATTCTAATAGGTCTTCCAAGGTTTGGTCGACATCCTCAACCCATGCGAGGGTTTCTTTCCTGTTTCCAGAAAAGGTCGGAATAATTTTGATTTGGTCAGGAATGCTGAAAGTTTCCGACCGTCTACTATTTAGAGAATTGATCGTGTCGATCAATGAATTTTGATTTTCGGTTAATTTCTTAACCTGGTATATTAGTTGCTCCTTGGTGATTTCACCTGAGACTTCACCGCTTGACTTGACGTCCGGGTTCATTTTTTAATTTAACTTTTTTTTTTTTAATTAATTTCAGACGTTAAAATATTGCTTTTCCTAAGAGGTTTTAAAAGATATCCTCTCTTTTTAAAACTTTAGGTGTGGCGAATATTGACGACTTTAGTATTTAGACAAATGTAAAAACTTTGTCTGTTTGTGTGTGTGTGTGTTTTTTTATTATTTTACCCTATTCCGAGGGTCACTTTTGTTCACTTTTTGTTCACTTTTATTCACTTGAGTGGAGAAAAAAGTTTTCTACTTACAGTAGGATATTCTGCATCCTCCTGGAGTTTAAGGTATCCTGTAGAATCCTGGGGGTTGGTTCGTCAAGTGGGTCCTTCTTCGTTCCTGATGCTCGCAACTCGGTGGTTTTCTTTCTCCGATGGTTTCCCGGGGCACCAGCTGTTCACTATGAACTTAACTCGGTTGGGTTTGATGCACTACGAATCACTTTTCGCGACACTACTTCCACTTTTTTTTCCAGACTGCGCCAGCTTTGCGAGACTTCGCCGAGACTTATAAAAAAAACATTTATTCAAAAACACTAAACCTAGATTCTACAATTCACACTTAAAACTAAAGTCATTTCACTGTGCCCTAGCCTTTTTATCACTTCGTATACCTAGCGTCAGCGTTTGCCATCCGGTCCGTTGGTGCGTCGTCGGTCGCGTTGTCTCCGTTTCGATTCTGCTGCGTTGACGATTGCGTATCGATCGGTGTCACTGCCGGTCGATCAGCCAAAATCCAACCTGTTGGTTGTTGCTAAGGGGCCGTTCATAAACCACGTAGACTTTTTGGGGGGAGGGGGGGGGGTCTGGTCAAAGTCTACGCTTCATACAAATTTTAAAATTTTTGTATGGACAAAAGTCCACGAGGAGGGAGGGGGGGGTCTGAGATGGCCAAATTTTGGTCTACGTGGTTTATGAACAGCCCCTAAGCGGTGCATGCCTATGATGATGAATGTGTGGCACCGCCTGGGTTGTACGATCGGTGCGGGTTGTTTATGTTGATGGACGAGGAGCGCCGCCTGGGTGTAAGGGGCGGTGCGGTAGCCTATGTTGGTGGAAGTGGGCGCCGTCCGGGTGTAACGTATATATATATATATATATATATATATATATATATATATATATATATATATATATATATATATATATATATATATATATATATATATATATATATATATATATATATATATATATATATATATATATATATATATATATATATATATATATATGATAACAACCAATATCCACATAAGTTTTGTGAAGTCTTTCTTATCGATCATTAGAATATAAAAACCCGATTTAATCCACCTATGGTGAACAGAACCCTTCTTACACTTATTAAAAATATTGTTGTAATAGGTCCAAATGTACTGTACTTACCGAAAAGGGAAACTCAATTCACAAACAGAACAGTGATGATTCCGTGGTCCGTGTATTCTTCTTTTGTGCACTTGCAGCTGCGATTTAGTGCGGCATATTTTATCACATGTGTTACATTGTAACGGCTGGACTTTTCTAACTTTTTGATTCCCATTATCAAGCGGTTCTCCATCGTCCGCAGGGGTTTCAATTTTTACTTCTTGTAATTCAATCTCATCCTCTAATCCAGGCGTTTGCTCACTTTCTTCCGTTTCATGATAAACTCCCGCAAGACTCTCTTCTTCTTGACTATGATCGTTGCCACTATCATTCTGCAATTCTAAACTGACTGATTGCAGCAGCATTTCAGGGTCATCCTGATTGGAAGTATCTTTTGAGGGAATTTCAGTGATATCGTCCTGCTCTTCAAGTTGCTGTCGTGATTCGGCTTTCACTTCTCGAGCAAGCCTGGCCGGTGTTTCATCCTCATCCCTAACCATGGATTGCAGTATTCCTTGCACCTCCTGGCAGCGTGTCCAAAACTGGTGGAAATCGAATAACCGTAATCGACATACGGTGCAGATGGTGTGACCCTTGCGATCATCGTAGGATATCTGGAAAATAACAGTCACGATATCAATTAATACCAGATACCATCCTGTTCACAACACAAGACTTCACTGTTATCGAGAGATAATTTCCTATCCATTGGTTCAGGCTGCTTTCCTTGAAGACATCTTCGAGGTATTCTTCTCTCATGCAAAGCCGACACATATTCTGGAGGCATTGAAGACCACCCGACTCGATTGTAACTATCGTCGAAGCCATAATTTGCAATTTTTTTAAGAATCACTGAACGCACTTGAAATCATAAGTTAAATTTTTTAAATTTACAGCTCGCCGGATTTGTTTATGTTTACGTTTGGGTGAACTCTCTCTTCACCGCATTCCACTCACACATAGCCGTCAACTAATTTTCACATGACACTTAACTTTTTTTCAGTACCGGGAAAAGTATTCATCCAACCGGCTTTTCGAATTTTAAATTGAAAATCAGGAACGAGAGCCAAGTCTGTATTTTATTTGTCTTATTTAACAAGTTATGGGCCCAGGGACGCTCTGGTGGTGGTTTTGGAAGCGAGGAGACCAATATGCGGTACAATCCAAGAGATGATGAGGAGGCCAATATCCGATGAGGCATCAAGATGCGATGAGGCCGGGAGCCAATAGTCGTTGAGATACCGAGAGGATCTGTTTAGTATCTTGAAGGACCTGCAATGTGAAATGAAAAAATCGAGGCGATGGGTGCCAGCTGATCGGTGGACGCAGGAGCGGAATGGCCGAAGGTACTCGGTGTCGGATGAAGCTTGGAGCCAGGTGGAATACGATGACCATGTAGAGCTTGCCGAACCTGAGTGTGTGATGAGGAGTGTTAAAGTATACCACAGAGAACAGACATCCAAGTCCAGTTCCGAAACTGTGTAAGGAATTTAACGGCCATTTGAAATCGGCAACACATGTAGCAATAGCGTGATGCTGCAATCGGTTAATTTCCCATACTAATTTTATTCACCACTTGAAATGTTTCAATTCACCACTGACTGTGGCAATATGGTGTTTGGTGGCGTTAGTGTTGTCATCGTGTATTGGTTTGCAACCTTACTCGAGTAAAGATTCAAATCCTTACACAACTTGTCGAATGAAATTTGTTCTAAACTGAATGTCTGTTCTCTGTGAGTATACTTAGTTTTATACAGTTTTATATAGTTTTGTTCTGTTAGTTTTCACCCAAGGAAAGTTTATGGGGCAAAAAACATGGAAAAATTGAGAGTTTTTGAAAATCGGTCTTCCATACGTTTTGTGACCGGGGATTTGGTCTTGGATAGAAACTGAAACGAGACCAGTCAATAGGTAGCTGGATATGGGGCCAAAACGGACCAGCTGCTGATTGGTTGATTTCATGCTATTAGAAAAAAGCAAAAATCATCCGACCGTTCCCGACCGAGTGTGGACAGTGTTGTCAAAAGCGATTGAAAATACGGTCCACATACATTTTCATTATGGTATAAGTGCATTATAATAACACAGAGAACAGACATCCAGGCTAGAACAAATTTCATTCGGGAAGTTGTGTAAGGATTTGAATCTTTACTTGAGTAAGGTTTCAAACCAATACACGATGACAACACTAACGCCACCAAACACCATATTGCCACAGTCAGTGGTGAATTGAAACATTTCAAGTGGTGAATTCAAATAGTATGGGAAATTAACCGATTGCAGCGCCACGCTATTGCCACTTGTGTTGCCGATTTCAAATGGCCGTTAAATTCCTTACACAGTTTCAGAACTGGACTTGGATGTCTGTTCTCTGTGATAATAATGAAATAGAATTATTTTTTTTTTCATTCGTAATAATTAATTAAATGTATTGAAAATTTAACAAAAAATTCAACATTCAAAAGTGTTATTACGGAGATTGTTTCAACTGCTCGGGGGGTTGCTTTATCAATTTAATCCAGTGATCCTCAAGCCCGTTTTTTCAACTGCTTGTATTGCAACACCTGGATCAATTTGTGAAACATTCAACACGTTATTCTTGAGTATATTGGGAGTAGAACTACTTTCATAAGAAACACTGAAAGGAATTCTACGGCAACATAGAGAACAAGACGTCACGTGCGGCCCGCGGGCCGCACTTTGGTAACCACGGATTTAATCCTACTCAAAATGAAAAATTGAAGCGCGGTCTGTTTTGTTCACTATTTTTTTTTTGTATTTTTGTTAGAAATGAGCACTTATAATAACACCAAAAGAAGGCAATGAATCGGTGCCTACTCGCTTCTTTTCGATGATAAATTTGGGAGTACCTAGTCCTATTTTGAACAATTTGACCTTGTTTGTTTTGTAGCTGATGCTCCAAAAAAAAAAAAAAAATATTTAGCTTAAATCAAAACCGAAGACATTTCTTCTCGTCAAAAAGTAAGCCTTATCTTTCACCAGGAAGCAGAGTTACTGCATCTCAACGGTGACTATTTTGTATGAAAATCGTGATACGTGTTCAATTTTGAAGAAAATCTAGCTTTAGCGTTAAGGTATTTTTTCCAAAGAATTATGTTTACAAATACCATTTAGAGCTAATCCTTCATTAGTTTTGATTTACAAACACGCTATGGATAATCAATTATGGAACTTTCCTTCATTTGCCCGTCCCCCTAAACTCATGACAAAATTTATCCGTAAAAAACTTGAATCTTGAAGCAACATAAAATGTTTGGCAACACTAGCCCGAACGACGATCGGAGCGAAACGTAAATAAACAACAAACATTTTGGAAGAAAAGAAGATCAATAAGAAGCCAGTTGTCCGGTCTCGTCTCAGGATAGAAACTAGAAACGTCAAAAAACGCAGTAGGCAGGACAAAGTTTGCCGGGTACAGCTAGTTTATTATAAATGTTACAATGTAATTCACCACTTGAAATGTTTCAATTCATCACTGACTGTGGCAGACGATTAAAGTAGGCCCAAATTTGTTGTGAGCCACTTGTTGGCAAGAATTTTTCACAGAAGTGCTCCCACAAAGCCTGCCAAATTGTTTTCTCATCTCTTCTTTCAGCGGATCATCAGCTTTCAATCGTTCCATAGCTCGAAGAGTCTTCCGACGAAGTTTGACCGTTTGACTGCTGCAGCAACGTCCTTGGTCCACCAAATTTCTGATTTTCCGTTAAGCTTCCCAGAAGACTTTGGAATCTGGTTCTCTGCGGCTTGCTCAAAAGCACCAAAACAATTTATCGAAATAACTTTAATTAAGGGGATTTTTTTTATTACCGAACAGTTTGGGCCGATTTTGATGAAAATTTCACAAGTCGTGGATATATGATCATATGGCCGGGGTTCTGCTAAACCGAACTAAGCGCCAAAAAGATAATTCCGAGATAATTAAGCTTAAAGTTCAACCACTCACAAATAAACAACAGAGGAGATTATTTGAAACTTTTCCGCACACATGTATTTTCGCGCTTATCTTTTATTAGAGTCCTGCGGCGGTCGTACGCTCGCAAGGCATACCGCCGCATGACAGTCGCAAGGCAAAACAAAAGAAAAAGTGTTCCCGCCAAAAACAAAAGCGCGTGGGTTTCGCGAAGTGACAGATGTTTTTGAATGTATTTGTGACGAACGGCAAGAGTGGCTCAGTGGAATGAGTGTTCTTGCTGTCAAACCCCATATAATGGAATCATATACTTTTAAATTTGGTGACGCTGTTATGATAAGTGACTGTCGCGCTAATATCAGAAGCCAGAGGCAGATAATCGCCATATTCTGATTTTTCTTAAGAGGCATAATAACTTACAAGCCTTCATTAGCCATCAGAAATTAAGGACAAGGTATTTGGAATACACAGCTCAAATTTTCCAGAGCACAAATCTAGAGAACCGTCAAACGGATCTGGCTGAAAATGTAACCAAATGTTTACTGTGCTGCAGCAAGCATCAAGTTACATTTTCTGCCAGATATGTTTGACGGATCTCTAAATTTGTGCTCGAGAAAATTGAAGCTTTGTACCCTGTGAGAATCTTTCTCTGTAATGATTATTCAACAACTGTATTCATTATTTGTATACACTTTATTACCGATACTTCAATATTACATATAATGATTCACACTCCAGACAACAATAACAACATCTCAACATATGACAGATACTCAATGTAAACATACACGCTAAACGTAATACAGTAATACAATAATTTATTATGTGCATACCACAAGGTACCACATCTCGTTTTTTCTCCAGATTCGCAGCAAGGTCACTCCACGTTGTTTTCGCTTATAGTCTCCTCAGTTTATGAACGACTCGCTTCAGTCTCACATCAGAATTAGTAGTACAGTCATCCATTTGGTCATCCATCTCTGCTCGGCATTTTGGTAAATTATTTCTCCCTTATTTATGGTTGTACCTAAAAAGAAATATTATTTTGACCCAAGTATTTTCCCAAATCCCAAAATATGTTTAATACTGAGTGTCAAGCTAAATATTACCTTTGCTGATGAATTAATTGAATTGCTTTCCTCTTCTCCAATGTTTTCAATGACAGCTAGCATGCAAACATTGTATACTGCCCACTGATATTTTTTTGACATGTCCCTTCATAAAAGAATCTCATACAAAAGGTATGGATATTCAGATTATTATTCAGACATTTGAATGTGCACGAATGTTACAGTGGAAAAATTATCAATATCCATTAACTCGTTTTCGATCCAAAGTGTCCAAGTGTCATACAAACACTATTTCATTTTATGTTTTTTTTATCGATCTTCGTTGAAACTCGTTTCTTATTCAGAATATATTCAGAAGTTTGGCTTTACAGATTTTGTTTTCTAAATATCGAAGGGATTGATACTTTTTTAAATCAAATCACGATTTCGAAAAACGTCACTTGTCCAAAGCAATATTTGTAATACTAGTTTTAGCTAAATAGTAATTTGAAAACTTGAAAACATCCAGTTTTTGAATTATATTTAATACATTTTGTTCGCAAAACTCGCACCCGTACTAGCTGTTGTAATCCTATAATTAGCTCAAATTCTTAATACATACATACATCATCGTCGCAGTACCAAATCGAAGTCACGCATTTAAGCACATGCAAAGTTGCAGTTGTGACGTAAATTTAAACCGGTTGCTGGTATTGCGCATCATTAAGCTACTTAAGAGCTGAAAATAGCACTAATCTAAATCGAGTTGCTATGTTTATAAGTAGGTTAAACATCAATTTTCGCACCGCCAGTAGCCAATTATTATATACAAAGAAATTTTCTCCAGATAACAAAATAAATCGATCATCTTATTGAAGCACTTTTCGACGGTTCACCTATACCTATACCTATAGGTGTCCACGTTTTTAGGAATCATATTTCCGATAATTTCGGAATTCTCATGATTTACCATTTACCTTTCAAACTGAATGAGTTTATTTTTACGGTTTGGTCGCTCAATAGGTTTACATTCTACGATGCATATTTTCCCGCATTAACTGGTGATTCGTGCTCAATCAAACCTATTTTAACATTACAAAACCAAAAATTTGTTCCTTTGATGTCGCTCTTTTGGGTTCTGAACTGTAGGACTTATTTTAATGGTGTACCTCCAAAATATTGCAAAAGCCCCTCAACATGTTATGTTCTCACTCTAGATACCTAATGAAGCTATTTCAGCGAGCCTTTTTCAAATTATTCGCATTCAATGTAGCGTCAAAATTTAGAACCTTTTATCTTTAAGTAACTCTAATTTCCTATATATGCTCATCATATTGATAATATTCTCAGTTCGTTGGATCGGACTAGAATGTTCTGCATTTTTGCAAAGCCCAATCATCTGTCTATCATATCACTTATTTCACATCTTTTCGATGAAATACATCCTCATTTCTTTAACGCTTACAAGTCTGACGTATTTAGTGCACACTGACCATGATTGTCTGTGTCATGATTGCCTTTACGCTTGCCTCTACGATTCATTTCTATGTACTGAAACAATTTAAAGCACGTTTCTATTCAAATTTTCAATGAACTTATTAACACAAATATCACTCATACATGTACACACATTTTTATTGGTAAAAATCCATGGATATAAATTTTACTTGTACACACATACTCGTTTTCCACGCTGGATCACATAACACATAAAATCGATGGACCTTATATGAACTATGTGTATCTACACATGAAAAGGGTTATCTATGACAAATTGCAAAAATCTATGTGTGCGACACATGCATACAATATTTGCAGTTTTTGCAGTGTATGAAATCTAAAAAATCAAACAAGGTAGCATGTTAGTAAATGGTACCTGTTTGCATAAATAAGCTCGACTGAAAAACAAACCGCATAATTCAGCTTTCATTAGATATATCTATTCCTGCAGTTACAGAAATGATTATCTTTTATTATTCCAATATCTTGTGCTTTTGATATACTGTAAGTTATTCTCCTCAATAATCGTTTCAATACTTCTTTAACTGATCAAAATTTGTCTCTTCCTGTAAGTAAATTATTGTGCAGAATTTGTTGTTGAGCGTACTGCTGTACCTTGTTCTCTAACTTGTTCCACAGTTCTTGGCAAGATGGCCCACTCATTAGCAAAAATGGCACTATCAAGGGCACTTTATCCAGTGTTAGGCAATCATAAGTCAAAATGCCCCTCCTGACCACACCCGATACATTTTATATTCAAAGACTTCAGAAGTGATTACTCAAGAACTCACTTGAATCGCATAAACATTAAGTGGCATTCAATAGGTTATAAAGCGCTTTTTACTCGAATTCCTGAGACTTCTAGTTAAGCCGAAAAGTTTCATTTTTTATTGTCCGTTTTTTTTAAATATCCAATTCAACTAGCCATTTGACTAGCATGGTAAATAACTGGTTAGTGGTTAGCAACTGCTCTGAATATGTCGTCTAGCTTCAACGAATGCTTTAACTGTCATTTTGACGTCCTATCTTGCGAACTACCAAGACAGTTTGATGTTAATTTTCACACATTGATGTTAAATTTCTTGAAGTTACATTTTTAGTCTTGTAAGAGAGGACAAAGCATTAGTTAAATCATGTCTTCATGTTAATTTGGTTGCAAGAGCCAACCCTTTTTACGTCTCGTAGACTTATTATACTTTACTGAGCAATGATAACTTCAATATATATCACCTGAGGTGGGTCCACAACAATCTCAGTATCTGCTCAGTTATATTCGCATTTGGAACATATGCAAATACTATTCGTTCCTGTTTTTCTAGTCACGCTCAGCCTAAAGTTTAGTTTTGTCTTTCGCCTTCTCAGCTGCCACTTAATTGGTGTGAAATTTCATTTTTAATGGTTCAATTAACTATAAAGCCCAGATTGGAGTTCAAGAGAAATCGCTCAAGAAACTTCTAGAACGATTCCTGGCAGAAACATTCTACGGTGACTGCCATTTGAACTGTCATTTCTTCGCAACTGCGTACTGCGATCAAAGAAAAAACGGTTTCTTAAGCGATTCAGCCAAGGAATTTCCCATGCATCAAGATTGGCCGACAAATTCATTCTGATCTGCAAACAACCCTTAAATCTGCGTTGGCTGGTAATCTGTTTCTTACGAAATTTACGACACTGTTGCGTTTTTAGTACTTTAATTTTTAATAACACAATTCGCCTTTTACGGCTCTACAAAGAATCGACTATATCTGCCTTGCAGGTCTTACCGCCTTCAACGGCATTTCCACCTTCAACGGCTTTTTCCGCCTTCAACAGCTTTTCATTCTCCGACGGATCTTTCTGCCATCGAGTTTTTCGCCTTAGTCGGCTCTTCTGCCTATAACATGTTTTCTGCTTTCCGCCTTCAACGGCTTTTCTATCTGTAATCCTTTCCGCCTTTTACGGCTATTTCAAGAATGTCGCCTTCATTAGCTTTTATCGCCTTCATTGGCTTTCATCGCCTTCACTGGCTTTTAACAGCAACGGCAAAATTTGATTTCAAAATATTGTTTCACCTCTACGCCTTCCTCGGCCATCCGGTTAACAAATCAATACTTCATTCATCATTCAGCATTTAAGTCTAGATTTAGGAGAACAACCTCATTCAACGAGTATCGATATCACAATCAACAAAACTTAGATTTTCTTCACAGTTCTTTATTTCTTTATCTGACAATAGTGATTGTCATCGATTTAAACTAAACAATACCGATCACCATCAAAATCTCTCACAGGTTGATCATTGTCATTAGTCGAAGATACAAATAGATTGTTTGATTCATATTGAACAGTTAGTACACAATATTTACCTTTTTGATTCCAATGTTGAAATTCAATTACAAGTCATCACCTGGAGGTCATCACCACTCTGCATGCACCACACACACACACACCACTCGTCTCTTTCTTTTTCCAAAGACAACACTTCCCGAACCGAAATTAAACTAATTTCACATGCACTGTTCACCGTTCTCGTCGCCAATGTGAGAATCTTTCTCTGTAATGATTATTCAACAACTGTATTCATTATTTGTATACACTTTATTACCGATACTTCAATATTACATATAATGATTCACACTCCAGACAACAATAACAACATCTCAACATATGACAGATACTCAATGTAAACATACACGCTAAACGTAATACAGTAATACAATAATTTATTATGTGCATACCACAAGGTACCACATACCCCAAATACCTTGTCCTTAAGAATACATGTAAATTATTCGGAATCATTAATATAAGTGCATTTTATTTCTTGGTACTTTGCACTCAGTTCACTCTGACTGATCAAAAACATTAGAAAATGGTTTATAGTTCAGTTTGGCTGAACGTGATTTTTTGTTTCAGGTAAAACCAGTTGTACAGAGAAAAAAATCTCGATTTTTCATCGTCTATCAAGTTGAAATCGATATCACTCACAATCCTTTACATGAATCAAAAAGGACGCGTATAGTATGGTAGCACGAAGGTCTCAAAATAGTTTGAAATATGAACGGCGGAAGCCCTCCCAGCTCAGCTTTTCCCACCCATGCTTTTTCTTCATCAGCGGTGCATGTGAAGGCACAGAGCAAGAGTGATTATGTCAAACGATGTCCTTGCATACCCTGAGGTCCTGGGATGTGAATGTGGAGCAATTTGTGTACTTCAAATTTATGCTGGTCGAAGAAAACCATGAAAATGTTCTGCCAAAGTGTACTAAGTACAAAAAAGTTTCCAAAAATATGAAATAGATTCGAACTTGGATCATCTGAGTGATAACCAAGCGCGTTACCTCTAGGTCATATTACCTTGCTGAAGGTCAGTCGTCAAGTCTGAATCAAGTTCTAAACATTCTTCTCAAGCATGGTTTTTGTGAAAACGCCATTTTTCGATCAGCCAACCAAGTGTTTGATTTTTTTCAAGCTTTATTAATCTAATTAGGCTTGTTGTTCAATGACGGCTCCTGTGTTAAATTACCAGTATGAAGTGTATCGACATAACACTGGTATTAAAAACCAGTTGGTTTTTGTATTGTTGAGAATAAATTGATTCTAAAATGCTGTGGACTTGGTTCGGTCTGGCTGAATGTGATTTGGAAAAATGGCAATCAGCGCCATCGAAACATAATTGGTTCCTAACACACCCATATTTCTAATAACGTGTTCATTTCTCTCACAGATTGTTTCTATGAGTCGGTTAGAAGTTAGAAATCTGACGGTGATGAGGAGAACTTGAAATGTTCATCACCTGGATCAAAACTAAAATATTTCGCTGATTCTATCGAATGGTTTACAGTTCACTCTGGTTGGATGCAAAATGATGTTTTGTATGTTCCGCCAAACAGAAATTTTGAATTTACTCCACGAAGAGCTGTCAGAATTACTGGATTTTTACATGGAAGGAAGAGCATCATTTTCATCACCTAATGGTTAAGAAAACTCAATTTTTCAAAAAATGGTCTTTGGTTCGGTTTAGCAGAACCCCGACCATATATGGTATTCAAAACAAAAATCATAGTGGACTATTTTTTCGGAAAACGCTAGATCGTGAAATTTGATTTTCAAAAATTTTCTAAAACACCCCAAACTTCAAAAAAGCATATCTCAAAAACTATGCATCGTAGAACGAACTTGTTTTTAGTGAAAGCGACGCCAAATTACCTCAGCAATTCAATAAAAATACACTGAGAAAAACATTCCTTAGAAAATTTTTCACCCTAGAGCAAAAACGTCTAGAAATGCTGATAAAAGTACCGTTTGTATCATATATCTATAGATTATTTTCAACCAATTTTTTTCTAAGCCCAAAAACTAATGTTCTTCCTTTCGTTCTTTGACGCCAAAATGAAATCTCTTACCGTTTTAGAGATATAGCCGAAACCCCAACGACCGGTCGCTAGAATTGTCAGAGGAACCCATCTACAACAGAGACCGTTTACTTGTTGCAACACATTTGCTTTGCAACGAGCAAATGACATTTGCTATTTACAACGTAACTTTGACACTAACGTACATCCGAGCGTGCATCAGAGTGCATTGATAGCACGTGCCTTTTAAATGTATTAAATAGTCATATTTTGTAATGGTCGGGTTTGTAACTAAAATGTGTTTCAAATAACGGGTTGATATCGAGTGAATGCCACCGATGAGCGTGAGATTACTTTATGGCACTCAAACCCTATATGTGTTGTTTATGATACAGACGGTACTTTAATCAGCATTTTTAGACGTTTTTTCACTATGGTGAAAAATTGTCTGAGAAATGTTTTTCTCGGTGAATTTTCATTGAATCGCTTCACTAAACAAAGTTTGTTACATAGATTTTGAGCTATGATTTTTTGATGTTTGGGGCACTCACGCGACCGTTTCGATTTAGTTGTAATGATTCACTGCCTTCCGGAATATAACGATGGCACAAACATCCCAAATGGAGAATAACGAACCTCTGGAGCCGGTCTTCTGCTATCTGAAACCTGTTCTCTGTGCTTCAATTGTGAGTATTCTGGAAAGTTTTAGCTTCGCTGAATCTCTCAATTTCACTAATAGTAATGAATTATTCTTTCGAAAAGAATTTACACAAATATGTTACAAACACGGAATTTATTGAACGACATTTATACTGCCCCCATCCACTCACGTAACAGTCCCATGATTGCTGGGTTCGTATATGGGACTGTTATGCGAATGGATGCATAACATACAATGTATATTATACATTCAGGGGGTGGCCGAAATGTTTGGGATAGCCACCTTTTTTTGAAGATGCTATAACTTTTCATAGGGTGCATCAAAAATTCTCAAATTTTGACTGTTTCTCAACCTGTTATATGTGCATCATTGGTACAAATTTGAGCTCGATTGGTTAATCTTTCGTGAAGCTAGAACCGTTCTAGTAAAACACAATTTTTAGACAACTAATTTTTGAACTGTCATATATCGGAAATCAGAGAATCGAAATGAATGAAATTTTGAGCGATTACCAACAACATATTAATGTTTGAAAATTCTTTAAAACATAGGTACTTTTTAAACGTTGAAAAAAGTTATTGTTTTGACATTTGCAAATTTACAAAACCGCACAAAAATACTAAATGTGTTCTTCTTTTAATCTAAATGAGCTCCAAACTATCTTTCAAATTTTCATTCAATTTGGTTCACTGGTTTCCGAGATATGACAGTTCGAAAATTAGTTGTCTCAAAAATTGTGTTTTACAAGAACGGTTCTAGCTTCGCGAAAGATTAATCAATCGATCTCAAATTTGTACCAATGATGCACATATAATAGGTTGACAAACAGTCAAAATTTAATAAGTTTGGGTGTACTTTGTGAAAAGTTACAGCATGTTAAACTTTTTGAGAGAAAAAAAAGTTGCTTATATCAAACATTTTGGCCACCCCCTGTACCTCATTTATTTCGAACTACTGTCGGTGCCGAGGTCGATGCCTTGAGAAGAGCATGCTATTTTGGCTGAATCAGATTGATCTTTCCTGCTAATCCTTCCGTCACCATAATGCCTCCGTACGTGGTGGGCCAAAACAGAACTAGAAGTAAAAGTATTGAAACGAACAGTTACAACGACGACCTGAAAGATGTTCGGATATTCATTCCGGTGCGTACCTTGTGCCGAATTTCTTATCGCATAGGTGACATGGATAGCGTCTTGGTCCGTGCACTTTTGGTTTGTGCGACCTCAGTGTACTTTTCAGTGCGAATTCTTTCTGGCAAATATCACATCGAAATGGCCCTCCCGCTGATTCTGATGCTCTTAACGGACGTGCACGATTCGGATCGTGCACTGGTATGTGTCTGTTCAGTGTAACTCTGGAAAGAATGAACCTATTGATTATGACAAAATGAGAGAAAAAATGTTGACTTCGCTTACTGATTAGCGAATGGCTTTCCGCATATGGGACATACGACATTTTTTGCATGACATCTCATATGACATCTTAGTTTGTCCCCACTGGAGAATGACCTGCCGCATTGATTGCATCGCCATTTTTCATCTGTTCTGCTTTTTTCTTCGGTTTCGGAAGGTTTTCGTTTCTCAGGAATCTTTGTGCTGACAACCGCTTTATCAGTCTCTAGTTGTTCTTCACGCGACTGAGATGCTTTCTTTTCATTCAGTTTTGCGTCATGACTTCTTGCGTGTTTTTTCAAATCACGCTTTTGACCAAATGTTCGATTGCATTTCCAACACGTGTATATATCATTCGTCTTTTCGTTGTCGATTCGAAGCTTCAGTTCTGGATTGGCTTGAACTCTCAACAAATGCATCTTGGTTAACTCATGCTTTTGCAGGTCTATCCTACGGTAGAAACAACGGAAATCAAAATACAACTGCAAGTCCGCTAAGTGCAAGAATTTTGCAGTTATCGCACCGCTATCCGTCAAAATGGAATGTACAGCGATGCGGTGATTTTCGCATGCACTTTTGCTGCAACGCGATGTTTTTCAAATGCACGTGGGCTGCATTCTGTAGCAACTGACAGTTTTTTCACGTCTGCCAGTTGTTGCAGTTATCGAATTTCATTCGGTAAGTGAAACGTAAACATGTTGCAGTTATCCAACGTCTACGGTATTTTACTTTAAATGATGAAAATTGTGAAAATTACTGTGTTGTGTTTTCCGTGTTAGTTTACGTCTAGGAACTGTCACATGTATAAATGTTGTTTATAGTAGTTTCTGCTTTTAGTAGTGTTGCGTGTACGAACACGTTGCATTACACGCTCACTATCTGAGTTACTGGTTGAAAATAGTAAACAAAAATCAGCTGTTCCCGGCAAAATCAAATGGGCATATTTTCAACCAGTAGATTTGCATTAGTGTTCGTGACGCCGCGCTGCGAAACCACTATTGTTGTCTAGAGTGTGAGTGATTGTATGTGGTAATTAAGTATCATTAATATGTTGGGAATGGATGAGCACCTTGTTTATAGGAACCTTGTTTATAGCAGTAGAGTAAAAGTATAATCGTCTAAACTGACAACACTGTATCAAACGTTTTTTCAGTTCAAATAAAACCGATCACTTGTACAGACGCGTTCCTTGTTTTGTTCCCGAAAGTACCCGCGGTTCTTTTGTCTGCTCTCGGTGCTCTTCGTTCGTCTTCCCGGCGGTTCCGTTGCAACTCTGCTAGTGCGTCCACTCCATCATAATAAAGACTATATTGTCGGGCCGCCACCAAACCGGACGTCGCACAATCAAGTCGCGACGCGACCCAACTCGCAACATTTTTGAACCATGTCAAAAGTAGTGCGCATCCTTCCCGTTGTTGTCAGCAACACAGCGCACTAGATGCGAAAAAGTTGCGACACTTGTGGACCAAGAAAATGGCAATTTTTGATTGGATGTCTGTCTTGATTCCAACCGGATAGACAATACAAATAATGAATACAGTTGTTGTTCAACAATATTGTAAAGAAAGATTCTCACAGCTTCCATTCGATTCTCTTGGATTCCATTCGATTACATTCCATTTTATCCCGTTCTATATTTCCATCTGTTCTACCTTCTAGTTTTTATTTTCTTTTCAGCGTTGGTATTCGAAGCAAATCAGGCATGTGACTTAAAATGCGTCAATCAACCCAATCACGCCCCGATTTGCACAGTTGTTTTGTGTTATACTGCCGTTCTATGCATAATTGTCCCATGTTATATGGGATTCTCATATAACATGGGGCAATTGGGCATAGAACGACAATATATGTATGTAGCATTAAAATGTAATTAGTAACTTGACTTACCCATAAGAGAAGCCTAATCCACAAATCCGGCAAATATGATTTTTAGGTCCATGAACTCTTCTATTATGCCCAACTAGTAGTCGTCTAGTCCGGTATGTTTTCGCACATGTGCTGCATTGAAACTTCCCGACACTTTTGTCTGATTCATCTTGTGGTTCTTCATCATGTACCATACCCTCGATTTTTACTTGATGTACCACAATCTCATCCTGCGCAGAAACCGATTGCCCATATCCATCATCATCTTGATAAAGTTTTAAATGATCATCTCTTGCGTGGTCGTTGGCAATATCTGGTTTAAATTCCACACTGACTGATGGAAGCTGCAATTCTGAACTATCATGACCGAAACCATCGACTGAAATTTGAGTTCCAGTGTTCGATCTTAGGTCCTTATTGCTTAGTTCAGCTCCGTTATTGAACGCAACTTGCTCACATGGTTCAGTTTTCACGTGTCGGAGATCAATGTTCTCGCCATGCCTGGTCAATGTTCCATATTCTTCCCGAACCATGGATTGCAGAATCGCTTGCACCTCCTGGCACCGGATGTGAAATCGGTGAAATTCAGCTAACCGTAAGCGACAGATAATGCAGACGGTGTGACCCTTGCGGTCATCGCTGGATATCTGAAAAACCAAAGAATCGACATTAATTATTTCAGATCTTATTCCTCAATTTCAACTAAAGGCTTCACCGTTATCCAAAGGTAATTGGATATCCACTGATGCAGGTCATTCTGCTTGAAAACATCTTCAAGATTCTCTTCACCCATACAAAGCCGACACATTTGTTGGAGGCCCTCTGGACCACCCGACTCGATTGGGACTAGCGTCGAAGCCATGCTATTCTCCACTTGGTTCACCTAAATATTTTATCGTTTTTAAACTGGAAGCACAAACTGCAGATTTTCTAACTTTTTCCGATTTATTTATGTTTACATTTGGATGAACTCGTTCTCATCATACGCCACTAACACAGTCACAGCCACGAATGACTGTTTGAGAAAACATCCGAGACTTTTTCTTATCGGTTTTATTTTTTTCAGTCACGGAGTATCCACAAAGCAAGCAAATTGACCGGATTTCGTGAAAAATTCTGTTAATTTTTCATATAGCTCTCTGTGGTAAACACTGTAGCACATTGCAGCCACCATTCGAAAATATGGTAATCGCTCCTCCTTCTACTTCTCCCAGGGTGACGACACAAGTTTTTATACCCCAAAAAAGTCGCAATTAGTCCACAAAAAGTCGGCAAAGTGTTTGCAATTTTTTTTTCTTATTTGTTGTGCTTTTTTGCCTTGGTAAAACTTGTGTCATGTCATCCCCCTCAACTTCTCCGATAGCTGCTTAGTACACCAGGGTCAAATATTTGTCCAATAAGAAACCAATGCTCAAACATCTTGTTTGACTCGATCGAATTTTCATTTGTGTCAAACAGATGGTGTTTCATGAGATCTTTCCATGTCAAATAGTGTTTGAATCAAACAATCTTTTGGTTAAGGAAAACTAAATCATTATCAATAGTAACGAAAAGCTGCATCAAATTTTTATTTTTCTTGGAATTTTATCTGTATACATATTTTTTTTTCTCAAATGTCTATGTATTAATTATTTTTCTTTGTCCATATATTTTTTTTTGACTATTCGCTTACTTCTGTTCTTTTTCTCTTGACTTATAACATCTATTAGTAATATTTGATTCTTGTTTTCTTGAATTTAATTCCATTTGTTTTTTTTGTGTAATTGTTGTACATATTTTCCTGTAATTCATGTTTATTTTTTCCTGTTATGTTAGCGCTAGTGCCATAACTGAAAAACGTACTTTTCGCTTATTGTTACAGAGCTCGAATACTAAGCATAATGGATATGCATAGAGAAATTGACTTTGTCGAAGATCAATTAAAAAGCAGTTCTTTAGAGGAGATCAATTCTTGTTCCTGCCGGATCGTGAAGACATGTATGTCGACGATGATGACTATGATGATGGGGTTAATGTCACTCTTCTATCATCATCGGCTATTATGGGATGTGCAATGGAAATTACCCAAAATACTACGGTGGAAAAAAAGCTCAATGATTCTGCCGCAGATGCCGTTGGTATTAACAATTCTGATAATGGTGATAAAAAGCTGCCATCCCCTGCTGTTGATGAAAACGAAAACAAGCGGAAGCGTCTTAATGGGGCTGCTAAGAAGAGGTTCAAGTACCTGGTAGATCACGGACATAGTCGTGATGAAGCTCGCGTATTAGCGGAAAAACCATTCCGCGTTTTGCAAACTGATCCAGCAAAGCGTCGCAGAAATGCCAACCTAAGTGAATCAGTTTCCAGTGATACTAATCCACCGAAACGGCTTGCTCGTCATGTTGATAGAGGACAGACTTCTGAAGCTAGGGCCTCGGTTCAAAACAGGCTAGTACAAGCTAGAAAAGGTGGGGCATTGACTAATTCGAAAGAGGCTGCTGGAAACAGTGGGCCTCACAAACCGCTATATTCGGAAGTAGCGAGCTGCATTAGAATTGGTGTTTTGCCGGAAGGCTTTCCCAACACTGAACTCACTACACAACAACTAATTGCGACACAGAATGAAATTCTGAAGAAGGTTGCTGAGCAACGAAAAGAACGGGTCAAGCCTAAGTTCGGTAACTGTTTGTTCAGACCTGGGCATATGATTATTGTGTGCAAAAACCAAGACACAGTCGATTGGTTGAAGGCTAAAATCCCTAGTATTAAACCATGGGAGAACGCGGGCCTTATTGCACTTGATGAAAAGGACATACCCAGGCCTGAAATCTTAGTGGGATTTTTTCCACGTAGCGAAAAAGACTCCAACGAGGAAATTCTTGCCTTGGTGGAAAGCCAAAACGAAGACCTAGTAGTCGATACTTGGCGAGTTATCCAGAGATACACGGTTAAACAGCATCACGTGGAACTAGTGTTCACTGTTGATGCTGTTTCCTTGAAGTCTCTTACAGTCTTAAGTATACAATCGACTACAAATTTGGAGTGGCCTACATGAGGAAAAGAAACCCAAAGACAGAAGGCACTGAGGGCGACCAGAATGAGGAAACAAGAGGTGCTGGTGAAGAAATATCAAGGGATGATGATGTTCAGACAGGATTCGGAAATCAGTAAGAATGCTGTTGGCGCTGAAATGACAGAATCTGGTCAAACGGAAGGAAATAGCAAAGCCGCAAATGAGGAGTTAGAAGGGAAGAAGAATGATAGCCCGAGCACTTCGAACGCTGGAGAAAAAAGCGATAAAAATTCAGAGTTGCGAAGGAAAGGGAAGTAATGATCGCTTGGCATATCGCCAAATACAGTCCCACAAGCAACAGTATAAGTTAAAGGCGGATAAAACTGCCTAAATGTAATCAAAATGGTGAAAGAATTCCGATAAAATGGCCAAAAGAAGCATAAAGTTCATACAACTAAACCTTCATCACGCTAAGGCAGCTTCAGCAATATTGAGCTAAACATTTATTAAAGGCAAACTGGACGTGGCACTATTACAAGAACCATGGACAAGGAACCGTAAGATTTAGGAATACACACTACAGGATGTAAGTTGGTTTATGATGATACTCAGCATGCACCAAGAGCTGCAATTCTTATAAACTGTAACGCTAAATTTACACCTATTACAGAATTCATCGGAAGGGACATTGCTGCAATTTCATTAGAGGTGCCAACCGCGAAAGGAAAAACACAAGTATTTGTGGCGTCTGCGTATTTTCCTGGCGATGTTGAAGAAGTACCTCTTCCAGAAGTTGCAGCATTTGTGTCCCATTGCAGAAACCATAATAAAGGGTATATCATCGGATGCGATGCTAATGCCCACCATACTGTATGGAGTAGCACCGGAATCAACAGCAGAGGTGAGTTTCTTTTTGATTTCATAACTCAAAACGATATCGATATATGCAATAGGGGTAATTCTCCTACATTTGTCAATGCTATAAGAGAAGAAGTGCTGGACTTAACTCTTTGCAATTCAGTTCTATCAAGTAGTATAGAAAATTGGCAGGTATCTGACGAAATTTCATTGTCAGATCTTAGACAAATTCTATTTGAACTTGGTTCAAAGGAAATATTATGGGAAACTTATAGAGATCCTCGGAAAACAAATTGGGAGCGAGCAATATGCCCGAATAGTAAACCAGAGTGAACTTATTTCTGATACTATAGTCACAAGCATTGAACTTGAAAAGGCAGCTGACTGCTTAACTACTGCAATTATAGATGCTTACAATGAAAGCTGTCCATCAAAGGAACGCTCCAGTAGCAGAGATATTCCCTGGTGGAATCAAAGATTGGAAAAACTAAGAAAATATGCTCGTAAACAGTTTAATCGAGCTAAACTTACATTGAACTTATCTCCCTACAGAGAGGCCTTAACTAATTATAATGAAGAAATAAGAAGATCCAAGCGGAAAAATTGGAGACACATGTGCGAAGGCATAGAAAGTGCCCCTGAAACTGCAAGACTTCAAAAAGTACTCTCGAAAGATCATGCTAATGGTCTCGGAACGCTAAAAAGGACGAACGGGTCTTTTACTGTAAATACTCAAGAAACTTTGGAATTAATGATGGAAACTCATTTTCCAGGATCTATTCCTTTTACCTCTGATCAGAACAGGGATCAAGATATCAGTTGTGATAGTTTAAATAATGGATCGGAAATGTCCAATATAGAAGCAACTGATGTGGCAAACTACATTTTCTCTTACTCAAAGATCGAATGGGCATTAGACTCTTTTGATCCATTTAAAACACCAGGTTTAGATGGAGTTTTACCTGTGCCTTTACAAAAGTGCAAGGTAAAAATTATTCCAAGTTTGATAACGCTGTTCAAATCTAGTTTTCTACTGAAGTTCATTCCATCTAAGTGGAGACAAGTTCGAGTAGTATTTATACCAAAGATTAATAAAAAAGATAAAATGTCGCCGAAATCATATAGGCCAATAAGTCTTACATCGATTTTCCTAAAACTAATGGAAAAACTAATAGATGAGTACATTAAATCGAACGTACTTTAAGATAAACCATTAAATGGAGCTCAATTTGCCTATCAGACTGGCAAATCGACTACATTAGCTCTACATTCATTAGTTACAAAAATTGAAAAAACTTTTGAACATAAAGAAATACTTTTGGCAGCAGTACTCGACGTAGAAGGCGCGTTCGACAACGCTTGCTTTGCGTCGATGAAAAGAGCCATGACACAAAGGGGTTTTTCTAAAAACATAATCGATTGGATTGAAGTGATGCTTTCAAGAAGGGAAATATCTGCATTTTTTGGGAATTCAGTTGTAAAGGTAACAGCTGTTCAGGGCTGTCCCCAAGGAGGAGTAATTTCTCCTCTCCTCTGGTCCCTGATTGTTGATGATCTTCTTGGAAAATTACAGCATCAAGGATTCGAAGTAATTGGATTTGCGGATGACATTGTCATTATTGTCCGTGGTAAATTCGATAAGATTATATCTGATCGAATGCAAGCTGCGTTAAATTTTACTTTAACGTGGTGTAAAAATGAAGGGTTAAATATAAACCCTATAAAGACAACAATTGTACCGTTTACTAAAAGACGCAAAATCTCCATATTAGATTTAAAACTAGGAGATGTTAAGCTGTCTTTATCTAGAGATGTCAAATTTCTAGGAATTATATTGGATAGCAAGCTCTGTTGGATCAAACATATTGAACAACAGATAGAAATTACGATTTCATGGTGAAGCGTCATTTTTTTTGATCATCTCTTTAGAGTTCCTGATGTGTCTCGTCAGGAATGGGAAAACAGAGAACCGGATTTTTGATCTGGCTCAATAGTTTTTTTTTCACTGATGGTTCGAAACAAGATAACAATGTAGGGGCTGGAATATTCGGCCCTGGAGTTAACGTTTCATTACCATTAGCTGGCCGACAGTTTTTCAGGCTCAAATTTATGCCATTTTAGAATGTGCTGACATTTGTCTCAAAAGGCGCTGTAAAAACGCTAATATATGTATTATGCGTTGCGCGAAAATTTGTACGCGCAAGCGTCCAGACATCTCCGCCAGTAAGGAAAATCATTTCGGTGTTTTCGGCGCAGTATTCCTTGGCCAATTCGCGCACTTATTGTAGAAGACACCATAACGATTAAACATACCAGCGGAGGTCTATTAGCGATTTTGCACCTTTTTCGCTCTCTATTTTCTTGCAACGGGTAATATTTGCTCGGATAGCAAAGCAGCACTGAATGCCTTGAAGTCCAAGGTGTACACATCAAAACTTGTCTGGGAATGTACCGAGCTTCTGCAGCAATTGTCCTGTCGCAATAAGGTTAACCTGTAGGGTAACGGTCGAATTTTGGACCCCTAGAGGACATTAGTTTGAATTTAAGTCACAATCAGCCAGATTCAGCGGGTATTGCACATAATGATGATGTTAGTATGATCGTTAAAGCTTCCACTGTCCGTTAAAAATACCCACAAGGTCATTTCTGGTTTAAAATTTGATGAAAATAACTTATTTTTGAAGCATCAGTTTTCACTGTTTTGGACACCCCAATGTATTTTGGACCCTCTTCAGTATATATTTTGGACACCCGGTGTTTACATCCGTTTGAAACTATTTTCAAAGAATCTGCCACTTGAATATGCTGGATCACATCCTAATTACTTGATCGACAAAGGCTGATTAGACGAATTTCGTGAATTTAATGCGCTAGAATGGAAAACGTTTTTGTTTACAACTGCAAATTTCCTCAGCGCCATATTCTCTTTTTGTAAACATGTTGCGACACTCGCATGGATGATGAAATTAACAAAAGTTAAATTCAAGGCAAATAATTATATTTCCAGCGAGGAAATGATTGCTACCCGTGAAGAGCAATCTAATTTAGCGAATGATTCTAAAAACTTTCGCCATCTCTCCATTAAATCTGTGAAAGTTGTGATAATACGATCCAGGGGGTCCAAAATATATGGGGGTCTAAATTATATTGGTTACCCTATTGGGTTCCTTGGTCATTGCGGAATAGAAGGAAATGAAAAAGCTGATCAGTTAGTTAGCAAAAATAGGGTCATCTACTCAATTTAACGGGCCTGAGCCATTTTTTGGAATAGCTCCTTGTGCCCTCAAAATGGAACTAAAGAATTTAGAAAAAGTAAAAATAAAACTTATCTAGTCGAACACTACAGATTGTCGTCAATCTAAGCGATTCATTGAACCAGATGCATCTAAAACATTAAAATTAATGAACCTGAACAAACATGATTTAAGCATTTATACTGGACTAGTAACAGGCCACTGCCCTTGCAAATATTACCTAAATATAATTGGGAAATTACAAGATAGCAAATGTCGTTTCTGTAAATTTGAGAGCGAAAGCTCTGAACACTTATTGTGTGAGTGTGCTGCATTTTATCAAAAGCGCCGCGGTTACCTTGATAAAGGCTTGATGGAGCCATGGGAAATCTGGGCCTCTCATCCCAAACAGGTATTGGATTTCATACGAAATGCAGTAGCTGAATGGGAAACACGCCAATAGCTGTGAGGATGATCATCTCTCCATAGTGATGAGTCTTTTCAGTAAAGAGGATGACACCACAATAGATCAAATTAATGGTCGCAGTGGTACTATGTCCCCAACAGGAAAAAAAAGGAAAACTATGCAAATTGTATTGAAATTCTTCTCAAAACTTCGCATTTCATCTTGTTGCCCCACCCGTTCCAGCCCCGATGTATCTTATCTCTATACTGTATGACCCGTGTGAACGTTTACTGGATTGATTTCCCAACAAACATTTTCGCATTGTACAAGAGTGTAACAAATCACTCTTAAGCAAACTTTAGCTTGAGAAACTGTTAATCAGCTAGTTTTTTTTTCTTGGATTAGAATTAATGGTCGGACAATCAGTCAACAAAAGAATGATTATGTTTTCAAGTGTGGATGGTTTCGCAAGTTAAGCATCTTCTGGCATCTTTGTGTGAGTGAAAAGCGGCGAAAGTGAGTTCATTCCATCCTAAAATATTTGTTTACATCTGAACTGCAGCAGAAGATTTGCTGCATCCAGTAAAGTGACTCCTCAAAATATCATTAAATTAAATTGTTTGCAAAATAATTAACTATGTCTTCGAGGGTCCCAATCGAGTCGTGTGGTCTCCCGAAAATGTGTCGGCTTTGTATGAGAGAACAATACCTTGAAGACGTTTTCAAGGAAAATAACCTGCATCAATGGATATCGAATTATCTCTCGATAACGGTGAGCAGAAATTGCATATTGTCTGAATTAAGCATAATCTATATTAGATATGGTTTCCCTATAGATATTCAGCGTGGATCCCAAGGGTCACTCTATCTGCACTTTCTGTCGATTGCGATTGACCGAATTCCATCAATACTGGAGCCACTGTCAGGAGGTGCAAACGATATTACAATCCATGGCTCGGGATCAAAATGAAACATCGATTCGGCTTGCAGACAAAACTGAGCTGCGGAAAGTAAAAGCTGAACCATTTGATCAAAACGATGCCAATTACGGGACGGAGGCATTAGTATCAAGAACTTATACTAAATCCTCAGTTGATAGTTCCAGTCATGGATATTCTCGACAATACATTGTCAACAATCATGAAAGAGATAATAATTCTGAACTTCATAATGAAGCGGAAGAACACCTTCAATCGTTTGATAAAACGGATGAGGTTACCATAGAACATGTAAAAATTGAAGCTCTGGTAGATGATGGAGAGACCAATGACCAATCAGACCTAAACATTCCAACTAAAAATAATTTACCACCAGTCAAGACAAAATCTAAAGTGGACCAACAAGTGCAATGCAATCAATGCGAAAAAACATTTCCCGACAGAAACACGTATAGAAGGCACAAAAGATTTCATAAACCAATGAACCACTGTTGTCACATATGCGGAAAGCCATTCTTTTATCGGTGAGCAAAGTTGTTACTCCCAATTACTATTTGCCATAATGGAAAGTTCCTTGCTTGTAGATCGACACTGGAGAAGCATATTCCAATACACGATCCGAATCGTGTGCGTAAGCCGCCATCTGATAAACCATCCCTGGCACCAGGGCTTTACCATTGTGATATATGCCTGAAGGTATTCGAGCTGAAAACAAGACTGTGGTCACACAAGACACAAAGACACAGACCAAAAACTCACGAATGCCACCTGTGCGATTTGAAGTTTACCATGAAGTATGTACAGGCATAGATATTTAATCATATCTTCCTCTAATATCTTCGATGTATCTTTCATGTTTTTTTATACTTGTTTTAGATTTCAGTTACGCCGGCATATACAGAAGCACTATCAAGAGAGCGAGAATACAAATTCTGAAGGGCAACTTGCTCAATCCAACACAACATCCGTTCTCAAAAAACCAGTTAAACTTCGGAATAAGCGGAAATAAGAGTATGTATCTTGAATAAATTTGCATAATAGCATATACCTATTTGTATTATCATATTTGTTTTCGAAAGAAACGAATGTTATTAAAAAATTCGGCTAGCCTAGATTTTAACATAAATGAATATGCCTTCTTCCTCTTATCGAGACATTCCCAGTCTCAACTGAGATAGAGCTTGCTCCTCTGCTTAAAGTTGTACAGTAGACGTTCGATAACTGCAATATGTTTACGTTTCACTTACCGAATGAAATTCGATAACTGCAACAACTGACAGATGTCAAAGAACTGTCAGTTGCTGCAGAATGCAGCCAATGGACTTATCCACCGATGAACCAAATTCATTGCGGTCTGAGAATTTTGACACTAGAGCGGGGTCTGTTCCAATCAGAATCGTCCAATTCTGATTGGAAACGGTCCCGCTCTAGTGTCAAAATTCTCGGACCGCGATGAATTCGGTTCATCGGTGGATAAGTCCATAGTAATGAACAATTTTTGTCTTTATGGACTTATCCACCAATGAATTCCCCAAGTAACCATGACGCTGGATATAGAGCATTTATTTCGCTTTATAGTATATTATATGACATGCGATATAAAGTTGTTTTGTGGAAAGAGGAAAGTGGCGCTGCAATACAAAATTTGCAAACAGCAACATCTGAGCATAATAATCCAAGTTCTACGCAGCAATCCATGAAAATTTGGGCTTGATTTTCTTTTCTTTTGAATGGTTGTGTTTCTAAAAATGTTTCACAGATTTTTTTTTCGAACTGAGGTTTTTTTGTTGGAAATAAAAACACAGGCGAGGCTTTGTTCTCCAAACCCAGGCTCTGACTGATATCGCTACCAGCTCTCTATAGAGACCTATAGACCTCTCTATAGACCTCTTGTCTATAGACCTCTCCTTTATTCTATCTAGGTATAACATATTTACAATTTATTTCCATTTACC
This sequence comes from Aedes albopictus, assembly GCF_035046485.1. Lineage (NCBI taxonomy): Eukaryota > Metazoa > Arthropoda > Insecta > Diptera > Culicidae > Aedes > Aedes albopictus. The sequence continues at coordinate 408,301,190 of NC_085137.1, forward strand.
TACCAGTTGATACCTAGCTCTCCACTGAGCTGTGTGATGCACCTCCAAGGATGTACCTACCATTCAACACTCCTCCTCATCACACCTTAGATCCGACGCGTTCCGAGCTTCACCTGGCCGTACTCCTCCAGCCTACCGAGCTCCTCCTTAGCAACCGAGCTACCAGACTCCTCCTGGCTCCAAGCTACGTCTGCTAAGAGGCTACCAAGCTCCTCCTGGCTCAATGCGTTTTCCGCCCCGAGTATCTTCTGCCATCCAGCTCCAGCGTCCTCGATCAGGCAGCCCCCATTGCCTCTTGGTTCCAGCGCAGGTCCCACACGGCTATCAATCCTCATCGAGTGTTGGTCCCCTCACCGCATCTTGGTATCTCAACGAATATTGGCACCAGGCCTCATCGCATCTTGACACCTCATCGGGTATTGGCCTCCTCATCGTATCTTGGATACCGCATCTCGGTCTCCTCGCTTCCCGAACCACCACCAGGGCGTCCCTGGGCCCATAACCTGTTGGAAACAAAAACACAGGCGAGGCTTTGTTCTCCAAACCCAGGCACTGACTGATATCGCTACCAGCTCTCTAGACCTCTCCTTTATTCTATCTAGGTATAACATATTTACAATTTATTTCCATTTACAGTAGACGTTCGATAACTGCAACATGTTTACGTTTCACTTAGCGAACGAAAATCCGATAACTGCAACGCCTGACAGTGTCAACAAGCCATCAATTGACGTAAAATGAACGAAAAAATCATTCGACTGTTCATTAGGGCTAACATGGCGCACCATTTTGACGTTTGGCGGTGCGATAACTGCAAATTTGTTGCACTTACCGGACTTGCAGTTAAAAAGCATTGCAGTTAAACCGTTTGCACCGACCGAATGTCTACTGTACCTACCAGTTGATACCTAGCTCTCCACTGAGCTGTGTGATGCACCTCCAAGGATGTACCTACCATTCAACATTTTTCTGTTTACAACGGTGATAGCATTTGTAAAGACATATATGAAGTAATACATCCTTGCATTATTGATTGCCATAAAGCTTTTAACATGGTAATGCAATGAAGCATTAAACAACGTCGTTATAGAACTATACTGACAGTCAAAATCCTATAATGCTTCAATGCTTTCATAATGTAGAGTAAACGCTGTATTACTTGACAGGTGTAGAATAAAAGTTATCTCACATTAGCTAAGCTACAGTAGACGTTCGATAACTGCAACATGTTTACGTTTCACTTAGCGAACGAAAATCCGATAACTGCAACGCCTGACAGTGTCAACAAGCCATCAATTGACGTAAAATGAACGAAAAAATCATTCGACTGTTCCAGACGCGCCAACTTGGCCAAATTATTGGGGGGGCAAAGCCTGGTTTTTCTGATTTTTTGTATGGGAAAATCGAAAAATCGTCAAATATTGGAGGGGCAAAACGATGCTTGCCCCCCCTAAGTTGGCGCCTATGGACTGTTCATTAGGGCTAACATGGCGCACCATTTTGACGTTTGGCGGTGCGATAACTGAAAATTTGTTACACTTACCGGACTTGCAGTTAAAAAGCATTGCAGTTAAACCGTTTGCACCGACCGAATGTCTACTGTATAATACGATTGAAATAATGTTATGATATAATGCTTGTGGTTACTTGGGTCGGTTCATCGCGGTCCGAGAATTTTGACACTAGAGCGGGGTCGTTCCCAATCAGAATTGTTCAATTCTGATTGGAAATCTTTCACTTCTGATTGGAAGCGACCCCGCTCTAGTGTCGAAATTCTCGGACCACGATGAATTCAGTTCATCGGTGCACTCGTCTATTCCCAATCAGAATAGGTATATTTTGATTGGAAATCGTTTAATTCTGATTGAAAATTGCCCCGCTCTAATGTCAAAGTTCTCGGACCGCGATGAATTCGGTTCTTCGGTGGATAAGTCCATTGATAACAAAATAGGGTTGCTAAGGTTGCTAGAGTTGCTTGCCGCTACGCGTCACCATCGCCTACTTCCACACTCCTTCTCGATGATAATATTCCAGCTGCTTCTCGGAAGTTACGTAGTTTCACCGCATGAAGTGGCTTAGTTAACATGTCGGACACCATTTCTTCGGTCGAACAGTATACTGCTTGAATTTCTCCATTGGTCTGCATCTCTCGAATATATTTAATGATTCTTGGTTTCGACGTGTTTGGATTCGTGACTTACATCTGGTGATGATACAGTAGATGTTCGATAACTGCAACATGTTTACGTTTCACTTACCGAATGAAATTCGATAACTGCAACAACTGACAGACGTCAAAGAACTGTCAGTTGCTGCAGAATGCAGCCAATGTGCATTTGAAAAACATCGCATTGCAGCAAAAGTGCATGCGAAAAACATCGCATCGCTGTTGACATTTCATTTAGACGAATAGCGGTGCTAAAACTGAAAATTTGTTGCACTTAGCGGACTTGCAGTCAAAAAGCATTGCAGTTAAAGCGTTTGCACCGAGCGAACGTCTACTGTAGTTGCTTAATGCAAGATTGATTATCTTCAAAAATTGTAATGGGCAGGTTGACTGGCACAGAGAAATCTTCCAGAATCCGAAAAAATCATTGGACTTCCTGACAGCATACTGCAAGCGCTATGTACTCAGCTTCCATACTGCTAAGTGAAACACACGTTTGCTTCCTTGAACTCCAGAATAAATGCAACGTTTGGTTTTTCTACTGTATTTTTTATTCGGGCGCATATTCTAATTTGTTTGTGTGTTTGTTTCAGAAAGAAACGGATTTTTTTTCTAAAACAAACCCCTAAAGAAACGCACAATTAATAAAATTTATTTATGATGCTTTTATTTCCAGTCATTCCGAACTGTAACTGGTTTTCAGGGAAGCGGATGTTGTGCTGGTTTGTACGAGCTTCTCTACAGAACCTGTGTTTTCACTATCTTGATAATGCTTCTGTATATGCCGGCGTAACACAGATCTAAAAATAGTATAAAAACGAACATTAGATCAACGATACGTAAGAAAGAATTGATTATCTACGCCAGTACTTTAAGGTAAACTTCAAATCGCACAGGTGACATTCGTGAGTTTTTGGTCTGTGCACTTGTGTCCTGTGTGCCCACAGTCTTGTTTTCAGCTCGAATACCTTCGGGCACATATCACAATGGTAGACGCCTGGTGCCAGGGATGGTTTATCAGGCGGCGGCTTACGGACACGATTTGGATCGTGCAGTGGAATATGCTTCTCCAGTGTCGATCTGCAAGCAATAAACTATTTTTTATAGCAAAATAGTAGCAAACGTTAGCATCCCTCTCACCCAAAAGCGAATGGCTTTCCGCATATGTGACAACAGTGGTTCTTTGGTTTATGAAATCTCATGTGATTTTTAAGCTTTTTTCTGTCGGGAAATAATTTGTCGCATTGATTGCATTGTATTTGTTGGTCTGCTTTTGATTTTTTCCTCGATTTTTTCTTGACTGATAGTAAATTACTTTGAATATGAATTTTTGAGTCTGATTGGTCAAGTAAATCTCCATCTGTCAGACCTTCAATTTTCACTTGTTCTATGATAATTTCATCCGTTTTACCAATCGATTGAATATTATCTTCTTCATAGTGAATTTCAAAACGACTTTCTTTTTCATTATCGATGACTGAGTCTTGTCGTAATTCTGTGTTTTCTGGTTGTAACCCAAATCCAAAACGTCCATGACTGGAACCATCAACTGGTGATTGAGTATCAGTTCTTGATCCCAATTCCTGCTCACCATGCTCTGCCCCACAATTGATATAGACTTGCTCAAATGGTTCAGACTTCACTTTCCGCAGTTCAGTGTTCTCACCAAGCCTGGTGGATGATTCATTTTCATCCCGAACCATGGATTCCAATATCGTTTGCACCTGCTGACAGCGAGTCCAATATTGATGGAATTCGGTCAATCTTAATCGACAGAAAGTGCAGATAGAGTGACCCTTGGAATCCACGCTGAATATCTAGGGTTAAATAATATGGTGAATATCCGGATAAAACAACATCCAATTTCAGCTCACCGTTATCGAGAGATAATTTGATATCCATTGATGCATGTCATTTTCACTGAAAACGTCTTCAAGATATTGCTCTCTCATACAAAGCCGACACATTTTTGGGAGACAATTAGTCCCACCTGAATCGAACGTGATTACCGAAGTCATAGTTTGCTATTTCACGACTAATTTAATAATATTTTGAGGTTTATTTACACTTTACTGGTTGCAGCAAAGCTTCTGCTGCAGTTCAGATGTAAACAAATAATGTACGATTGAATGAACTCACTTTTTCACTCACACAAAGGCGTCAATGAATTCTTATAACAAGCGAGTGCACCGATGAACTGAATTCGCACCGATGAACTTAATTCATCGCGGTCCGAGAATGGACTTATCCACCGATGAACCGAATTCATCGCGGTCCGAGAATTTTGACACTAGAGCGGGGTCTGTTCCAATCAGAATCGTCCAATTCTGATTGGAACGACCCCGCTCTAGTGTCAAAATTCTCGGACCGCGATGAATTCGGTTCATCGGTGGATTAGTCCATAGAATTCTGCAAGGTGACGTCACGAATGAACGTTCGATTCATTCTCGTTCGTCCCTTCCTTTTCCCTCTCACGCGAATTTTGACATTTTCCGGTGGTTTGTTTTGATTCCCATTCGTTGCCGTTCTTTTCTCTCTTGGAGAGAAAATTGAGGTTAAATTTCGATGCAAAATTCTATAGACGAGTGCACCGATGAACATTGAGTTCACTGAGCCTGAAAATTTTTGACAGCACAGCGGGGTCGACTCTCAACAACTACTACTCAGAGATGCATCGCCAAAATGTGCTGATAATTTGATTCTTTGATTTCTTACATGAATTTCCATTTAAAGTGATGCATACCCGAATAAAAAATACAGTAGAAAAACCGAATGTTGTATTGTAACAGTACTATTTAAAACCATATTGTTACAATAAACACCACTGTAAAAATAAAAAATACAAAAACAATAAGATGTAATGTTAGACACCATACAGTGAATTGTAAATGAGATTTTTACAATATACTATACGGGTTGTTAAGTATCGTAACAATATAAAAAAATATTTTTCTCCATATATATTTTTTTACAAAACCATACATTTTATTGTAAATGAATTGTTCGAAATACTGATACGTGGGCTTTTATATACCGTACATTGTATGGTACACGTATGGTTTCAAACAAAAAAATGTATCGTAAATATATTGTTTTTAATTGTAATTTCACTACTGGTTATAAATTTAATCATGGTTTTGGAATGGTTCTCTTTTGTTATGTTGTATTGTTTTACATTAGATAAACCATATAATGTTATATTATCTCGTCATGTTCCTTCGATAATGGCAGTTCTAGCCAAACTAACCTAAACTCGTCTAAGTCTGAGTAGCCTCTGATTGCATTAACAGTTGAAGCTTAAGCTCCCATGTCCCACCAGCCAGATAACCGGGTTTTACAAACTAAGCATTATTTGTGGCAACATTTTGAGCGGCATGATGGAACTATGCCTAGCGCGCTAAGTGTTATTAGACCACTAATATAGTTGCATGAAGTGGGTGACGAGGTACATAAGTATCATTACAGCGTGCTTAACCATTATTGCAATATTGAGGCTCCAATTTGACTGAACTATGAAATGTGTACATAACAACTCATGAGAAAACTGTCAAGTTCGATTCAACTATAAGTTAGGTTAAAAAGCGAAGACGAACTTATTTCAGAAGTCGTTTCAGTGTCCAGTCCAGTCCTTATGTTAAAAATGTCAAAGATAAATCGCATTTAATTCGGTTGTTGTACAAGGCAATTTCACATGAGAGAAGAAGAGAAAGAATAGTGTTGAACTCATCCACTGATTTACGGTAATCTGGCCTGCGTCTTTCTGGGTTGACCTACATTCGTATTCCTCTCATCGCACTCTACATACCTAGCCCACCATATCTCTTGGATATGCAGTCCTTAGGACACCTGGTTTACCACTTTATTTAAACATTTTATTGACTTTAAATAGATGTTTCAACTTATTCACTTTTTTCTCTTTCATTTCCTTTGCAACAAAAATAGACGAGTGCACCGATGAACTGAATTCATCGCGGTCCGAGAATTTTGACACTAGAGCGGGGTCGCTTCCAATCAGAAGTGCAAGATTTCCAATCAGAATTGAACAATTCTGATTGGGAACGACCCCGCTGTAGTGTCAAAATTCTCGGACCGCGATGAATTCAGTTCATCGGTGCACTCGTCTATGTCACGGACATCAACAAAACAAAGCACGGAAAAAATCATAAAATGAATAAAAAATTAAAAATGCACGGAAAAAGATTGTTTCGGAATAGTGAATGGTTCAAACGTAAGAAAAACAGTATAATATATTGTTACATAAAGATCGGATGTAAATGTATGATAGCTACCAATGTGCAAAGCTTTTAGCAAACCATTCCATTACAATACACTATATTGTAGCTGGTACACTGTATGGTACAGGAATGGTTTTCACCAAATACCCTATGGTTAGTTTTTATCCGGGTATGCATACAGTTAATGCACTACTTCATATTTTTGCAACTTCATTGCGAAAACAAGATGCAATAAATTAAACAAATTTTCAGCTGGGTAGAAGATGTTGAGAGTCGACCCCGCTGTGGTGTCAAAATTCGCTGCCCGAGTGAACTTTCAGCGGGCGGTGCACTCGTCTATTTTGACACGAGAGCGTATATTTTCGCCATTACACTGAAATAAATTTTGTTGTAGTTACTACCGAATCCATGGTAAAATTAAGAACTGCACCAACGATTTTCAACCGAATGCAAAATTCTGTTAATTATACTGAAACATTGTCAATATTACCATGCGTGCGGTACCGTTGACTGAAAACATTGTTGATGCTACTATTTTGGCATTGTTATTTTGACCACTTCGACTTGAATGTTGGGCGTCTCAGATAAACGTGGTCAAAATAACAATGCCAAAATAGTAGCATCAAGAATGTTTTCAGTCAACGGTACCGCACGCATGGTAATATTGACAATGTTTCAGTATAATTAACAGAATTTTGCATTCGGTTGAAAATCGTTGGTGCAGTTCTTAATTTTACCATGGATTCGGTAGTAACTACAACAACATTTATTTCAGTGTAGGCAAAACTTATACTCTTCAATAGGACGTGTTATACACTACATTATGTTTCGTTTTGAAATGTATAAGGTGACGTAATACTTTTTATATGGTGGAATGGAATAAAATCTATAACTGAAATCTAATAATTAAAATAATTATTTTTCTTTTCGTGTAGTATTCTAAACGACAAACACGTTGTTAAATTCACAAGCACATAATTTTGTTAAATATACAGTGACCCCACAATTTATGAATCGGCAAAAATGACCACAGTTTATGGATCACTCCATTTGATCAACATGGTGATTCATAAATAGTGTACAAAAATTAAGGTGATTCATCGGTGTGACGTCACTGTACCATGAAATCAGTTAAATTTGCTGAAAAATAGTTATTTTGATCTTCTATTTCATTTTTCATGATGATTCCAATCGTTTTATCACAGACAAACAGACGTAACACTTTGAACGATTTTCATGGAAATCCATCGCCCATTTCACACTACCATCACCTGGTGGAAAAGTTGCACGAATCACTGTGTTGTGCAATATCGTCAATAGAAGACGCTAGTGTGAAACGTGAAACGCATAGGAAAACGATGCGCGCGCCTCTGGTTGTGAAAGTCGCAACTATGAAAATTTAAAATGATCGTTAAAAGCGTGTTCGATGGAAATTTCGCAAGTGTTACGTCTGTTTGTCTGTGGTTTTATCTACATGTCTCACCATTCCAGGGAGTGGATCGACCCTTAACCTTCACGTACCCAACGTCTATTTTGGATGATTTTCGAATCTTGAATCAGCTATGAAAAAGGCATTTCCGAACCGATTTTTTTGAAGCCAATTGCATTCGCTCCAGGTTTGTCCAAATTGTCAAGGACTCCGTTCCGGAGTTATTCCAGATTCCGTTGGAGTCATGACCGGCCGGAAAATGACACATTAATGCATTTTACTCTGAATCTATAGTTATTTTGGAAATTTGCACATATTATACGCCAGGAATACTGAAACTATATAACTGCAAGGAACCATTGACTTGAAATGACACAATCAAGCAGTCCCATGAACCGGATATGTCCTGGGTGCCCCCAGGGATGTGACCAAAGTGGCCATTCTAGCAACATTGTCCGAATCATTCATGCGGCACCTCGAACTTCATGATTTGTCGAAACATGAAGGAAAATAGTCCTTCCATGCTCCTAAGACCCTCGGGAACGGCCTGGCCATACCCGAAATGTTCCGGGTGCCCTCTGGGATGTGACAAAAGTGGCCAGTTCCACAATGTTATCAAAATCAACCGTGCGACACCTCTAGCTTCATGATTTGTTGAAACCTAAAGGAAAATAGCCCTTCTAGGCCCTTATGGTCACTTGGGACCGGTCTGGCCGTACCCTTAATGTTCCGGATGCCCTCAGGGAAGCGGTCATTTCTCAAACATAATCAAAATCAGCCGTGTGACACCTCAAACTTCATGATTTGTCGAAACATGAAGGATAATAGTCCTTTTAGGCTCCCATGACCCCTTATAGTGGTTCTGGCCACACCCGAAATATTCCGGATGTCCCCAGGAGAGTGGCCGAATTGGCTATTTCCGCAACGTTGGTGAAATCAATCGTGCGGCAACTCAAACTTTATGATTTGTCAAAACGTGAAGGAAAATAGTCCTTTTAAGCTCTTATGACCCCTCGGGAACGACCTGGCTATACCCGGAATGTTCCGGGTGCCCAGGGATGTGACAAAAGAGATTATTTCCACAACGTTGTCAAAATCAACCGTCCCGGGTAGAGGTGAATGGCAAACCAAAAACAAAAGAATAACAATTTTTATTGTCATAGCTTATTTTGTCATTCATGAGTTCTTCATGAAGAGCTTAAAACAACATGTGAATAGCATAATATGATACACACTTAAAACATATTCTTGAGCTCGGCAGAAAAAAATGCTGATTTGAAACGGCAAATCCAGATTTTACTGATAGTTCAGCAAACAACACGTTTTTGCCGAGACTGTCCAATATGCTTTGCCGAAATATCAGCAAATTGCTCGAAAACTAGAAAAACTGACAGCATTTTCTTGCAGATTTCATCGGTAAACACAGATTTTACTGAAATCAGCAATCCAGATTACCGAAAAATCAGCAATCATCTCGTCTATTGCCGAATTTCGGCGAAAGAACTGTCACTTTTGCAGCCGCCTGTCTCAGCAAAAAAATACCAAAACAAACCAGTGACACGTAATGACGAAGGTGCTCTTTCGAGCGATAAAAAAGTGAAGATATGTGAAATCTTTCTGTAAGTAATAATTGCTATTACTTTCATATTCAATCTATTACAGATTAGCAAATACACCTATTGATGCTGTTCTTCGAGGAGCAGTTCGAGTCTGTGGAGCTGATAGAATCTGGGGAGCAATGTGTGTCTGACTTGGAGTGAAAAATTGAATGAGCAGTTCCGGCAATAAATTTATTGTTTTTTCAATTAAATTCTTTGGAAAATTCGAATAATATGCAAGAAAAAAGTTTTTCTATTGGTTTTTCATGCGGGTTCATAATTTTCATGTTATAATTAACAATTTTTCTCTCATTTATAAACAAAAACAAAACAAATTGCCGAGATTCAGCAAATCCATTTGTACTGGAAATAATTTTGCCGAGATTCAGCAAATATATTTGCTGATATTCTCGGCAAAAAATTGATAGCTGTCATTTTTGTGATTGCCGAGCTTTCGGCAAATCTAATTTTTGCTGAGATGTTTGCCGAGCACTCGGCGGTGCCAATCTCGGCAATTGGTTTGCCGAGATTCGGCGAAAAAAACTAAGTGTGTATCATATTAAAATATGCCATTCGCTTGTCATTTATCAAATTTGGAAGAATAACTACTGAATGCCTTATTTTGCTATCATAACAAATTTTGCAATTGGTGAGATATTGTTGACCTCTTACGAGTTTGATGAACCATCGCAGTTTGGCACTTATCAAGAACAACATAGTGGCAAAATTTGAATTTTGGTTATTCTAATGATAACTTTTTGATAGTTTTTTTAGCCGACAGGCGAATAACTAATTTTGATATTGGTATATTGGTATATTTTGCAACTCTCATGGTTAAATTTTTTTGTTCTTGGTTTGCCATTGTAATGTCAAAATTTGATATTCCTCAGTTATTTCATAGAACAATGTCAGTTATTATTTTTGCCCTTTTGTCACTTATTTCAAACAAACCAATGGCAAATTTTACCATTCAGTAATTCTTTTTGAATGGTAAAACTTGCAATTGTTTTGTAATTCTTTTCTGCTCGGGGTGCGACACCTCTAACTTCATGATTTGTTCAAACATAAATGAAAATAGTCCTTCTAGGCCCTTATGGCCACTTGGGACCGGGCCATACCCGGAATGTTCCGGATGCCCTCAGGGAAGTGGTCATTTCTCAAACAGTCAAAATCAGCCGTGTGACACCTCAAACTTCATGATTTGTCGAAACATGAAGGATAACAGTCCCTTTAGGTTCCCATGACCCCTTAGAGTGGTTTTGGTCAGACCCGAAATATTCCGGATGCCCCATGGAAAGTGGTCAAAATGGCCATTTCCACAACGTTAATCAAAACAACCGTGCGACACCTTAAACTTAATGATTTGTCGAAATATGAAGGAAAATAGCTATTCTAGGTTCCCAAGGTCCCTTGTAAACAACCTCGCCACACCGGATATGTCCCAGATGTCCCCCGGAAGGTTGTGGAAACCAATAGTGTGATACCTCGAACTTCACGATTTGTCAAAACATAAAAAAACATAGTGAGTCTTGATCCCTTGATTGTTAGAAATGTCCTGTATGCCCCGTGAGGAAATGGTCGAGGATAACATTACCTTAGGTATTAGGGCCTGTCCATAAACTCCATAGACTTGGAGAGGGGGGGGGGGGGGCGTTGGGGGTCTGGTCAAAGTCTACGGTCCATACAAATTTCAAAAATTTGATATGGACGAAAGTCTACGATGGGGAGGGGGGATCTGAGATTGCCAAAATTGAGTCTACGCAGTTTATGGACAGCGCCTTACCACAACGTGTCGAAATCCATCTTGCAACATCTCAAAGTGCATGATGCTATGAGAATACAGTAGACGCTCGATAACTGCAACATGTTTACGTTTCACTTAGCGAATGAAATTCGATAACTGCACCAACTGACAGACGTCAAATAACTGTCAGTTGTTGAAGAATGCAGCTAATGTGCATACGGAAAACATCGCACTGCAACAAAAGTGCATGCGAAAAACATCGCATCGCTGTTGACATTTCATTTAGACGGATAGCGGTGCGATAACTGCAATATTGTTGCACTTAGCGGACTTGCAGTTAAAAAGCATTGCAGTTAAAGCGTTTGCACCGAGCGAACGTCTACTGTAATCATCCTAAAGACCTTAAACTATTTGACGCTTAGACTATCGACGCCAAAGCCGAATGTGGTTCTGGTTTATAATAAGTTGAAAGGTGGTGTCGCATGTAAACGCAGAATCGAATGCATATTTTCTGTTCACAGCAGCCAACCCTAATTACTACCGCAACGATAAAACCAGAAAACGTAAATTTCTGGACTGGCTTGCAAAGGAGTTGGCCCCTGAACAAAACAACGATAAAAACCTTTCGGTTTTTCAAGCAATGTAATCGATAAAATTTCCGCTTATCTGAAAAGTTATGAGGAAATGTATGGTACCTACTTCCGTTGACAAAGACTTTTTTATGTGTTCGAGTAACGATAATTTGTCTAAGTGTTATATATCGCATTTAGTTCACCACTGGACTATCGCACTAGTTTTCACAAGTGTGAAAACGCAAATAAAAGTACACGATTGCCAATAAAGTTCAGCCTTTTGGACGCAGTGGCTTAATTTCCCCAACAGGTGAGGAACAAGAAAAAACAAATCAACTCGGTGTCTTCAGAGCACTTATTCAGCATAGATCGTAGAAATAGTGCGCCGAATTGATGTCTTGATTTGATGCAAACGCGCATTTTTATTTATGTTTTCGCACTTATGAATACTGAGTACGCAGTCCAGTGGTGAACTGAATGCGGTATAAATGTTCAAACATTGCATGCAAAACCAATTCTTGTACTACTAATTTGATGTTGTGCTAACATTATAAGGGTTAACAAGAGAGGGTTTTGCATCCTGATTTCAGATTCGTATCCGTTAAAAAAAAAAGATTTTCACTGATGCCGATCCAAGGATGTGAAAATTCATACTAATGTTCCTCATGGCTCAAGGCAATTTGTAGAGAACATGGAACAAACGGAATTATGCAAAAATTTTATTGCAAATGCTGGGCTAGCGAAGAAAAATAAATGTTGCAAACGGTTGAAATATGAAAATTTAAAAGTTTTAACGTTATTTTTGAAGTTTTGTAATTTACCCGGCATCCTGAATATAACCAAAGTTCAGACCATGCATGTTCTAATACAACATTCTATTCATGTCTCAACAATCTTATATCTCAATTTCACGATTGATGCTCTCAACATTGTAATCATCACAGTTTTTGTGAATTCTTCGAAGCATATTCTATGCAACCAGATTGATTCCGAATACTCATTGCTCTCAATATTCTTTATTCTATTTTATTTTTCGAAAAAAAAACTACAGCACTGTAAAAAGGCATCTCGAACATTTCGGGGTTTCAAATGCTTGAAGTTCTCCAGAATGACTTCATCGCTTCATCGAATTATGAAGTTAGAAATCGCACGGTTGAGTTTGATAACATTGTTGATATGACGGAGCATGGGAGCCTGGAAGTACTATTTTCCTTCACGTTTCGAAAAATCTTGAAGTTTGAGGTGTAGTACGATTGATTTGACCAAAGTTGAGGGAGTGAGGACACCCGAAACATTTCGGGTGTATCCAGGACGTCATGGAAACCTAGAAGGGCTGCTTTCCTTCATATTTCAGAAATGACCACTCTCCTGTGGCCTTCCGGAATAGTTCGGGTGTGACCAGACCGATCCCAAGGGGCCATAAGGGCATAGATGGACTATTTTCCTTCATGTTTCAACAAATCATGAAGTTAGAGGTGCTCACAATTGATTTGACCAACTTTGTAGAAATTATCATTTTGACTACTTCCCTGCCTGGGGGCATTCGGAACATTCCGGGTATGGCCAGACCGATCCCAAGGGGCCATAAGGGCCTAGCATGACTATTTCTTTTGCTTAAGCATCATGAAGTTTGAGGTGTGGCATGGTTGATTTTGATAATGTTGTGGAAATTGCCATTTTTGTCACATTCCTGGGGGCACCCGGAACATTCTTGGTATGGCCAGGTCGTTCCCGAGGGGTCATAAGAGCCTAGAAGGATCCTCCATGTTTGGACAAACCATGAAGTTTGAGGTGCCGCACGATTGATTTCACCAACATTGTGGAAATGGCCATTTTGACCACTTTCCTGGAGGCATCCGGAACATTTCTGGTGTGGTCAGAACCACTCTAAGGAGCCATGGGAACCAAAATGGACTGTTATCCTTCATGTTTCGATAAATCATGAAGTTTGAGGTGTCACAAGACTGATTTTGACAATGTTTGAGAAATGATCACTTTCCTGAGGGCAACCGGAGCATTCCGGGTATGGCCAGACCGGTCCCAAGGGATCATAAGGGCCTAGAAGGACTGTTTTCCTTTATGTTTCAACAAATCATGAAGTTAGAGGTGTCGCATGGTTCATTTTGATAACAATGTGGAACTGGCCACTTTTGTCACATCCCTGGGGCACCCGAAACATTCCGGGTATGGCCAGGTCGTTCCCGAGGGGTCATAAGAGCTTAGAAGAACTATTTTCCTTCACGTTTTGACATATCATGAAGCTTGAGGAGCCGCACGATTGATTTGACCAACGTTGCGGAAATGGTCAATTTGGCCACTCTCCTGGGGACATCCGGAATATTTCGGGTGTGGCCAAAACCGCTCTAAGGGGTCATGGGAGCCTAAAAGGACTATTATCCTTCATGTTACGACACATCATGAAGTTTGAGGTGTCACACGGCTGATTTTGACTATGTTTGAGAAATGACCACTTCCCTATTTTCCTTTAGGTTTCAACAAATCATGAAGTTAGAGGTGTCGCACGGTTGATTTCGATAACATTGTGGAACTGGCCACTTTTGTCACATCCCAGAGGGCACCCGGAACATTCCGGGTATGGCCAGGCCGTTTCCGAGGGGTCTAAGGAGCATGGAAGGACTATTTTCCTTCATGTTTCGACAAATCATGAAGTTCGAGGTGCCGCATGAATGATTCGGACAATGTTGCTAGAATGGCCACTTTGGTCACATACCTGGGGGCACCCAGGACATATCCGGTTCATGGGACTGCTTGATTGTGTCATTTCAAGTCAATGGTTCCTTGCAGATATATAGCTTCTGTATTCCTGGCGTATAATATGTGAAAATTTCCAAAATAACTATAGATTCAGAGTAAAATGCATTAATGTGTCATTTTCCGGCCGGTCATGACCCCAACGGAATCTGGAATAACTCCGGAACGGATGGGTGAACCGGTTCCGTATGGTAGTCCTTGACAATTTGGACAAACCTGGAGCGAATGCAATTGGCTTCAAAAAAATCGGTTCGGAAATGCCTTTTTCATAGCTGATTCAAGATTCGAAAATCATCCACGCGAAGGTTAACTGTCTATAGGGGCCAGTAGTTATTTTTTCGTTCGATTTGTTATCATAATCCACTTAGTCCAAAATAACTACTGCATTCCCCAACTAACAATCGCCAGCCGCAAACAAGCATACATGCTGAATTGTTGCTTTATAATAGTAATTATAGCTGAACTAAAATTATGCTGTACACATTACTGTACAACTGCTGTTTCAAT
This sequence comes from Aedes albopictus, assembly GCF_035046485.1. Lineage (NCBI taxonomy): Eukaryota > Metazoa > Arthropoda > Insecta > Diptera > Culicidae > Aedes > Aedes albopictus. Next base: position 408,316,214 of record NC_085137.1, read on the forward strand.
TGAAAAAGTAGCCAATGTTCAACTTTTCGTATTGGTATTTACAATGATAATTTAAAACACTTTTCAAGCGTTCAATAAGATTTTTATTCGACTCACAGTATTTTCTTTACAACATAGTTTAACAAGACTTTTTTCTGCTTCTTGTTAAGTTCATGTATAAATTAGCGCATGTATCTGTATGATGTGTTTTTCACAAGTTAAATAAGCGCTTTCGTTTCATCATACTTCGTCTCAGAGCACATGATGAAAAACACGTGGTTTTTACTGAACAACAGCTGAATTAATCTGTTGTTCAGTCGGTAACCATAATGTTGTGCTAATTCACCACTGCTAGAACTTGGATAATCATGCTCAAATGATTCTATTTGAAAATTTACATTGTGTATGTTTTTTTTTTGGTTCTGGTTGGGACATGAAGACAATCAGATGCTCAGGGAACAAAAAATATGTGGGGTTGAGGTATTAGTTTCCTTATTTGAAATAGTGCCCCGATTTCATAATATAAATGGTAGAAGTGAAAACAATAGGAGTAGAATCAACACAGACTAATTTATACTATCTTCGTTTGTGGAATCAATCGGATCTGCAATTGCTTGTTTTCGAATGAATTTGAGAGAGTAAGATAACTGATGGCATTCAGACCCTAGCACAACTTTTTAGAGCTACTGAAAACAGAACTCGATAAAGCACGAGCTGGGTATACTGCCGTGAATCACATATCCACAGACAAACAGACGTAACACTTGCGAAATTTTCATCGACCACGCTTTTAACGATCATTTTAAATTATCATAGTTGTGGCTTTCACAACCAGAGGCTCGCGCATCGTTTTTCTATGCGTTTGACGTTTCACACTAGCGCCTTCTGTTGACGATATTGCACAACACAGTGATTCGTGCAACTTTCCCACCAGGTGATGGTAGTGTGAACTGGGCGATGGATTTCCATGAAAATTGTTCAAGGTGTTACGTCTGTTTGTCTGTGACATATCTGTCCCATTTGCATAGGAAATCCAGCAAAGATGGGACTGATATGCGATTCACGGCAGTATACGTTACTTTATGTTGCACATTTTTCCAGGTGCAAAATATTTACATGGTAGTCGTAGCACAGCGTTAGCGCGTCCGAGTTTCATCGCGGTCCAGTTTCAGCAGTCTAGGTTCAATTCCCGAAATAGAATAAAAAAACACCAGAGTGAGGGTATCGGAATAGGTACGAGAAGATAAAAATAGATAGAAAAATGAAAAAAAAAACTTTTTTTTTCTTTTGTTTACATGATACCAAGCATGCATTCCATACTATTTCATTGCATTAGCTATATGGTACAAGCATTTTATATGCTTTAGCAATCACCACAGTAAAGCTTGCTTTAAATCAACAATCGTAGCGCCACTTTTGACTTTAAACCAACTTTAATGGTACCTATACTTTGTTTTGGTGGTGAAATAAACAAAACAGTTTTAAATTCCGCCCCGAACAAAAAAATTTCCTTATGAAAACTTCAAATGCATTTTAAAAATAGTTCCCGGACTCCAAAAATTATGAAATTTTGGATCTTGACTATTTTTTGGTCAGAGATTCCAATTATGAAATAATTCGGATACCCCTAATGAACCCAATTATCATCATTTACCCTACATTCGAGCGTGGGTGTATCTATGAAACAAACCGGACTTCAGAGTGCCATAAAAAATGGGTCGGCGATAACAGATTTCATATGCGTAAGTAGCCTATATCTCGCTTTGAAGATAAGCTAAATAACAAAAGTAAAATTAGCTACAAAAGGCAGATAGCGGTAAATACGTAAGTATGTAGCAAGACAGTCCTAGACAGATTCGATTCCTGGTCTCTCCAGGATCTATTCGTACACTACAAAAAAAAATCTTCATTCCTTCTATGTGTCAGGCACATCAATGGAGGTAAACAAATGCTTTCCATTAGTGCGACTCATATATGTACATATATAGCTCAAAACGGTAAACATAACGAAAAATATGTCAACACGTTTGTTTTGGACCAGTAAAACCAACATCCTCACTAGCTTCAATAAAACTGGCTTTAACTGCCTGTACCCAGTTTTCCCGCATAACCAATAGATGTTGTTTGTAAACAAAAATAACAATTCCGCGTGTCGAAAGACTGAAAACCCCTACATTATGAGTCATCATAACACAAACTGCAAGTTTTTAACTGACTGGATAAAATCGAGGTAGAATGTACATGAAAATCAAAGTACATAAAAGGGTCGAGGGTCTATATAATCGAGGGTCCACTTAATCGAGGTATACCTGTACCACCTAAAAGCGTGGTCGGTGCAAATTTTGCAAGCGGTACGTCTGTTTGTCTGTAGCGCTAGTGGGAAACGTCAAACACAAAGAAAAACAATGCGTACGCCTCTAATTGTGAAAGTCACCATTATGAAAATTCAACATGATCGTTTAAGTCTGTTAAAGTCTGTTTGTCTGTGATTAAGCTAGGAAGTAGCCTCTATCAGGGATAAACTTCAGAGAAGATAGATAAGATATCTGTGCTTTTGTTGAATGTGCACATCATGTTGGGCGATCATTCCAGTTTTGTGAAGAGTGTTGCGAAGAACGGTTGTGTTTTGTGCGTGACAGAAAAAAAAACCTGGTGGAGGATTCAGCCGATAGCGGTTCGGAAACTACATATTTTGGCGTCGATGCTACACAATTTTATCTGTAAGTGTTGTAATCGTTTGGTTGCAAATTGTTGATTTTTGTTTTTGTATTCAGTTAAGTTACCATTTCACTACATTTTACCAATGCACACTGGGCCACGGCCCACGAGTGGAATCGAGCAAGTAAAACCCCCTAGCGTTTCGGGAGTGCATATTTTTTTAGTTAGTTGCCTGTACTTTTATGTGCTTAAACGGAGACAAATTTCGTTCGTTTGCAACAAAAATATTCATGTTTATTCGGTAAACTGATAAAATATTTAAAACTAAAATATAAATTTTTAAAACTAACTCAATTACATATTGATTTCTACAATACCCATTGAAGAGCCCCCCGTTCCGCCGTCGAGAACATAAACAAAACTCTCGAGTTCCAGTTGCAGCACCAAACAAGTTTTCCTCTTGCAAAAAAAAATTCAAGTTTCACCAAAAGTTTCCACGAAATCCAATTGATTTCGGGAGCGTATGTTTTCTACAGGATGTTGTCATCGAAAGTACCACGCGGGAAGTGGGTTTTCCTAGAGAAGCAAATGACTTTGTAAATTTAATTGGAAAACAAATATTTCCGTAGGGCCGACCTACCACAAAAAAAAACAAAAAAATTTACATTCGTTTCTAACATAACCTGTCAGAAGATGCATGTTTGTTTCAAAAATGGATTGAATTTGCTTCAAATGTGACGTTCGATTTAAACAGTTTTATTTTTGTTGCCAAAACAAATTGACAATTTATTTGAGTTTACCTGAAATATTTTTGATTTTACCATGCTTTTTTCTGAGTGTATGAAAGTTGGTTGCAGTTAGTTAGTAAGTTGCCGCGTTACGTAAGTAGGTGGCGTTACGACATAAACTTTTTCTGTTGCACGTCTTATAGGTTTCCGGTCTTCTGCAAAGTTCTAGAGCGGGCAAAAATAAGTAAAAACGTCGAAGACACCAAATTTGTGTGACTTCAAAGAATAAAGTTATACTAAAAAAAGTAAAAGTTACCTGAAATTAACGTTTTTATTACTCATTTGAATGTTATGTTATTTAAATAATTTACACACCTCACACGCGTTAATCAAAGTAGCCTGTGTCTGATGATGCTAATTTTAAAATTTTTCGGTGTATTTGAAATGGCATTTTGGGCAAAATAGTAAAAGTTAATTAGCAGTTTTTTTTACAAAAAGTTGCAAATTTTGGCAAAATTTGATGCTTGCTTCAAAATGTACCACTCAAGATCTATTAGACAAACCTTTGTCGGAGGTATAATTTGGTGTTTTTAGATATGTACCTTATTTTTAAATGTTGATGCTTTTATATCTGAACAATTTTGATAGAATTGCTTCATTATTCCAGAGTTGTCCTGCCATTAAATCGTCTCGGATTACTTTTCAAAGTTTTATGTTAACCAAATACAATAGACGTTCGCTCGGTGCAAACGCTTTAACTGCAATGCTTTTAAACTGCAAGTCCGTTAATTGCAACAATTTTGCAGTTATCGCACCGCTATTTGTCAAACTTGGATGCCAACAATGATGCGATGTTTTTGGCAAGCACTTTTGCTGCAATTGGGCAGTGTTAGTGAATTATGTGGCATTGGTATATAAAACCAATCCCAAATTTTGTTAGAATCTGTTATTTTAAAAAGCAGTGTCTTCCTTTTGAAATATATATACCGAATAAATTATGTTAAAAGTGGAGCGGACCTGGTGTGATGGTTAAAACACTTGACTACAGACAAACAGACGTAACACTTGCGAAATTTCCATCGACCACGCTTTTAACGATCATTTTAAATTTTCATAGTTGTGGCTTTCACAACCAGAGGCGCGCGCATAAATTTTCTATGCGTTTGACGTTTCACACTAGCGCCTCCTGTTGACGATATTGCACAACACAGTGCACAGTGGAAAAAATCGACCCAAAAAACGGATCTTTTAACGCCGCTGGTTTCGGTACGTGAAGTTGACCGTTTCTGACGTAAAAAATACGAGAAATCGATTGTTGCTAAATTCATTCACCGCACGGCACGGGAAGTGGTCCATTTTGCCCCATTTTGCCCTTTTTCATACAAGAAAAGATTCAAAATGTACTTTCAAACAACAAGCACAACTGTAGATCGTTTAAAATAGCTGCAGGTATAATTAGAGATTCATAACAATCATAAAAATACAATATAGATCCTTTTAAATGCTTATTTTGCCCCATATGCCCCCACAACTGCTGGAAATTCACACTTTTACCTAATTATGAATGGATTTTTAATGTTACTGATTTGAAGTTGATTTTTTTGGTATAAACAAAAAGCGCTAAATCTTTTATCACCAGAATCATCTTCGGGAGTTGTCCAATTTGCCCCATTTTGCCCTATTTTCATTGAAAAATGAGATTTAAAACGTATTTATAAGAAACAGATACTGCTAAGGAACGTTAAAATTAGTTTTTGGTGCAATTGGCAGCTAACAGTAATCATACTCGTATATGAAAGATATTTTCCCTATTTTACCCTACATGCCCCAAAAACTGCTGGATGATGAAATTTTTTGTATTGTTTTGTAACATCACTCTTTATCATGGTTGCAACATGAAGTCATTTTTGATACATACAAATTCGGTTTATCGATTAGCTTTAGAATCACGGGAGGGTACAAACAGCTGTCCATTTTACCCCAATTCGCCCTGATTTTTTGTCGTCTCATGAATAAATTGATTTCTCGTGTTTGCTTATGTCCGAATTCATCGACTTCTGGTACTGAAACCAATGTAATCAAAAGGACAGTAACTGTAATAAATGACTTTTTTCCAATTCTTGCTTTTGGTGAGGAACTGAGGGCAAAATAAGCATTAATCTTAATCTTAATATGTGGCAAATATGCTCAGAACTGATTAAATGTAGGATCTTTGATATATACATATTGGTACTTTAAGACGGCCTATTTAATCAGTTTTGTTTATATTTGGCACATTTTATAAAATACTTATTATACCCTAATTCCCCATGAGAAGCTAAACTAAAATTATAGAAAAAGTCGTATATACACTGAAAGCCGGCTTGCGGTTATGACAACCACACAAATGTTTTCAAATTTACTATGGCAAAACATAATCATCAACCCATAAACGCTTCTTGTGTGCATTCTGTTTCCTCTCATATCAACCGGTTCGATAGTCGAGTGGTAGCGTGCGAGCTTGGTGATCTCAAGATTCTTGGTTCGAATCCGGTTGCAAACAGAAACTTTTTTTAATTGTAAATCGGGTCCATGGTAAAATTGAAAACATTAACCTGTTGAGTTAAAACGAAATTCAGTCTGCACAAATCAAGTGGCGTTGTGCATTTATGTTGACCCTCAGAATAGTAATTTCAACCGCAAGCCGTCTTTCAGTGTATGATTGCATTTTCGTTTACGTTGGTTTCAGCACCAATGAAAATGAGGGAAACTAATTTATTAATTTAATGAATTTATATATCAGCTTATAATTCATTACATAAAAAAGCAAGGCGAATGGGGGCAAAATGGACAGCTGTTTGTACCATTCCGAGAATGATTTTAGTATTAATCGATAAACCGCATTCGTATATATCAAAAATGATCTCATTTGTTTTGCAATCAGTGACATTGCAAAACCATACAAAATATGGTATTATCCAGCAGGTTTTGGGGCATGTAGGGTAAAATAGGGAAAAAATCTTTCATATACGCGCATAATTACTGTTAGCTGCCAATTGCACCTAAAACTAATGTTAACGTTCCTCAGCAGTATCTGTTTCTTATAAATACATTTTAAATCTCCTTCTATGAAAATGGGGCAAATTGGACAACTCCCGAAGATGATTCTGGTGATAATAGATTTAGCGCTTTTTGTTTATGCCAAAAAAATCAACTTCAAACCAGTAACATTAAAAATCTATTCATAATTAGGTAAAAGTGTGAATTTCCGGCCGTTGTTAGGGCATATTGGGCAAAATAAGCACTTGAAAGGATCTTTATTGTATTTTTATGATTGTTATGAATCTCTAATTATACCTGCAGCTATTTTCAACGATCTACAGTTGTGCTTGTTGTATGAAAGTACATTTTGAATCTCTTCTTGTATGAAAAAAGGGCAAAATGGACCACTTCCCGTGCCGTGCGGTGAATGAATTTAGCACCAATCGATTTCTCGTATTTTTTACGTCAGAAACGGTCAACTTCACGTACCGAAACCAGCGGCGTTAAAAGATCCGTTTTTTGGGTCGATTTTGCCCACTGTGCAGTGATTCGTGCAACTTTCCCACCAGGTGATGGTAGTGTGAACTGGGCGTTGGATTTCCATGACAATCGTTCAAGGTGTTACCACCGACGAACCGACGTGACAGTGGTGATTCAAAAGTGTCCCCCCCCAAATTTAACGGTCGACCACCGAAGCGAGCGATCGCTTCTGTCAAATCAGCGCAGACACGAACCGTTTCCTATATGAACATACGGGGGTTCGGTGTCGAGCTATCAAATCATCGCGAGACGTTATAGAGGTGGCGATAGTGTTCGGCTATTTTTCATCATGGCGTCGCGGACAACAAATTTGAATTTATTTGTTCTAGCTGTCACGTCGGTTCGTCGGTGGTGTTACGTCTGTTTGTCTGTGACTTGACTATCACGCCGAGGACCTGGAATCGAATCCCACTCCCGACATACTCCACAAAATGTGGGTTCTTCCTTCGGAAGGGAAGTAAAGCGTGGGTCCCGAGATGAACTAGCCTAGGGTTGAAAATCGAAAAAATATGTTAAAATATGGAAAAAATCAGCAATACTTTTGATAAGTGTAAGAATTGTACTGTTCGTCATCAGTAGATCAACTCGGTTTTGCCTTTCTCGTACAGTAGACGTTCGATAACTGCAACATGTTTACGTTTCACTTACCGAATGAAATTCGATAACTGCAACAACTGACAGGCGTCAAAAAGCTGTCAGTTACTGCAGAATGCAGCGAAAGTGCATGCAGAAAACATCGCACTGCATCGAAAGTGCATGGGAAAAACATCGCATCGCTGTTGACATTTCATTTTGATGGATAGCGGTGCGATAACTGCAAAATTGTTGCACTTAGCGGACTTGCAGTTAAAAACCATTGCAGTTAAAGCGTTTGCACCGAGCAAACGTCTACTGTACACTAATGTCGTTTTCGTTTTTGCGGCGGTGCTACACCGCTTCGTGCTACACTTTTCGCTGAATAAACGAACAATTTCGATGCAGTTGCATTGGTGTGCGTGTATAAACACCAAAATATTGACAACTTTGCAAACGCTGATTGGTGGACGCGGTGTGCACCAGCTACACTCCCGATTTTTTGAGTGCTACACTATCATGCGCGGTGCAGAAAAAGTGTAGCACCGGTGTAGCACGAAAATCAAAAACGAACGTTTTCGGTGCAAAAGTGCTACACCGGTGTAGCTCCACCGCAAAAACGAAAACGACATAAGTGTACCGGAAAGGCTATATGTTCACTCCAAAAATGACTTTTTGACAGAAGGCCCGGAGGCTCAAGTCACATATACCAATCAACTCAGCTCGACGAGGTGAATCTGGTCCCATTGTTTCCTATTGAAAATGGTTCGAATCGGTTCAGCCGTTCCGGAGTTATGGCCATTTAGGTGTTCCGGAACGGTACCCCAGGAAGGGGCCAGATATAAAAATGCTACAAAACCATGCATGCGACACATCAGACAGCGGCTTTTTCGATAACCTAACGAACGGTAAGCAGGAAAATAGTATCAGGCTATATCTGAACCGGTAGTGTTCCGGAATCGATTCCGGATGTCCCGCCGGAAATGGAAAATTATAAAAGTGAGCCAAATCCATGCATACGACACAACATCAAATAGCGGCTTTTTCGATAACCTGACGAACGGTAAGCAGGAAAATAGCATCAGGCTATATCTGAACCGGTAGTGTTCCGGAACCGGTTCCGGGTGCCCCGCTGGAAGTGGCCAAATATAAAATTGAACCAAACCCATGCATGCGACACATCAAATCGCGGCTCTTTGGATAACCTGATGAACGGTTAGCAATAAAATGAAATCAGACTATATTTAGGAAAACCAGTAGTATTCCGGAACCGGTTCCGTGTGTCCCGCCGGAAGTGGTCAAATGTAGATGGGAACCAAACCCATGCGTGCGACACATTAAATAGCAGCTTTTTCGATAACCTGAAGAACATGAGCATGAGCATGAGAATAGCCTTGGATCACAGCAGAGACTACCGGTAGTGTTCCGAAACCGGCTCCGGGTGCCCCGCCGGAAATGGCCAAATGTAAAAGTGAACCAAACCTTAGACCAAACCCATACACGCGACACATCAAATAACGGCTTTTTCGATAGCTTGGTGAACGGTAAGCAGGAAAGTAGCCTTAGATAACAGCGAGACTACCGGTAGTGCTCTGGAAACGGTTCCGAATGTACCTCCGGAAGTGGTCAAATATAAAAATGAACCAAACCCATTCATGCGACACATCAAATCGCGGCTCTTTAAATAACCTGATGAACGGATAGCAAGAAAATGGTTTCAGACCATATTTGGTACAACCAGCAGTATTCCGGAACCGGTTCCAGTTGTCCCGCTAGAAGTGGTCAAATGCATATGATAGCCAAACCCATGCATGCGACACATTAAATCGCGGCTATTTTGATAACCTCATAAACAGGGACACAGCCTTTGATCACATCAGAGACTACCGTAGTGTTGCTGAACCAGTTCACATCAAACCACGGCTTTTTCGATAACCTGATGAACGGTTTACAAGAAAAAAAAGTCTCAGATCACATTAGAGACTATCGGTAGTGTTCCAGAACCCGTTTTGTATGTTCCGCCAGAATGACCAAAATGTAAAATAAATCAAATCCATGCATGCACATCAATTTTCGGCTTTTCAGAAAACCTGTTGAACAGTTAACAAGAAACTAGTCTCAGACCATAAGTATTTAAAACAATAGGTAAAGTCTTGGAACCGGTTCCAGGTATCTCATAGGAAATGGTGAAAACAGCGATAAATATGTGTAAGAAAACAAAATCTTTACAAAACTGAAGCAGGCTCATCAAATCACACCTTTTTTCAAATTCCTGTTTTAATCGCATCAACCTCGAACAAAATTTTTCAATCCCCTTTTGCGTCTAAAATTACTGCGCAAAATTTTAATCCGACTGGTTGCACCTCGCGCTCTGTGATATGGTTTAAATTTGAATTGGATTCAGTATGAAAAATTTCACTTGCTTCAATTTTTTGATCAAATTCTGTGAATCTAGTAACCAGAAAACTGTGCTTGTGCAGGAAAAAGTTTATCGAAGACTGTAAAGTGATTTTTTGTCGTGAAATAAATTATATTTTAGCTTTATTTATTATTTATTTATTTATTTATTTATCGCCTTGGTATTGATCGGCCTCCAGTAATAAATAGTAAAGGTGGTCACGCAGTCAACTAAGAGGTCTAATATTTTTCAGCTGTTTATACATTGAACATAACGTTGAAAATATGTGCCATCAATAAGTTTCCCAACGATGATGGCTTGGATAAAATTATTGCTTTTATAAGTAAAGTATTCACAGGATTCAGGATGCTTACGTCGACGGAAAGATCATGAGTACATATTCGACGAGAAAGGCACTATCACCACTAGGTGGATTAATTCGAGTTTTTTTTTTAATTTCAGATTCAAAATGGCTTGCTCAATGCAGGGTGTTATAGATCCGGAAACCACAAGGCCTATAACGTACGAAAGCAGCATCAAGTCCGGCACTCACGGCGAAGTATACCAAAAGCAGCTGGCCCAAGTTCTTTTGCTTAGGCTGACACGACAAAGGAAGGATTTCCAGTTAGCTTACGAAATGACAGCAGCGGAAAAGTTTGATGATGTGGTGCTGTACGATGCCGCAGCCAAGCAATGGATTTTTCTACAATCAAAACATGCAGACGGCAAAGATTCAAAGATAGATCTCAATGGCTTGCTACCGAAAACGAATCGGGAAAAGGCAGATTTCAGTTTGTACAAATATTTTTATTCCTATATGATAGTTCAACATAGGTTCAAAGGCAAAGTCAAATTCCTGCTGTTCACCAACAAAAAACTTGATGAAAAGCTAAAGACAGCGGGAGATTACATGTCCTTCGAAGATCGAGATGTAGACGAATATCTTCGCTTCAATTCTGAAGGAGCGACCCACAAATTACTTACACCGACTGAACCGACCATTCAATCAATCATGGAATATGTCAACAAAGATTTATATTTCCTAAAAGATGCTATCAAGGACCTTTTCACTGAAGGAATTATTACAAACGAGTTGTCAAAATACAAAACATATTTAAATGATATTTTGACGGAGTCTGGAAATCAAATAAGATTCAAAGATACATTCAATGACTCATTAATTTTCATTGCTAAATTGTACAAAGTACTCAAACCAGATCTACTCGATTTGAAGCCCATTGATAAACCACTAGGATATGCCGATGGAGAAGTTGAATATGACTCTTTAAGTTATCCATCAGTGGAGGGGCAGGATTTCGAACACCTGATTGACGCCATAAGAAACCTTTTTCGTACTGGAATTTTATCTGATTTTTTAAAAACGCACGAGAATCTTCTAGCATTGATTCTAACAACAACAGCAAATGGCCAGCTAGCATTCAAAGATTCATTCAGTAGTGATATAATCTGGAAAGCTGAATTGTATAGAACGTTGAAGGCGGAATTGGGTGACCTGAATAAAAAGGTTACTACAAAGCAGAAACTCTTCGATGGAAAGGCTTCACGGAACAAACACCATTCAGTATTATTGTATGCGGAAGAACCTGATGTGCGACAATTCTTTACGCTGCTCACATTGTCAGTGCATCAACCGGATGAATTGGAACCCTTTATCGTCAAGGAGTTACATTTGGGGATGAGAATGTGGCTACGGCCTGACGTTTTAGGTAAGCTAGCCGAAGACGATGATAAAAATGCGGTGAAAGATTTGGATGATTATTTTGAATCAACGCTGAAATGTGGCCAAGGTAATTCTAAACCATTCTTAGATCAACATTTTGTCACGCGGTATTCCAACAAGCTACGGTCTAAAATTTTTAAACTGTTTCCGGAGTTGAATGACACAAATCAGTTATATATTAACAGAGAGATTATTTTTGATCAAGAGAACATTGATACACAAGAAAATTTGCAAGGTTTTCAATTTGACGGAATCGTGAAATCAAAGCCAGATTGTAGTTTAGGAAAAACGATTACATTTAGTGACAACTCTGCAAAAAATAGGCATGGAGTGGATGACAGAATGGCACTTCTCGACAGAACTAGCAAGGAAATGACTGATAGGCAGTTTTCAGAAAATTTGAAGATGAGGTTTGCACATTATCAGTGTTTGGTTTTAACGGCCGACCCAGGGATAGGTAAAACTGAACTTTTCCAATATGTAGCTCTTGAGCATCAAAAACTCACATCAGGAGCAGTTTTCTTATTTCGGTTGAACAGAATACAAGATTCCAAGGACGTTTTAGGTAATGAAACATCATTGGAAATCCTCAAACCTGCGTTGTCTCAAAAGAATCTGGAGCTCATACAGAACCATTTGCGGAACAAGTCAAATGATCTTATTACAATGCTGTTTGACGGATATGACGAAATACATGAGAGAAATAAGACCAGAATAAACAAACTGTTTGAGCTATTGTTAAAGTCAAAACAAATTCAACTTGTAATAAGTGCGAGAAATCATGAGAAAAACTCTTTGCAGCGCTTTTTCCAAAATCACAACTTTAACGTTGGTTACTTTACATTAGAGCCATTTAACAGTGAAAATGTTATTGAATACCTTGCGCAATTTTGGAATGAAAAATGTGATTTCAATTCCAAGTTTGATTCGTATTCAAAGTTTCTGATTGAGAAATTTTATAGCTTGTGCAGAGTTCCATTGATGGTGAAAATGATGGCTAAAATCTACAAACAACGTTTTAAAGAATTCAAAGAAACTATGATTGATAAAGAAGGTGAAATAAGCCTCTTAGAAAGAGAGTTTTCACAAATCGAACAAATTTACGGAATTTTTATAGAAAATTGTTTACTTGTAAAGATAGAGGATGCATGCCACGGCATTGGGAAAGTCGATCCAAACAAACAGATATTCGATGGATTTTATCTTGATCATCAACTACTTGCAATAAAATTTCTTGATGTTGGTGATCTTAAACATATCTTCAAGAACCCAAAATACATGAAGAAATGGGACTGCATTCAAAAAAGTCATCAGAACCAGCTTGAAAAATCTATTCTGTTAAATTTTGTTGACGGTAAAGTTTCGTTTACTCATCACTCTTATGCTGAGTATTTTGTTGCGAAATTTCTCTGGGATGATTTTATTAACTTGAAAAACATTATCAATAAAGTTTTGTCTCGTTTTACTGGAATAAGAGAGTTTTTTATTAAAAAAATTGAAGAAAACATCGACTTGTTCGTATCTAAATTTGCTCAACAGACGTCTTTTGTTTCAAAAGAAGTTGCTTTCTGGGCTTGTGAAAGTAATGCTGTTGAGTTGTTGAAATATGTTCTTTCAAAAAAATTTTTGAGTATGCCAAACAAGGTCAAAATGCTTCAAATTGCCATTAAGAACGGCAGTGACAAAATATGTTCCTATTTGATCGATGACTATAAAGTACATCCCAATGTTAAGTATGATGGTGGTTTGGCTGCTTTACATTGGGCCGTTATATATGGACATAGAAATTTAGTTCATTTATTGCTTGAAAGAGGAGCGGACATCAATATTCGAAACACGGGAGGATGGTCAGCTCTGCATTATGCAGTCCATCACAAACGAATTCTTATTGCACAATTTTTGCTCGATAAAGGCATGGACGTAAACTGTTCAAACAATGACAAATGGAATCCACTTCATATTGCGTGCAATAACGGTGATGCTAATGTAGTGAAAATATTAATACAAAAAAATGCAGATCTTGATATACAGACAATCGAAGGCAAAACTCCGCTTTATTTAGCTACGGCAGGAGGACACGCAGAAATTGTTATCGTTTTAATTGAAAATATGATGAAAAAATTCCCTTTCCGTAGTATGTTTTGCGTAGACTATGCATTTCAGATAGCTGTCCGTTACGGCCATAGTTCTGTGCAGGAAATGCTTAAGAGAAAATATCCTAATGATGCTTGCGCAAAAGATATCGATGATCCACTAATACACTTTGCGACTTGGCAGGGAATAATTCGATACGTTGAAAAATTGATAGACGAAGGTACCAATGTTAATGCACAGAGTACAGCTCTACACCTCAGTGCATCTGCATCTGATCACCGTCTTGTTGTTGAACTACCGCTTGGTAAAGGTGCTAACGTAAACGCTGTTGAAACAAATAAATCGACACCGCTTCATTTAGCATGTCAGAATGGTCATACAAAGGTTGCGGAAAAATTAATGACACAAAAATCACTAGTTAATGCAATGGGCCACAATTACCAAACACTGCTAAATTTTGCATGTGAAAATGGACACAAAGATGTCGTGGACGCTTTGATTAGAGAAGGTGCCAATATTGAGGCATTAACTCTAAATAAATGCACAGCACTTCACATAAGTGCTTTCAATGGTCACTGCGATATTGTGGATTTGCTACTTGATAAAGGTGCCAACGTAAATGCTGTTAAAACAAACAATTGGACACCGCTTCATTTTGCATGTCAGAATGGTCATAAAATGGTTGTGGAGGTATTATTGAAACAAAAAGCCAACATTGACGCATTGACTCACGATAGCTCGACACCGTTACATTTGGCATGTCTGAATGGTCATAAGGAGGTTGCGGAAATACTATTAAGACAAAAAGCCAACATTGATGCATTGGACCACCGTAATCGGACACCGCTACATTTTGCATGCCAAAATAAACACAAAGATGTAGTGGAAACTTTAATTGAAAGAGGTGCCAAGATTGACGCATTAACACAAAATAAATGTACAGCTCTTCATCTCAGTGCTTTCAACGATCACATGATTATTGTGGATTTGTTGCTAAGTAAAGGTGCTAACGTGAACGCCATTGAAGTAAAAAAATGGACGCCGCTGCATTTTGCATGCCAGGATGGCCGTAAAGAGGTCGTGGAAATATTGTTGAAACAAAAAGCCAAAATCGATGCATTGGATTACCAAAATCGAACACCACTTCATTTAGCATGTGAGAATGGGCATAAAGAGGTTGTGAAAATATTAATAAGAGAAAAAGCCAACATTGACGCAATGAATCACGAGAACTGTACACCTCTCCATTTGGCATGCTGGAATGGTCATGCAGAGGTTGTGGAAATATTATTGAGGGAAAAAGTAAACATTAATGCATTGACTCGAAAGAAGTACACACCGCTTGATGTTGCATTCCAGAATGGTCATTGCGATGTTGTGAAAATATTACTTAGACGGATTGGTTTGCAAAATCTCGTCACATACCCAAGTAACCACAAGCATTATATCATAACTCTAATTCAAATGTATTTTAGTATAGCTAATGCAAGATAACTTTTATTCAACGTTTTTCAAGTAATGATGCATTAAACCTACATTATGAATGCGTTGAAGCCTTAAGGGGTTTTTGACAGTTCAATATAGTTCTATAGAGGCATTGTTTAATGCTTCATTGCATTATCATATTTAATGCTTCATGGCAAACAGTATTGCAGACTACATCTCAAATTGGACTATCACACTGTTTATGGTACGCCTAAAAAGTGTGATAAAAGTGCACATTTGCCTCGGATCGTCTCGACGTCTTCGGGGCACTTATTCCTCCATTTACAAGGAATAAGTGCACCGAAGACCTCAATTCGATCCGACGTATCCCTGCGCTGTAATCACACTTTGAAAATGTGTGTACACTATTGTGTCAGTCCAATTTGGGGTGCAGTCAGCAATACTATGGGAAAACGACGTTTTTCATTCAATCGACCGTAGCATTTCTCCTAGTGCCCTTGAGTGTTAGTTGACCCTTGGTACTCCTGGGCCACTTCTCAGCTACAACTTTGCCGAAGACCACATTCAAATCGGACGCCTCATTAATTTGTTATCGATTTTTATCCAGAATGAAAATCTTTGATCACGATGATTACACTATTCAATGGGCATCACTGCAATTTGCCTTGAAACATAGTAGCCATGATTTATGTGTGCTATCTTTGGCGCCATGTGCAGCAATGTTGCCTGCTGGGAAGCTGAACGATCACTGTTAAAGTTTCTGCAGTTGGATAAAAATCGGTAACTAATTAATGAGGCGTCTGATTTGAATGTGATTTTCGGCAAAGTTGTAGCTGATGAAGGAGCCTAGGAGTACCAAGGGTCAACTAACACTCTAGGACACTTGGGGAAATGCTACGGTGAATTGAATGAAAAACGTCCTTTTCCCATAGTAATTCCCATACAAACTTTGAAGGGCTTGTGCACTCTCAATTTTCAACCAAATCAGCTCATTTTTGGGGGAAGGCTTAGAACCTGGTTATGAATCGAATAAGCGGTGTGGAGCAAAAACGATTTTTTGAACCACGCTATTAGTTAGAGCTTCTATATGGTACAAGCATTTTATATGCTTTAGCTATCAGCTCAGTAAAGCTTGCTTTAATTCAATAATAGTAGCGCCACTTTCGACTTTAAGCCTACTTTAATGGTAACTATATGACAAAACAACTTTATATCGCATGTCATATAATACACTATAAAGTGAAGTTAATGCTCTATATACAGCGCCATGGTTACTTTGGTATTGATTAGGCGTGCCAAAATGATCCTTATAGAGGTCGAAATAGAGTTTTGTACCATTTGTTCAGGTGTACCTATTTTGGGCACTTGCTGCTATAACTAACTCAATTTCAAACCGATTGATTTGAATTTTTGTATAGTGTTAGGCACGTCAGTATCTAACTATACAAAAATTCAAATCAATCGGTTTTAAATTGACTAAGTTATAGCAGCAAGTGCCCAAAATAAGTACACCTGACCAAATGGTACAAGTCCCTATTAACAGAAAAAAAAAGCCATCGAGGGGACCACTACAGTAGACGTTCGCTCGGTGCAAACCGTTTAACTGCAATGCTTTTTAAGTGCAAGTCCGCTAAGTGCAACAATTTTGCAGTTATCGCACCGCTATCCGTCAAAATCAAATGTCAACAGCGATGCGATGTTTTTCGCATGCACTTTTGTTGTAGTGCGAGGTTTTCTGAATGCACATTGGCTGCATTGTGCAGCGACTGACAGTTCCTTGACGTCTGTCAGTTGGTGCAGTTTTCGAATTTCACTTGGTAAGTGAAACGTAAACATGTTGCAGTTATCGAACGGCTACTGTAATTGAAAACTGGCTACTTTTTATACAAAATTCTCAATAGGGTCCTAAAATTAAAGAAGAAATCTCGCTTTTATCGAATAATACGATCAAGCACGGTATTCTAATCGGAATGGTACTTTACTGGAACTCGAAACACGAAGGAATAATGAGAAAATTCGAAATAAGTAAAATGGTAAATAGTTCTAGTTTGACATTTGAGGCCGACCTTGACGTGATGACGTACTGGGATTTCAAAAAAGTTTATATCTGACATACACGGTGAAAAAAAAGGGCGGGACAAAAGCTTTAAAAATTGAAAATTATGTATGGCGCTGTCCATAAACTAAGTAGACTCATTTTTGGCAATCTCAGAACTCCCCCTCCCCCCTCGTAGACTTTTTTCCATACAAAATTTTTAAAATTTGTATGGAGCGTAGACTTTGACTAGTCCCCCCCTAAGAGTCTACGTAGTTTATGGACAGGCCCTATTCTCAACCACGGCCAATAGACAATTTAGGGCAAAGCTAAAAAAGTGCAGGTGGCGCTTTTCTTAAGGGTTCATTCAAATATTACGTAACGCAAAATTTGCCAATTTAAGACCCCCTCCCTCCCCCACGTAACAGCTTTTGTATGGAAAATTTTGAAATTTTGTATGAAGCGTAACGCAGCGCTGGACCCCCTCCCTCCCCCCTTAGCGTTACGTAATATTTGAACGAACCCTAAACAATTATTCAACCATCTCAGGATTAATAACTTATGCTATAAATGTAAGACTTTCGCAATTATTGCAGATTTGGGTGACTTTCACATAATGTATTGACCAGAAATATGGTATTTTTGCATCCAAAGTTGAAAATTTTTCGTTACCTAACCTTACATTTAATCGACCATAAAAACGTGAAAAACTTAGCAAGTATGCACTCTTGAATTATATTTTGTGGTTTAAACCAACAATCTAGATAGGGCTTTAGGACGAAATGACTTAGCAATAGTTAGCAGCAGACGACCTTGATGAAAAAGTTCAACCAATGCACAGTGGGAAAAATCGACCCAAAAAACGGATCTTTTAACGCCGCTGGTTTCGGTACTTGAAGTTGACCATTTCTGGCGTAAAAATGTACGAGAAATCGATTGGCGCTAAATTCATTCACCGCACGGCACGGGAAGTGGCCCATTTTGCCCCATTTTGCCCTTTTTTCATACAAAAAGAGAATTAAAATATACTTTTAAACAACCAACACGACTGTAGATCGTTAAAAATAACTTAACTTAGAGGTTAATAGTAATCTTAAAAATAAAAAAAATGCTTTCAAATGTTTATTTTGCCCCATATGCCCCAACAACTGCTGGAAATTGTGAATTTTACATAACTATGAATGGATTTTTAATGTTACTGATTCGAAGTTGAGTTTTTTAACATAAACCAAAAACACTAGATCTTTTATCACCAGATTCATCTTCAGGAGTTGTCTAATTTGCCCCATTTTGCCCTATTATCATAGAAAAATTAGATTTAAAATGTATTTATAAGAAACAGATACTGCTATGGACAATTGAAAATAGTTTTAGTTGCAATTGGCTTAACAGTAATCTTGCGCATATGTGAAAGATCCTTTCCCTACATGCCCCTAAAACTGCTGGATAATATTTTTTTTGTAATGTTTGTAATATCACTGGTAGCAATACCTGAAGTCATTGATCATTTTTGATATATACAAATACGGTTTATCGATTAGCTTTAGAATCATTCACGGGAGGGTGCAAACAGCTGTCCATTATAACCCAATTTGTCCTGATTTTTTGTCGCCTCATGATTAAATTGATTTCCCATATTTGCTTATGCCCGAATTGATGGACTTCTGGTACTGAAACCAGTGTAATCGAAAGAACAGTTCAAATATATGACTTTTTTTAATTCCTGCTTTTGGTGGGGAATTCAGGGTAAAATAAATCACTAATTTTAATCTTAATATGTGGCAAATATGCACACAACTGATTAAATGAGGCATCTTAAATATATATAATTTGGTGCTTTAAGACGCCCTATTTAATCAGTTTAGTGCATATTTGACATATTTTATAAAATGCCTATTATGTCCTTAATTCCCCATCAAAAGCTGAAAAAGCCTTTATATATGTAGTTTTGATAACATTGGTTTCAGTACCAATGCAAATAAGGACAATTAATTAATTCATTACATGACAACTAAGGGCAAATTGGGGTAAAATGGGCAGCTATTCATACCAATCCGAGAATGATTCTGGTATTAATCGAAAAACCGCATTTGTATATAGCTAACATGATCAATGGCTTCATGTTTTGCAACCAGCGACATATCAAAACCATACAAAATATGTTATTATCCAACAGTTTTAGGGGCATATAGGGTAAAATAGGGAAAATATCTTTCATATATGCGTTTGGTAACTGTTAGCTTCCAATTGAACCTAAAACTAATTTCAGTGTTCCATAGCAGTATCTGTTTCTTATAAATACATTTTAAATCTATTTTTTTCTATGAAAATAGGGCAAAATAGGGCAAATCGGACAACTCTCGAAGATGATTGTGGTGAAAAAAGATCTAGCTCTTCTTGTTAATGCCTAACAAATCAATTTAAAATCAGTAACAAAAAAAAGCCATTCATAATTTGGTAAAAGTGTGAATTTCCAGCAGTTGCTGGAGCATATGGGGCAAAATAAACATTTAAAAGGATCTTTCATGCATTCTTATGATTGCTATTAACCTCTAATTACACCTGTAGTTATTTTCAGTCGTGTTGGTTGTTTAAAAGTACATTTTAATTCTCTTTTTACATAAAAAAGGGCAAAATGGACCACTTCCCGTGCCGTGCGGTGAATGAATTTAGCGCCAATCGATTTCTCGTACTTTTTTACGTCAGAAATGGTCAACTTCACGTACCGAAACCAGCGGAGTTAAAAGATCCGTTTTTTGGGTCGATTTTTCCCACTGTGCAATGCCGAAAAATGTATATAGTTATTCTAGTTGATAAACAAATTTGTTTTCCAATTTCCTTTATAAATATGAACCACCTCATTTTCATATACATTAGAAAGAGGGCCCTAAGAACCTTTTTGTAGAAAATCTGGGTGCTGGACCAGTGTGCAACCTCTATTGATCGATATAAAAAAAAAGACAATTACACCGTCTTCGACCTTGCGGCCTCTACAGACTGAACATTACAAACATTCGACAACGGACAACACATATAACACCCAGTGGCCCAGTGGAGAGTTTTCCGTTTGACGAAAAGTTTTCCCCAACTGAAGCGGGAATCGAACCCACACTCCGTGGCTTACGAGACACCTAAACGACTGCCGCCGCTAACCGCTCGGCCACGAAGCCCACAACTTTGTCATAGTGATGGTGGTTCTGGAATGATTTTTTATTGCGCGACTATGGCATTTCGGAAATTTTCAAACAGCTTGTTGAACAACACTCAAACATTAAGATTTATAGTTCCGGTAGATAATTTTAAACAGTAATGTAAAAAATGTAAGTATTACAAAACTACAAAAAAATAATTATAATAATATTGCATACAGCTTTAATTAAAATACTTTCGTGAAAATATGCATCTTGTTTGAGTTAACACAGAAAATATCCGAAATCACCCGAAAATTCAAAATCTACTACCCGACAGTCATACCATGGAAGAAAGTTTTCTGCAGATTCAGGTGCAAGGTGATAGCTCTATTGTAGATTCAAAGACCCATTTCCGAATGGATCACTCAGCCAAATAACCTTAAGATTTCCATAAGGCCCAACTTATGAAACGGCCTTTAAATAATTCATAATGATTCGGATGAATTTCATAAGGTCACTCTATGAAGTAAAATCGTCTCACAGCTTGGCTTTTATTCATGTTTAGCAACATGGTATTCTCAAGCGTCGGTAGCCGTGTGGATAAAACATGGGCTCGGTGATCGAATCCAGTCTGCATCATTTTAAGATTTTTTTGTTCTTTTCATAAGTCTATCTTATGAAATGTGTCATAGTAAGTACGATCAATTTTCATAAGGTATTCTTATGTTATCCATAAGAATTAGTTATAGCAAATTTTCATAAGATATTCCGATGAATTTCGCTAGTTTCTTTCGCTGAGTGATGTCTATTCAGAAGTCACTTTCTCTTACAATAAGCCCTGCATGTGCACGTTACCGTTATCATTTGGATAATGATAATGCAAACATACTTCCAGATTCATAGATAATCTTCAAAACGCGTATTTAGATCATGTTGTCGTAGTAACGGTAATCAGAACATTCTCGCCGGAATCCATCCAAGGTAGCGCTGCCATCACCACGGAAACGTCTTCATTGCGCAGTCAGGCTTCCACCTCGTCTCACCACCGTTGCGCACGCAGCCAGTCATCATTTGAATACACGTCACTTTAGCTCCCACGAAATTATGAATGGTGGGATGATTCTGTAATCACTCGCGAATCACTGATGGCCTGGCGGTAGTCTAATAGTCACATACCTACAATGGAGAAACTACCGGAAGGCGTAGCGCCATTGACCGTTCTACGTGATAACGCGAAATAGACGGCACATTCCTACACTCTTGAAGCGAATTTCAGCACCCGAACTACTTTTGCAGCGGGCTTCAAGCACAGACATTTCTTGTAACCTCCCGCCATTGCACGATTTTAAAAATAAAATTTTGCAAAATCAATCAATCCATTTCTCAGTATTGTCGCGCTTATCTTAGATTCTCAGCAAGCTGCGTTCGAAACGCGCAGCCTCAGATCGCGCACGTATGATTTGTACACGGTGTGTACCTTGGCTAAAACTGTTTTGCAGCCGCCGGGTGGAGCTGTCAGACGCCGTGTACAAATCAAACGGGCGCAATCTTATGGCGGCTGACTCAGATCAGCAGGATCTGAGTGATTAAGCTAGGATGCACAGTATTATAATTCTCACAGAAAAAGCACTTTTTCACACGTCTAGACTATCCGGATGGCGTATCACCGGCCAATCTGTCAGCAGAATCACAGCGAACGCGAAAGAAACGTGACGAGCAAAACAAAACACGTCTGCACGCAGCTACGCCTACTGTGCTACGTTCTATGTTTTTGGAGATTAAGGGTCTGTGTCAATTGGCGAATTAAAATTAATTTTCACTTAAACTTGACAGTTCGATAATTATTTCCTTAGGAAAACTGTCAAGTTTAAGTGTCGAACTGTCAAATTTAAGTAAAAATTAATTTTAAGTCGCCAATTGACACAGACCCTAAGATTTCTTAAGATTTCTAGTAAATATACATGGGACGTTAATTGTTCAACATACCTAAATCACCGAAAACTTATTATGAATCAAATAGTCAAAGCGTTAGATTATTTTTATGTATTTCTTTCAAAAAAAAAACAACATTTTGAGTGAAAACAATTTTTGAGTGTCATATTTACATACCTTAGATTGTGCTCTAATTATGTTTGTTTCTCCACGAAGTGCGTTATGTACCGGGTTAAACTTGCTTAACCCTTCGCGTTAGCGCGATAATGCGACCTAATATGTTTGCGTAACGAAGCTCTGAAAGTAAAAAATAACAACGTAGCAGCAATTATGGAAAAAGTTTCATTCATAGTTTTTTATATGTGCTAGTACCGCGTAGTATATTTCGAATCGCACAGATGGCATTCGTGTCGTTTAGGTGCATGCACTTGCGCTTTGTGCGACCTCAGTCTACTTTTCAGTCCGTATTCCTTCTGGCATATATCACATCGGAATGGTCCTCCCACCCCGTTTGTAGCTTCGCCCCACGGTTGACGTACGTGGTTTGGATCGTGCCTTGGGATATGATTTTTCAACAAAAACCTGCAAGAGAAAGAAACCGACTGTTTTTTTTTTCATTCCTAAATGTGAGAAAATTAGCATCAGTTAGGTACCAAAAGCTGAATGGTTTTCCACATATTGGACAAATGTGAGTTTTCGATCTGTGGCATCTCATGTGCCACTTTAATCTCTTTTCATCAGGGTATGATCTGTCGCATTGATTGCATCGAAATTTATAATCTTTGACGTTATTTTCCCCGGCTTTTTTACTGCTAAGTTCTTCATCATCTGTGTCAGTTGCTTGCTCTTCCCTTATATTTTCGTTATGACTACTTATGTGCATTTTTAACAAACACTGTCGACTGAATGTTTTATGGCATTTTGAACACGAGTATTCATGTTTTGTCTGAAGATTATCTGTTTGAAGGTCCGGATTTTGTGAGGTATGCTCTCCACAATCCGTTTCATGTAAAGATTCTTCTTCACTTGCCCGAGCTTCAATTTTTACCTGTTCTATATCAATCTCATGATTTTCTTCTTTGTTATCCATAACAGTAGCGCCATGTGATTCTTGTTCTGTTTCTCTATCGGAATCATCGAGTTCAGTTTTCATTTTTTGAAACTCAGTGCTCTCGGCAAGCCAGGTCGATGCTTCATGGTCGTCCCGAACCATGGATTGCAGTATCGTTTGCACCTCCTGACAGCGAGTCCGAAATTGGTGGAAATCTGACAACCGTAATCGACAGATGCTACAGATGACGTGGCCCTCACGATCATCGTAATATATCTGAAAGAAATCGTATTATTTAATCAAAGGAGATCCCCAACTCAATTCAAGCCTTCACTCTTATCGATAGGTAATTCGATATCCATTGATGCAGACCATTGTCCTCGAAAACATCTTCAAGATAGTTTTGTCCCATACAAAGCCGACACGTTCGTTGGTAGCTCTTTAGGCTATCCGATTTTACTGCGACTATGGACAAAGCCATGCTTTTTATTTATATTTTTCAAACACTTTTGATAATAAAAAACTGAGAATCGGCGTTTATTAGATGCAGTAAGAAAACTCGGCAGAAATTCTAAGCTTTCAAGTCGCTGAATTTGTTTATGTTTACGTTTGGATGAACCTTAGCGAATGAATCTGCATGCATCGCATTTCCACTCACACCAAGTTGTCAATGAATACATTTTTTTCAGTACCGGGAGTTGCCTTGTGAGCACGGAAAAAATCGGATATCAACTACCCAAGCAGAAGCTTGAGCAGAAGAAAACAGATGTGGAGTACCAAACACCAAACTTTCCGGATAAGGCCTGGGACACACTGGTGGTGTTCATTACTGTGGGGTGTGAATAATGATTAGTGATATTCCTCTTGCGTGTCCTTCCCCTAGTAAGCATCGGTGACAGCAATCATCATGACGAGACAGTGAGCGTGTTGCTGCCTCATTGAGGAGTGAAGCTTTGGCGGAGCCAGTCGCCTGTATTGCGAGGTCCCGTATCATGCCAAGTGATTCTACTGCAGTTTGCTAAGAATGTCGGAAACGGATTGTTATAGTGAGTTGCGTAATATTCACAATTACCATGGTACAAGTTGTCAAGAAAATTATTCCAAGGCTACAATTATCTTGAAATGAGTTCCATACTGATGATTGACTTCATGGACTCAAGAACGAATCATCGTAGAAACAAAGTTTTTTTTTAGAAAATGAAGGCAAATTTACTCAGGAATAAAAAAAAATATGAACTGGAAAAAGGTTTCCACAAAATTTTCCACAATTGAGAAAATTCGTAAAGAAAAGCCGGAAAAACTATGCCCGAACTCGTGGAAAATTTTCGAAAAAATATTTTTTTATAAGCTACTCAGGAATGTACTTTTTTTCGTTCCTGAGTTGTGGCAAATTTTGTGAAAATGATCATGTAAGCCTATATTATATGGTCATTTTTCACAAAATTTGCCACAACTCAGGAACGAAAATTAAGCACCGACGAACCGACGCACATTGGGCAAAATCAAGCCCAAAGGTGGAAAAAAATAATAACTTTCTTAATACAAGACCCTATGTGACCGTCGACGGCTTATTCGAAAGCAAATTTTCTCAAGAATGGGGCACGTTCGGTGTAGTACTAGATTTGTAGTAATGAGCTGAATTTTAGTATGGTGAGAAGGTCAGTTCTCCGTTTCTGCAATGAAATGGTTCAAAAAGCGTGGGTATTATGATTCCTTATCTAATTTGATGCTGTTTGAGCAATACTTTGGGTAACTGTATTGTTTATGTTGCAAGAAATGGAGTAAACAACAACACAGTTACCCAAAGTTTTGCTCAAACAGCATCAAATTAGGCAAGGAATCATAATACCCACGCTTTTTGAACCATTTCATTGCAGAAACGGAGAATTGACCTTCTCACCATACAAAAATTCAGCTCATTACTACAAATCTAGTACTACACCGAACGTGCCCTATTGGTTGGTGGGTTATTCATGTACGGGCAACTACTCTGAAGCGAGTTATAGAGCCCGCTTTACCCCAGTTTCTCCTAGAATTTGAGAATTTCTGCTATTTTACGGCATTAGTTATGATTATAATGATTTTTTCGCTGGGATACCATCGCCCCAACTCCATTGAGTAACGTTACCTAGAAAAAGTTATTAAAACGTTGAAATTTTAGGGTATTGTGGGGTCAATTAGACAATGATATATTTTCAAGGTAAAAATTCATTATTTATTTTTATTAATGATTTTTTAGGTGACAATAACTAAATAAATGATCGAATACACATGGATTATTTTTGAAGAAACCATTTTTGGCGAGTTTGATCTCAAAGTATTGGTAATATTTGAGTTTTTACGCATACAAAAATGAGTAGTTCTCATCCTAATACCACCAATAGGGTCCTAAAATTAAAGACGAAATCTCGCTTATATTGAATAATACGATCAAGCATGGTATTCTAATCGGAATTGTACTTTACTCGAACTTGAAAAACAAAGGATTAATGAGAAAATTCGAAATAAGTAAAATGATAAATAGTTCTACTTTGACATTTGAGGTCAACCTTGTGTGACTGAGCTCGACATTTTTCGCACTGGGATTTCAAAAATGTTCCTATCTGACATACACGGTGAAAAAAAAATCACTCAAAGTATGTGTTATAAGCTAGGGACGAGACAAAAGGCTAAAAAAATAAAAATTATATATTTTCAACTACGGCTAATAAAAACGTCAAAAAATGTGTAAATATGTACTCTTGAATCATATATTGTGGTTTAAAACAAGAATCCCGATAGGACTTTAGGAGCCTATTCCAAACATTTTAAAACGACGTGCCATTGCTTATATACTCCAAAAACATCCTAAATGTTGTTTGCGCATAGCCTCATCGACGGGAGGTGGCGGCAGCATATAGTTTTAAAGCTTAGTTTACCCAAACTCCCCTATAAACTTATTTTCTATTTTTTAAAATTAAAACAACTTTACCTTGAAATTTCTATGCATGATATGAGCATAAACATCAAATAGATATTTAATTTGTTTTTCTATATGCTAATAATTTGACAATCTTATTCCACTTAGCCATGTATGTATGCCTTTTACTATTACTCGATACTAGATTTCCTGAGTACATCTGATCATAATCGGAGTCACCCTCATCTGGCGTTGCGTTCATTGAAGCAGAATCTTACCAAAGTCCGAATAAAGTCGTAGTACTCGGGCTCAGACTGGGTACCAACTCTAGTACTTCATTTGATCCCCGGTACCCAAATTTGACATTTGACTGAATACCTCATTTTATATTAACATTGTTTTAGTATGCTATGGGAGTTCGACGACTTAATTTGGACTTTGATCTTACCGTTTGTGGAAATAGTACAGTTTCATCGTTTTTATAGAGACATACTGTCGTGTGCAGCAAAGTTATCCCATATTAACCCTTTATAAGGCAGTGGCAACTATATTGCCACCTACTGTTTGTATTTTTTTCTGTTTTATAACAATTTATTTCAAACTTTTTTTTTTGGTTCACGTAAAATTGGGATTACTAACAACGCCTGGTATTTTTTTGGTACTAAACAAAGCTTCAACAACAATTTGGGAGCCATTTGCAGTCTCAAAATTGGCTAACTTTGACCGCGTGAAGAAAATTAGCTCAAACTTATTGTAAAATTATAAATTTGGTAAATATTTTAAGAAATAATCAAATTATGGGTTGACATGAGCTGAGCTACACAGTTTATATTATGGGTTAAGTCCTAATCCACTCTAAAATCTGTTTTCCGGCTTTTTGTCGAAGTCAAAAGAAGAAAAGTACCCTAAACGGGCAGTGGCAACTATATTGCCACCTAAGCTCATTTTTATGGTAAACGGGCAGTGGCAACTATATTGCCACCTAGATTTTTGAGAGTTTCTTTCAAACAAAAATTGTTTTGTACATGTTATCATGTATATAACCATTTCCATAATAGTATGTGTTGACAACTCTTCTAGTTTTCTCGGCCTTATAAAGGGTTAATGTGGATTACCATATAACATAGGACAGCAATGCTGCACACGGCTGCATAGTCCTTATATTTTGAGCTAGCAGCTCTAAAGCGGTATGCGAATGATGATATTTTTGGGTCCAGGATAATAAAACTGTCATTATATTTGACAAATTTTGATCTGGGGACGACTTCCTTACCAGATGCTCTCGAACAAACTTATGTCGTTTATGCAGCCTTTCGCCTGCTTACACAACAAAGAATGCAAACAAATACAAAGTAAAGGTTTAGTAATTGATCAAGTTCAATTGAACAAACGACAAAACTCTTCAGGTTAGATATAAATTCCTCAAGATGTTTATATTGACTTATTTTTTTTTTGTATACGGCTAGATAGTACACTGTGTACAAAAACTTACTCCATTTGTATCAAATTCAATAAGTTATAGCAGAAAGTGGGCTAAATCGGACGCCCTTTCCAAAGGGCTTGCACCCTACATTGCATATACCTAGATTGAGCTTAAATAAGGGCGAAAGTAACATGAGAGAGTTCTCTTCATCGACTCTCTCTTCCTCAAATTAAAGTGACAAGATGCAAGTATGGGTGCACTTTTTGGTCATAAATCGCTAGGTTGCGATGCAATCTAGCGTCTAAGTGTAAAAAAGTTCGATTGAATTTGCATCTTGTCACTTTAATTTGCAGAAGAGAGAGTCGATGAAGAGAACTCTCTCATGTTACTTTCGCCCTTATTTAAACTCAATCTAGATACAGTAGACGTTCACTCGGTGCAAACGGTTTAACTGCAATGCTTTTTAAGTGCAAGTCCACTAAGTGCAACAATTTTGCAGTTATCGCACCGCTATCCGTCAAAATGGAATGACAACAGCGATGCGATATTTTTCGCATGCACTTTTGTTGCAGTGCGATGTTTTCTGAATGCACATTGACTGCATTCTGCAGCGACTGACAGCTCTTTGACGTCTGTCAGTTGTTGCAGTAATCGAATTTCATTCGCTAAGTGAAACGTAAACATGTTGCACTTATCGAACGTCTACTTACCGTGACTGCACCTAATTCCGTTCACTTAAGGTGATGAACTAAGTCTAATAGCTGTAGAAAATACATGTTCTGCATTTAGTGGCTGTAATTGTGCAACGCTGTTTCATTATGTCTCTATACTGCTAGAAAAATATAATCAAGGTTGCAAGCACTCAATTTATTTTGAAAATTGCCGCTATTTAAAACAAGTTGTTGTTCCTTATTCCATTCAGTATGATCCTAATTCCGTTCACTTGTGTTCCTTCCTAATTCCGGTCACTCCAAGTAATCATCAAGTTGACAAAATAATCATATTGTCATAGGTTGTTATGGTTATACAGTAGACGTTCGCTCGGTGCAAACGCTTTAACTGCAATGCTTTTTGACTGCAAGTCCGCTAAGTGCAACAATTTTGCAGTTATCGCACCGCTATCCTTCAAAACGAAATGTCAACAGCGATGCGATGTTTTTCGCATGCACTTTTGATGTAATGCGATGTTTTCCGAATGCACATTGGCTGCATTTTGCAGCAATCGACAGTTCTTCGACGTTTGTCAGTTGTTGTAGTTATCGAAATTCATTCGCTAAGTGAAACGTAAACATGTTGCAGTTATCGAACGTCTACTGTATTTATATTTTATATGTCGAAATACATTTATTAATTTGTCAAAATATGTTAGTTCTATAATAATTTGAAGTAATAACATTGGATTATTTTAATGTTGTTGCGTTTTTTGAAAGCTTCCTGGGAAAACTGCAAAATTCCACCAGAGTGTCGAATGTCGCGTCAAAGTCGGGTCAAATTTTATCGAATGTTGGGCCCACATCGCATAACTGTTGGGTCTATTTTGGGTTTGGATACCAAAATAAAAACAGGTCAATGATAGGTTTATGTCGGGTTTGACGTCATCTATAAATATTTAAACCGACGACACTACAATTTATGCTTGCTAGCTGGGGTTACCAATAAATGATATGAACCAAACATCAATCGTCAGGGAGCCTTGACTGATGCTGGAGTTGGTTGTTTCGATTGTACTGCAGATTTTTTCATAGTTTCCTTTGCATTTATATGGTGATTGGAATTAGGAGCAAGTACAACCTGTAGTATCCTAGTTCCGGTCATGTGTTTTTTTCATTTCTAGCATCAGAAGTCTTCTTCGATAAGATGATTTGATGTTAAATTTATAAAAATATGTCCTTTATTGTTCTGCTATGGTGCTTTTTTGATTGATTTTGTTAGTATTTCAATGAAAACACATTGAATGTATAATTTGATGCAATTCACAGGTCCACAAAAGAAAAAAAGTAATATGGCGGCCGATTGGATAAATAATGGCATTTGATATATTTTCAAAATAATACACAAAAAACCCTTTAACCACAGATAACAGACGTTTATGCTTATATTGGCAATGTGTGTAAAAATGCTCAACAGCCATTTTGTATGTAACGAGCAGCTGAAACTCATGTGGCAATCATTTAGAGATGGCGCAGTGATCGATAGTCAGTGATCGCTTTCAAGATTGCATGCACTACGCAATTTTACATTCAATATTGTATTCGATCTTGAATGAAACTGGAACTTTGAACTATTCTTGCATTCAAGTTAGATGTAATGTCGCAATAAGTTGAGTAGATGGCGGTAGTGAGCCAACGTATATCGTTTTGAACATTTACACAGGATTCTGCGAAAAGTTTGTACTAGCATAAACATCTGTTATCTGTGCTTTAACTTTTTGATTATATTCTGGCATGGACATAATTATTGAAAATTACAAAAATCAATTTGCTAAAGATTTGCGACAATTTCGGCTAATACTAGATGTTTTGATTTGTGTGAACGGAATTAGGAGCTGATTGGAATTAGGCGCGGTCACGGTACCCAATTCTTCTTTTGCTCGGGTTGATTTTTGCCATAACTTAGTCAATTTTGACCAATCCACATTAAAATTTGTACACAGGGAGACACGGTTAGTACTATCCCTGTACTGAAAAATCATGTCAGTATGTTGATACACACATCAATTTTGAGGAAATGCTATCGTTCATTTTGCATTATGTCAAGCGAATTTCCCACAAAAAAAAATCGCAAAATTCCCGGACCGACCGAAAATTGAACCCATCACTCTCAGCATGGTTTTGCTGAATACTCGCGAGTTTACCGCTCCGGCTATCTGTGTTCTACCTGTGCATCATCAGAACTCGTATAGATATTATCTTTCAAACATGTTATTTGTCTACTTATATGGTCCAAGCCTTTGGATTGTTTTTTTTTTTCATTTAACTCCATTGTACCCTAAATTTCCAAATTTTATAAGATGCAGAAATACTACTGGTTAGCTCTTCATCAATATTAACACACATCATGCATAGAAATTTCAAGTTAAAGTTGTTTTAATTTAAAAACAATAAAAAATAAGTTTATAGGGGAGCTTGGGCAAACTAAGCTTTAAAACTATATGCTGCCGCCACCTCCCGTCAATGAAGCTATGCGCAAACAACATTTAGGATGTTTTTGGAGTATATAAGCAATGGCTCATCGTTTGGAAATTGTTGGTATTAGGATGAGAACTACTCATTTTTGTATGCGTGAAGACTCAAATATTACCAATACTTTGAGATCAAACTCGCCAAAAACGGTTTCTTCAGAAATAATCCATGTGTATTCGATCATTTATTTAGTTATTGTCACGTAAAAAAATCAATAAAAATAAAAAATGAATTTTTACCTTGAAAATATATCATTGCCTAATTGACCCCACAATACCCTAAAATTCCAACATTTTAATAGCTTTTTCTAGGTAGCGTTACTCAATAGAGTTGGGCCGATGGTATCCCAGCGAAAAAATAATTAAAATCATAACAAATACCGTAAAATGGCAGAAATACTCAAAAGCTAGGGGGAACTGGGGTAAAACGGACTCTATAACTCGCTTCAGAGTAGCTGCCCGTACATGAACCATCCATCAACCAATTCTTGAGAAAATTTGCTTCCGAACAAGCCATCGATGGTCGCATAGGGTCTTGTATTAAGAAAGTTATTAATTTTTTCCACCTTTAGGCTTGATTTTGCCCAATGTGCGACGTGACAGTGTTGATTCAAAAGTGTCCACTAGTATGGGACACGCTTGTATGGAAAAAATAAATCCTCGCTTCAGTCGACTTATTGGATCCCATTTAGGTCCCATATGAACTGTACAAAATTTCAGCGCAATCGGAGAAACTATAATTTAGCGCAAGCGGTTCAAAGTTTGTATAGGATTTACTATGGGAAAAGTTACTCTTTCAAACAAAAAATCCCAGAGGTCGCCCTTTGTCTCCTTAATTCAAATCGACCAACGCTTCCTGTAGAAATAACATTTATGAAACTTTTCTTCGAAGACCGCAAAACGATTGGATGCTTGTGGAAAAAGTTATTGATTTATTATCGATTAGTGATCCAACGAACGGCTTTTTGCTTTGTTTTATCAGCAGCACTGCTGCTGCCGTTGTTGCATGGGGTGGCGGGAGGCATCACCACCCCCAGAAACAGCGGCATCCAAAGCAGCAGCTACAGTGCTGCTAAAAAAACAAAACAAAAAGCCGTTCGTTGGATCACTAATCGGTAATAAATCAATAACTTTTTCCACAAGCATCCAATCGTTTTGCGGTCTTCGAAGGAAAGTTTCATAAATGATTTTTCTACAAGGAGCATTGATCGATTTGAATTAAGGGGACAAAGGGCGACCTCTGGGATTTTTTTTGTGAAAGTGTAACTTTTCCCATAGTAAATCCTATGAATCCTATGATGTTTGTCCCATACTAGTGTCCACCCCAAATTTAACGGTCGACCACCGAAGCGAGCGATCGCTTCTGTAAAATCAGCACAGACGCGAACCGTTTCCTATAATCATATGAACACACAGGGGTTCGGTGTCGAGCTATCAAATTAATCGCGAGCCATTATAGAGGTGGCGATAGTGTTCGGCAATTTTTCATTTTTCAATTTTTCATTTGTTGTCGAGGACAACAAATTTGAATTTATTTGTTCTAGCTGTCACGTCGCTTCGTCGGTGAATTAAGTGCATTCCAAAAATTTCAGCGATCAAAGCCTATAAAATTACCTAAAAAATACATATTTTTTTAAATTTTCCACGGGTTTATGAAATTTCTCAACGGTGGGAAATTTTGTGGAAAACTTTTTCCAGTTCATATATGTTTTTTTTTAATTCCTGAGAAAATTTGCTTTCATTTTCTTTGAAAAAAACTTTGTTTCTACGATGCTTCGTACTTGAGTTATGTTTTTTTAAAGAAAAGGCTTTTATGGTACATTTGGATTTTTTTTTAACAAAATTGGCCATAACTCAAAAACGAAAAAAAAGTGCATTCCAAAAATTTCAGCAATTGAAGCTTATAAAATAAGCTTCTCAAAAATATTTTTTTCGAAAATTTTCCACGAGTTCGGGCATAGTTTTTCCGGCTTTTCTTTACAAATTTTCATAGCTGTGAAAAATTTTGTAAAAAACTTTTTCCAGTTCATATTTTTTTTATTCCTGAGAAAATTTGCTTTCATTTTCTAAAAAAAAAACTTTGTTTCTACGATGCTTCGTTCTTGAGTTATGATTTTTCAAAGTAAGTAGTGTCAGGGGAAAACAAAAAAAATCCACCTGAGTTTCCGGCAAAATAGGCGACCCTGATTTTTTTTTTTGTTCATATATCCATGAGCCCTGCCCTGGAAAAAAAAACATGAAAATCTGAGACCCTTTGGCCCAAGCCCGTACGATAATAAAAAAAAATCCCCAACAGACAGAAGACATGCTGATGAGAGCTCACCTATGGCGGTAAGAACTAAACTCGGCTGGCTAAATGATGGTAAGATTTGTAAGGAAGATTATTATTTTTTAATAACTGATTATTTTTCATTATTTAACATAACTTAATTTTAGAACTTCAGATTTCTGCTTACATTTGCCCAAGTTTTCCCATACAAACTTCAAGCTCGTTTAGCGCCCCCTTAGCCTCAATCAATTTCGCTTAAACTTTGCACGCAGCATCTGCCAGTCCAAAACAACTGATGTCTCTTTCGAATTTTTGTGGGCTACCTTTCTGCCCACGGTATCCATCGAGCTTCGACCGCACCTTCTGGATGCTGGGATCGTCGTGTATTGATATCTTTTTTGGAATTTGGGACAAAAATGTCTTTAAAATCAAATAAGTACTGGATACAATTTATTTTCTCGCAAAACGATCATAAGCAGAAATATATTGTTCATATAACTCCAAGGCATCGTTATTTTCAACCTCCGATGCAAATTAGAACCAAGCATTTAGTTTTGTGATCTTTCCTGCTACTGTTACGTTCGCGTAGAACCGAATTTCGATGACACGGTTCTTGAAACGCGCGCAAAGATATAATCGCATGCTTTTTCGATCAAATGTGTAAATTATTTTATTTCCAGCTGATACAGGTAATGTCGACTCAAGGCTAGTATATACGTCATTCTGCAGACGTACGAACGACGGAAAATTTTAAACAAGAAACGCATAATTAGTACCTACACATACCTAAAACGCGCGAAATGCTGTTTTTTTTTTCTTCTTCCAGAGAACCATTCCGTAAAACCACGCTTTTACTAACTACCCCAACAAAGAGCCCCGTTCTCAATCAAACCTCGCCAAAGTTGACGTGTCCGGTCCGTTTCGCATGCTGCTGCGCTTCCACCTGACCCTTCAGCAAACAATCGCAATCGATGCACCGCAGCGTGAACCGGTTGACGTCGGTGAACTGGCGCGAGGATTTGGCCTCCTTGGCGAGCTGTTCGGCCTGCATGTAGACGGCGTTGTCTTCGATGGGGAATATGGTTTGCGGTGGTTCGCCCTGCCGAAAAGTAAGATTAGTTAGTTGATTTGAAACCGGATTTATCAATGCAATGGGGTGCTGATTGCTACGTATGTATTCTAGAGTAAATCATCGTTTATATGGAAACATGAAAAATTCAATGGCATCCCATCCATCAGATCAAAGCTTTTTTGATCCCATTTAAGTGTGCAAAATTTGGGCACGATAGGTTATATGTCTACGTTTTGAGCATCGCGTTTGAAGTTTGTATGGGGTTTTACATGGGAAAATACACTTTTTTGCAATTCTCTCATAACAAGCTCGAATTTTTCTAAAACCATGAACCGATAAAGTGAAAACATAGCCTAGGGTGTCCTGAAAAACTTTGTCGAAGACCGCGAAGTGATCTGATGCTTTTGAAAAAAGATATAGCGTTGGCATTGCTTGGCGAAACAGCATGATTTTGTTGCTATTGTTATTCCTTTACATGTTAAAACATAAACACATGCATGCGGTTCGTTGGTTATAACTATTTTCACAAGCATCGGATCGCTTTGCGGTCTTCAACAAAGTTTTCCAGAACATCCTAGGCTATCATTTTATAGTATCGGTTAAAAAGTTTCAGGCAAACTTTTTCAACTTGTATGTATGTAGATAGCCACCATCCTAGCTTGAGTCTTGCTCTGCATGCAGTTCCATTTAACAGAAAAGATCAATTTCATTACCGCACTGACTTTAACACACCACTGTATGAAGGGCCAAAAGGGGGTGTGGCGGACCCGTAAGTATAGACACTTACGCGAAATCCGCGGGATAAAGAGAATCTCCTTCCAACAGGGTGAATAATGAAATTTACATTACTTGTCAAGCTTTCTACGGGATGGTTTGTCACAAGAAGGGCGCGTCATATCCATTGCAACTGTTGGGATAGAAGAACCCATCTACAAGGATGTTATAGTTACTTCTCACCACACTCCGGCTGGCAATCCACTCCGTCGTACAGTTACAACTTTAATGATACCCTGATGCTCTCTCCCGACCCCATATAGTCATAAAGTTACAAAGTTATATAGTTATGCAGTATTAAAATTATATAGTTATATAGTCATATAGTTATATATTCATATAATAATATAGTTATGTAGTATAATTCAACATGATGAACATGATGATGAAATATAATGATGCAATGTTATTCACTCAATAAAAATAAAAATGAAATATATTGTGTTGAAATGTAGATGATTTGGATGGGTACTACATATTTACTGACGATTCTTTTCATGACCTAGATGACAGGGTAGAGCATTATTATAATAATAAAATGTTATCGAGTTAGATGATATATAATTAATAAAAGAATATAATATAGTAGAATATAGTATAACGCATTAAAAGGCACTATAATATGCATAATGAAATAAAATATAGTGTAGTAGAATGTAAAGGTAGGTGATTATAAGAAATATTATTTACCGACGAATAGTATTACTGCGTTTGACCTTCAAGTAATGTAGTGGTAGTAGTCGTCATTAGGAGTGCAAAATAAAATAGATATGAAATGACAGCCAACAGATCTATCTACAAGGATATTATAGTGTTCTCTCCCCTTCCTCTGGCTGGCAATCCCTCCATCGTCCAAATGTTTCTTCAGTGAGCCCTGTTGTCCTCTCCCAACTCCATATAGTAATCTAGTTAATCATTTAATTTAATATGACGAAATACAATTCAAAATAGTTGAATGGAATTTTTAATCTATATATATAAAAATGAGTTTGAAGTTCCTTTGAGGCAACAAAACTCAAGAACGGGTGGACCGATCAGCATAAGTCTGGCATGGTTCGATTCGCATTCGTGGTGGCTGTGTTTATATGTAAAAAAAAAGTTAAGAAAATTAACTAAAAATGTAAGAAAATTGATAAAGTGCTGATTTTTAATAAGCTGGGAAGAAAAACAACACGATCGAACCGAAACCAATCTAGAGTGCTGTGCCGCAATGACCTCTACAGTTGTCAAACCACCACAGCTTGGCAAGACAAAGTTTGCCGGGACAGCTAGTGTATTATATTTTAACTGCTCTACGTTTGTAGATAGCAGCCCTAGGATGGTGAGTCTTGTTCTGCATGCAGTTCCACTTAACAGTAAAGATGATTTGTATTACAACTCTGAATTTACATACCGCTGTATGAAGGGCCAAATGGGAGTGTGGCGGGCCCGTAAGTAGAGACACTTACTCGCGGGATTTAGAAAATCTTTCGAAAAGTATGATCCAACAAGGTGAATAATGAAATTTAATTACTTATCAAGCTTGCTACGGGATGGTTTTTACAAGAAGGACGTGTCAAATCCATTGCAACTGTTGGGATAGAAGAACCCATCTACCATCTAGGATGTTACAGTACGACCACTTCGTTGTACAGTTACAACTTCAATGCTACCCTGATGCATCCTCCCAACTCCATAGTTATTTTGTCAGTAATGTAACTTATTATGATGAAATATAATATATGGTACTAGCTGTCCCGGCAAACTTTGTCTTGCCAAGCTTTGGTGTTTTGACAACTGTTGAGCTCATAACAACACCTCTAGATTGATTTGATTTTGATCATGCTGAATTTGTTCCCGGCTCATAAAAAATCAGTGTTTTCACAATTTTCATACCTTTTTAAAAGATTTTCGTAACTTTTACTACTTATAAACACAGCCACCATGAAAACAAACCAAACCATGAAAGAGTCATCCTGATCGGTCCACCTGTTTGTGAGTTTTGTTGCCTCAAAGGGACTTCATACTCATTTTTATATATATAGATATATATAGATAATCAATACAAAATGAAAAATGAAATATATTATAATTTAATGTAAATGTGGTAACATAAACTAAAATATCAAATGAGAGATAATTTGGCTGAGAATTATTTGCTGATGAACAATTTCACAAGGTTGAACATTATTATAATAATGAAATATCAAAGTGATAGATGATGGACAATAAATAACGAGTATAATGTAGTAAAGCATGCAGCACAATGGAAGAAGTAATAATATATGAAATGATAATTAACATATTTCTCCACATTTTTGTTTGTATCCTTGCTGTAAAATACAATAGCCAAGACGCTAAACCAGTATCATTAATAGAGTTTGCTACCAGTAATATCCATTAGGACAAATAATAAAATCCAGCACTCGATATGATTGAAGAAATTGTCATTGGCGTAATAATCACTGTTAAAAACTTGAAAGCAGCTTTGTCATACATACATACATACATTTATTTGTTCCACATCATTAAGACAAGACATAATCAACAATAGTACGCCACAATACTCGATTTGTGGCTGCCGCTCTCCATCCTCGGTCACGCCCAATGCTCGCCAAGTCACGCTCCACCTGGTCCGCCCATCGTGCTCTCTGCGCTCCACGCCTTCTTGTGCCAACCGGATCCGTTGCAAACACCAGCTTTGCAGGGTTGTTGTCCGGCATTCTTGCAACATGCCCTGCCCACCGTATCCTTCCGGCTTTGGCCACCTTCTGGATGCTGGGTTCGCCGTAAAGTGCAGCGAGCTCGTGGTTCATCCTTCTCCGCCACACACCGTTCTCCTGCACACCGCCGAAGATCGTTCTTAGCACGCGTCGCTCGAAAACTCCGAGTGCTTGTAGGTCCTCCTCGAGCATGGTCCATGTCTCGTGCCCGTAGAGGATTACCGGTCTTATTAACGTTTTGTACATGGTGCATTTGGTGCGTGGGTGAATCTTTTTCGACCGCAGTTTCTTCTGGAGCCCGTAGTAGGCCCGACTTCCGCTGATGATGCGCCTCCGAATTTCACGGCTCACGTTGTTGTCAGCCGTCAGTAAGGATCCGAGGTAGACGAATTCCTCCACCACCTCGAAAGTATCCCCGTCTATCGTAACATTACTACCCAGACGGATCCGGTCGTGTTCGGTTCCGCCTACCAGCATGTACTTTGTTTTTGAGGCATTCACCACCAGTCCGACCTTTGCTGCTTCGCGTTTCAGGCGGGTGTACAGTTCTGCCACCGTTCCAAATGTTCTAGCGATAATGTCCATGTCGTCCGCAAAGCACACAAATTGACCGGATTTTGTGAAAATCGTTCCCCGGCTGTTGAGCCCGGCTCGTCGCATCACACCTTCCAGCGCGATGTTAAAGAGTAGACATGAGAGTCCGTCACCTTGTCGCAGTCCCCGGCGAGATACGAATGAACTGGATAGTTCACCCGAAACCCTTACGCAGTTTTGCACACCGTCCATCGTTGCTTTAATCAGTCTAGTCAGCTTCCCAGGAAAGCCGTTTTCGTCCATGATTCTCCATAGCTCTGCGCGGTCGATACTATCGTATGCCGCTTTGAAGTCGATGAACAGGTGGTGCGTTGGGACCTGGTATTCACGGCATTTCTGGAGGATTTGCCGAACGGTAAAGATCTGGTCCGTTGTCGACCGGCCGTCGATGAAGCCGGCTTGATAACTTCCCACGAACTCATTTGTTTTAGGTGACAGACGACGAAAGATGATCTGGGATAGCACTTTGTAGGCAGCATTCAAAATAGTGATCGCCCTGAAGTTCTCACATTCCAAATGGTCGCCTTTCTTGTGAATGGGGCAGATTACCCCTTCCTTCCACTCCTCCGGTAGCTGTTCGGTTTCCCAGATCCTGACTATCAGCCGATGCAGACAGGTGGCCAACTTTTCTGGGCCCATCTTGATCAGTTCAGCTGCGATACCATCCTTACCAGCTGCTTTGTTGGTTTTGAGCTGGTGAATGGCATCCTTAACTTCCCTCAGCGTGGGAGTTGGTTCATTTCCGTCCTCCGCTGCACTGGCGTCGTCGTTCCTTCCGTTGCCGTGGGCTCCCGTGCCTACGTTCTCCACGCCGTTCAGGTGCTGATCGAAGTGCTGCTTCCACCTTTCGATCACCTCACGTCCGTCCGTCAAGAGGCCTCCGTCTTTATCCCTGCATATTTCGGCTCGCGGCACGAAGCCGTTGCGGGATGCGTTGAGTTTCTGATAGAACTTCCGTGTTTCTTGGGAACGGCACAGCAGTTCCATTTCTTCACACTCCGCTTCTTCCAGGCGGCGCTTTTTCTCCCGAAAGAGGCGGGTCTGCTGTTTCCGCTTCTGTTTGTAACGTTCCACGTTCTGTCGAGTCCCTTGCTGCAGCATTACCGCCCTCGCTGCGTTCTTCTCCTCCAAAACCGTTCTGCACTCTTCGTCGAACCATTCGTTCCGTCGATTCCGTTCCACGTATCCGATGGTGCTCTCGGCTGCGTCGTTGATGGCTGCTTTCACTGTACTCCAGCAGTCCTCTAGAGGGGCCTCATCGAGCTCGCCCTCGTCTGGCAACGCGGCTTCGAGATTCTGCGCGTATGCTGAGGCGACATCCGGTTGCTTCAGTCGCTCTAGGTTGTACCGTGGCGGTCGCCGGTACCGTACATTGTTGATGACGGAGAGTTTTGGGCGCAGTTTGACCATCACCAGATAGTGGTCGGAGTCGATGTTGGCGCCACGATAGGTCCTGACGTCGATAATGTCGGAGAAGTGCCGTCCGTCAATCAGAACGTGGTCGATTTGAGATTCCGTCTGCTGTGGTGATCTCCAGGTGTAACGATAAGGGAGGCTGTGTTGGAAAAAGGTGCTACGTATGGCCATATTTTTGGAGGCGGCGAAATCAATGAGTCGTAGGCCGTTTTCGTTCGTTTGCTGGTGGGCGCTAAACTTACCAATCGTCGGTCTGAATTCCTCCTCCTGGCCTACCTGAGCGTTCAAATCTCCTATGATGATCTTGACGTCGTGGCTTGGGCAGCGGTCGTACTCGCGTTCGAGCTGCGCGTAAAATGCGTCCTTGTCATCATCAGTACTTCCGGAGTGTGGGCTGTGCACGTTTATTATGCTGAATTTGAAGAATAGGCCCTTGATCCTCAACCTGCACATTCTTTCGTCGATCGGCCACCAACCGATCACGCGCCTCTGCATATCACCCATCACGATGAAAGCTGTTCCCAGCTCGCGTGTGTTGCCGCAGCTCTGGTAGATGGTATGATTACCTCTAAACGTTCGCACCATGGATCCTGTCCAACACACCTCCTGCAGCGCTACGATGCCGAACCCGCGGTCCTTCAGTAGATCGGCGAGTATGCGGGTGCTCCCAATGAAGTTGAGAGATCGGCAGTTCCACGTACCGAGTTTCCAATCGCAAGTCCTTTTTGTTCGCTGGGGTCGTTGCCGTTGGTCTCGGTTCGTATTATTCTGTTGCTGATTTTCCGTTACAATGGGTTTTTACGGCTGGCTCGTAGGGCCTGACACCAACCCCCTACTTTCCGGAGGACCATAGTGCACAGTTGAGCTTAGAGTCCTTCCCTGGCACTCGGACGTAGATCAGCCGCCCCTAACATGGGGATCAGACGCTGTTGTGAGCCGCTCCTCCTGAAGAACAGACGCTCAGGTTTGCCGAAGCAAACCCCCCCTTCCCTGTCAGCCTACGACCAAAGGTCCCACCGGGGTTGGTTACCCGATCTTCCCTAAGGTTGCTCATAGTTTCCGGCCGGTACCGCGTGGAGGTAGGGATAGGAGTTGCTGGGCAGAGGCTAGTGGATCACAATGGGATCTGAATTGCGCAGCATACCCAGCCTTTACCGTGCTTTGTCATCCAAGGCTGAAAACTCCACAGCAAAAATTGACTCTCTCGTGCAGATATAGCTTCTATGATGCCCTGATGCACCCTTCCAGCCCTGTATAGCTAAAACGCCAATAATATAAATTTAAGTCATGATGAAATATAATATTCAATAATGTAATAGAATATGATGTAGCGAAATAAAAAATTAAAATAAAATAAATTAAAACATAAAATACTAGCTGTACCCGGCAAACTTTGTCTTGCCTACTGCGTTTTTTGACGTTTCAAGTTTCTAGCCAAGACTAAGTCCCCGGTCAAAATGTATGGATGATTGATTTTCAAAAACACTCAATTTTTCTATGTTTTTTGCCTCATAAACCTTCCTTGGGTGAAAACTAACAGAACAAAACTAAGACGATCAAAATCGGTCCTTCCGTTCCCCATTTATGCGCGGTCCAACGTATGCCACTGCATTTTTATATATATATATAGATAGATATAGATATAGATATTCACCGTTCCTTCTTAATTATTCTCCTACCAGGGTTCATCTTCTAATACATCCAGATAATTGGGGTCTCCAGTTAGCCTAGTGGTTAAGGCTATGGATAGCCAATCCGGAGACGGTGAGTTCGATTCCCGTTCTGGTCGGGAAAATTTTCTTGACTCCCTGGGCATAGTGTATCATTGTACTTGCCTCGCAATATACAAATTCATGCAATGGCAGGCACAGAAAGCCCTTCAATTAATAACTGTGGAAGTGCTCAAAGTTGAAGCGAGGCAGGCCGAGTCCCAGTGGGGGACGTCGATCCATAAAGAAGAAAAAGAAGAAGAACATCTAGATAATCCTACCTATAGACATTCGTCCGAGGATTTCTCCTTGAATTTTCTCTTATGGTTCTTCATTGGATTGGTTCAAGTATTGTTCTATGAATTCATCTAGATTTTTTTCAAGGATTTCTTCAGGGAGTTTTACGATTCGCACAGGACCTTGTCAAAGATTCCTCAAGGTATTTTTATCTGGATATCCGAGATTCTTCCATTGATTCCTCACCGAAAAATTTAAAAGATTTCTCCGGAATTATTCCCTGATTTATATCCCGAGTTTCCTTCAGGAATTGTTCCAGATTTCCTTTGGGATTTCTTCCTAGAATTCCTTCATTGTTACCTCCCGGGATTTCGTCGTTTTTGTTTACCTGGTTTCTTTTAGGAATTCTTCTTAAGATTCTTATAGTGATTTCTTCAAGGTTTTTTTCGGGGATTCATTTGGAAATTTATCTGGGGATTTTTCCCATCATTAGTTTCTCCATGGATTCATTAAGAGACTTCTCCTTGAACACATTAAGGCATTATTTCAGTAATTCCTCCCGAGAATCGTTTAGGATTTCCTCATGGATGTTTCCAGGGATACCTGTAAAGTTTATTCCGATATTTTTTCTCCACTGATTTCTCTCGAGATTCTTTAGTGGATTTATTCCGGTATTTTTTTCGGAATTCCTTCAGCGATTCACTCCGGGATAATTTTTTGCATTCATTCTTTGATTCTTCTAGAAATTTCTTTTGAGTTTTCCTGAAGTTATACTTTTTTAATTATTTCAAGGAATCTTTCAGAAATACCTTCTGAAAATTCACAGGCAATTCTTCCGGGATTCCGGGATCTTTTGATTCTATCTTTCTAGGATTTATTTGATTGATTTTCCTATGTTTCCTTTTGAGATTCTTGTCGCGATTCATTCAAGATTTTTTGTAGGTTTATCTACACAGCATTCTTTCCTTCAGAGATTCCTTCTGAGATTCCTTCATTGATGTCTCCCGGGATGTCTCCTGGTTTCATTTCAGGTATTCCTCCCAAAAGTAATTTGGTCACTTCTCTGACGATTCCTCTTGGATTTTTCCAGGGATTCCTTCAGAAATACCTTTCTGTTATTCCCGGGTTTTCTTTAGAAATTTATCTCAGTATTTATTCGGGATTCGTTTCCAGATTCTTTAAATGATTCCATCAGGGATCCTTTTGAGGAATTCCTTCCGGGATTTCTTCAGACTCCTTCAAGGATTCTTTCATGGATTTCTCCTGTGAATCCCGGGGATTTTAGGAAGATTTTATTGATTAATAAAATAATTTACTTACAACATGAATGACTGATATTAATCTTCGAATGAGTGTAATCAGTTTTGTACCTTAGAGGGTATTCTGCTTAGAGGGATCGAAAAGTCGGTACAAGACTGATATTAATGATATTTATATGAATACTACCTGTCCCGGCAAACTTTGTCTTGCCAAGCTATTGTTGTTTGACAACTATTGTGGTCATCGTAGCAACGCACTCTAGATTAGTATATTTTCGATCGTGTTGATTTCCTTCCCAGCTCATGAAAAATCAAAAT
The DNA here is from genome assembly GCF_035046485.1 of Aedes albopictus. NCBI lineage: Eukaryota > Metazoa > Arthropoda > Insecta > Diptera > Culicidae > Aedes > Aedes albopictus. Next base: position 408,359,394 of record NC_085137.1, read on the forward strand.
TTTTCAATTTTGTTTCTTTTCTAGCTGAGTTTTGTTACTTTTTGTACATATAAACACAGCCACCGCAAATACGAACCGAACCGTGCAAGCGTCATGCTGATCGGTCCACCCGTTCTTGACTTTTGTTGCCTCAAAGGAACGTCAAACTCATTTTTATATATTATGTTTCCAGTTCAAAACCGAATTAGCGACATTTTTTCTTTGACTTCCGCTGCTTTTGCCTTGCGTTAAACACAATGTCGGAAGTGGGGCGCTGTATAGCGCACCAGGTGTACAATACAGCGCCCCACTTCCGACATTGTGTTTAACGCAAGGCAAAAGCAGCGGAAGTCAAAGAAAAAATGTCGCTAATTCGGTTTTGAACTGGAAACATAATATATAGATAAATCTATATATATAAAAATACAGTGGCATACGTGGGACCGCGCATAACTTGCGAACGGAAGGTCAGATTTTGGTCGTCTTAGTTTTGTTCTGTTAGTTTTCACCCAAGGAAGGTTTATGAGGCAAAAAACATGGGAAAATTGAGAGTTTTTGAAAATCGATCTTCCATACATTTTGTGATCGGGGACTTGGTCTTGGATTGAAACTTGAAACGTCAAAAAACGCAGTAGGCAAGACAAAGTTTGCCGGGTACAGCTGGTTTAATATATAACTAGCTGTCCCTGGAAACTTCGTTTTGCGGTTTATGATGTGTGGAAGTTAATTTTCATAAAATCTCAATTTTTCCATAATTTGTTTCATGAATCTGTTTGGTTTAAAATTGATAGAACAATTCAAAGACGAAATAAATGGGTTCTTCCCCTGTATAGATTTAAGTATGAAGGTAAAACAAACTTATAATAATAATATGTCCAGCCATCAATGTTTCGGCCATTGCTTCAATGTACCTGCGATAAGAATATAATAATAATATTGTCAAAAAAAGTTCTGCAACATCTCATTTCCTACGTATTAAATTAATGTTCTGTAATAATAAATAAAATAGCATTACATTCAGATGTAAAGTTGAATATGTGTGTACGTACTATGGACTTTGCAGATCTTGTTGAGTAAATATATGAAGGATGATTTTAAACTAATCTTATATATATAAAAATACAATGGCATACGTGGGACCGCGCATAACTTGCGAACGAAAGGTCCGATTTTGGTCGTTTTAGTTTGTTTTGTTAGTTTTTACCCAAGGAGGGTTTATGAGTTTGCCTCACATGATGAAGAGTTTTTGAAAATTGATCTTCCATAAATTTTGATCGAGGACTTGGCTAGAAACTTGAAACGTCAAAAAACGCAGTAGGCAAGACAAAGTTTGCCGGGTACAGCTAGTAGATACATAAGAAATGAACATTCATGCGTGTATTGGTTGTTTGTTTGGTTGTTTGATTCACTTCGGTCATGTAACATTTTGATTTTGAATCATGCCATGAAGACTTTTGTGCTATTGTTTGCTTCTCGCGGAAAGCAAACAATGGATCATTCACGTCAGATGATCGGTCAATTTCTTTTTCCCAAAACGTAATCTAGACTGCACAAAAAAAAAGTCAGCGCCCGTTACTTGAAGTGACGGACTATACAAAGCGTGCTTTAGAGAATACAAAAAAAAGAGTCTACGACTGTTTTAGTCATGATATTTTACAACGAACATTCACAATAAAATAATAGCATGAAACGAGCTCACCAATTTATGTGTCTCCATCGCTGGTTGTCTGTGTATATCGACGTCGAACAAAGCACAAAAACAAGCACGCATTAATTTGGATCATTGGCTGCAAAGCTCCCGCACAACTCCGATCTTTGGCTTCCACACGACCGAACCACCCCAACGGAACGGAACGGAAAAAAGCAACACTGGAATCGCACTGAACTGACCCGGCATTAACGGGGAACGACGACGCACATAACACAGACCGACGACACGATGCCCATATAGCCGAGGCGGTAAACGCACGGGTATTCAGCATGACCATGCTGAGGGTGACGGGTTCGATTCCCAGTCGGTCCAGGATCTTTTCGTAAAGGAAATTTCCTTGACTTCCTTGGGCATAGAGTATCTTCGTGCCTGCCACACGATATACACATGCTAAATGGTCATTGGCAGAGGAAGCTCTCAGTTAAAAACTGTGGAAGTGCTCATTGAACACTAAGCTGAGAAGCAGGCTTTGTCCCAGTGAGGACGTTACGCCAAGAAGAAGAAGAAGAAGAACGATGCCGAATCGAAAGAAGCGGCATTTTTCTGCTGTTCAGGCAAACTTTTTCAACTTATGACAAAAATGCAAAAAAGTATGTTTTCCCACATAGAAAATCCCAAGGTTGCGACCATTCATTTGCAATAATTTACATTCATTTGCTATTATCTAAGTTCAGAAGCATGCTATCGAAAATCAATGTATGGATGAATTTAACCTTGTAGTTTTATCTGAAAGTTTGCCGAATAACATTGGGGTCGCAAACGTATATCAAAGTCGTGAGCAAGCTGTGAAGGCAACTCTCCACGCGGTGAATGTAAATTTCATTCACGCTGTGGAAAGTTGCCTTCACAGCTCGCTCACGACTTTGGAATGCGTGTGCGACCCTGATGTTATTCGGCAAACTTTGAGATAAAACTACAAGGTTAAATTCATTCATACATTGATTTTCGATAGCATGCTTCTGAACTGAGATAATAGCAAATGAATGTAAATCCTTGCAAATGAATGGTCGCAACCTTGGAAAATCCCACACAAATTTCAATTGCAATGCGCAAAGTGTAGACGCAACCGATTGTGCTCAAATTTTGCACAGATACTCAGGAGCCGAAACGGAACCAAAAAAGCTTTGATCTGAGAAAACGGTTCCGATGACCCACACTAATGTATTCCTTTGGAAGCAAATGAAACAGCGTGATTGAAAGATATTACTACAGTAGACGTACGATAATTGCAACATGCTTACGTTTTACTTACATACATACTAGACTGAGTCAACAAAAACAATGTTTCGAAACAAAACTTTTTCGATTCCTTTTAGCGTCCAAAACAACTGTGCAAAATTTGGGAGCGATTATTGGTTGCTTCCCCGTATTCCGCATTGCGATTGAAATTTGTATGAAATTTAGTATGGAAAATCGTGCTTTTTTGCATTTTTTTCACATAAATTGTTTTTTTTTTGTCTAAAACGATCTAACCAATGACGTTGAAGTATAGTCTAGAGGCTATGCCGAAAAACTTTGCCGAAGACTGCAAAGTGATCCGACACTGTGAAAAAAGTTATAACGTACAGATTGCCCGGTGGTGCTCAACGTTTAACATGTAAAGGAATAACATCAATAATAAATAAAATTTCAATTTTTGGCCTAAGTTACCAGGCGAATAACTTTTTTCACAAAGTGATCCATTTGCGGTCTTCAGCAAAGTTTTTCGGCATATCTTAGGCTATAGGTACTTTAAGGTGAATATATGACGAAGCCACAACTCGAATTTTCAAGAGCACAAATCTGCAGACCCGAATGTCGGTTTGCGCTGAAAAGTTGATCGATTTGTCACCACCAGCGGCCAACCAATCGATCAACTTTTCAGCTCAAACCGACATTCGGTTCTTTGGATTTGTGCTCTCGAAAATTCGAGGTGTGGCTTCGTTATATATTCACCTTAACGTCACATGGTATTAGACAAAAGAATTCAACTTAGGGTAAGAAATCAAAGAAATCAAACTTTGAACTAGTCAAATTGTAATCTTAATTTGAACCATTTAGAAATTCATTAAAACGACGTACTTTTTAGGCGCATCCTTTCCTATCCTCGTAACGGAGAAGATGGGCGTGGCCGGCAATGGAAGTTTTCATGTCTTTGTACTTCAACCTCTAATTGGATAGCTATTCCCTCCCAAATAGCATTCCATAAGCAGTTAGAATAGGAGTATTAAGGTTTTAACATGACAACTTTCAGTATGCAATCTACGAATTACTCCGTTACCACGCAACGCAACGCAACGCAATATTGTCCCGAAAAAGATGTTAAATAGCTTTCCGTAATATAACCTGATAAAACCTTGGACAGACTGGTGGTATAAGTACCATGGTACAATTATCTTGAAATAAGTTTCATACTGATTATTGTCTTCAATCAAGATAGGCTTGGAATAATTTTCTTGACGACTTGTACCATGGTACGAATACCACCAGTCTGTCCCTGATATAACATCAACTTTAAAAGCATTGAAAAAAGCGTTTTTGTCAGGGAAAATAGGCAATTGAAAAATCACTGTGATTTCACCCTTTTCCCTCCAGAGAAATCACACTTTCGGTGCACTCGTACACTGCAAATTTTGTTTACTGGTATTCAGCAAACTTTGCTGATTTTTTTTGTGCTGATTTCATTCAGCAATGGGAATTTACTGAATATCAGCAATTATTTTTCAACTTGCTGAACCATTCAGCAATTTTGACAGTTGATCAGCAATATTGTGCTGAAATTCAGCAAAAATTTTGCTGAAATTTAGCAATTTATTTTGCTGATTTTTTTTGTGCTGGAAGCGTTTCAAAAAATTTGGTGTGTACAGCTCATGCATTGTGTAGTGACATGCCCCCCCTCGACAGCGCGAGCGGACGGCGCTATTGTCAGACGGTAAAGAAGTAGACGAGAGTACACAAGTGTGACGAGTGAACTAATAAAGTGTTGTTACGATTTAAACGAAAAATCTAAATCTATTTATCTCCGAAGTACCACAAATCTGGCGACGAGGACAAACCGGAAGCAGCTTATACTGGTAAGATTCAAAAAACGAAAGAAATAGTGTGTTTTGATAATGATAAACTTTCGGCGAGCGCGTCACATTTCTCCAAAAAAAAACAAAATGGCGTATGGAATATTGATTTTTGGTTTGTGTTTCGTTCATAGGGCAGAAACTATCCGGCCACTGGCGGAAGGGTCCTAGAGACCGAGGCAAAATCGAAAATCCGGCCACTGGCAGAAGGGTCCTGGAGACCGCGATAAAAAACAGTCATCCGGCCATCGGCGGAAGGGTCTGAGAGGCTGCAGCAAAAACAAGCATCCGGCCATCGGCGGAAGAGTCCTGGAGACCGTGGTAATCAAGGGAATCTAACCAATCGCCGGACCGTCGGCAAGTGAGACGCTACAGAGTCTGGAGCAAGGACGTACGCAGAATGGATAAGTGGAATATCCCTCCATTTCATTTCAAGGCACTGCCGAAAAGTCAGATTCGCGATGCTTGGAAACGTTACAGGAAGAATTTTGAGTACGTGCAGTTGGCGAATCGAGAAGCGAATAAAGTTAGATTGAAGCACATCTTCCTGGCTCTTGCGGGACCGGAAGTCCAAGAGGTGTATGAGTCGATCCCGGGAGCAGATGTCGAACCAGGTGTCGGGATTGACCCACTCGAGGTTGCTTTGAACAAACTGGATGAGTTTTTTGCTGCAAAATACCATGACGCTTTTGAACGAAACGTATTCTGGACCCTGAAACGTGAAACCGAAGAGCCCCTAGAAAAGTTCCTTTTCCGGGTGATGGACACTGCCAATAATTGCAATTTCGGAGCTACCAATCAGGAAAGTCGTGAAATTGGCATTATCGACAAGATGATTCTATTTTCGCCACCCGAGCTAAAAGAGAAGTTGCTCGCCGAGGAGCGGCTCACGTTAGAAAGTCTGACGAAGATGGTTCAGTCATACGGATCGTTGAAATACCAAGTCAGCCAATTTTCTGCTGCTGGATTTCACACTAAAGACGTGACAAGACCGGAAACAAGTCAAGAGGTAAACAAAATCCAAACGCGTGCTCCGGTAGACGAATGTTTTCGATGCGGACGGACCGGACATTTCGGATACGACGTAAATTGTCCGGCCAAGAATCAAAAATGCAACAAATGCGGGAAACTTGGGCATTTTGCGAAGCGTTGCAAAACTCCTAATACAACTCGGCAGCAGAAGCGGAAAGCTGAAGCTCCAGAAGGAAGAAATTCTAGAATGAGGATGGTAATTGTTTGAATTCTTAATATTGTTATTTAGACATTAACGCTAATTTGAGCTTTAGGTTAGAACAATCGAACATTCCGACGCCGCTATCACCGCTGCAGACACAATTAAGCCTCCGGAAAGTTTCATCTACAACATCGGAAATGGTGAGGAGTTTCTTTGGGTCAAGTTAGGAGGGATTCCAGTACAAATGCTGATTGACTCCGGCTGCCAAAAGAACATTATAGATGACAAGACGTGGCGAAAGCTGTTACATGAAGGTATATCGGTCAGCAACTTACGTGGATCCGACGACTCATTTCGGCCCTACGGCGAAAGCTCAAACCCGCTAGTGGTATGTGGAATGTTTGAAAGCACCATTACGATCATGGAAGACTCGCGGCAGTTGCAGAAAACTGCCACATTCTACGTTATCGTTGGTGGTACTCAGCCGTTACTGGGCTCCCCAGCACTCAACCAGCGGAAGTTAATCAACTATGGAAAGAAGAGAAGCACCCTTTTCCGAAAATCGCAGGTATAAAACTGAAAATTTCTATTGATGATAGAGTTGTACCAGTGATTCAGCACGCACGTCGTCCACCTATTGCTTTGTTGGGTCGAGTTGAAGAAAAATTAGCCAGTCTGGAAAAAATGGACATCATCGAATCGGTGACGGAATTCAGCCCATGGGTATCTCCGCTTGTCGTCATAGTTAAAGATAATGGCGATTCGCGATTGTGCGTGGATATGCGCCAAGCTAACCGCGCAATCCAACGGGAAAGTTATATGATGCCAACTTTCGAAGACTTTCTTCCACAGTTAAGCGAAGCTCGATTTTTCAGCCGCCTCGATATCAAAGACGCATTCCACCAATTGGAGCTTGACGAATCGTCGCGTCACATTACAACGTTTATTACTCACAAAGGATTGTTTCGGTATAAACGTTTAATGTTCGGGATGTCTTTTGTTCCCGAACTTTTTCAACGAGTACTCGAACAGATACTGGCTTGCTGCGAGAACGTGGTGAATTATCTCGACGATATTCTTGTTTTTGGGCGCACTCGGGAAGAACACGACGCAGCATTGGAACGGGTGTTGTCGACTCTGAAAGAGAAAAATCACGACAAGTGTCAGTTTGCGCTCACAGCAGTTGAATTCGTCGGACATCATCTTTCCTCGGAAGGCATTCGACCAGTTGAAAATAAATTGAGCACGTTGCGATCTTTCCGGTCACCGGAAAACGTTGAGGAGCTTAGGAGTTTCCTGGGGCTTGCCAATTACGTAGGACGTTTCCTGCCCGACTTAGGCACAGTGACAGCCCCTATGAGAAGCCTACTTCGTTCGAATACAAGGTTCGAGTGGAAACAGCATCACCAGCAGTCATTTGAAGCAGTGAAGGAGCTCATTTCCAACGTCAAGACGCTGAGCTACTTCGACAGCTCCTTAAGAACACGACTGATCGTAGATGCCTCACCTTTCGCGCTTGGAGGTGTAATGGTACAATTCAAAAGCTTAAATGATGACTCTGAACCGCGAATTATCTCGTATGCCAGCAAGTGTCTGTCAGACTCAGAAAAAAGGTATTGCCAAACCGAAAAGGAGGCTCTCGCCATAGTATGGGCCGTAGAGCGGTTTTCGATATACCTCCTTGGACGTAATTTCGATCTTGAGACTGACCATAAAGCACTTGAGGCCATATTTTCCCCGACGTCGAAACCATGCGCCCGTATAGAGAGATGGGTACTGCGCCTTCAATCCTTCACGTTTAATGTGAAATACAGAAAAGGCTCCGCAAATATCGCAGACCCATTTAGTCGTTTAGCACAAAATGCGGGAAACGAAGAGTTTGATGGTGACAATACATTTCTCGTGTTGACCATTGTGGGTTCAGCTGCCATTGATACCAACGAGATTGAGAATGCTTCACAAAGCGATTACGAGTTTGGGTTACTACGTGACTGCTTGCAAACAGACGTGTGGAAACATGCGGAAGTAAAACCATACGAAACATTCAAACATGAGCTGGGATTCGTAGGAGACATTCTCGTTAGGGGTACAAAACTAGTGGTACCCGCACAGTTGCGCAGAAGAATGATGGATCTCGCCCACGAAGGACATCCGGGTGAAACTGTAATGAAAAGAAGATTAAGGGATCGTGTTTGGTGGCCAGCCATCGATAAGGAAGTTGTCCAATATGTCCAGCGGTGCGAAGGATGTCGTTTAGTTAGTTTGCCCGAAAGACCCGAACCAATGCAACTACGTCAATTGCCTACAAACCCGTAGATCGACGTTGCAATCGACTACCTAGGACCGATGCCTTCAGGAGAGTATCTGCTTGTCATTATCGATTATTACAGCAGATACAAAGAAGTCGAGATAATGACACGAATTACAGCAAAGGACACCATTAGCAAACTTGATCGAATCTTCACTCGTTTAGGCTACCCAGTCACAATAACCCTGGACAATGCGCGACAATTTGCTTCGGATGAGTTCGATCAGTATTGCAAAACTCGTGGAATCACCCTGAACTTCACGACGCCATACTGGCCGCAAGAAAACGGATTAGTCGAAAAACAAAACCGTTCCATGCTTAAGAGGCTTCAAATTAGTCATGGGCTTAAGAGAGATTGGAAGGTCGATTTGCAAGATTACTTAATGATGTACTACACCTCTCCCCATTCCATCACTGGCAAAACTCCTACGGAGTTGATGTGTGGACGCACGATTCGATCAAAAATCCCATCTCTTTCAGATCTTCAGCATTGCCCGCGACTTCCTGAGGTAGCCGACAGAGATCGCATTCTTAAGGAAAAAGGAAGAGAAACGGCGGATGTTGCACGACACTCCAGACAATCCAACTTGGAAACAGGGGATACAGTGTTGATGAAAAATTTGCTACCAGGAAATAAACTCACGCCCAACTTTGCTCCCAACGAATACACGGTAGTTGACAAGAAAGGTTCTCGAGTTACAGTAGCAGACGATTTATGAGGAAGAACGTACCAACGGAATTCATCGCATCTGAAAAGAGTGACTAAGGAAATCGAGTTGGACACTTGGACCAGCCCCCCAAAGTACAACAGCATGACTTGCGCCATCAAAAAGGTACTTCGTTGCCGCAGACTTCTCAGAGGCAGCCTCGTATCTACCCAGGGTTACCAGATACGTTCAGAGATTTTACTTTGTAGTCCAGACTACAAATCTACAAGAGAAAAGGAGATGTAGTGACATGCCCCCCCTCGACAGCGCGAGCGGACGGCGCTATTGTCAGACGGTAAAGAAGTAGACGAGAGTACACAAGTGTGACGAGTGAACTAATAAAGTGTTGTTACGATTTAAATGAAAAATCTAAATCTATTTATCTCCGAAGTACCACACATTGTATCACACGCAATATGTGAACACGTCAAATGAAAGCTTATTTATCGTAGAATCGACCAACCGAATAATATTCCGCCTTATCTTATATATATATATATAGATGAGTTTGAAATCCCTTTGAGGCAACAAAACTCACAAACGGCTGAACCGATTAGGATGGCTCTTGCACGGTTCGATTCGTTTTCATGGTGGCTGTGTTTATATGTACAAAAAGTTACGAAAATCAACTAGAAAAGTAACAAAATTGAATAAGAACTGATTTTCTATGAGCTAGGAAGGAAATCAACACGACCGAAATGAAATCAATCTAGAGTGCGGTGCTTTTTTGAGCTCAACAGTTGTCAAACTGACACAAGGCGGCAAGCAAGGGGTGGATCACTCTTGGAACATTAGATGCATGAAAAATATGTGCTGCATTTAAATGCATTTTCATGCATTCATTTATTCATTCAGTAAACAAGCAACCCATGACTTGCTACAATACATGACTGTTGTCATTGTCCAAAAACCAGCTTTGTCAACCTTAACTAGCGCTAATAATTAATTTGCAACTAGGATAATTGCTAATAACTTGAGTACTGATACAATCCACTGAAGGCCACCAAATTCTTGGTGGTCCCGGATAGACGTTGAGCTTGGCGGCATTATGTTTAGTGTATTTAGTGTGTTGAAGGTGTAGTCCTGTCTTCTACTGTGACTGTAGAAGATGGTCCCAACCTTGGTCCCAACCGTAAACTACCTGGACCTGAGCCATTCAGGTTTTGTTGAACAGTTTCTCCCCGTTATTTCATAGAGAAGAGAAAAAAATACTCGAATTTAAGCTTTTAGATTTATTATTATTTTATTTATTTTTATTTTTTCAATAAAATAACTTGAATTCATTGAACATTCAATGAACACATTCAAACTTTTCACTCGACTCTTTTATGCTTTCATTCCCATGCTTCTCCATTCAAACTGACTGGCATCTACTTCTTCCAAGGTGAGCTCCCCCAACCAGCTGGACGTAGATATGTCCTTGACGTCTAGTATGTTTTTCCCTTACGGGGTGTACTAGCCCAACTTCGTATCTTTCCGGAACTGTTCCTGCAAATAATTTTTATGCTATAATTTTCTCGACTTAGTTAATAGTTTAATTATATAGAGTTTCTTTCATTACTTACAATTACACAGTTCCTGTTGCAGTTGTCCATTCCAATAGAATTAACTTTTGAAGAGAACCAATACGATACACATCATAATATTTTTTTTCTGTAGCTGTGATTTGACATTCGCATATACATTAGCCTGGTACACGGTTTATACGGGAAAATACAAAAAATGGAAAATCTCTAACTCCTGTACACTTTTTGAGTTCCATTTTGGTCCCATATCAACTGTGCAAAATTTCAGATCGATCGGAACAACTATATTTTAGCGCCCGCCATTCTTAGTTTTTCATACGATTTACTATGGGGAAATTTTACTCCTGCAAAGAAAAATCGCTAGGAGTCACCCCTAGATCCCTAAAAATAGGTCGATGAATGATTTCTGTAGAAAACATCACTAGGAATCAGACCTCCGAAGACAGCAAACCAATGCGACTTTCGCGAAAAAAGTTATTAGGCCTCACCCGATCGACAATATCACAAGATTTTATTATTTATTGTTATTCCTTACATGTTAAACAGCGTTTGCATGCCATCCGGTTTTCAGTCAATAACTTTTTCCGCATGCCTTAGATCGCTTTGCGGTCTTCGGAGGGCTGGTTCCTCGTAAAATTTCCAACAGAAATCATTCATCGATTCATTTTTAGGGGTTAAGGGGCAACCTGTGACGATTTTTCTTTGAAAAAGTGATTTTCCCCATAGAAAATCGTATGGAAACTTAAAATGGCTGGCGCTAAAATATAGTTTCTCCGATCGAGCTGAAATTTTGCACAGTTGATATGGGACCAAAATGGAACTCAAAAAGTGTACAGGAGTAAAATGTCTTTTGGTGTCCCACGCTAATATACATCAATGCTAAGTTGATGGATGTTTCATAAAATGCATTTACATGCATTAGATGCAAATTGAATGCATATTCAAAGAGTGATTTGCCCCTTGGCGGCAAGACAAAGTTTGCCGGGACAGCTAGTTTGTCATAAAATTATCAAATTTAATAATTCTTACTTGGAGAATGTTATCTTAAGTTGAACCATATCTATACATATATATAAAACTGAGTTTGAAGTTCCTTTGAGGCAACAAAACTCAAGAACGGGTGGACCGATCAGCATGAGTCTTGCATGGTTCGATTCGTATTCGTGGTGGCTGTGTTTATATGCACAAAAAGTTACGAAAATCCACTGGAAAAGTAAAAAAAATGATAAGGTACTGATTTTTTATGAGCCGGGAAAAAATTCAGCATGATCAAAATTGAATCAATCTAGAGTGCGTTGCTGCAATGACTTCAACAGTTGTCAAACAACCACAGCTTGGCAAGACAAAGTTTGCCGGGATAGCTAGTGTAATCTAAATTTCAACTAGTAAACGGGGGCGAGCTTCCAGTGTTGGCCTGCAGATTGCGCTAGTGGTTGTTTTGTTTACTCTTGGGGGATGAAAAATCCCAAATTTAGTTTCCAAGTTCCTGACGGTTTTAGAATATCTTTAGTTGAAAATCCACTGTCTAATGAAAAATAGTTATGGGAATTAGCAGATTCATGTGTTTTTCTATTGTTCAGCACGAAATTGGCTATTGTGGGAGAAGTTCGAGCTGCTGCCGCCAGTATAGTTCAAATTAAGATTAAAATTGGTTCAAATTAAGATTAAAATCATTGTTGACGAATAATCGAATTTTTCAATGAAATTCAGTGCAAATACAAACTTTTTACCACTTAACAGAAAGCTTATACCCGTGGCTTTCATGTTCATACGATTTTGCCGTAGTAAATTATTTCCATGTGGGAGAAAAAATCACTCAAAATTGGCGCTACTTCGGAAAGCAGCAATTTGGTTCAACTTTTGATTACCTACCCTATGAGTAAAATGCAAAAAAGCACGATTTCCCATACTAACTTCCAAACAAATTTTAATCGCAATGCGGAATACGGAGACGCAACCAATCGCCCCCAAATTTTGCACAGTTTTTTGGACGCTAATATAGATTGAAAAAACTTTGTTCCGGGTTGAAGTTTCTTCATACAACGTTGACCCACTCTAATACATACATACAAACAGATTATTTTATTTGCTCAACATTACATGCGCCTATGGAAGCCTAAGTTCTTGACTTATGTGATAGGAAGGAGTTGCTGGGCAAAGACTAGTGGTATCAATGGGATCTGAATTGCGCGTTATACCTAGCCTTTACCATATGATTGAAATTCGAAAACTGCAACAACTGACAGACGTCTCAAAGAACCAATTATTGCAAAAATCAGCAAATGCACATCGTACTGCCACTAAAAGGCATCCAATTTTTTTCAACGTTTCATTTCAACAGATAGCGGTACCGTGCGAGCACTATATTGTAGACAGCTACATATTCTGAACAGTTTGCAAATCCAAAAAATATGTTACTCTTTTGAAGCAATAGGTATATTGAAGCAAAAAATGAGGCGTTAATTTTATTGAGCCCCTTCATAATCCAATCGTTACAACACATATTGTTTTTGACTCAACTATGAACGTAGAGAATGTGTTCAGAATTAGGATCACGGCTTCTTATGGTGTCCACAATTAGAAGCACGTCATCCTCTAACAAAAATATGTCCACATCATGGACTGCAAGCTATTATGAGATTTTATTTATTTTATACATTTATCTAGACAACAAACCAACGTGATGGTGTTGTAGAGCGGTATCCGTAGAAACAAGAACTTTCATTTATTTTGGACTTTATTGTGAGATTCTCTTAACTGTTCAGAATGTGGGCACTGCACGGTATGATAACTATAAAATTGTTGAAAAGCATCGCAATATTTGCATGAAGCGAACGTCTACTGTAGTAACAACATACAAAAAAAAATACATTACTTTATGAAAGGGCCGCATCCTTCCGCAATTCATCCCGCACCCGCATACTCACCGTCGTCGATTCCAAATAAAGTGGATCATAGTGAATCCCATCGAACAACAGGAACGCTCTCATGCCGTAGTTTTTATCCTCGCCGAACCGATTGATGATCGCATTGGTAATGTCCACAACGTCAAACTCGATCCCGTGGTAGGCGGACAAAATGGAAACCTCAATGGCGCCACCCCAGGACTCGGGTTGCAAAATCCACGCGCAATATTCGTCATTCGGTCTGCCCAGAATCCCTTCGTTGTACTCCTGCTTATCTGCGTTCACCGTGGAAGCAATGATTTGGCGCATATCTTGGCTCTTTTCCGGATCCACCTTTCCCGTGAGAACGAATCCTGCCGAAATTGAAACAGAAATTATCATACATCCACAACCACGAGTACACGCTCTGCCCATTCTCCACTTACCAATGCTGGTGAACAGGCACGAATTGTCGCTGGGCACCACCTGCTTCAGCAGGATCCCACTGCCCCCCTCACTCTGGGCGGCCAACTCCTTGGCCAGCTTCTCATCCTCTTCCATGCGCTTCTGGGCGGCCTGCTGGAGCCGTTCTTCCTCACTCAGTTGCTTTTCGTCCACGATAAGCGTGTCCCCGCTGGCGATTCCGATGGCCGTCAGCAGTTCGTCTTCTTTGCTCAGGTCCAACGGTTTGAACGGGGGAAAGCCCAGCTTAACGTGCAGCACCTCCGCCGGAATATTGGTAAGCTCGATGATTTTACCTTTCAGGTGGCGCACCGTCGTGCTTTGTTCCAGATTGCTGACGATGTGCTGCTGGCCCGTTTTGGTTTTCAGCTTCAGCGAGAAGCCTGCCATTATTGCGCGATGCGTTGAGTAAAAAATATTTCGCGATATCCACTCCGAATTGAGGTAGAACGGTATTTGAACACGTTGGCGCCACGCACAGAAGTTTGTAGATTGCAAAAACGTGAATAACACAGGATTTTTCGCCTAGATCTGCTAGAAATTTACAATTTTAAAATTGGTGTTTTTTCCGAAATCACGGATCAGGAATGCAAGCCAGAAAAGTTAAAAATAATCAACGATGACTTGACATTTGGCGACCTTGCGATGTTTTTGTGTTGGTTTTGATAGAGTGCCTTTAAGAGCCGATGCACACGAGCGTTAATTGACGCTGCGTGAATTCACGCTGCGTCGCCGCAGCGTTCCTGTGGGGCATGCGTTGACATTGCGTGCCGCACACGGTGCGGCGCGGTTGCGGTGCGGTAGCGTTGCGTTCTCGTGTGCATCCTCCCATTTGATTGTGTGTAACTCAGGACGCACTTGCGTGCACGCTGCGTGGACGCGCCGCCCGTGTGCATCGGCTCTAATCCTTCCAGTCACTCTATAGGTTTTGAGTCTCAGGTTTTGAAGGATACACTGCGAATCCGGCATTACCCTTTAAGGAATAAAAAGTACCCTCTTTTTGCAAGTATATGAAGCTGTCAAAATAAAGGGTACCTGTCAAATTTTGAAAATGGGTAAATTTGGCCCTTTTTATAATTCCGACCGGGTACTCTTTAGGGTGTGAACCATTTCGCTTGTTCGTTTAACTTTTAGTTAAAATATGACACTTGGATAGTTATTTGCCATCGAAAAGTTAAAAAATAACCACGACGGTGGCCCATTTGAAATTTGACAGAGGAGTAGTTATTTGGAACAATATACAGTACGCAGCCAAATCATTGCGATCAAAAAATAACTATCGAACTGTCAAGACTAACCCTGCTCGCGAGGAGGGTTATTTTCAAAATAACTATCGAAGTGTCAAATTTTAACTAAAAGTTAAACGAACAAACGAAACGGTTCACAGCCTTAGGCTTCGATAGTTATTTTGAAAATAACCCTCCTCGCGAGCAGGGTTAGTCTTGACAGTTCGATAGTTATTTTTTGTTCGCAATGATTTGGCTGCGTACTGTATATTGTTCCAAATAACTACTCCTCTGTCAAATTTCAAATGGGCCACCGTCGTGGTTATTTTTTAACTTTTCGATGGCAAATAACTATCCAAGTGTCATATTTTAACTAAAAGTTAAACGAACAAGCGAAATGGTTCACACCCTTAATGAGTGAAAATGTTGTTGAGCATTTTCGAGGCGCATCCTGAGGAACATCCAGTCTGACTAACTGATGTGATTTTGCAGATTTTTGCGGGTAAGTAAAACAAAATACTCAACTGCGTTGTTTAGTCGCCAACTAATTAGTAAATTATTTCTTTCATTAGGATGTCGGTGGCTCCGAGGGGGGCCTTTCTTTTGACCTACACCTGGATCAAAGTTTGGTCCAGGATTCCTTCAACTTGGTGCGGGGATAAAAGTTGTGCGTGGTCCAACTGGCAAATCCTATAGCAATTAACAAACAATAAAAAGTGAAATAACAAAAATTAATAAATATTTCGCAAAAAAATCTTTTTTAAGTTGTTTATTATTTATTTGATTATTTAAAAGTTCAAAATTATCACTAAGTTCCCATAAAATGATAAAGAGGGTAAATTTTACTCTCTTCATAATTTGAAATCGTTCCAGAAAAAGAGTAAAAATCACACGTTGATTTGACGTACAAGCAGTTTACCCTTTAAAGAGTAAAGGCCGTTTACTCTTTTTATGAGTTCACCTAGTTACTCTCGAAAAGGGTACTTTTTCACTCTTTAAAGAGTACTTTGATCTCTCAGTGTATGGGTGAGTGGATTTGGCTGCTTTGATCGAAAGATCAGGGTTGATTATCACAACCAGCTGCTATGAGCCTCTGCACGAATCACTCCCACAGAAAATTTGAAAACAGTTCGCACAGTAAAAGCCAAATGTGACTTTTACTGTGCGCGGTGTTTTCAAATTTTCTGTGGGAGTGAGCAGGACAGGGCAAATTCGTACAGAGGCTCATTCGGCCATGTTTCTGAAGTCAGCATCTGTTTCAGGTCAAACATTTGATTTAGGCGTAATTTATGAGTGATATTTTTTTCTTTAACAAAAAAATTTCTTTGCAGCCCCAATTATGACCTAATTCGAACACGTTTTTAGTTATAGTAACATATTTCAGATTACAGAACTACATTTTCTCATATTTCTCCTAGTATTTTCGAAAATTTTGTTTTTTGTTGCGGAAGATATTTCGCGCTTTTCAAGTGTGGTCCTGAAAACTTTGCTGTTTACAAACTTTTAGCTGTCAAAATGGGGTTCAACGCACAATAGAGTACTGCAAGCACCGGTCTAACCTCACTTTGTTTGACAGTTCAGCGAGCTTGTTTACAAGGTGTTAGAATTTTGAACGACCGGCGAAAAATTTAAATCTCGTTTTCCGTTCCGATATCATTGTGATACGTAAATATCGAGTACATTCAGCTCTACTAGTACAAAACCAATCGTCCAACTCTCATTATTCCGAAGTTCTATCGAAAAGCAATTTTGCCGGATCTTGGCCAGAAACTAAGTCCATGTAAACAAGCTCTGTGAACTGTCAGTGCATAGCTTCGTGACGTCATCTTGCAGTATCCTATGGGGGCCAGAGATGTTGACTTGCTTTTTTACTGTGGGGTACACTCAGCCAAATAACCTTAAGATTTCCATAAGGCCCAACTTATGAAACGGCCTTTATTGCGATTTTTTTTTCGACTTAGACTTTGATGCGATAAATTTCGTCGTACTCATATTTCGCTTTCGATTTCGTCGTACTCATATTTCGCTTCGATTGTCAATCTCAGTCGCAGGGTTTTTGCAACTCGCCCGATAATGTGAAAGTTTTCGCCGGCCGTCTCAATGTTTACCATCACGCAGAAAAATATCGATAGGTAGAACTTAAAAACGTATCGATTAGAATCTACCATTAATGTTCGCATTGAGTGAATCCATCTATTTTTTTGTTTCTATTTAGCTAAATTTTTGATTCAACAATTTTTCCAAATTGAACAAAATACTTCGCAAAATTTTATTGTCAACAAATCTTCACCATCGTTTCTATAAAATAGTTTTGTAGAATCAATCATTTTCGTGTTTTATGGCCGCCATCTTGTATTTGTGAGGTAAACATTGCAAGTGTTGGAAAAAGTGCATACGACGAACAATAATGGATTTCTTACAATTATGTGAGTTTATCAAAAAGTAGCAGTTTTTCTTTTGGTTTTTCATGATACTCCTGTTGATAAAGGTAAGTGTGCAATGAATTGTGCAGCTTTGGATTCGTAATTTTACCAGTATTCTTGATTATTTCAGATCATTTGAAACAAGGTAGAACATGTTTTTGTCTCCGGAAAAGAGAAATCATAGGAGGGAAGTTCAAGGTAATTTTTAAAATATTCAATATTTTTTTATGATAACTTATTTATTTACTTCGGAATTTGCTTTTTCTTAGATCGGATGAAACAACAGTGACGATGTTACCGGCTGCAAAGATTTGTTAAAAGGAATCGCACCACATTACTACATAACGCTGCCAATATTTCTATTGTAGCAGCTTTTCATCTTGGGCTGTGTAAATTGTTGAATATTGTATTATAAAATCGTTTTGTTTTCTATTTACAAACATATAAATAAAACCTAATGAAAAAAAAACGTTTTTTGACTCTATTAATAAGATTTGCTAACTTAAAAAAAATATTTTTTTGAAGCAACAAATATGAATTTTAGTTTCAATACGACCCCTTTTATTACTTTAAGGCATTGCTTTTGTAGAATTGATAAATCGCATTTTTGTTTCAAAAAAAGTTTTGTTTTGGTTTTGACAGCTGGCAGATTTTGGGCGTTTTTAGGAACAACAAATTTCTTTGTTGATATCAATTCATGCATTTGTTGAATCAACAAAATTTGATGGTAAGCCTTGAGTCTACAATAAAATTTGTTGAAACTATTCATGATTCTTTTGGTTTTACAATAATTTTTTCTGCGTGATTAAAGGTCTTTTGTTCTCGGCCCACCAGCTGGTCATGTTTACACAACAAAATCAGCTGGTTCACCGATGTTTACGTTCATCCTTATTGTTCTCGGTTACCAGCTGTTTATATTTTCATAACAAAATCAGCTGGTTTCGCCTGAATCGGGGAAAGAAGGCGAAAATGTGTCATAAATGTTAGGTTAGTACCATATTAGGGCGAGTTCAATTTCGTCGCTAAAGTCTGATTATTCGTAAAAAATACAATAAATAATTCATAATGATTCGGATGAATTTCATAAGGTCACTTTATGACGTAAAATCGTCTCACAGCTTAGCTTTTATTCATGTTTAGCAACCAGGTATTCTCAAGCGTCGGTAGCCGTGTGGATAAAACACGGGCTCGGTGATCCCGACGTTCATGGATCGAATCCAGTCTGCATCATTTTAAGATTTTTGCCTTTCTCGTACACCAAGGTGTACCGAAAGGCTATATGTTCACTCCAAAAACGAAAATTTTATAGAGCCCTCGGAGGGGTCAAGTCTTATATACCAATCGACTCAGCTCGACGAGTTGAGATGATGTCTGTGTGTGTGTGTGTATGTGTGTGTGTGTGTGTGTATGTATGTGTGTGCGTATGTGCGTGTGTGTGTGTGTGTGTGTGTGTGTGTACAAAAAGGTCACCTCATTTTTAGATAGTAAATATCAACCGATTTCAACGACCGATGGTTCATTCGACGCGGTATATAGTCCCATTGTTTCCTATTGAAAATGGTTCAGATCGGTCCAGCCGTTCCGGAGTTATGGCCATTTAGGTGTTCCGGATCGGCACCCCAGGAAGGGGCCAGATATAAAAACGCTGCAAACCCATGCATGCGACACATCAAATCACGGCATTTTAAATAACCTGATGAACCGTAAGCAGGAAAATAGTCTCAGACCATATCGGAACCGGTTGTGTTCCGGAACCGGTTCCGGGTGCTCCGCCGGAAGTGGCCAAATATAAAAGTGAACCAAACCCATGCATGCGACACATCAAACAGTGGCTTTTTCGATAACCTGATGAACAGTACGCAGGAAAACATTCTCAGACCATATCTGAACCGGTAGTGTTCTGGAACCGGTTCCGGGTGTTCCGCCGGAAGTGGCCAAATATAAAAGTGAAGCAAACCCATGCATGCGACACATCAAACAGTGGCTTTTTCGATAACCTGATGAACAGTAGGCAGGAAAACATTTTCAGACCATATCTAAACCGGTAGTGTTACGGAACCGGTTCCGGGTGTTCCGCCGGAAGTGACCAAATATAAAAGTGAACCAAACCCATGCATGCGACACATCAAACAGTGGCTTGTTCGATAACCTGATAAACAGTAGGCAGGAAAACATTCTCAGACCATATCTGAACCGGTAGTGTTCTGGAACGGGTTCCGGGTGTTCCACCGGAAGTGGCCAAATATGAAAGTGAACCAAACCCATGCATGCGACACATCAAACAGCGGCTTTTTCGATAACCTGATGAACAGTAGGCAGGAAAGCATTCTCATATCATATTTGAACCGGTAGTGTTACAGAACCCGTTCCAGATGTCCTGCCGGAAGTAGCCAAGACGCATCAAATCGCGGCTCTTTAGGCAACCTGATCATCCTTTAGCAAGAAAATAGTTTCAGACCATATTTGAATCAACCGATAGTGTTCCGGAACCGATTCCGGGTGTTCCGCCGGATGTAGTCAAATGTGGAAGAGAACCAAACCCATGCTTGCGGCACATTAAATAGCGGCTATTTGAATTACTTGATGAACGATTAGCAAGAAAATAAGCTCAGACCACATCTAAGATCTTTTTAAAGACTACCGATAGTGCTCCGGAACCGATCTAGGGTGTCCCGCCGGAAGTAGCCAAGTGCCAAAAGGAACCAAACCCATGCATGCGATACATCAGATAGATTTTATTGACGAGTATCTGGCCTGACAATGCAATGTGTCGAATCCATACAAGTTTGCCTGGGTTTTTAACTCGTGCGCAGAGTAAGACCCACTGCGAACTTTTGCCCCGCATTACTCTGTGTAAACAAAAAAGAGATTTTCGCTGAATTTCGTTAAGAGCTACTTGTGTCACTTACCTTTAGGATGATTTGTGAAAAAATACCCGAATTTTGCACGTTTCTGAAATGCTCAATGTATTAGTTGCTACGGAAACAGCGAACTTTCCCTTCGATTGTCTCCGTTCGTTTATTTTGTTAGATACGGTATTTGTTAAAGTAACACGTGAAATCGTTTTTGTTCGTTTGACGTTTACTCACTACCGCCATCAAGCCAGCAGCCAGTTGTGAAATGCAACCTGATGCACTTGGCGATTATTTTTTCGTGACGAAGTTGATGATGAATATGTTCCAAATGATATGTCTGTTTGTCTGTACTAAAGCAATCTCAACAAATCCCACCATTTCAGATTCCTGAGGTGTCAAAATATACAGTAGGATAATATACAGTACGCATCAACCCCGGACTAAGCTTTTTCAATCCTCTTTTGCGTCTAAAACTATTGGGATTTTTCATGGATTTATTGCTTGCATTTTTTGTCAAATTTTACATGAATCTTGTAACCTATAATAATAAAATATAGCCTAAAGTGTGAAGAAAAAACTTTGTCGTAGACCGTACAGTCATCTGTGATTGTGAAAGAAGTTATATCCTAGCTTGTAACTATCGTCTTGATGTTGATTGGCCTTCAGTGATAGTAAAGGTGCTCATGCAGTCAACTGAAAATTCTGATATTTTCCAGCTCTGTCTATACGTTTAACATAATGTCGGAATATGTTCCATTAATAAGTTTCAATTTTTTTTTTAATTATTGCTTTTCTCAATAAAATATTCTCAGGATTCAGGAACAGTTCGGATTACGTCGACGGCAAGATCATGCTTCGAAATGATGGCCCATGCACAGAAATTTTCTATACAAAGCAATAGTGGAAGATTACAAGAACAGGGACCGAATTCTAGACCACACGATAGGTAGCAGATTGTCCGCATCACGACGGTTTCAAACCGAACGGACTCAATATATACCAAAACTTCCGTATGCAATTGTTGAGTTTAGCAAAGCCATCTTGACAAGGAAACCTTAACCGATTGAACCCCTGAAAAAGCCCCATACGGACCGAAACGTCGGAAAAAAACATAAATTAGTGTTTTTGATTTCTCCAAAAGACTGCAAAACCAAAATTCTGAAGCAAAACTATCTCAGTCGTATCCCGACCAAAGAAAGATCATGAGTACATATTCGACGAGAAAGGCACTATCACCACTAGGTGGATTAATCTGGGTTTTTTGTTCTTTTCATAAGTCTATCTTATGAAATTTGTCATAGCAAGCACGATCAATTTTCATAAGGTATTCTTATGCCATCCATAAGAATTAGTTATAGCAAATTTTCATAAGGTATTTCGATGAATTTTGCTAGTTTTTTTCGCTGAGTGTAGTATTCAGATGACAAGTGGCTGGATTATCAGGGTTCGTTCGCATATTATACTTATGACACACATCCCGCATAAAGATTTACAGTTTGTCTTAATCTCCAAACAGTAATAATTATTGTCTTGTATCTGTTGTTGTTAATGTACACAGCAAAAAAAGTTGTTGAATATTACATCGAAATCGCTGCAACCAGGTCGTTACATCGATCGATGAATATTACACAGTCCGATGTACTCGACGGCTGTTGATGTAATAAACAGATCCGATGTAATTTTTGGCGATGTAATAAATTAGACGTACTATCCATGATGTAATGGAGGCGATGTAAATAAAACCTACTGCAAAAGCTCCCCGAATGGTTGATCAAATTGAATTTTTGCCTTTTTCGTTCAGAATTCAGTATAGTTGCAGAAAATACCAGAGCTATGCTAAATTCAAGACGAAAAAGGATAAAATTCAATTTAATCAGCCATTGAGGAGATGTCGATAGTAAATGGATGAAGTATATTAGTTACCTTATATGTTTATTTTCTTTTGTTTTCAATAATATACATGTTTGAACATAAACAACATTAATATTGTTCTATCTTTAGATGATGAACATGGTGCGCTCTCCTGCTCCTTCAAACTTCTGATGTTCGCACCGACGCGAATGCATTTCCAAATGTTAGAGCACCGTATTCAATACTCGCTCCGAACACCTTGCACTCGCTCCATGGATATCCTCGTAGACTTTGTAGATTTCGCTTGTGCAGACCGAGCCAACAACGGTACCCAGCTGATGTATTCCTGTTATATCCTGTAAAATAGGATATTTGGGACGTTCTTTGGACAAGAGTAAATTGAACCGTTTATGTCCATGGTCTACAAACAACTAACTTTATTGTCTTTATTCTTTACATCGGTTAGTACTCAATGAGTACCCAGCTTGAAAGCAGGGTTTCGATACCTGCTGATACAACACCTTTCCCCTTAGGAAAGTTCTTAATATTCTGAACGTTTAAGCTTAAACTACTACTTTTGAAACATTGAATATTTCCATTTTTAACAATTATTCTTCGAAAGCGAACTAAAGGTTAAACATTTCTATGTATTCTAGATATAATCTCAAAAGAACTAATGTTCAGCTATATGGCTATAATACACATCCACATTTTTGTTTGTGAAGAAACGCAGTTAAGTATTCATCGTTTTGTTTATTCTAGCTCGCACAATAGTTTGATAAATTAATCACATGAATATTCTCCTCCCCGAAAAAGATTGGAAATAAAACCAAATAAAAATCAATGATCTGTTCCTAAACTACAAAATACAGTTAGCAAAACATTGTCAGATTCATTCACAAAAAAAGGTGTCAACACAAAAAAAAACAAATTTTACTTGCAAACTGCTGACAAAAGTGAGAAACACTTAACAGATAGAATGCGGCTGTTGTACCAAAATAACTGTTATAAACATACACGCAGTACCTATTTCTCAATATCCATTAAAAGCACTATTCTGCCGCCTATTCTGTACAACAGAAAAAAAACACGCAAACAGCATTCTACAGGACCACAGGCCTCACAGCAGCAATTCAGCTATCCTTCGCGATGTAGTGCTCAAATCCAAAACGTTTTCATCAGCAGGCGATGTCATCAAACGAAGAAGTGGTCCACAAAAAACAACACGGCAAATGAATGCACCGGCAAATGGAGACAACAGCTGCAAAACAATGCACTTTTATAAGCTGGAACGACTGATTATCTCACTGGGCCATGGCGGATCAGACAAAAAATGCACTTTGTTTTCCCTTGTTTACTATGACGATACAGACAACGATTAGTCCGGCATTCGTCACCACACACAAACGGGAAAAAAATACAATGGAGTGCCGCGCTTCCACAGTTGATTTTGGCGGTGCTCATTTGAGTTGCTCAAAATTCTCATGAGAAAAGCACTCAAAACACGTTGCCGATGATTATCAAACATGCAAAGCTCACATTGCGATCGGCGACGTCGTGCAGAAAATTATCTCAGCCTCGGTACTCTTGTTCACCATATAGGACAATGGGAGCAAAAATGGCAAAATGCATAACAAGGATGGCTGGATGAAAAGACTTGAGCGATTCAAAATGGTCTTGCGATCTTCATAAAAGTAGTGTAAAATGCATGATATTTAACCACTCACAAAACATAGATGCATAAAAAAATTACGCCAGGAAAAACATGATTCAATTAAGAAATCCTCTGACCGATACATAACACAACAAAACGTTCATGGAATATCACACACAAAAATGCCTGTTACGTGAGAATGTAGTTGCGAACCTCTGTGCATTGTCGGAGTTGACTGTTTGTATATGTGTATTGTTTTATACTTTGTGTTCTCCGTCATTCTCGTTCTGTCAAACGAGTCACACAACAGAGTCAGTGAAAATGAGACAGAATGGGCGCGTATGAATCGTGAAGATTTATATGTGGAGAAATCACCGTAGTTGTAAGTTGTTTTGTATGTTTTTATGTTTGAATCTACTAATAAAGTATACTTTTAGCTTTGTAGCATGTGGCAAATAGCATAACCAAGTGTTTTATTTGCCCTGCTAAAAGAGCGGTGCACTCATGATGTCCCATTTTCAACAATGCCACTGTGCAAGGTATGAACTGCCGTATTCTGATGTTTAACACAGCACAAAACTTTAAAATGCATGGCAAAAAAAATCACACTACAATAAAATGTTCACATAAATCCACGCTCAAACTATCCAACAGTTCTGGTAGCTTAAGCTACATTTTGTGTTTTAAAAGATTGTTTAGGAAACTTAAAAAAAATGTACACCAAACGAAGCACAAAAAAATGATTTACGAAAAATCACAAAACAATGCACGCTTTCAAACGAACAAAAAAAAAACATTAAAAATAACTAGCGGTGGCCAAATTATCATCTTGATAATAAGTTTAATCCTCGTACGCCACTGTTATATCCTGTAAAATAGGATATTTGGGACGTTCTTTGGACAAGAGTAAATTGAACCGTTTATGTCCATGGTCTACAAACAACTAACTTTATTGTCTTTATTCTTTACATCGGTTAGTACTCAATGAGTACCCAGCTTGAAAGCAGGGTTTCGATACCTGCTGATACAACAATTCCCACCTTTCAACGTTAAGTCTGGCGTGTCCTGGAGCAACTGTGGGACGTGTGCAACACTCGATTGATGTAGCGCTGCAGATCCTGGACCTCCAGAACGGAGGTGAGGATGTTGTATCGCCGGAGCAGACCGCTTCCTGCACCCCTGTGGAATAGAGGAAAGAGACATTCATTTATATCTTTCAAAAACATACAACATAAAATAAAGTAGGTATAGGGCACTGCAAGCCGCGGTTGCAAAAAAGATGAACTTTTCTATGTCTTTGACGTTTCGTGGTCTTCAGGAGTTTTATGTGGTATTCTCAGGGAGTTGTTGATGATTCTCTGGGGGTTCTTCCAGGAGCTTCTTCTGAGATTCTTAAAGAGATTCCACCTGTAATTCCTTTAAGAGCTCTTGCCAGGATTCCTACAGGAAGTACTCCCGAGATTCTTACAGAGATTTTTTTAGGGAAAGTAATACCCTTTGAGATTACTTCAGGAACTCCTAGATTCCTTCATCCTCCAGGAATTCCATCCTAGGTTCTTCTAAAAGTTTCTTTTGGAATGTCTTCAGAACTTTTTTTACTTCCAGAAGCTACTGCTAGGAATTCCGGCAATTTTACCCGATATTTCTTTCGGGATTCCTCCAGGAGTTCTCCCGAGGATTGTTCCAGGATATCGTTACGAGATTCCTTCAGAAACTCCTTCCAAAATTCTGCCAGGGATTCCTTTCAGAAATTCTATGCGAGGTTCCTCCCAGAGTTCCTTTTCGCACTTCTTCAGGAATTCTTTATGAGATCTTTCCAGGAATCTTACAAGAACTTCTTTCAGTATTCCTTCACAAATTCTTCGGGATTTTTGTTGGAGTTCCTTCCGGGATTCTTTCAGGTGCTATTTCTGGGAATGCTTCAAGAATTGCTTCTGCGATTCTTGCGGTATTTCCACCGGGGACTTCTTCTGGGATTCCTCCAGGAACTACTTCCAGGATTCTTTCGGGAACTCCTTTCGGGATTTCTTTGGAAGCTCCATCAGGGATTCCTCCGGGAATTGTTACTGGGCTTTTGCCAGGAATAGCTTCTTGAATTTCTTCAGGAACTCTTTCCAGGATTCATCAAGGAACTCTTTTCTAGTTTCCTCCTAGTGTTCCGTTTGGAATTTGTATAGAACCTTCTGAATTCTTCTGGAGGTTCATTCATTGGCGTAGCTAGGATTTTTTCTAGAGGGGGGCCAGGGAGGGGGGGGGCTGACTTGAGATGACTTTTAAGCGACATGGGCACCCGATATGTAAATATGCAAACCGGCATCGCAGTTTTGAGGAATCAAAATAACTGTTTTAGATTTATTGCTTGTTTCGTAAACTCCAGGAATCCCAGGTTTCCTAATTCCTCCAGGAAATTTTCCATAGCTCGCTGCAGTGATTCCATCATAAATTACTCCAGAGATTCCATCAAGAATTCATCTAAGGATTTCACCAGACATTTCCTCGGGGATTTGTCCTGGGATATCTTTTGAGGCTCCACCAGTTATTGTTTCAGCGCGTTTTTTCGAGGTTTCCTTCAGGCTTCAGGAATTTCTCCAGAGATCTTCTTATGTATTTCTCCATGTACTCCTTCCAGAATTTCGCTAGATATTGCTCCAAAAATTCCATCTAGAATTATTCGAAGTATTTCTGCAGGAATGTTTTCCAGAAATTCTTTCAGAAAATTTTACTAGAGATAATTCAAAAATTAATCATGAAATTGCTTCAAAATGTTGTACAAAAAATTATTTAGCAGTCCATCCAAGTATTCCTTCAATAATTCGTCCAGAAACTACTGCAGACACGGATTTCTTAATATTTTTGTGGTTTTATCGAGGGATCTATACAGAAATTCTCACAGGAATTCGTTAAGAATGCTCTCCTGAGATTCCCTGAGGATGTGCTTCAGGGATTCTTCATGGGGTTCCTTCAAATATTCCTTCAGGGATTCACCCTGGAATTTCTTCTGTAATTCTTTCAGGAGCAATTTCAGTGATTATTTTAAAAATACTTCGAAGAATTCTTCTTGGCATGCCTGCAGGAAATCCTCCTAGAATAAATGAAACATCTCGAGGAATTAATCCAAGGCTTCCTCCAGGAGCAGATTTCCTTAGGAATTTCTCTTGGGTTGCTTCCGAAATTCCTTCTGGGGTTTCTTCAAAAACTCCTCCAGGAAGTCTTTCAGGAACTGCTACGGGGATTCCTCCAAGAGTCCATCTATGAACTCTATTTAGAAATACTTCAGGATTTCCTCAGGAATGTCAGCGATTTCATTAATACCTCCTGGGATTTCTTCAGAAACTCCTCCTGTAATTCTCCTGAATTGCTTCTTGGATTTCTTCAGGAATTTTTCCTGTGATTCCTCTTGGAATTCCTCATGGGATTCCTCCAGAAATTTCTTCAGGAATTATTCCAGGATTTCTCTGGAAATTTCTGCAGGAGTTCCTCTAAAAATTCCAACAGATTTTCGTCCAGGAATAGCTCTAGAGATTCCTCCAGTTTGAGATTCCTCGAGGGATTTCTCCCGGAATTCCTTCAGAGATTCCTCCTGAAAGTGCTCCAGGGATTTTCCAAGGAAATCCTCCAAGACTTCCTCCAAGGATTTTCTCTAGGGATTCCTCCAGTAATTCCTGATGGAATTTATGCAAGGATTCCTGCAGGAATTGCTCAAGAGATTTCTCAGGGAATTTCTCTGCAGATTAATCCAGGAATTTCTACAGTCTTCAGGAATTTTTCCAGGCGTTCCTCCGGGCATTCCTTCAGGAACTCCTTTAGGAATACCTCCATGCATTCCTCCAAAAGTACCTCCAGAGATTTTTATAGGGATTCCTTCAGGCATTCCTCTAGGCTTTCATTCAAGTACTCCTCCAGGAATACCTTCAAGAATTCCACCAGGAATTCTTTCGAAAATTCCTCCAAGAATTACTTCGGAAATTCTTCCAGAAATTCCTTTACAAACTCCTCCAGGAAAACCTTCAGAAATTACTTCGACAATTTCTCCAGGATATCCTTTAGGATTCCTCCATATCCAGGAAGTATTCTAGATATTCTTCCAGGAGTTCTTATTGAAGTTCCTCCAAGAGTAACTCCAGGTATTCCTCCAGGGACTCTTCCAGGAATTCCACTAAGAATTTCTCCCGGAACTACCACAGTAATTTCTTCAGTAATTCCTTCAGGAATTTTCCAGGGATTCCTCCAGGAATGAGGGATTTCTCCTCTAGGAATTCCTCCAGGAATCTCCCCTAGATTTTTTTTAATTTTTTATTTCTGTGTATTTTAACTTATTTTAACTGTTATTTTAACTTTAAATTCCTTTGGGAATTCCTCTAGGAATTTCTCTGGGAATATCTTCAGAAATTTCTCCAAGAGTTCCTCTAAATATACCTCATTCACGGATTTCTCCAGGTATAGTTCCACAGAATTTTCCAAAGAATTCCTTTATGGATTTCTCCAGGAATTCCTCCTGGGATTCCGCCAGAAATTTGTCTAGAAGTTCCTTCAGGCATTCCTCCTGAGGTTCCTTCAGAAATTGTTTCAAAGAATCCTCCTGGGATTTTCCAAAAATTCCTCCAGAGAATCTCCAAGATTTTCTCCAGAAATTGCTCCAAGGATTCCTCCAGTAATTCCTCAAGGGGTTTTTTTCAGAAATTTCTCCTGGAATTCTTCCCACAATTCCGCAAGAGAATCTTGCAGGAATTCATCCAAGGATTCCTTCAGGATTTCTTCCAGGGTTTGTTCCAGGTATTACTCTAGGGAGCCCTCCAGGGATTTCTCTAGCAATTCATCTAGGGATTGCTCCGGGATTTTTTTCAGAGGTCCCTCCCATAATTTCTTTAGAGGTTCCACCAGGAATTCATCTAGGAATTCATACAATGATTTCTCCATACATTCGTCCATGAATTTCTGCGATGCCTCCAAGTAGTCCTTCATTTATTCCTTCAGAAATTCCTCCAGGGATTCCTCCAAACATTCCTCTAGCAATTTCTCCAGGAATTCCTCAAGATATACTTTCAGAAATCCTTCCAACCAACAATTTCTCCATGGATTCCGGCAGGAATTTATCCAGAAGATCCTTCAGGAATTGCTTTAGAGGTTTCTCCAGGAATTCCTCTAGGGATTTCTCCAAGATTCCTCAAGAGAATTAATCAGAAATTTCTCCAGGGATTCCTCCCATAATTGCTCTAAGGATTCCTCCAGGAATTAATCCAGGGATTGTTCCAGGTATCCTTTCAGAAATCCTCTAGGGATTCCTACAGAGTTTACTCCAGGTATACCTGCAGGATTTCTTCCAGGGATCGCTCCAGGAGCTCTTTCAGGGATTGCGCCAGGAATTCCTGTAATGATTCCTCCAGAAATTTCCTCCGGGAATTTCTCTAGAAAATGCACCACAAATCCCCCTAGGAATTCCTTCTTAAATTCCTCCAGACATTTATTTTTGAATACATTTCATAGCTATTGGTCCAGGAGGATTTTCCAAAAATTTCATAATTTTAGAGTTTTCCGGAAATACCTCCAAAATTTTTTCAGGAGATTCTCCAGGGAATCCCTTCAGAAAATCTTATACAGACATCGAGGGTTTCCTCCAAGGTTTCCACCACTGATAGTTTCAAGGCTTTAACATTTTTATAAGATTATGTTCTGGGATGAGTATATATGCAGTATAGGAGTATATAAAACTGTCTTAAGTGAAATTCCTGCAAGGATGTACTCGAAACGGTACAACTGAAAGTTTATTCTTAGAGAAATAGAGATCCAGGTGGAATATCCTGCTAATAAGCATAGACAAAATTAATGAAAGAACTCGAGCAAGTCATGGAAGACATTAAAGCCTGTATTTACAATAATCGGCACACAGAAGTACGGCTGTAGCTCTGTAATGAATCGGTAAAATTGGCCAAATAATTAACTGGGAACTCTTTGTTGTATGTTTATTATTTGTGCCAAATTTCATAAAGATCGATGCATTACTTTTAACTGTGGATGAAAAACAAACAGACGTGGTTTTAAGCATTTTGTACAATCATAACCAATTTTCATTCGCATAGTAAATGGTTCTTTTACGCAACACTTCAAAGTTCTGGGATGGTAATTATGAAATTTTGTTAACATTTACGATACTCATAGAGACACTTTCTTGCAAAATTTCATCAACTTTTATCAATTGGTTTGGAAGCTATTGGTGTGAATAGGGGTGAGTGTTAGTGAAAATTTTTCGTATTTTTTATGTGCGGTGTTTGCTTTTTAATAACTTTTGAATTTCTCTGCCAATTTTCATGAAATTTTCTCGAAAGGTAGTTGATTATGTGCATATTATGTCTGCAAAATTTGATGATTATTGGCAGAGCCGTAGCGTGGTCCCACGGCGCCCTTGGCAAGCATCCAGATTGGCGCCCCACGACAATTAGACATTATTATTTTGCTATTATTATTCAAAGTTATGTGTACGTTTTCGAAGTTTTCAAAGAGTACGAACAGATTTTGCATTTCAAGAATCATACTTAGACCAGCACAATAGTTAAAAATGACATTTCAAATTCTTTAAATGTATGATAAAAAAAAGGAAATCTTAGTTTTTTTATTTTATTTTTAAAAATACTGAATTGAATTTCAGGAGCATTCAGAAATCCTCAAACGTTTTTACTATTTTTTGGCTATAGCTTCAACTGGTTTTACCAGAATTTCCTAATAACTTCACCACAAGTTTCTTCTGAAGTTCAATCAAAATATTTCTTAGAAAATTTTCAGAAATCATTAGACAAAAATGGATATGAAGTAATACCAGGAGAAATTCCTGAAAGATGAGTTTTTGTTGAAATCTCTGGAAGAATTTTTGCTGGATTCATTGAATGAAATTATGAAAGAGATTGCGGAGGAATTCCTGCATTTATCCGCATGAATAAATGATTAAAATTTTCAACAAATTTAAGTAAGCATTCTAAATGGAATTTAAGGAGTATTTTTTTGCAGGAATTCATGGAGCAATTCGTACAGAAATGCCTGATATGCTAATGCCCGTAATAGTTTGTAGAGGACCATTAGAAGAGTTAAAAAAACTTGGCAGAATATTTGAAGGAATCTCTGAAAAAGTTTCTTAAGGAATTTTTGGAGGAATTTCTGAAGAAATCTATGAATGACATTCAGAAGAAATCTTTGGAGAAATTTTGGATGAAGTCAATTGCAGATTTTCTAACGGAAAACCTGTAGAAATTTCAGAATTATTCCAAATTTATAATTTTATGGAGGAATTTATGAAGACATTCATGAAAAGTTTTCTAGTGAAATTCTAGCAGAAATTTATGGATCAATCCCTAGTAAGCATGATACAGTTTCATATAAGATTTTATTTCAAAAATTCCTAGAAGAATTTCTGAAATAATTCATTCTCAGAGGGACTTCTGAAGGAATCCCTGAAGTGATTTCTAATGGCATCTCTACAGAATTTTTCATAGGAATCCATGGAGGAATTACTAAAGAAATCTATTGAAGGGTTATTTAGTAATCCTTATACACATTTTTTGCAGGAATCCATTGAAGGAAATTATTAAATATCCATGTATAAATGTCGAGAGGAATCCTTTGACTGATTCCTGAATAAATCCCTAGATAACTTCCTGAAAACCTCCCTGAAGGCATTTCTAAAGGGATTCTTCGAGAATTTTTAGTAAGAATCTCCAGAAGAATTCTTTATTTGCTTTTTTTTTAAATAATTTTTAATATAAGATTTTGAGAGAATTTCTGGAGAAATTCTTTGAAATGTTATTAAAGAAATTTCTTGAGAAAATTCTGAAACAGTTTTTGAAAGATTTGCTTAAAGAAGCCCAGCAAAAAATCCGAAGAAATACCTGGTGAAATTTATGAAGAAATTCCCGAAATATTTTATTTGTTTGAAGGGAATGAACAGCGTCGTCTGAATATTTTTCATTTAAAATACTTGTTAAAAACACTCTAAAATATGTCAATAAATAAGTTTCCAGTAATTTTCAGAGAAAAACTTTCACTAGAATTTTGAAAACTTATTGATTTTGCTTGCTCGTTAAAAAACAACTAAAATAACTTCCAAAGTAAAAAAAAAACAAGCTTAATTCCCAGGTAACATCATGATAAATAATCTAGCGAACGAATTTTTGAGAATAACGTAATGTAAAAAACACTCGATCAATCTTAGATATTTTGAAGTCTTGGTAACATACAAGAAAACAATAGCAGGCCCCCTCTACGCAAATAGGTTCATTCTGGAATTCATTCAGATGTTTCTAATGGAAATTCTTCAGGAGTTTATTAGGGAGTATTTTGAAAAACTCTTCCTGCAGTTTTTGTTTATAGAATTCCTCATGAAGTTCCTACAGGGTTTTCCTGAGAAAATACTCCAGCAAAGAGTTTCTGAGATGGAACTTGTTACGAATCTCAGAAGAAATTCATGGAAGAAGCCCAGAGGGAACTTCTGAAGAAATTCAAAATAAATCCCCGGTAGAATTCATCAGAAAGTCCGTGGGAGCCCCTCAAGAGTTTGGTTGACACATTTGTGGAGAAACGCGAAAGATTCCTGGGATTCCTGTGGAATCCCATATGCACCTCCTGGAGGAGTGCCACCGTGCCGTCATCAAGTCATAAATCAGCTGGCAAAATTCTTTTAATGGGTAGTACGCAGATCACTAGAAATTGCTTGCTCTATCTCGATGCGTGAAAATTTCAGGCAAGGAATCGCTCAAGAAATGAACAAGCGTTTGATTTTTCTTAACAGTTCGGACTTCCGAACCTCAAATTGAATGAATGGAGAAAGGATTTCAAAAGAACTTGTTCCTCAGTGCCAAAGAAACCCACAAAACAATTCCCAAAGCTTTTTTTTATATCGAACTCCTGGAGATTCAGGAAAGCGAATCTACAGGAATACCAAAAGGAATACATGGAGAAATCATAGAAGGAATTCCTAATGTAAACCCATTAATCTTGGAAGAAATTCCGGGGAAACTTGAGGAGTACTGGAGGCTATAATAATTATAAGCTCGAAAAGAATGATAAAAAAAAGGATCGGAGAAATTTGTGAATTTGGTAGGAGTCCTTGATAAAATAATTAAAGCAATGTCTGAAGACATCCTCGGGTTAACTTCCTTAGATTTCTCGGAGGAACTTCTGGAGGATTCCTAAAATAAACAAACGCATTTTTGAATTTGAATTTATATTTACAATTATTTAAGAGGATTTTTTCGAGAAATATTTAGAGTAAATTCGGAAGAAGAATCTTCAGAAAATACTTCAAATTTTTGAAAGACTTATCGGAGAAATGTCTAGAACAATGTTTGGAATAATACTTGAAGGAATCCATGACAAAATCATCGCAAGAATTTCTGGAGTAGCCTTCAGAAAAACTGTAAAAATATATCTTATAAAATACTTATATGACCATATGGCCGAAAAAATCTTCGGAAAAAAATCTGGAGGATTGCTGAAAAAGCTTTTTAAGGAATATCCACAGGATTTTTTGAATGAACTTCTCGAAGAAATTTTGATTGAAAAACTTTGAAAAAATCCTGGTCGATCCTTTGATAAAGTTCTGGGCATTCTTCGGAAGATCGTTAAAAGTAGTCCTGGAAGTAGTATTTGAAAAAAAAATCCCTAGACATTTGGTGGGATTCTTGGAGGAATTTGTAGGAAGTTTTATAGAACCCTTGACATAAAAAAGGGAGGAATCCTTGGAGGATTTTCTTGAGTAATCCTTGTAGTATCTTTGGAAAAAATGCGATCCTTGGAGAAATCTAGAAGGAATTCCTGATGAAATACCATAATAATACCTGCCGTACTAAAAGCCATTACTGGAAGAAAAATAAGAAGACAATCTTGTAGGAATTCCAGAAATAATTTTTGAAGGTATCCCTGTAGAAGTTGCTGGAGGTATCGTAGACAGGTTTGCTTGGAGGAATATCAAAAGAAATTTCTTGAAAAGTCTAAGAAGCAGGGGCGTACAATTTCGTTTCAATGATACACTTTCATGCAACATTTGAATGAGTCACTTCAAGTGTTTCATACATTTTTCTAATGACTCGGTCGTTAAAAAAAACTTTTCCACTCATCGTAGCACTCGGCAGTCTCCCACCCGGTCGCATTGCTTGTGCTTCACCCGTCAGAGCATTAGTGTCTCACTGGTGCGCGCTAGTCTCTCAATGGTAACGGGCGCCGGTTAATTGGATTTAAGTGGTCGAATTTGTTATCCTCTTTCATAAAACATAATTATCATTCTATTGGCGTGCACCACTATTTAAAAATGTGGTTTAAATAGTGTTTTTAGCATGTTGAAGTATTTCAATGACTCATAAATGAAACGAAAATCCAAGTGTATCATCCCATGTTTCATACACACTTGTTTCTGTAGCAGCAACGAACGAGTGTGTTGCTGGGTGAGAGATGAAGCATCACAGCAGTCCTTTCGCATGGGAAACGATTTGCTACAGTCGTCGTACGTCATGTTTTCCTTTCGAAATTGCACGACCCTGCTAAGAAGCATTTTTGGTCGCATCTCAAATCGATACCCTAAGTAAACAACAAGAAAAAAAATCTAGAAGAAGATGAAATTTCTGGAAGAATAGTAGAAGGAATTCTTGAAAAAATTCCAGAAGGAATTCCTGGAGAAATCTCAGAGGAAAAAACCTTTTTTCTTTTTTTTTTACCTTTTCATAGGTAACTAGCCAGTCGCTGAATAGCGCTGAAACCTCTGAACTAGATCTTGGATAGGAAAGAACATAATCCTTCTGAAGCAGTTTACCAGACGTGCACGGATGGCATGGCATCCAAGAAGACACTGTTGCAAACTGACACGGAAGGTTACCGTAGAAAGTGCGAATATTTGTTTTTGTAGTAAGGTCTATGTAATTATTCAGGTTATCGTAAATTCATGAGTTTGATCAATTTGATAAATTTACGAGAACCTAACTGATTACATAGACCTTCTGTAATTACAGATTACAGAATTACAGAAGGTCTATGTAATCAGATAGGTTCTCGTAAATTTATCAAGTTGTTCAGACTCATTGACCTCAACACTAAAACTGATGAACCTTTACACCAAACACGTTTTGCTCCTAGACCCTAGCAATACACGGCGTTTATGAAAAATATTCAAATTCATTCAATTGTCCTATCGGTCTAGAATTAAACCATGCCATTTTCTCCTGTCAACCTAGTCATATACAAGTAACGTTGTTCAGCTAATAACATCCAATCAGTTTTTGTCCATAATGTAACGTTGAACGCATTGACGTAATCAAAATGAAACACCTTCACTTTAATAACGTCAACTGGCGAATTTGGCCAGGGAATCTCAAAAGAAAAAAAAACCTGAAGAAATGTTAGAAAGATTTTTTCATTTTTCATTTTCATTTCATTTTCATTTTGCAGCATTTGGTGGGGCAATGAGAGCGCAAGTCAGTCCAAAGCCGATGATAAGGAGGGGTAATGGCTGAATAGTCTTTGCTGACCACATAAACGCCATGGGATAGGAAAAGGGTATTTTGGTGTGGGATTAGGGTGTTGGTGCAGACTTGACGATATCAATGCTATTCAGATGCAAAATAATTTTAAGGCTCAATAGTGAATCGCATACCTTCCAAAACCAAAAAACAATAATCCACAAAATACCAAGCAAGTCATAGAAAGAAAAAGCGCCCGATTGTTTATTTTGTCAATTATAACAAACGGAAACTTCTACCCTCTCCGACTCGCCAGTCACCCCGGAAAAAATGTCCCTTCAGTTCTGGAAAATATATTATCCCCAATTAAGCCTTTAATCGAATTGTCCGCGTGGTCTTGTAGTACCCCTGCTAGGTAAGAATCAGTCATTGCCATACATATTAAATGCTAGACATGACCCCATGGATAGCATTTGCATATGTAAAAGCTTTGCTGATGTGACTTTCCTATTAGGCAATTCTCTCATCTCATGTTTGTCATCAAAACCTTATCAAGCTTAGAAAATTGAAGTTGATAAACAATACATTACAAGGTTCGAATTCCCATAGAATGAGATCATTCATTCGCACTACAACACCATAGGAGATAATACCACATTGGCTGATTACAGTACAAATGTGAAAAATATCCCTTTTCCCCCTATCCGCAACCCGGAGACGCGCCCTGTTGGATTTCGAAAGCCTCGGAGAATATTACAAACCTTCAATGGCATTCCCATAAACTAACACACATTGCCCATTCAGGGGTCTGACTGGGCCTATTACCCTCCCTCAGTTTGTAATATTCTCTCCAACTTGGAATTATATT
This sequence comes from Aedes albopictus, assembly GCF_035046485.1. Classification (NCBI taxonomy): domain Eukaryota; kingdom Metazoa; phylum Arthropoda; class Insecta; order Diptera; family Culicidae; genus Aedes; species Aedes albopictus. The sequence goes on from NC_085137.1 coordinate 408,395,505, forward strand.
TTCCCGGCACATAAATGACTTCGACAAATGTTCGATATACTATGCAGCGTCATGATCAGTATAACAATATCAGATGACTTGGAGATCTGATTCTTACAGAATTGTTTGCCATTGATTATACATTCAGCTATTCTAATCATTACTGCAAAGGCAATCGACCACATGCCTGAAATCAAAGCTTCCTGGAAGATATAATCCAAGCCCAGGGAGAAATGTTAGAAAGATTTTTTAGAGGAATACCACAACGTATTCCTTAAGGCATCTATTGGATCTTTCCACTAACCAAAGCAAAAGGGAGCCAAATTCAATTTGGAAACATTGTATATTTCAACCTTAACTCATTTCACCCATAGGGCATCCACTTTTTCTTCTAAGGTCCCTAGCACTCCTGGTCTTTCACGCATGCGTTTTAACTTAGAAACTTAATCTAATCTTCATCATCTTGGTTTTAGCACATTGATCGTTCTGGCTTACCGCTTAACCGGCTCATACCGTCCTTCACTGATGAACGTCCATGCGTGTTGGCTTGGTACCTCGCTCACCGGTTGTGACCAGTGGATCGCCTCCGCGCACGTGATCCGAATCGACGACTTTCGCTCGTAAGCTAAAATCGACTAGACGTACTTCGCTGTCGAATCCGCCGTGGTGATAGTATGGTGCTTGTCGGCAGAAGCGGTCGGTGATTCCCGATATCGCCTAATGTACGGTCGTTCGTCCAATTATCGGGTCCGGCCGGATAATGCAGCCCACCACTCTCGTCCGTCGCCTCTAGATCCAAACCGAACCGGGTGCTATCGACCCACGATGATTTGACAAGCTGGTGTCTCCTGTCCGCGATCCGAGGAAAGGACTCGTCCAAGTGGGATCCACGTGATAAGCCACGCAACAAAAAAGGCCCTGTCGATATAATGTACGTTCATAAACGTCTTTTGACACTGTTTATTTTCTTTAAACTCACCCTTTGGGGCCTCTCCGGTTGCGCAAGTTGCTCGTTTGCCTCTGGGGGTCCAATCGGATTGCCTCGTGCTTCGGATGGTGATTTGTGCCTGTTGGAAATCGTATGGTTACTTTTCAGTGGTTGGAGTGACTGGTTTTCACTTACGATCGTTCGGTGACGGCAATACGAAGTGCTGCTCGGTTGGTTTTCGCCTTCTGCCACGGCATACGCTCCGAGACCTGCATAAACGTTCGAGTTAACATTGTGGTTATGTTTATCAATCAGCCAAACTTACGATTGCTGTCGGCTATTCCGAGCGCTCCCGGCTGGAATGATTTAGGTAGCCACCGGGGTTTCGCAGGGTCTCAGGCGCTTTTGATCCGTTTTTGCTTTGCCGTTATGGATGGCAACGATTGAACCAGAGTAATGCCCGTCCGTAGCGGGCTTCTTTGTCCAGTTCTCGGCACGGCTACCAGTCCTTTCTGCGAACCGAACTGCAAATGTCGCCTCACCGCTTCGAGCACACCACACCTTCTAACTGCTCGCAGTTTTTCCACCCTCCGGTCGGCGATCACGGCGATGACGGAAGTTTGATTGTCATCCTTTGTCTCGATATAGACGACGAGCGCAGCGATGCAGTGAAATTTGGTGCTCTAGTTTCTTTTCAAGCAATCGATAGTGCTGGGCGCTATTTTATAGCTGTTTTTGATTACACACTTATTTGATTCTGATTATAACTATCCTTAAGCAAATGTTTCCATTCAAAATCAACATCGAACGTTACACAACTTCACTGTGGGGATTGAATTTTTCATGAATCGGTAATGGCGATTCATGAAAAATTCTAAACTTTCACTTCCATTAAGAAGTTTTCTAGAGACTGTACTGATCTGGTTGTTTAGTTTTCACAGACATACTAAACGGCACAAAATCCAAACTAAATAGCGAAAGTCTCACCACTTGCCAGAGCGGGAATGCTAAATCCAAAACTCATATTGTTCTGCGAACGACAGCGAGTCCTGTCAGACAAATTGATCAGACGCCAACGAAGTCTTGGCAAATGGTCTCTAGAGAAGTTCTTGTCCATCATCTCTATGCTAGCTGTCCCACAGCGAGACATTCAAACAGATTATCTCTAGTTGTAACTAAACTAGAGAAATCTTACAAATAACATAGAGGAATACAATTATTTGGCTAAATTATTTAAGGCTTGGACATCGTCGGTGGTTTGATTCCTTTTACTGCCTGTTTTCGTGCCTTGTGGCCTAGTCGCTAAGTCAAGTGCATAGCTTGAGTAGTTAGTTCGGGAAAGAGCGCATTTGCTCGCTCTCGATTTGCATGGGTCCAGGAATAGGGTTTACAATTCCATGTTGCCTTGGAATATCCGCGCCCATGGTCGCGTTGCTTTTGGGTAAAACCCGGGATGATATGCCATGCAAACGCCCGAACACTACGAGGTGCCAAGAAGACCTTTATTTGACAGATTTATAGGATTACGTAACACTCTGGACCTGATCGATTATTGCTGTTGCAGCTACCGCCAGTACACCATCCAGGGCTTGTGACTTCGATGCTTCCTTCTTGAGTGTTTCTCGAGGGCTGAACTCCTTGTAACTGGTGTTGTTCATAGCTGATTGAGTGGTTTCGCCTCTTCGCATGCTGGTCTTTGGAGCCTCCCTACTCGCCATCGGTTTTCGGGGTCCCAATCTCCCGTGCCCTCTGCAGGCTTCTGCTACGTCTCCTTGCCGCTTCGCATGCTGGTCTTTGGAGTCTCCCTACTCACTATAGCTTTCAGGGTCCCAATCTCCCGCGCCTTCTGCAGGCTTCTGCTCCATCTCCTTGCTGCTTTGCATGCTGGTCTTTGGAGCCTCCCTACTCGCCATCGGTTTTCGGGGTCCCAATCTCCCGTGCCCTCTGCAGGCTTCTGCTCCATGTCCTTGTCGCTTTGCATGCTGGTATTTGGAGCCTCCCTACTCGCCATCGGTTTTCGGGGTCCCAATCTCCCGCGCCCTCTGCAGGCTTCTGCTACGTCTCCTTGCCGCTTCGCATGCTGGTCTTTGGAGCCTCCCTACTCACTATAAGCTTTCAGGGTCCCAATCTCCCGTGCCTTCCGTAGGCTTCTGTTTGTCGTCGTGCTCCACTACTCCCAACATCTCCAGATGATACCTCGCTGCGCCTGGTAGTGGCCGTAAACATCAACTCCGCGCCGAACCGATTGTTGGTCGTCGACCCCGGGTCTCCGTTCCTCCTACCCAAGACACTATCTGGAACATTGGTGAGCTCCCTGCATCCCGTTGCCAGAACTGCAAGGTGCAATTTCTCTCGTTTTGCGAACGGCGAGCGGTCCACTTCCTGGCGCGACGGAAGCGTGCGATGACCGCAATGATGTTTTCTGACTCTTGTGACCGCAATGCGTGTGTTCTTCTCTTCGTGATGAAGGTCGTAGTCTGCAACAAGGCTGCTTACATAGCTGATTAAACTGTCGAGGTGGAGAGGTAGTCATATAGAAGTTTTTGCTCATCACACCTGACCTGACTGCCGTTTTCCCGCTAGGCACGGATTTCTGGAGCATAGTGCTCATCGTTGACAGGCTTTGCCTGTGGACATAGCTTTACCACGTTTGCTTAATCTGCCTTGATGTCCTTTGCGTGATAACGGCCTGCCTTGCCATCAGCAACGTCCTCCAGCATATAGATGTTCTTCCCCAGGATCTGTTTCACCATTGCTGGCACGAACTTCGGATCCAGTTTCTTGTTGACGTGATCTGCCTTGGAAGATTGGGTAAACGTGCGTCTCCAAACGATGTCTCCTTTCTTGAAGTCTACCTGCCTTGTCCGCAGATTGTATCGTTGCTTGGTCTTCTCATGGTTCCTCCTTATTCGCTGCAGCACGAACTCTTGGATCCTCTTCACTGTCGATAACCGCATGTCTTGTGCCACCTTTGGATCTTCCGGTGTGTTGAGGTCTTCTTGAGCGTATAAATCTGTGTGTAGCAGTAGATCTCTCCCGAAGTTGGCGAAATGCGGACTGACTCCTGTCACTTGATGCTTAGCGCTGTTGATCGCCGCCGTTATCGCCGCCAGATTATCATCCCATCCAGCATGGTTATCGTCCAGAAGAGCTCGTACGCACGTGATCAGCACCCGGTTAACACGCTCCGCGTTGTTTACCATTGGTGAATAGAACGCTGTCTTCATATGCGTGATCTTATGCCGCGAGAGCAGTGACTTGAAAGCGATCGATTCAAATTGTCTACCGTTATCCGATAGAATGATTCTGGGACGTGAAAATTTTAAAAAGACTTGCTGCTCGAGGAATTCCACCATCTTTCCAGAGTCTGCGCTGCGCATAGGATGAGCAATCACGTACTTTGTTATCCAATCCACCACGACTAGTAGAACCGTGTTGCCGCGTTTTGAGCGTGTCAGAGGACCGACAAAATCTACCGACACTAGTTCCCACGGTATTCTAGCAGGTTTTAGGCTTCCCATGTCCGGCATCATGGTAGTATTTGGAGCTTTGCTTGCTTTGCATACGCCGCAGCTTCTAACGTACTGTCCAATGTTTTCTCTCATCTTTGGCCAGTAGAACTGCGACTGAACCCTGTCCAGCGTTTTGTGGAATCCTAGATGTCCTGCGGTAGGCTCGTCGTGGTATCGCTTGATGATCTCTGCACGGTTCTTCATTGCCACTACTCGCTTCCATTTGTGTGTCGTCTCCCCGCCTTCGGTGCACAAACAGTTCTTATAGATGTGGTTTTCAACTAACCTGAAGTCAGGGAAGTCTTCTGCTTGCGTTCTTAATTTGTGCTCCAACGCTTCGTACCACGAATCCTCTGTTTCTTCTGTTGTAAAGCTGGTGGTCGCCACAATCCTCGAGAGCGCATCTGGTACCACATTGACACTTCCTTTACGGTATTTGATTTCCAGGTCAAATGCATTCAATCTGAGGATCCACCTGCTCATGAGTGCGGTTGGGTTCTTCAAGGACAGCAAGTATGATAGTGCTGCATGATCACAGTAGACGACGAACTTCACTCCTTCTATGTAGCCTCTGAATTTTTCAACGGCACGGATCACCGCCAGACACTCTCGCTCGGTTACGGAGTATTTTCGCTCTGAGGACGATAATTTCTGAGAGAAGTAACTTACAGGGTGTTCTTCTCCATCCACTTCCTGCGTTAAGACCGCCCCAATGGCAATGTCGCTGGCGTCGCAAGCTACCGAGAAAGGTTTGTTGTAGTCCGGCATGATCAACACCGGAGCCGAAACTAGAGCTGCTTTGAGGTTGAGTGCTGCTTCCTCTGCCTTCGCCGTCCATCGAAACTTTGCCTTTGTCTTCGTTAACTCGGTTAGCGGTGCTGCGATCCGTGAGAACTCTGCTATGAACCTCCTGTACCAATTGCATAGGCCGAGGAATCGTTGGACTTCTTTCCTGTTCGTAGGTGTTGGATACTTGACTATGCAGGCTATCTTTTCGTCGTCAACTTTCCACCCATTCTCATTCAACACGTAGCCTAGATATTTTATCTCCTCCCTGCAGAATTTTGATTTTTCTGGTGATATGGTGAGATTCGCACGTCGTAGCCGAGCTGCTACCTCTGCCAGCATTTCCAAGTGCTCTTCGAACGTGCGCGAACAGATGATGATGTCATCTAGATAGTGGAAGACTCGTGGTTCCAGATCGGCAAACAGATGCGTCATCAGCCGAGAAAGTGCTTGACTGGCCGTGCAAAGACCAAACGGCACTACTTTAAACTGAAAGTGCCCTCTGGAAGGTACCGTGAACGCAGTCAACGGTCTAGACGCTCCCTCCAGTGGTAGTTGCCAGAAGGCGTCTTTCAAATCTATCGACGAGATATATGCGCATCCTCCAAGGTTGTTGATGATGGCGGAGATCTGCGGTATCGGGTATCCTTCATTCGTCATAATTGAGTTTAAGTGTCGTGCGTCTAGGCAAACCCTGTAATTGCCGTTCTTCTTTTTCACCGCCACCAGTGGGTTGTTCCACGGAGAGAACATTGCCTCCTCTATGACGTCCAGCGCCAGCATTCGATCGATTTCCTTATTGACTTCGTCTAGCACGTACTTAGACATCGGGTAATGCCGTTGCTTCTTGGGTTTAGCCTCGCCGATCTCTATCCGGTGTTCGTAGAGGGTGGTGCGACCTAATACGCCTTCCTTTGCAGTAGGGAAAGTTGCGATGACACGATCCAATGCTCTCTTCTGCTCTGGTGTTAACTCCTTCATTGGTTCTTCCACTGCAGTCTCATCGGTCTCCGGGTGATCCCTGGTCTCTATGTTAACTTCGTTCAACGCGCAGCATACTGGTTTGACACCAAAGGTGTTCCAGAAGTTCATGCCAAGCACAACACATTCTGGTAAGGAAGGAGCCAGAAGTACTGCGATTGTCTGAACCCGGTTGTTGAATGATATCGGGAGATAAACGAAGCTTCTTATGTTATGCGCTGTTCCATCCACTGTTTTGATCTGGCCCCTGGCCTCTCCTTTCCGCAGATTCAGCTCTTCGATTATTTTGATCGCGTTGCCACCAAGCAGGGAACAGCTTGCTCCACTATCCAATAGTCCTCGTAGTTTCTTGCCCAGAACCGATATTTCTGCATGCGGACGCTCGTCATCTTCGGGATTTATAATAATGGTGTTAATCATGGCTGGATTCGGGATTTCTGAGGGATTGTAGAAGGTTTGCGAGGAACTCCTTCCCTCGATTACTGGTTCCCCGCAACTGCGTTTCCCAAGCCTGCTCGACATGTGGGACAGTTGCGCAGAGAATACCCTTTGTGTCCACATCGGTAACAGAACATGACTGCTTGCGGCTTTGGGCAATCCATAAACCTATGCCCGTCTTCATCGCAATTCCAGCAGATCAATCCCCCTCTCCTTTGGTCACCAGGTTGTGGCGCCCGTTCCGGCTGTTCTTGGTCTTGAATCCGTTGATTTCGATGCGGTCGTTCGTCCCTGTCGTATTGCCGTAGCTTCAACGCGTTCACTTGTTCCGTTAACTCCAGGATCCGTTGCTGCCAATCTTCCTTCTCACCTGTGGACTCCGATTCTTGCAATTTCTTGCGGTTGTCGCTAGCGGTGGGTTGTTTACTCGCGGTAGCCTGTGGTTGACAGCTGCAGGATTCAAGTTGGCTGAAGTCCTCCTCCGAGTTCAGTGCATGTACTCGTCCGAATCGGGGGTTTCCACGATTCAAAGGTGTTGGACGGTTCACCGGCGTTGCCAAGTTGGGCTCCAACAAGCTGTTCTGTGGGAAAGGAACTCGTTTCTGTCGGTTCAGCAACATGCGGGTCTCATCGTAGCTACTGCAAACCTCGACCATGTCCTGTAGAGATGCTGGCCTCGCTGCGGTGACAATCGTTGCGTAGTCGGCGTTCATATTTTTCTTCACAATAAAGAATTTTTCCTGCTCGCTCATGGGAGGCTGAACGAAACGAAACAACGCTGATATGTCACGATAATACTTCGCGAAGGATTCGTCCGGTGCTTGAAACCGGAAGATGGCTTCTAATTTTAGGATCTGTTCGTAGCTGCTGGGTAGATACTCTTTACGTATTTCGTTTTTGAAAGCCGCCCACGTCACTAACAGGTTCTGCGACACCGCTCGGCCATACCAATCCAAAGCGTCATCTAGTAACAGATGTTTGATAGACTTTAGCAGGGTATCGTCGGAAAGACCCTCTGATCGCGCAAAGGTTTCCACTCTGTCTAGGAATGTGTTTAACGATGTGGTGTCCTTTTCGCCTTTGAACTTAAATGGCCAGTTATGAACCGCTTTGAGGCCTCTTCCTGTCTCTTGCCTGTCCTGTGCGTGCTGTTCACGCTGAAGCAGTTGTATCAGTAGCTCGTCTCTCAAATGGTCGGTTGTGCTGTCCTGCGCCATCCTCGTTCCAATGGGATGGTATGCCGGTGGAGGTGTGTCTCTTGGTTGTGATGAATTACGGCCCGGCTGAGAAAGGTTTATCGCAACTCCGCGTCCTCTTCCTCTGCCCGACCGAATCGGTGAGCTTGTCGCTCGGATAAAGTCGTTGTGAAGTCCTTCGTTGTTTTGCCTCCTTATAGCGCCCGTTTGCGTGATCGCTGCTGCCGTTCTACTCTGGTTCTGTTCTTCCTGCGGTGAAAGAAGAGTGTTGTGGTGTAGCTGGTATTCCAGTGATCCCGCGCCATCTGCTGGTTGTAACACTTGCGCACTACTATCACTGATTACCGGATCACCAAGTCGATCACTGATGTCTTCTATCAGGAACTTCACTTGCATTGACACCGACGCGTGCATATCGATCAGGTCTAACGGAGGTTTCACGATTGACAGACGATTTCGATAATGTAACATTCGAGATCGGGATTGGATTAGAAAATCCGTGTTACGTTTCTTGAGTGCCGTCTCAATCATTGGAATCAGCAGTCTAACTTGCTGTTCACAACGATGAATGTTAACATCTGGCGGCATGGCATGCTCAGATGACGTATATTTCACGTTTTCGGCAAACTCTTTTTGAATGAGTGCTCTCAACTGCACTCCTTTGATTCTGCGGGTTGCAGAAGCTGGTTGGTTGCATCGGCGCAAAGCCAACTCATAATTGAGTTCCTCATCGCTGAGGTATAAGGGATCCATACTGTCTAAAGGATCTTCAACACAAAAATTTAGCCAAACGGACGAAGAACTAAAATCCCCACAAATAATTTAATATTATTATTTCAAATAATAATATTATGGGCTCGTTTTGGTTGGGCGCCAATATTGGATCTTTCCACTAACCAAAGCAAAAGGGAGCCAAATTCAATTTGGAAACATTGTATATTTCAACCTTAACTCATTTCACCCATAGGGCATCCAGTTTTTCTTCTAAGGTCCCTAGCACTCCTGGTCTTTCACGCATGCGTTTTAACTTAGAAACTTAATCTAATCTTCATCATCTTGGTTTTAGCACATTGATCGTTCTGGCTTACCGCTTAACCGGCTCATACCGTCCTTCACTGATGAACGTCCATGCGTGTTGGCTTGGTACCTCGCTCACCGGTTGTGACCAGTGGATCGCCTCCGCGCACGTGATCCGAATCGACGACTTTCGCTCGTAAGCTAAAATCGACTAGACGTACTTCGCTGTCGAATCCGCCGTGGTGATAGTATGGTGCTTGTCGGCAGAAGCGGTCGGTGATTCCCGATATCGCCTAATGTACGGTCGTTCGTCCAATTATCGGGTCCGGCCGGATAATGCAGCCCACCACTCTCGTCCGTCGCCTCTAGATCCAAACCGAACCGGGTGCTATCGACCCACGATGATTTGACAAGCTGGTGTCTCCTGTCCGCGATCCGAGGAAAGGACTCGTCCAAGTGGGATCCACGTGATAAGCCACGCAACAAAAAAGGCCCTGTCGATATAATGTACGTTCATAAACGTCTTTTGACACTGTTTATTTTCTTTAAACTCACCCTTTGGGGCCTCTCCGGTTGCGCAAGTTGCTCGTTTGCCTCTGGGGGTCCAATCGGATTGCCTCGTGCTTCGGATGGTGATTTGTGCCTGTTGGAAATCGTATGGTTACTTTTCAGTGGTTGGAGTGACTGGTTTTCACTTACGATCGTTCGGTGACGGCAATACGAAGTGCTGCTCGGTTGGTTTTCGCCTTCTGCCACGGCATACGCTCCGAGACCTGCATAAACGTTCGAGTTAACATTGTGGTTATGTTTATCAATCAGCCAAACTTACGATTGCTGTCGGCTATTCCGAGCGCTCCCGGCTGGAATGATTTAGGTAGCCACCGGGGTTTCGCAGGGTCTCAGGCGCTTTTGATCCGTTTTTGCTTTGCCGTTATGGATGGCAACGATTGAACCAGAGTAATGCCCGTCCGTAGCGGGCTTCTTTGTCCAGTTCTCGGCACGGCTACCAGTCCTTTCTGCGAACCGAACTGCAAATGTCGCCTCACCGCTTCGAGCACACCACACCTTCTAACTGCTCGCAGTTTTTCCACCCTCCGGTCGGCGATCACGGCGATGACGGAAGTTTGATTGTCATCCTTTGTCTCGATATAGACGACGAGCGCAGCGATGCAGTGAAATTTGGTGCTCTAGTTTCTTTTCAAGCAATCGATAGTGCTGGGCGCTATTTTATAGCTGTTTTTGATTACACACTTATTTGATTCTGATTATAACTATCCTTAAGCAAATGTTTCCATTCAAAATCAACATCGAACGTTACACATCTCAGATGGAACTCTTGGAAAAATCCTTGAAAAAATCTCAGATAATCAAGAATACCAGAAAAAAATCTAGAGAAATTAGAGAGGGAAATTCTACAGGATAACTAGAAGTAATTCCAGAAGAAATCCCAGAAAGATATCCAAGAGGAACCTCAAGTGGAATTCATCTTCAAGAAGAACCAGAATCAAAATAAATGTATACATAAATAGCAAAAGGAATTCCTAGAAATTCTAGAATCCCATAAAAAATACTGAAGAAATTTTGAAAAAATATCCTGGAGAAACCTCATAAGAAATTCCTTGAGATACCCATCAGTGACACCACGCTCACACTGTGTACCACAAGCGTGCTTTTTTCATGGTGCGTGTACACAGTACACGATGCGACTGCTCCCGGATAAAGGAATTCCCCGAGAAATTTCAGAAGGAACTCGAGGAAAAAAACAGAATGAGTTCCTGGGGGCATCCCAGAAGAAATATACGGAGGAGTTACATAAAGAACTCCTGGAAGTACTCCCGCAGGAATCTCAGAAGTAACTTCTGTAGGAGTCTCAGAAGAAATTTCAAGAGGAATCTTAGAGTAAACATATTAGAAGAGTCCCAGTCCTGGAAAAACTCCAGAATGAATTCCTGGAGAAATGCAAGATGGAACTTCTTGAGGAATCCCAACAATAATTCTTTGAAGAATGCCAGAAATGGTTTCTGCAGTACCAGGGGGAATTTCTTAAAGAATACTATAAAAACCTGATTTAATCCATCTATGATGAACAAAACCCTTCATTTAAACAAAAATTGGGTCTCCAGTTAGCCTAGTGGTTAAGGCTATGGATCGCCAATCCGGAGACGGCGGGTTCGATTCCCGTTCCGGTTGGGAAAATTTTCTCGACTCCCTGGGCATAGTGTATCATTGTACCTACTTGCCTCACGATATACAAATTCATGCAATGGCAGGCAAAGAAAGCCCTTCCAATAATAACTGTGGAAGTGCTCACTAAGTTGAAGTGAGGCAGGCCAGGTCCCAGTGGGGACGTAGAGCCATAAAGAAGAAGAAGATAAACAAAAATTATTGTTAACCATATTTCAGTTACCTTTCAAAATAGGGTATCCTCCGTAGCAGCCATGCTCGGCCTCATTAGTCACGCTTTCGTAGGCCACATTCGTTGTAACTGGTGGCTTGAACTGCCGTCTTCCGCTTCCTGGCCTTGCCACCTCCCGGCGTTTCGTTCTTCAACGCTTTTTGTATGGCACTTTTCTGCCTCTCGTCCGTTGCATCGGAGAATTTTCGATCTTTTGGCCTTTTTGCCCGACTTGCGTCGACCAAAGAAGGATCCTCCAACGGAGAAGATACATTTGCCCGATGGAGCCGCAGCATTGCAGTGGCAATCTTCTTCTCGGAACCATTGCTTCCAAAATTATAGTTGAATGTAAGCTCCTCGCCCTGTAATAGAGGGAAAATGGTTTGAATTTTTAAAGGTTTTCCATATTAGAGAAAAATCCTTCACAACTTTACAATTTCACTTACCACTTTGATGCCCTTGACTACAAATAACCCGACCAACTATGCTTCGCCGGCCTTCCAAAGTATCGCAAGGTTCTCCTTGGAATACTCATCGATTGTCCGCTCGGAATACACCGCAATGAAATAGTAGCTCTCGTCCTTTCGAGCCACTTTTAGCTGTTACCTCCACGCCAGTTCCTTGTTTATCACCTTGCCAATATGCTCGCTCGACAGCTGTCCATGCTGGATGTCTTCTTGGGGCCCGCCGGGCAGCCAACACTGGATACTGTCTCTTCTCGAAACATTGTTACTGACAGCTTACACCAGCTGGAAACAACTTTGGATGGCAATCCACCGGCAGTCGGTTGCACGCACTTTTCTTCCTGAAAGTAAATAGCAATAATGATAGTTAATTTTCGATCAACCGGCTGCAAGTCCCAACTTACCATTTCTTCCTTAGGGCGGCTTCAGCGGGGCTACACTTGCCACAGTCCGAAAGTGGCTTGATTGTGATACCGTCGCCTAGGAACGGAACCTTCGGATTTGCTGGAGTGTTAAATTTGCAGGGGGAAAACCTTCTCGGGTAAAATTCGGAATGGGCACCAGCGATCATCCACTTGCATTCCAATTCCTGCGCTCGTCGGAATAACAATGCACCTTCGCCAACTGTAAATTTGTTCAAAAAGATTATATTAGATATTTTTTATACTTTTAACTTACCAAAATTGCCAAAATACCTATAAAAAGTTACGAAAAGTAGAAAAACGGCAGCCACTTTGAGAAGAAACGAAAACAAATATGGCTGCTTCATCGCGAGACTGCCGTCGATCCGGTCGATGACAGCAGTGTTGCGAGACTTAATATTGCCTGACAAACGAATGCGATATCACATCGATTTTGTGTAATCATACACACGTTTATAAGGGTTCATTCAAATATTACGTAACGCAAAATTTGACAGTTTTAGACCCCCTCCCTCCCCCACGTAACAACTTTTGTAAGGAAACTTTTGGAATTTTGTATGGAGCGTAACACAGAGCTAGACCCCCTCCCTACCCCTTTAGCGTTACGTAATATTTGAACGAACCCTAAGGCAATCCATGGCGACTTTCCGCGATGGGGGTGACAGCCAAAAATGTAAACACAGTGTGAATACAACCTAACAAAGTTTCGTCAAGTGTCGTCGGTGCTTAACAAATTCCTTTATGTTCAACTGTCACCCCGATCATCGGATGTCAAAAATACATGGTAAACAAAAGAAATCAGCTGATCGCATCTGTCTCATGGATAGCCTTATTGTAATCAGTTGGTTGCAGCTGATTCTGTGTAATATTCACATTTGCTCGATGTGAATATTACACAGATACAACGGAAACGAGAATCGTTACGGTTTTTCTGTGTAATGTTGAGCCAGATGTAATTCTACGCAAATTCGGTGTGATATTGTGTATTCAGTTCAAAGTTGGATTATCCCGACTGTTTGTGAAACTGTTCAGAACAGTCGTCGAATATCGAGGGGGTTCTTGATGTATTCTATAGAAATCGATCAATCAGTAAATTAGTTTCGAGCACATCATTATTTCAAACATTCAGGTCTTCAAGAACTTCAAACATAGGTAATTACCTTGGTTATTATGTAAATTGCCTTTACTATACCTTATTTTAGAAAATACACAACATTTATCGCGGAAAAAATATCCTCATAAATTTATTCATTGATAAACATTGCATCTGAACACCCCCTGACTTCCGCGCCAAAAAGCTGGCGGCTTGGCTGCCGGCAACAGCTGATCAAAGAATCAGTTGGCGCCCGATCAGCTGTCCTTGTTTCACCAATTGAATGTTTTTAGATACGCGTTTGCGCGCGAGATCTTTCTCGCTCGTTTTTGCTGTCAAATCCGTCAGCGACCGTTCACCGACCGTTTGAAACGTCGACTGTTTCAAACGGTCGTGAACAGTTTGGAACTGGACGGTCAATAGTACATCTGAAAAAAATGATTACATAGGTTTTTTGTTACATAGGTCCAATTACATCGAGGCGGATTACAATATTTTTTGCTGTGTATGATAAATAGTTGCTTTTATGTCGCAGAATGTGAGATTCAACGCAGCTGACTATAAATTATGGTATAAGCAATCTATACCAAGTGGTGACATTATATTATACTGTGCAAGTATTGTTGAATGATATGGAGATGGGAGTTCGGAAGTAATGGCGGCAATATTAACTCACCTTATATCATACTGTTTGTGCTTATTTCGTGCAACACACTTACACGCGTGCGTTTCATTATATGTTACTGCCCAAGTAACCACAAGCATTATATCATTGCACGAATTAGACTGAATATCAACCTTTGCAATGCGAAATGCAGTAATTCCACACTTGTCATGCAATAATCCTTTAGATTGGCATTATCAATGTAATGATGCATTGCATTTTTCTTTACATTAGGGTTCATTAAATGCGAAGGGGTGACACTCGGATATTTTGAGTTTAATCTTTTTTGAATCTTTTTGAATCATTCGGGATCATTTCGAATCCCGCCAAATCAAATCATATTGAAAAGTGAGGAAACTTTTGCTTCAGTGTGCTAAGAGCACCTGTCAAAGCGACTAGATTCGCGCGCGGACAAAGTTTACGAAACGTAAAAAAAAAACACGAACGGCAATTTTGAGGGCATTTCAATTACCTAAATGTAAGTATTTTCATTAAAATATGAGAAATTTCGCTGCTAATTAACATTAACATTTATTCTAGGCATGCAGGAGTGCTCCAAATGGAAGTACTCCACGTCGGTCGGATACTATCTACGCCAGGGAAACGCACCGGAGGCTGATTGGAAACTTCAAGGTTTGACCGGAATAAATGGTGTGATTGGGTGTGGGGATCAACTTTTTGGAGTCGTCGACCTCCACCTGCAGGTATGTATATTATGCATTTTTTTATTTAGCATTGCATTATTATTATATCAAAGATGGACCAACAATTCTTTGCCATAACACTCGGTTAGTGGCTGCTGTCTTCCATCCTCGGTTTCGACCCACATTTGCCAGACCATTCTGCACCAGGTCCATCCACCTTGCACGCTGCTCTTGCTTGTTATCCGGCATTCTCCCAACATGCCCTGCCCATCGTATCTTTTCAGTTCTTGACTCCTGGGGATCATCCTTCACCGCCACACACCGTTCTTCTGCATCTGCACATCGCCGAAGATCGTCCTTAGCAAGCGTCGCTCGAAAGCTCCAAATGTTTGCAGGTCCTCCTCGTGCATGGAATTTGCCTCGAGTCGGTATAGGACAACCGGTCTAATAAGTATTTTTGTTGAAGGATGAATCTAGGTAAGCAAAACACTTTTCTTAATGAAGCAGACGCTTGTCTCTTAGACTTATTTTCTTAGCGTAATCATGATTGCTGTAAGAGAATTGAACTCCTTATTTTTTTTAAATAATAGCGTAGTATAAGGGAACTAGTATTGAATAATGTTCCAAATTCCGCGCAAATTGTTTACCACAAAGCTTTGAAAATGTATGCTTCAAAAATGGGATTGCACCATTTGTGTGCTTAAGATTTGTCCAATAACCTACTTAAAAAAATATTTACCTTAAAATTTTTGCTGCTATTTTCCTATTGTTGCGGTAGTGTTCCTATCCTCCAAAATCCCATATGAATTCAATGGCATACCGCAACATTAGGAACAAATACCTCATCATTAGGAACACAATGTTCTTTCAGATAAAAACGAATGAAATGCTCAAAGATATACCTATTTTGTATTTTTCCGTCGATAAAGGATAGATTTTATCATTATGAATTTAATCCATGTAACTTCAACCTACAATTCAATAGCTGTTTGTTCCCAAATATCTATCCATAAGTAACTGGAATAAGGGTATTAGTGGTATTAGGGTTTGTAACATGGCAACTTCCGGTAGCAATTAACGAATTACTCCGTTACCACGCAACGCAACGTAAGTTCATTCCTTGTCAAATATTTGACCCTGTGTGTACTTATAACCTTAGTGTAGAAGGTGGTAGAGGTTCCGATTTTATTCAGACCTAACAAAAAAGGTAGGGGTAGGCGGGGCAATATGGACACCCTAAGGTTTTTGTCAACTTTACCTAGCAAGATGTCAAAAGAGTTTAGTTTTTTGATACATGTATCCTTTTAAAGTCTATTTGGCATCTATTGCATAAGAATGCTCACGAAGAAAAATGATTTATCCACTTCAAAATTGTTATGAAAAATGTTAGTTTTTCATAACCGTCTTCAAGCATACGGGGCAGAATGGACACCCTCATGGGGCAATATGGACACCATGAGACTTTTACGAATTTCGTACATTATTTACACCTACAAAGTCATTTTATTACAAAACAACTATTATGGATGAATAATACGCCGAAGTAGTTCATTTTTGTTCAGTTAATTTAAATTCAGGCGGTTTGGATAAAGCTTCGTTTTTGTCGGCATGTACAGCTGTGCCTAGAACAACTATTTTCCACTGCTGTCGTTTTTTGACCAATTTGTTTCACCCTATGTCTACTGTAGTGAACATTTAACCGAAAATATACCGAAATCGAAGAATTTGGTTGGTTTGTGATTTAGGTTATATTTTCCCTTGCCGCTTCTTTCAAAAATGTGAGTGTCCATTTTGCCCCGGCAGCAGAAGATATTTTCAAACTTAATTTTTGATATAACAAAGAAGAAAATATAAACATGTTGAGCATTTAGATACAGCAAAACTACTTGCATGTGTTCTAGAAATATCAGGTTTTAATCGACCTGCAATAAATTAATCACTAAATCTTATTTTAGATGGTGTGAAAATTATAATTTCCATGCACAAAAAATGGAGGACGCAACTTTTTCGTGTAAAATCATGTATAATTTAAATTTTGAATGTTTCTTTCCTGAAACTACGTTTTAGACAAATAGACTATATTCTCCATTCACTAAAAGTTCAAAAAAGTTCGCATATTTCAAAATATTGAGGGTGTCCATTCTGCCCCGGGTGTCCATATTTCCCCGCCTACCCCTATTATTCTCTTTTTACATGTTGATGCCAACATATTCCTAATAAACTATTGGTGTTTAACCCTTTATAAGGCAGTGGCAACCATATTGCCACCTACTGTTTTTATTTTTTTTCTGTTTTATAACAATTTATTTTGAACTTCTTTTTTGGTTTACGCAAAATTGGGATTACTAACAACGCCTGGTATTTTTTTGGTACTAAATAAGCTTGAACAACAATTTGGGATCCATTTATAGTCTCAAAAAAGGCCAAATTTGACAGCGTGAAGAAAGTTAGCTCAAACTTATTGTAAAACTATAGATTTGGTAAATATTTTAAGAAATAATCAAATTATGGGTTAATATGAGCTGAACTACACAGTTCATATTATGGGTTAAGCCCTAATCCACTCTAAAATCTCTTTTCCGGCTTTTTGGCGAATTCAAAAGAAGAAAAGTACCGTAAACGGGCAGTGGCAAGAATATTGCCACCAGCGCTGGTGGCCTAAATGGGCAGTGGCAACTATATTGTTACCTAGATTTTTGAGAGTTTCTGTCAAACAAAAATTGTTTTGTATATGTTATCATTTGTATAATTATTTCCATAATAGTATACTTTTTTTTTTTTTTATCTGTATTAACGAGATTTTTAGCCCTGGGCTAGTTCATCTCGGGACCCACGCTTTACTTCCCTTCCGAAGGAAGAACTCACATTTTGTAAGTTTGTCGGGAGTGGGATTCGATCCCAGGTCCTCGGCGTGATAGTCAAGTGTTCTAACCATCCAACCAGATCCGCTCCGCCAATAATATACTTTGACAACTCTACTAGTTTTCTCGGCCTTATAAAGGGTTAACCAAAATCTGTATGTTCGTTTTAAACATCCGTTTCAGGCACTTCTGTCAGCTATGGCTAGCTAGCACCTGGAGCTGTTACTTCACCGGTATCATCTGTTAAATGCTTTGTATGTTTTTTTTTTGTTTTCGTGTAATATTAATTAAAAAAATGGTGGGTGGGGTGTTTTGTTCTACTCTCTAAGTCATCCGAAATCACATCGGGATTCTTATAAGCAAGGGGTATTTTATTGAATCAAGCCGGACCTTTCAGTTGTGCTATTATTCTCAGAATGTCGGCTCTCCGAATATCGTTTTTCCGAACACCGATTCCCAGAATGGCACTTTCCTTAGAGTGATTCAATTTCCAGAATTATATGTTATGTACCCTTCTTCATTCTATAGGCGGTAACTTTCATCTTCATCGGTGACTTTATGCTCTTCAGGCCTTAAAAAATAACTGCTGAATAAAGAGTAACAATATTACTCATTCTTTTCATTGCTGTGTGTACTCTTTATAATTGCATTGTCCCTAATAACCTTTCAGTTTATGGTCGGTTTACTCTCAATAGGATTATGAACAAGAACGGGAAAATGAAGCATTCAGGAAACTGGCGTTCAGGAAAAATAGCACAATTCTCACCTTCACCTCTTGCAACTCGTAGTGTTCAAAAATAAATAAGGACTTTAATTTATAAAACGGAAATGTTTGCAAGACTATGAAAATAAGACACAGTTAAAATTTAACCAGCCTTGATCTGTTGTTAAGATCATTTTATTTAAAGTCTATAATCACATAGAAATGTGACAAAGTATCAGGTACTAAAAGCTGAACTTAAAATAAAATTGTAAGTGTAATTTCCACATGGCTTAGTTAAAAAAAACATAATTTCATAAGAAAGTACATATGTGTTTTGCTACAGTAGTATTATTGATAAACATTCTTGCAAAGTATAAGAAGATTGAAAAATAAAATAAATTCATAAATTCAGTCATGTAGAATCTCGAGAAATTAATGTTTAGTAGTGTTTAACGAAAACCGCTTCAGTTACATAATAACGTTTTGTATAATGTTGTCTTTTACCTAAATTGTAGAAAAGCAATTCAAATTTGTGCAAAAATCTGATAAAGATGTTGTTGAAAATCGTTGCCCGTTTTATAAATTGAAAAGTTCTTTACTATATTGTATAGGATAGAAGGCCAACAATTGAAATAATTAATCAGAATATCAAAGCGGCAGTCTGAAGTCTGATCGTAAACCACCAGAGGACATCATACATCATGCGGGTAAGTATATAAACTTGAATTAATTTACCTAGTTTAATCGGTAAACGTTTAATGTTACATAAAGGTAATCAACAAACTTACTCTTTGAAAACGACAAAAAAATTTCTTGATGTTATTCTTAATTATATTGCTAAGAAGGTTCACCAAACTTCTACGCAGTTATTCTTCCTAGTAGTCAGAGCTTGTCGTTAATAAGGTACACCAAGTCCTCTGAAGTCGCTTGGTGACGCATAATACACCTTTTTCAAAAATGTATTCTTTACGTAGTTATTTGTAAGAGCTTGTCGTCAATAAGGCTCACCAAGTCCTCTGAAGTCGCTTGGTAACGCACAATACATCTTCAAAAATGTATTCTCTACGCAGTTATTCTTCCTAGTAGCCAGAGCTTGTCGTTAATAAGGTTCACCAAGTCCTCTGAAGTCGCTTGGTGACGCACAATAATTATTCCTCCTACTGAACAGATCTTGTCGTGTAGAAGGTTCACCAAGTCCTCTCTAGTTGTTGGTGAAGCAAAACGCATCTACGTATAAAACGGATTGATCCTCATAGGTATTCCTCCTACTAAACACAGATCTTGTCGTGTAGAAGGTTCACCAAGTCCTCTCTAAATGTTGGTGAAGCAAAACACATCTACGTTGAAAACGGATTGATCCTCATAGTTATTCCTCCTAGTGAACAGATCTTGTCGTGTAGAAGGTTCACCAAGTCCTCTCTAGTTGTTGGTGAAGCAAAACACATCTACGTTTAGAGCGGATTGATTCTCATAGTTATGCCTCTTACTGAACAGATCTTGTCGTGTAGAAGGTTCACCAAGTCCTCTCTAAATATTGGTGAAGCAAAACACATCTACGTTTAAAACGGATTGATCCTCATAGTTATTCCTCCTACTGAACAGATCTTGTCGTGTAGAAGGTTCACCAAGTCCTCTCTACTTGTTGGTGAAGCAAAGCACATCTACGTTGAAAACGGATTGATCCTCATTGTTATTCCTCCTACTGAACAGATCTTGTCGTGTAGAAGGTTCACCAAGTCCTCTCTACTTGTTGGTGAAGCAAAGCACATCTACGTTGAAAACGGATTGATCCTCATTGTTATTCCTCCTACTGAACAGATCTTGTCGTGTAGAAGGTTCACCAAGTCCTCTCTAGTTGTTGGTGAAGCAAAACACATCTACGTTTAAAACGGATTGATCCTCATAGTTATTCCTCTTACTGAGCAGATCTTGTCGTGTAGAAGGTTCACCAAGTCCTCTCTAGTTGTTGGTGAAGCAAAACACATCTACGTTGATAACGGATTGATCCTCATAGTTATTCCTCCTACTGAACAGATCTTGTCGTGTAGAAAGTTCACCAAGTCCTCTCTACTTGTTGGTGAAGCAAAACACATCTACGTTGAAAACGGATTGATTCTCATAGTTATTCCTCCTACTGAACAGATCTTGTCGTGTAGAAGGTTCACCAAGTCCTCTCTAGTTGTTGGTGAAGCAAAACACGTCTACGTTTAAAACGGATTGATCCTCATAGTTATTCCTCCTACTGAGCAGATCTTGTCGTGTAGAAGGTTCACCAAGTCCTCTCTAGTTGTTGGTGAAGCAAAACACATCTACGTTGAAAACGGATTGATCCTCATAGTTATTCCTGCTACTGAACAGATCTTGTCGTGTAGAAGGTTCACCAAGTCCTCTCTACTTGTTGGTGAAGCAAAACACATCTACGTTGAAAACGGATTGATCCTCATAATTATTCCTCCTACTGAACAGATCTTGTCGTGTAGAAGGTTCACCAAGTCCTCTCTACTTGTTGGTGAAGCAAAACACATCTACGTTGAAAACGGATTGATCCTCATAGTTATTCCTCCTACTGAACAGATCTTGTCGTGTAGAAGGTTCACCAAGTCCTCTCTACTTGTTGGTGAAGCAAAACACATCTACGTTGAAAACGGATTGATCCTCATAATTATTCCTCCTACTGAACAGATCTTGTCGTGTAGAAGGTTCACCAAGTCCTCTCTACTTGTTGGTGAAGCAAAACACATCTACGTTGAAAACGGATTGATCCTCATAGTTATTCCTCCTACTGAGCAGATCTTGTCGTGTAGAAGGTTCACCAAGTCCTCTCTACTTGTTGGTGAAGCAAAATACATCTACGTATAAAACGGATTGATCCTCATAGTTATTCCTCCTACTGAACAGATCTTGTCGTGTAGAAGGTTCACCAAGTCCTCTCTAGTTGTTGGTGAAGCAAAACACATCTACGTATAAAACGGATTGATCCTCATAGTTATTCCTCCTACTGAACAGATCTTGTCGTGTAGAAAGTTCACCAAGTCCTCTCTACTTGTTGGTGAAGCAAAACACATCTACGTTGAAAACGGATTGATCCTCATAGTTATTCCTCCTACTGAGCAGGTCTTGTCGTGTAGAAGGTTCACCAAGTCCTCTCTAGTTGTTGGTGAAGCAAAACACATCTACGTATAAAACGGATTGATCCTCATAGTTATTCCTCCTACTGAACAGATCTTGTCGTGTAGAAGGTTCACCAAGTCCTCTCTAGTTGTTGGTGAAGCAAAACACATCTACGTTGAAAACGGATTGATCCTCATAGTTATTCCTGCTACTGAACAGATCTTGTCGTGTAGAAGGTTCACCAAGTCCTCTCTAGTTGTTGGTGAAGCAAAACACATCTACGTTTAAAGCGGATTGATTCTCATAGTTATTCCTCTTACTGAACAGATCTTGTCGTGTAGAAGGTTCACCAAGTCCTCTCTAGTTGTTGGTGAAGCAAAACACATCTACGTATAAAACGGATTGATCCTCATAGTTATTCCTCCTACTGAACAGATCTTGTCGTGTAGAAGTCCTCTCTAAATGTTGGTGAAGCAAAACACATCTACGTTTAAAACGGATTGATCCTCATAGTTATTCCTTCTACTGAACAGATCTTGTCGTGTAGAAGGTTCACCAAGTCCTCTCTACTTGTTGGTGAAGCAAAACACATCTACGTTGAAAACGGATTGATCCTCATAGTTATTCCTCCTACTGAGCAGATCTTGTCGTGTAGAAGGTTCACCAAGTCCTCTCTAGTTGTTGGTGAAGCAAAACACATCTACGTATAAAACGGATTGATCCTCATAGTTATTCCTCCTACTGAACAGATCTTGTCGTGTAGAAGGTTCACCAAGTCCTCTCTACTTGTTGGTGAAGCAAAACACATTTACGTTTAAAACGGATTGATCCTCATAGTTATTCCTCCTACTAAACAGATCTTGTCGTGTAGAAGGTTCAATTCTTTCTGAGCTTATCCTAATGCAGTAAGTGCGCTAAATGGAATGGGTAGAGATAACTAGATATAGTGTTTCTTTCAAACAAAAGTGGTTTCATACATTAAAATTTAATTATGTGTGAAATCATTAATTTATTCTATCATATTGGATGGCTATTGTGAAGCTGATTACGGCAGAAACTGTTGGGCTGGTCATAATACATGGATGCCTTAATAACAACAGGAAAACTACAGGTCACCTCCGGAGTGATGCGGGCATATTCCCCATGATTCGTAGGTATGTTGCTTAAAGTTTGGTCAACGTTTCACTGCACCGTTTTACTGATCCGCCTTCGACGCGCGTGAGCTCCTCCTTTTCCGGGTTTTCCGGCATGTATCTCCTTTTGCTTGATCCGTGGTTGTTTTGACTGATACACTCCCTTTTTGCATTTCCGACATCTTACTTCAATTCGGTAATTTTAGATGTCGGACCTTCTCGGCTAGTGGCAGCGCAGAAAATGTTGACGACGGACGGACATTTAGGCTTATTCTGCGCGGCGTGTGAGGTGAGACGGACGGTTTCGTCTCACGTGACGTGAGACGACTAATGTAAATCAAATGGGGCGAGTCGACTTTTGTCACCTCATTCGACTCGTCTCACCTCACACGCCGCGCAGAATAAGCCTGATTGATTCGCCGCGCGCGATGCACTTTTGCATGGATTGATTCACGTTTATTCTGCTCGGCGTGTGACGTGACAAAAGTCGAGTCGTATGTGTCACGCGATTCCCGTAGGCGAAAGCGGTGACAAGAGTCGATGTGAATGAACACCAATGAACTCTCACCGCATTCCGACAGTCGACTTGTATCGACAAATGTCGCGCACGGGTGACGTTTTCGCGTGAGAATTGTCGCTACCTCAGAAGGAGTCGAGAGCGTTCAAACAACGCAAAAATGGAGGTGAAACGGTAAGTGTTTTATTTCTTTAATGCCTGAGTAAGATTATTTTTCATGAAAATCGTGTATTTTAGTGTACGCGTGACCAATCGCAAACAGTTTGAGCATCTGGTAAGCAGGATGGAAGCGCATCCGACGGTGGCAAAGGGCCTAAAATTCAGTGAAGCATCTGGAGTAAGCCAAGATGCTTTCGTTTCAGTTTGGAAGGAGTTAGCTGCCGGATTAAACAGCCTGGGTCCCCCGATCCGAACGGTGAAGGATTGGCAAAAGGTTTGTGTTATAAAGTCTCTGAAGGTATGTGTGATTTAAGTTGATTATTTCTTATTTAAAGGTTTGGACCGACTACAAGCTGAAAGTCAAACATAAACTGGCCCACAACAAACGGGAGGTCAATGCGACTGGGGGTGGACCCAACAATATGAAAGTGCTGTCGCCATGCGAGGAGGCAGTTGTGGAAATGCTTTCTCTGGACAAAACGGTAAACCATTCCGGTAAGCTTTTTTTTTTCCTTTATTTAGAACAATAAATTTACTTAAGTAATACTACAGGATCAGCATTTGGTCTACCTCGTCGTCCACCGCCATCGGCTTCTCCGCTTGTCAGCCAACCAAGTTTGCATCCTTCACCGCCCGGATCCCCGCTACTATCAAGTACCATGCGGCAACAGGCAATTTCGGCAGATGAAGCGGATCAGGTCGAGTGCGACCGTGGAATCCGAGATGAAGGTATTGAGAATAGCCACAGTCCTGCGAGACGCAAACGAAAGCAGTCAAATACTCGGGATGTTCGACACGAGCTATTGATGGAGCAAACAAAATGCATGCAGAAGATTGTCGAGCATACTGGAGACTGTGCGCGATACGCACGTAAAATGTGTAAGCTTCGGGAGGAAGAGGTAAAAAATCGGAAGGAATACTTGTTGCAGAAGGAAAAGGACAGGAAAGCTGACCTGGAGTACAAAATAGAACTGCTGCAGTATAAGAAGAAGAAACTTGACATCCTAGAGCGTCAGTATCGAAAGAAGTAAGGAACTCGCATTTGTTATGTTTTTCTTTCAAAAATACACAATTTTATGAAATATAAGGAATAATACTGTTGGCAAAATTATTTAATACTACATGAAAAAAACGCACAGAGATGGAGATCTTGAGAAAAAGATGAAAATATAGCAAGAACGAAGGTAATACTTATATCAGAAAAACAATCTTAGATAAAAAAACCCTTTTAGAATCGATTACGGAAAATTTTAGAAGGACTTCTCCAGCTCCACCAGAGATCCTTCATATAATTCCTCCAATTTACATTCCTGAACCGCTCCGTGGAACTCTCCTGGTTTTGTTAATCCTTTTGCTTTTCTTACGCCCCTAAGAAGGGTGTAAAAACCACTTGGAGAACCGACATTCGATCCGAGTAAAAAAAAAGTCAAGTCGTCTGTCAACCGATTTGGGTTGTCTTAGTACAAAATGAAAGCTACATCCTAGTAGAGCGCTATTGAGTTTTATTTCGATTGGACATTTGGTTACCGAGATATTCTTTTCTTTTTTCTGGCCAACTATCACCGTTCGGAGCCAGTTGTGTTTTACGTCGGCTGGGTCTAGGAGCTAAGCCTTAAATTTCGACGCCCCCAGGGAGACAGCCTCCACACCTGAGGACCCTACATATCGAACCCATCAACACATGGGCCGGGACCTACTACTTTACTTCCTATCCGATGGAAGGCGTGATTACGGATTTTATGTCTCAGAAAATCCCATCGGCGTCGACGGGAATTGAACCCCGACCGACTGGGGTGAGAGGCAACCACGCTTACCACTACACCACCGACGCCGACAGATATCTTTCGAAGAGTTCCTACAAGTACTATACAATTTAAGTTTTTGAGAGATTTTTGACATAGAGTACTTGCAACACAATGTACAAATTCATGCAATGGCAGGCAAAGAAAGCCCTTTAATTATAAACTGTGGAAGTGCTTTAAGAACACTAAGTTGAAGAGAGGCAGGCCTAGTTCCAACGCGAACGTCAAGCCATAAAGAAGAAAAAGAAGAAGAAGTTCTTGGGAGTAATAAGTTGTATTTTTTGTAACTTTTCAAGAGATTTTTGAAAATGTATGTTAATATTTTTTGTCGTCTATCAACCGATGGAAAGCAAAGCTACAATATTCTAGTAGAACGTCCATGATTTTTTTTTTCGATTGGACATTTGGTTACCGAGATCCAAATGTACTTGGGAGTAACTTTTTGAGAGATTTTTGACAAAATGTATCGTAAAAAAAATCTCAGCCGTTTCTCAATCGATTTGGGTTCTCTTAGTACTCTTGGCAAATTATTGAGTCCGTCGAACTCAATAGCCTGGGACCTCCGACTCGCTCAGTCAAAGATTGGCAGAAGGCAAATTCAAAAAAAAAAATGATAATTTATTTAAATATAATAAACTGATTCTTTATTTCAAGGTTTGGACTGACTTCAAATTAAAGGTAAAAAAAAAACAAGCTGGCCCACAACAAACGAAAAGTTTGGTGGTGGACCAAACTCATTGAAGGTTCTTTCACCGACAGAAGAGACGGTTGTAAAATTGCTGTCTTGCTTATTAAGAATACATAGAATTTTGGGGAAATTTCCAACTCTTTCTTGAACTCCCAGGATTCTGTAGGGAATTCTTCCACATATTCTATCATGAATTAGTTCAGATATTCGTCGAAACATACTTTAAAGACACTTTGAGCTCCATTGGAAATTCATCCAGGGATTTATTCGAAAGTTTTTTACGGATTTCTCGAAAATTCCTACGAGAATAGCTTTTTGATGTTTGTTTAAGAATTGCTCCCTAAATTTCTTCAGGCATTTTTCTTTTATTTTCTCCCTCTTTTTTATGAATTCCAACAGGGACTCTTTTATGGATTTCTTCGGGAATTAAAAAAACCTCCAGAATCCTTTTTTTAACACTGTTATTACTGTGAGTTTGTCCAGGAATTTTCAAGGAGTTCTTCGGTAATGCAAGAGTTTCTCCGGAAATTCCACCAGGAGTTTCTCCGGGAGTTCCTAAAAAAGTTTCTCCGGGAATTCATCCAGGAGTTCCTACAAGAATTCTCCAGGTATCCTGGAGGATTTCTCCAGGATTCCTGGAAATTACTGCAGGAGTTCCTCCGGAAATTCCTGCAGGAGTTTGTCGGGGAATTCCTCTAGGAATTCTTCCGGGAAAATTCATAAATTTTCCGAACATTCCTCCAGGAAGTTTTTCCAGGAATTTCTCCAGAAGTTCCTCCGGGAATTCTTGCGGGAGTTGCTACGGGAACTCCTCCGGGAATTGTTCTAGGAGTTCCTTCAGGAATTCCTCCGGGAATTAACACTGCAGAAGTTTCCCCGAGAATTCTTCCAAGAATATCTCCAAGAATTCTTCCAGTAGTTACTCCAAGAATTCCTACAGGAGTTCCTTCGGAAATTTTCATAAAGTTCCCTGCAGATGTTCCTCTAAGAATTTTTTTTTCTGGAATTCCCCCGGGAAGTTTCTCTTTCTTCCAGGAATTTCTTCCTTTTCCCGGAATGACCATTGGAATTCTTGCAGGAGTTCCACCGGGAGTTCTTCCAAGAGTTTTTTCCGGGAATGATTTCAGGGGTTTCTCCAGGAGATCTCCCGGAGGTTTCTGAAGGATTACCTCCAGGAATTCTGCAGGAGTTCCTCCAGTAATTCCTCCAAGAGTCGCTCCGGTAATTTTTCCAGGATTTCCTTTGGTGATTTCTGAGGAGTTTTCTCGGGAATTGTTGCAGGAATATCTCCGGGATTTCTTTCAGGCCTTCCTCCAATAATTCTTCCAGGAGTTCCTCCAAGAAATCTTCCAGGAGTTCCTCTAAGAACTCTTGCAGGTCTTCCTCCGGGAGTTTTTTTTAGGAATTCCTGAGGAGATTCTTGCGGGAGTTTCTATGAGAATTCTTTAAGGAGCACCTTCAGGAGGGGGTTTCTTCATGAGTTCTTCCGGAAATTAATCCAAGAGTTCTTCCAATAATGCCTCTAGGAATCCTTCCAGGAGTTACTTCAAAGAATACCGCAGAAGTTTCTTCGGGAACTTTTACAGAAGTTCCTGCAGGGATAATCCATAAGTTCCTGCGAGATTTCTTCTAAGAATTCCTCCAAGAATTCTTCCAGGAGTTTCTCTAGGAATTATTGCAGGAGTTTGTCCGAGGATTCTACCAGGAATATCTCCGGAAATTCTTCCAGGAGCTCCTCAAAGAATTCTTCCAGGAGTTTTTTCGGCAACTCTTCCAGGAGTTCCTCAGGATTTTTTTCTACAGGAATTTTTGGAGAAATTACTGAATCACGGAGAAACTCCTGAAAGAATTTCCGGTGGAACTACTGGAAGAATATTTAATGAAATTCCTGACAGAATTCTCGGAGAAATTCTTGGAATAGTTCCCGGAAGAACTCCTGACGGAATTTTCTTTGGGAATTCCCGGAGAAGTTTTGGAGAAATTTTGGAGGAATTCCCGAAGGAATTCTCGGAGGAATTCCTGAAAGAATTCCCGAAGGAACTCCTTATTCCCGGTGGAACTCCTGGAAGAATGTCAGGAAGAATCCTCTTAGGAACTCCTGTAGGAATTCCCAGAGAAACTCCTGTAGGAATTTGCGGAGAAACTCATAAGAAACTTCTGGAGGAATTTCAGGAACTCTTTAAAAAATTCCCGGAGGAACTCCTGCAAGAATTTCCGTGAATTTCAGGAATCCTGGAGGAACAACTTGAGGAATTCCAGGAATCCTAGAGGAACTCCTGGAGGAATTCCCGGAGAAACTCCTGAGCACTTTTATGCAAGAAATGCTCTAGAAATTTCGCTAGAATTCCTCTGAGAATTCTGCTAGAATTCATCTGAGAGTTTCGTTAGAATTCTTCTTGGAATTCGACTAGAATTGTTCTGGGAATTCCACTATAATCCTTCTGGGAATCCCGCTAAAATTCCTCTGAGAAATTCGCTAGAATTCCTCTGGCAATTCCACTTGAATTTCTCTGATGATTCCGTTAGAGTTTCGCTAGAATTCCACTGGGAATTCCACTAGAATTCCCCTCGGAATTCTGCTAGAATTCCCCTGGTAATTCTGCAAGAATTTTTTTTCCAGGCATTTCGCTATAATTTCACTGGGAATTCCGTTAGAATTTCCCCAGAATGCCTCTGAGCTAGAATTCTGCTAGATTACCACTGGGAATTTTTCTAGAATTCCTCTAGAAATTCTGCTAGAATTCCTCTGAGAATTCCGCAAGAATTTCTTCCTAGTAGCACACATGTGTTTATGAATCGATACAACTATATGACCAAATTTAGTCTTATAAGAGTCACATAATGCTTTATAGGACATGCGTGCTATTAGCAGGGACCCTATTCCCGCTAGAGTTTCTCTGATTATTCTTTGATAAGATCTGCTAGAATTCATATAGAAAATTTATTTATTTGGAGGAATTCTCGACGAAATCCTTAGAGGAGCTTAAGAAAAAATTATTGGGATGTTTCTCGGAATCTCGTTCTCCTATACTATACCGAAATTTTCCAAGAAATCTCTAACAAGAACGCTGAAGGAATCCTTTGAGGAATTCGCGAAGGTATCACTAGAAATATTCCTGATGGGATCCCTGGAGGACTTTCTGAGGGTATCCGTGGAGAAATCCCCAAAAAAATCGCTGGAGAAAATCAAGAATAAAAAAGAACCTCTGAAGGAATTCTCGAAAAATCCCTGGACAAAATTTTGAAGCAATTCTTAGTTACAGGACCCTCTTCCCAAATGCCCCCGCACCACATAATTCTTATTCACCCTTAGTTGGTTTGACAGACCGTTGAAAATTTTCGTATACATATTAAGTGAATATCACAATTAACAAGAAAGTAGCACAGAGAACAGACGTTTAAGCTCGAACAAAAATACGTCGAAATCGTGTGTAAAGGATTTAAGTGTACCTCAACGCCACCAACGGAGACTGCCCCACATATAAAGTCGATTTGACCCCACGATGGCAGTGTTCATCGTTAAAATACACTAGCCCGCAAAGCGACACGAGCGAGCACTGGAAACAAATTTGACAACACAACAATGTAAGTGATGGGATGCTAGCGCCGCGCAACGGGAGCATAGCCACATACTCTGATATGACCGTTACAAAGTTTTACACAAGGCAGAAAGCGAAGAGACGTCTGTTCTCTGTGGAAGTAGTGTAGAATTAGCTTTTAGTTAAAATACACACTAATAAAAACATAAAAAAAATCAATGTATCCATATATGTATTTAAGATTTATTTTCACTTATTATAAATACATACAAGTTAATTGTAAATTTACGTGATAGAATACATTATTTCTTCTCTTATTTCATTTGCTGATGCATCTGGTTCGCCTTCATATGGAGGATCCAATACTTCATTGTCGTCCGGCTCTTCCCATTGTATGTTGTCTTCGGGTACATTGAACCTTTTCCTCAAATTATGCAACGCACAGCACACATTTACAATTCTTGCTGCTTTTTCAGGTTTATAGTGTAATTGACGTGCTGCCAATATGCATCGGAACACATTCTTCATTACTCCGATAGTCCTCTCGATTATATTTCTGGTTTTTGAATGAATTTCATTGAACTTTGTTTGCCTCGAGGAGTTCGGTAGATTTGCAGATGACCGAAATGGTGTAATTAAATACGGTTTTAGAGGATATCCTGCATCACCTGCAATTGATAAGAATCTTGATAAGAATAGTAAATGCTATTGATTAATGATATAGCATAGACATGTGTGGATATGGAAAATCCTAAGTCAATTTCATAACATATACACTGCCGTGAATCGCATATCAGTCCCATCTTTGCTGGATTTCCTATGCAAATGGGACAAATATGCGATTCACGGCAGTACATCTAGTTGTGTACAAAAATGCACGTCAGTTGGTGTGGATTTGGCTGAATTATAGTGGAAAGTGCCCAAAATAGGTCTTGTCTGATTAAATGGTCTCAGAACCTATAAGGATACGTCCATGAATTTGTTTCCTTATTTCTTCTTAGTGCTGTAAATCGTACGGTTCAATCGTTGTACAGGAACCGGCTAAATGAGATGTGTCTAAGGAACCTGTTATATTTGCATCCATATTCACACTTTGCTAAACCTTTGTAACTCACCTAAAAGCCATGTGTTGGTTTCTCCATTTCGATAATTTTGATTCAAAACAGCATCTAATTCGTTGTTGTTCCATATGAATGAATCGTGATTGGCACCAGGGCTGTTGGCATCGACATATCGAATAAACTGCCGATGATCACAAACCTAAAAACATATAAGCAGATATATTAACACATTTTCTAGGTATAATTCATGCATTTAACACTTACCAGCATGACGTTCAAGCTATGGAACCCTTTCCTGTTGTAATACAGGTGTTGGATGTGACTAATGGGTTTGAAGATCTTGACATGTGTGCCATCGACGCACCCGATTACACCAGGGAAACCGGTTTTTTCATAGAAACTGCGTTTAATTTCATCTTTCTCTGCTTCTGATGTGGGGAACTGTATTGCCACCGGACAAATTTCGACCTCAAAAGCTTCAATAACAGATGACAATGCTTTCGAAAGCGTTGGCTGAGCCATCCCTGCGAACAAGTCGTTACCAACTCCCTTTTGGTAACTTCCTTCCGCAAAGAACCTCAACGCTGCTGTTAATCTGAGCATCGGTGGAACGGATGAGGATTTTACAGATCCTCCTAATTTGTTTCCCACGTTGTCCATCAAATATCTGAACAAATCCTTTGTTACTCGAAAGTATGATATGAATCTGAAAGTGGAAAAGCTTCCCATGTTAATGTATGGAACAAATTTGTTACCATAAAAATACTTACGAATCTTCCGGTATCTCCAACGGGTTACTCATATCCCGCAATCTTCGACGTTCGAGACGAACAAAATCTAAATGTTCCTCTTCTTCCTCGATCTCGTCATCACTGAACCAGAATTCGAAGCAACTCATTGCACAAAATACACCACAAAACTAACTAATTAGTTTTAAGATATTAGCAAAAAAATATTTCCCCAAAACGAATCCGCCTGTTTGATGTTTGGAAGTACGAATTTACAGGTGGCAACTGCGATAAGGGCCAAATGCTCGATCAATTGGTGTTTTCAGAAATGCGAATAAAATCCGCCAAAAATCCATATAAAATACTTTTTTTTATTGAGAATAAAAAAACGTGTATATACAGGTTAATTTCTTACATATTTTATTCGAAAAATGGTGAAATCTGACAATATTAAAAAAGCATTAAAAATAACATTCTTCAGATACGCCATAATCCGAAAGCTTTCACGTAACACCTTGTAACACGCCAGTCTGACAGTTCTTCAGATGAACAAGATGTTTGTTTACGTTCATTCTCTCAGTTGCAGCAAAAGTGAACCTCTCACCTCACTCGCGTCGACAACCGGAATCGGGTGACAAGAGTCATGCGACGACGAGGTGAGAATTGTCGCATCACCTCACACGCCGCGCCGAATAAGGGTGATTGTCGGTGGAGGCAGAATCACGTTGAATTTTTGTGTGTGGAAGGGCGCGACCGCAGTAGTAATGCCGCATTGAAACCCGGATACTTTTTTCCACATCTGAAATATAAAACTAGTAATTTTAGAATAAGTTGTAAATTCGAGCGTAAATTATTTAAATAACTACCTTCAATTTCTCATCAAAAGGGTTTCCCTCAACCCCTCAACGACCAGCGCTCTTAAAAACCAAAACAAACACTGAATGAAATGATCCATTTTTGTTTATATAATTGTCAGGTGTTCGTTTTGATATTAATCCCGCCGAATCATTTTGAATAAAAATCGTTTTCAATAAAAAAATACAATTACAATCTTTTCGAATCTTTTGAACTGATTCCAAAAAGATTACAGTGTCGCACCCCCTGATTAAATGGTGATATAAGATACTTCAATAATTCAACACTGCAAAAACTGAACAAATGCAATGCACAAACTAGCAAAGTTTGCTCTAACAATACAACTAGAAAAGCTTGACTCTAATGGTAAACAAATGAAATCAAGAAGATTGAACAACTTTACGGTCAACTCAAGCGGTCTTCAACGTTTCTGGTTCGACTCCCGGCCAACTTAATCCCCGTTTGAGCCACCGATCGACGACAGCAAAACCTTTTTAAAGATGACCTTTTCTCTTTTCTGTAGGCTGCTATCACATGCCAATAATGATGGAAACCACAATTAGCATATGAGCAGTATGCGAAGCGAAGGGTGTTTTAATCGTGCTTTTAATTTTCTTATATTGATTAAATATCTTCGAAAATGCATTATGTATTTATCAGTAATTTATCAGATTGTGATAAATTACTGTATTCTATTACATATGACATAGTCGTTTTGCCCTCTACTGCAATGATTGAGACAGAAGAACAGTTTCCTTTAAGTTAATGAAATATCTGTTGTTATCACTGCAGCAGAAACGGTCCAAGGCACCAGCGCGTATGGAACTCATCTAGCGGTCTTCAACACTTCTGGTTCGACTCCCGACCCGGCGACAAAAAAATAAAGGTCAAAACATTCACGTGGGCATCAGTACCGTCGATAACGAAACCGGTGCTAAAAATAGATTTTTGTTTTGGTTTTTCTAGTTGCACGTATCAAGCATGTGCAAATGCAAATGTACAGCACATGCATTTATGTTACTTTAGCAATGGCTGTCAGCGTGCTGCAATATGTGGCACTAATTGGATTTTAGTGGGGCCCTTTTCGACTTTAATATTACTTTAATGAGGTGTTTAAAGTAATGCAGCATTATATTCACAATTTTAATTATCAATATATGGCAAAATTGGTGCACTTATATACGGCTTCGTGGTTACTTGGGTAGAATACTACAACTGGCGAACGAGGATCGGATTTCTTGGTAAGCCGATATATTTTTCGGATGGGCGTTGAACGCACCGTGGGCAAAAGAGGCACCACCAATAATTTGTTGATGAACGAGGCAACCCATTGATCACAGTAGGCAAAGCCGTCGCACTGTTATTTGACATTAGTAGAAAACTTAGAGTAAGGGTGCTATTACACTCTTTGCCCAGACGCCAAATATTTGACCACTTTTGACAGATAAATTTTGGCAGGTTGTTTGGCTCTGTTTGTCCCTATTCGTTTTTCGAGAGTGACAAATATTTTTGTTTGCCAGGTACACCTTGGTCAAAATTTAACTGTCAAAAGTGGTCAAACATTTGGCATTGGTCAAAGAGTGTCATACTAGCTTAATAAATCATTCCTGAATTACACTTCAAACCATAAAGACGTGTTTAAGTCAATTGTCTGCTCAATTACCAATAGGTTATGAGCCCAGGAGAACTCGTTGAAGAGGAGAACGCTATCCGAACTGTAGAACCGTTACCAGCAATTCCGAGAAGTTCAAGGAGAAGTTCCAGCGCGATGGGTGATCTCAAGACGTCCTTCAAGAAGCTAGGTGATGCCAATTATGCTGTGTGGAAATTTCGAATGGAGCTTGTGCTGATTCAAGAAGACTTGTTGAATGTCGTGACTGAACAGAAGCCTGAAAATCCGCCGGCCGACTGGATCACGAAAGATGCGAAGGCGCGCGCACTGATTGGACTCTCAGTCGAAGATGGACAACTTTCCCATGTTATTCGAGCTGCATCAAGCAAGGAGATGTGGGACGCGTTACGGACTTACCACGAACTGATCGCTATGGGAGAAGAGCTGAAAGAACACTGGGTAGTGGCCATGATCCTATCAAGCTTACCTGAATCGTACGGAAGTCTCATTACGGCGTTGGAGAGTCGACCAGAAGCGGATTTAACCCTGGAATACGTAAAAGGCAAACTCCTTGATGAATGGAAGCGGCGTGAAGAAAATCAATCGATTGAGAAGGTTTTACGGACTGGCGGAGATGAATCACGAAAACCATTCTTGAAACAGAAGCTAACCTGTCATTACTGTGGAGAAACTGGTCATTTTCGTCGGGATTGCAAGAAGCTCGTGAGTGACAAGAGAAAGCAGCAGAAACCGAGAGAGCAAAAAGTGAAGCTAGCAACGAACGATGAAGTCGAGATGTGCTTGGCGGCTGGTGAGCAAACTGGTGGCGCTTTGTGGCTATTGGACTCTGGAGCAACCTCCCACATGACGAACGATGTACGCATGCTGGATAGTTTGGATGTGTCGCGAAAAACAAGTATCAGTTTGGCGGACGGAAACAAGGTGGTCGGAACCGGTATTGGTGCCGGTGTATTTCGAGGCGTAAATGAAGAAGGTAAAGGAGTCAAGGTGAAGCTGTCCGATGTCTACCACGTTCCAGCACTTGCCGGAAGTTTGTTGAGCGTTAGCAAGATAACCGATGAAGGATTCGAAGTCGTGGTCAACAAGACAATGTGCAAGATTATGAAGGACGATGTCGTATACCTGATTGGAGAGCGCAAAGGAGGCTTGTATCATCTGAAGACAGGACCTGAGAGAGTTTTGGTGACTGTAGCTGACCATTCCCAACAATGTATTCACCTGTGGCATCGCCGATTGGGACACCGGAATGCGGATGCGATTATGCGGATTGTCCGAGAGGAAATGGGAACCGGAATGACGATGCAGAGCTGTGGCGTTCGAACCATTTGTGATACGTGTTGCGAAGGAAAGCAGAGTCGTGCTTCATTCTCGAAAGAGTCGGAAAGTCGAACCGTAGCCGTGGGTGACCTGATTCACATGGATTTGTGTGGACCATTCGAAGAGTGCACGCCGAGCGGAAACCGATTTTGTTTGGTGATCGTCGACGACTATTTCTCGCTATACTGAAGTATATTTGATGAGATGCAAATCGGAAGCTTTCATTAGGATTCAACAATACGTTCATTTGATTGAGAATCAGTTTGGAAGGAAACCAAGAATCATGCGAGCAGACGGTAGAGGCGAATTCAACAATGGAAAGCTGAAGCAATTTTGTGCAGATAATGGAATCCGGATGCAGCACACCGCTCCCTACAGCCCTCAACAGAATGGTGTAGCGGAGAGGAAGAATCGATATTTGGTGGAAATGATGAGATGTATGCTGGCCGAGTCGAAGCTGGAGAAAAAGTTTTGGGGAGAAGCCATAGCAACAGCAAACTACATTCAAAATCGCTTACCAACATCATCGTCAAGCAAAACTCCTTTTGAAGTCTACTACGGAAAGAAGCCATCGTACACACATATGCGGATATTTGGATCAACAGCTTTCGTGCACATTCCAAAACAGAGACGTAGGAAGCTTGACAAGAAGGCAGAGAAGCTGACGTTCGTTGGATACGCGGATGGTTGCAAAGCATACCGCTTTCTGAACCGGATGAATTGTACTATCACTATCAGCAGAGACGCAAAATTTGATGAATACCTATATCAGGAGTCGGAAATTGCAGAACAGAATTTTAATGATGTTGTAGTAAGTCTGGAGAAGGAAATTCCTGTACCTCAAGTACCGAACGATGAGCCTGAAGCGGAACCCGAGCCAGAACCGGAACCGGAAGCAGAGGCTGAACCAGTCGAGCCAGTTGCAGATGGAGATGCGAGCCCGGAAGTGCATTATGAAGATGAATCGAATCATGATGAAATCACTCCCAGACGATCTTCGAGGCAAACGAAAGGAGTTCCCCCGAAATGGTTCGAGCGTATATGGGCAGTAACAGAATGTCAGGAGGAGCCAACAACATTTGCAGAAGCTATTTCGAGCAACCATAAGGAGGAATGGAAGATGGCCATGATGGAAGAAATGAATTCGATCGAAGATAACAATACGTGGAAGTTGGTTGAACTACCTGCTGGGAGAAAAGCGATCGGTGCCAAATGGGTCTACAAAATAAAAAAAGATTCCAACGGAGAAATTTCAAGATTTAAGGCGAGACTTGTAGCAAAAGGATTTAGTCAACAGTATGGCGTCGATTATGATGAAATGTTTGCACCTGTTGTACGTCAAGCAACCTTTCGTACATTATTGGCGGTGGCTGCAAAGAGAGGAATGTCTGTACGCCAATATGATATCAAGACTGCCTTCCTAAACGGCATCCTTGAGGAGGAGATCTATATGCAACAACCACCTGGATTTGTGATCAAAGGAAGTGAACGCAAAGTCTACCGATTGTTCAAGAGCTTATACGGGTTGAAGCAGGCTGCTAAGGCGTGGAACCAACGGCTTGATGCGGAACTGGAGCGTCAAGGTTTCAAGCGAAGTGAATCGGATCCATGCTTGTACAGTAGACGTTCGATAACTGCAACATGTTTACGTTTCACTTAGCGAATAAAATTCGATAACTGCAACGACTGACAGACGTCAAAGAACTGTCAGTTGCTGCAGAATGCAGCCAATGTGCATACGAAAAACATCGCACTGCAACAAAAGTGCATGCTAAAAACATCGCATCGCTGTTGACGTTTCGTTTTGAAGGATAGCGGTGCGATAACTGCAAAATTGTTGCACTTAGCGGACTTGCTGTTAAAAAGCATTGCAGTTAAAGCGTGTGCACCGAGCGAACGTCTACTGTATGTGAAGCTCAAAGGAGGACATCATTGCTATGTATTAGTTTACGTGGACGACATTTTGATTGCAAGCGAGGACAACAATCTAATAATTGAGACGGAGAAGGCTTTGGAGATCAGATCCACGCTCACATCATTGGGAGAAGTCAACTGGTATTTAGGAATGGAAGTGAAGCGAAACAAAGAAGGAGATTTCTTTCTGAGCCAAGAACGTTACATAGAGCAGATTGCTGATTCGGCTGGATTAATGGAGGCTGTGGTGAATGATTCACTGATCCAAGCAACCCGATGGTACAGTAAAGCATTCGTGAATTAGTTTCTCTGGTGTGCAGACGTACCTACGTCAAAGTGCTACGAAGTTCTTAGTGTAGTTTCTATAGAGTTTAAATAAAAGCTTATTATTAGATTCTAACAGTTAATTAAACTCCAAAGTATCACATCTGGCGACGAGAACAATCCACGCTGCCTTTGAGTATCGGAAAATGTAAGTAAAACCCTCAAGCAACTTTTGCAAAAGTTGGGAAATCAAGCACATTTTTTTTCTGTATCAATCATGTGGTTGCCTTAGCGACGAACTCGATTCGTCGGGCCAGGCTGAAAAGTTCACCTTAGGAGGGAACTTGCCTCAGCGGCGGATACGATCCGCCGGGTCAGGCTGTAAAAGTTCGCCTCAAAAGGAAACTTGCCTTAGCGACGGATACGATCCGTCGGGTCAAGCTGTTGAAAGAAAAGTTGACCTTCAAAGGCAACTACCTTAGCGGCGGATACGATCCGTCGGGTCAGGTTGTAAAAAGTTCGCCTTTCGAAGGGAGCTTGCCTTAGCGGCGGATACGATCCGTCGGGTCAGGCTGTTGTACAAAAAGTTGACCTTCAAAGGCAACTACCTTAGCGGCGGATACGATCCGTCGTCGGGTCAGGTTGTAAAAAGTTCGCCTTTCGAAGGGAACTTGCCTTAGCGACGGATACGATCCGTCGGGTCAGGCTGTTGTACGAACGGTTGGCCTTAAAAAGCAACTGCATTTGCGGCGGATACGATCCGCCAGGTCAAACTGTGAAAATTTTGCCTCTAAAAAGGGATTTCGCCTTGGCCTTGAGGGCAACGTGTAAAATGCTAAAAAAAATAATAATAACACGTGCCCGAATAGAAATTGTAATGTAGAAAACATCAGCATACATCTATAAAACCTTAACATTTGATGTATGTCGTTGTTCTCCTAATGTACTTAGACTTCAATGTAACATTTAAGTACACAGTAATACATAAGATTTACATGTAACATTGAAATCAAAGTTCATTGTGATGTTGAATTTAACATCAAATAACATCCAAAGACAAAATCTTTTAATGTTACATCATAATCAAATGTTTTATTGATTTCAACTGTTGCTCGCTTGATACATCAGAGTACATCTAACGACAGATAAATGTAATGTAACATTAAAATCAAACATCATATTGATGTCATGTATTGCTCACTTAAAACATCAGAATACATATAACGGCACTAGAATGAAACGTTACATTAAAATTAAATGTCATATTGTTGTTAAGTGTTGCTCACTTGAAACATCAGAATACATCTAACGAAAGATGATTGTAATGTTACATTAGAATCGAATATCATATTGATGTCGAGTGTTGCTCACTTGAAACATCAGAAAACATGTAACGACACCAGAATAAAACGTTACATTAGAATTAAACTTCATATTGATGTCAAGTGTTCTTCACTTGAAATCTTGGAACATCAGCATACATCTAGCGACATATGAAAATAATGTTGCATTAGAATCAAACATCACATTGATGCCTCAATCAATCATCAGAATGGATCGAGCTAAGCTCACTAATTTGACGTTTGAGCGGTGCCGTGTTTACAGAAAATGAACTTGGTTCCTTACCCACCTAATAACACGACGCCGTTCAAAAGTCATTTTCAGGGAAGCGATGTTGTATGTGCAATTTTACTCAGCAAACATAAATGTATTGCGCGTTTTGCCGTAGATTATCGCGCAAAAAATGTTTGCGTCCATTAAATTTTATTTAATGTCCAAAATCGTATGTACTTAGATCGTCGCCAGTACATCATATCATGTTTGTGTCTTTTACAATAAGTACGAAAATTAGCTAAAGATTGAACGCGCAGAAAGACACCAAAACGATTATATGCAACCGCGCATATCTTAGTGTTTTCGCACAACTTTGCGCGATAACTTTTCTTGCAATGCATAATATTAATCTGGCCAACTTTGTTGTTGTCAGCTCAGTCGGTGAGCAAGTGAAGCAAGCAGCCATCTTCAAAATAGTTTGCAGGCGAAAGAAGTTTTTTATTTTTGCATTCTAAAGGCAAGTTTTATTGAGTTATAATATTTTTATCATTAAACTAATTAAACAGCTCTTATTCACAGATGCGGGAAACCCAAAGGATGTTCCGAAGCTTTCATATGGCCCGGTAGCTTCGAATCATGCCACTGCAGCGACCGCAGCATCAGTGAGTTCTCCCAACAATTCAGTGCAATCCGGTCATAACCTAAATATAATTTTTGTTTGTTTCAGCTCCTGAGCAGTGCGAACCAAAGATGCAGAACCGGGGGATTTTAGCTGCAGGTGACGAATCGCGGATAGTTCAAGAGGTCTTCCTCTGTTTGATAAACGAACCACGGAGTGTGGCGTTTCGTATTGAACCCACGAAATGTACTTCCCGCAGCTTCCTAAAGAATCTAGTTCCAAAAACGCCGATCCGGTTTAATTCGAACTTGGTGCCCCAGTCAACGTATGTACTTTCCCCGGATCCCAATTATTTGCCAGGAGAAGGTGTCCCCGTGCTCGAAGTCACCATCGCCGGCTGTGAACCGGTCACCCAGACCGTTATGGCTACGAGAGTAATCCCGGCACATTACATGGCTTGCTGATGCCATGACAGAGGTGTCATCCGAAGGTCGCCAACGCCGCAATTAACATCAAGGCTATAATCGGAATCCAGTTTGTCGATAGGTGACCAGTTTGTTTCAAGGTTGGTATTAATTGGCAAACCCCCGCCGTGATGTGTTGTAAGGTCAACCATGTACTACATACGTATCCAACATTGTCCAAAAAGGGTATAATCGGCTGAGTTCATATGAATCTCAAGCATGCCCATTTCGTACATCAATGAAGACATGGGGGAAATTGAATTGCGCGAGTCTCGTCAGGTTGTCGGTAAGAATGGCTACTTATTTTGGATTTGAAAATGAGCATATTGAGAAATCCCTGGCCAAGTTCGCAGGGGTTGACGGTACATATTAAAGTGAAGGAGTTTCATTTTGATCATTGTAATGTAGTGTTCTTTAGTGAAACATATCACCCTTTTAACACTTTAATGCGCCTCCAACGGTTCATCACGAACCGGCTGCTGCAGATGGAGTATGGCTGATCATATGCATCAGACATGTTCGATAAACACGGAGGAACCGCCGGGGCTCCGTAGAGTCTATTCCCAAGCAATAGTTCGGAGTCGGTTGGATTTGGGAAGGTTGTAATGATCGTCACAAATCCTAATAAAAGTATTATAGGATTTGTGACTTTTTTTTTAATCTTTCACGGCCAGCTGACTTGGAAGTGTTGTTTGGGCTTTCTCTTCCACGTTTCTCGGTTGATTTTGATTAGTAATTTGTTAATGTCATAGTCGCTTTTTCGAATTTTGACTATGTTGGTCATATTTTCTTTGAATAAAGCAATTAAAATCAACCGACGAATTAATAGTGGGAAGGAGATTTGCAGCACTTAATTGTGCTGATAGATTCGAAGCTAACGTGCGAACACTTAAACGCATTGTTGACGTCAATGCGTTCGACGTGACATTTTAGCAAAAAACTGACCGCTTTTTATTAACTGAACAACGTTACTTATGTATGACTAGGTTGACATTTCTAGGCTACGCTTGAGAAAATGACATGGCTTATCTAGGTAGGACCGATAGGACAATTGAACTAATTTGAATATGTTTTAAAGTTTTTCTAGGGATGAATACATAATAGTTGATCCGTGCATGGCTAGGATACAACGCCGTGTATTGCTAGGGTCTAGGAGCAAAAGAGTTTGGTGTAAAGGTTCATCAGTTTTGAAACTAATGTTGACGTCAATGAGCTTGAACAATTTAAACAAAAATTACTGCTTTTTTCAAATGACGCATAAGCATATTCTGTTATTCTGTTATAATCAACGCACCCCCGGGCCGTGGCCAATCTGCGTTGAATCGCTGGGCGATACGTCTACCAGTAGACTTGTATAGTAGATCACCTTGGAATAGTGCGTTACGACGTAAGGACTACCACATTAAATTTTGATCATGCTATTTTCCTAACAAATGTAGTCAGGCTCCTGTAGGGACATTCCAGGATCTAGATTTGATGTGGTGCTTTTTTTTCGGTGTGTCTGTTGGTGTAATAGAATAATATGATACAACGTGAACAACCCTTTCGGGCTATCATCTTTATCATACACGGAATGATACAATCATTCACACTGAACGAAAACCCCCGCCATAAATTGAATGATTTTTGCCTCATCCGAGCCCCATGCCTATTTTCAGACAAGATTCGGATGATTTTTATTCCACTCAGCCTGCTTCAAAATCAAAACATTTTGAATGATGACCGCCCAAGAAAAGGATGATTTTCATTACATTTTTGGAAGCCAATAAATGAATAATTTTCATTCCATTCCGTATTTGATTTATTATGGGATCTATTTTAAGTAAAAAAAAATATTTAAAATTAAGCCAAAAACCTAATGAATACGCCTGTTACAGAGAAATTTACATATATATTTATATATACTTCAAAAGGGCATACAAAAAATTATTCATCACTATATAAATAAAAAGTTAATGTTTGTACGTCTCGATTCAGCTCGAAAACGATCAAGGGATTCACATAACTCTCCGTTCCATCCATGCAGATCTCTGGTCCGTTCTTTTAAAATAATCAGGAAACTCAAAATCCCATTTGCTTGTGAAATGGCGCTTCAAACAAGAATCCTGTAAATATTTATCGACTGTAAGGTTGTTTCAATAATAAAAATAAATCCATAATAAGTCATCCTTACCTTTCGTGTTGTGTGAACGACAAAATTATCGATATTGCTTTTGATTTTTTTACAAGATATTTCCCGGCAAACAAACTCCAACTCAGCCATCTTAACATTTTGAACCAATGACGGATGTTGATCTGATGAGATCGTCATGAGACATAGAGGAAAATGTTTTCAGATGGTTTTGTGATGATTATCAATCACAACAAACCCTAAGCGAAAAATCATTTACAAATTGTGCCAGTTCTTATTTTATAACAGGATGATTTTCGTTCACTAGGACGAAGGAAAAATATTCTGCTGTGTTATCATTCAAAATTCCGATTCTGCGGATTTGTACCGTGTTGAATGAAGAATCATTCTCCGCACGGCGGGGGTTTTCGTTCAGTGCACCCAATCGCCAGTGTATGATACATTTTTATTAGGGACGTGTTTAGTGTTTGCTGACATATTGCACGCAAACCCCAATATTTTATTCCTACCTTTGGGTTTCCGCGCCAAAGACCCAGCGCCAGATTCGGCGACAAAGAGAAATGACAGCAGTCGCCGGACAGTTGGCAATCCTGATATTTGACGGTGGTCGTCCGTTTGTTGTGGGAGTGCAATGTTGTCATGGAAGTAGAGCATTTCGATGAAAATGCATGTGTATTAAGTGAATGTTGACAGATTTCTTGCTGTGTTAGTGTGAAATTTAGCGATTTGCTGTATCGTGGAAGCCTTCGCTGGAAGAAAATGTCATGCAACTCAGCGAGGCAACGAAAATTTTCAGTGATAAAAGCAATATTGTTTCGGGAGGATTCAGGTAGGTTTATTATATAATACAGGAACTATGGTAAGGTGCCTGGTAAGGTGTATAACCATTGCAAGCGTATCACGAATAGCTTATTCAATGAAATATGTTGATATAGTTTTCCTTTCCAGAGTTTCGGCCACCCAGTTCTGCAGCGGTCAATATGGAGAAACAAATAGACGAATTATGCAGTCAGCTGTCTCAACACAAAAAAAAATATTTTGTGCGCCTCAACGTTCACCAAACGTATCCTTTGGAGTATACCTCCTATGATCGTAGAGCTATCTACATCAAGATCTTTCGTAGGTGTCCAAAACTAACCATTGTATTGATGAGAAGTTGTTATTAACTATTCGAATTTCTTTTGTTATCCAATAGAATGTGTAAAATGCTACAAATTTGATCAAGCACGCCGTAAAATTCGTCACCCATGATTTGGCGCCTACATCAGTGGTCTAACGACTCTTCGCGTTCTCGGCACTAGTTCCAATATGTCGCTTAAAGAGTTGCCACATATGATGTTAGGTAAGCCGAGGTCAGTTAACTGACTGATGGGGCACGGGAGCTATTGCTATGATCAAACTGTATACATTACAAGACATTCTAGACGGACTATCGAAAGGAAAACGAGTATTTAAGAATATAACTTCAATCTATCATGTCGGAAGTTAGGTAATGTGCTATGTAGTTAGAGGTGTAGACAATAGGTACATTGATGAGAAGTTGTTGTTAACTATTCGAATTTCTCTTGTTATCCAACAGAATGAATAAAATGCTACAAATTTGATCAAGCACGCCGTAAAATTCGTCACCCATGATTTGGCGCCTACATCAGTGGTCTAACGACTCTTCGCGTTCTCGGCACTAGTTCCAATATGTCGCTTAAAGAGTTGCCACATATGATGTTAGGTAAGCTGAGGTCAGTTAACTGACTGATGGGGCACGGGAGCTATTGCTATGATCAAAATGTATACATTACTAAGACATTCTAGACGGACTATCGAAAGGAAAACGAGTATTTAAGATTATAACTTCAATCTATCAATATCTATCAATCGCACTATAACTGTGGTATTTGGAGTAATCTAGAAACATCATAAAACGTTCAAATATTGTTTTTTTTTGCAAATATGAGTATCAATCTTGGTATCAAATGGTTATGTACATCAAAAACGTAAGAAAACGTCTAAATCTAATGTTTTCACATCAACATACATCAGAAATACGTTTGAATCTAATCTATTTGCACATCATAAATCATCTAAAAACGTTTTAAATTAATGTCTGAATTTACGTCAACATACATCAGGAAACGTCTGAATCTAATGTTTTTTACATCAACATACATCAGAAATACGTTTGAATCTAATGTATTTGCACATCATAAAACATCTAAAAACGTCTAAAACAAATATCCGAATTGACGTCAACACACATCAGGAAACGTCTAAATCTAATGTTTTTAAC
Organism: Aedes albopictus; assembly: GCF_035046485.1. Lineage (NCBI taxonomy): Eukaryota > Metazoa > Arthropoda > Insecta > Diptera > Culicidae > Aedes > Aedes albopictus. The sequence continues at coordinate 408,439,361 of NC_085137.1, forward strand.
ATCAACACACATCAGAAATACGTTTGAATCTAATGTATTTGCACACCATAAAACATCTGAAAACATCTAAATCTGATGTCTTAATTTACATCAATATACATCAGCAAACGTATGATTTTAATGTTTTTTACATAAAAATACATCAGAAAAACGTTTGAATTTAATGTTTTTCTACATCATAAAACATCTAAAAACGTTTTAAATTAATGTCTGAATTTACGTCAACATACATCAGGAAAAGTCTGAATCGAATGTTTTTTACATCAACATACATCAGAAATACGTTTGAATCTAACGTATTTGCACACCATAAAACATCTGAAAACATCTAAATCTGATGTCTTAATTTACATCAATATAAATACATCAGCAAACGTATGATTCTAATGTTTTTTTACATCTACCTACATAAAAAAACGTTTGAATCTAATGTTTTTGCACATCATAAAACATCTGAAAACGTTCTAATCTATTGTTATTCTACATCAACATACAAAAGAAAAACGTTTGAGTTTTATGTTTTTTGCACATCAAAAAACATTTGAAAACGTCAGATTTTGATGTTTCGGATTATATGCTTGACATCAGAAAAACGTTTGATTTCCTGATGTATACATTATGTTACCTTGCATAAACACATCTGAATCGTAATGTTTTCTAATGTTCAACATCAGAAGTACATCAAACCTTGATGTTGATGTATACATCGAAATTTAACGTCAGGCCAATGTAAATTTTTATTCGGGTGGTTGTCATGCCAACGCAATGCATCGCTTAATATATGGCAAGCCCAGTGAACCAGACGGAATTGGTTGCCAATGGCAACTGGGCAAATGAAAAACAATCTTAGTTTGTTTATGTCATGTGTCTAAGATCTCCCAAAGTTTGTAAAAGTATACATTTTTTGAATGCAACCACGACTTAATAAAATCTAATTTAAACAGATGGAAGACCAGTTGTTTAAACTGCCACCGTTCGAGTGTGACAACGTTCCAATAACGGAACTTAGACAATCATGGTTCGATTACAAGAGACAGTTTGAGTACATCGCGGCTGCGATGAGCAAGAAGAGCAAGAAAAGACTCAAAAGCATCTTCCTGGCTGTCGCTGGTCGTCAACTTCAACGTGTGTATGAGAGCTTACCCAATGCTAACCATGAAACCACTGAAGACGACGGAGATGATTTCGAAAATGTCATACAACGATTGGATAATTATTTTGCTCCGAAACGCCACGACACCTTCGAGAGGCACGCATTTTGGACGCAGAAACCAGTCACCGGCGAGACCCTTGACAAATTTTTGCTGCGGGCCAAGGTATTGGCCACTAAATGTCAGTTTGGAACAACGGAACGAGAAAGCCGCGATGCAGCCGTGATTGACAAGATCGTAATGCTTGCACCACCTGAATTGCGACGGAAAATATTGGAGAAGCCCAACATCAACTTGGACGAGCTTACCAACCTCGTCAACACCCACCTTTCTATTCAACACCAAGTCCGTGAGTTAAACCAACATGCTTCTAGTGCTGGGAACATGTTAGAAACCAGTCGTGGCAGTACGTTTGTGAACAAAATATCCAATACTAATGACAAATCTCGCTGGACACAAAGCTATCAAGTTTCCGATTGTAGCAGATGTGGCAACAGACCACACAAGCCAGAAGAGAACTGTCCAGCCAAGAACGTCAAGTGTCACAACTGCGATGCCATTGGTCATTTCGCGAAAAAGTGTCGCGGAAGGATTGATAAGTCTGGTCCGAAAAAGCGCAAGTCTACAGACTACCAAGATCATCGCCGTTTCAAGAAGCCCAAAATCAACGCTGTCAGCGCCAATCAGTTGCCTGAATCACGTGCTGTGAAACCTGAAGCTCATCCGCAGGACTCCTTCATATATGCAATCAGCGATAACCACGACGAGTTGGTTTGGTGTAAGGTCGGTGGCGTGCTCATCGAAATGATGATCGACTCAGGTAGCAAATACAACATTGTTGATGAATCAACGTGGCAATATATCCGGAACAAAAATGCTTTCCTGAAGAATGTGCGTTCGTCATCCAAACAGCTATCGGCTTACGCGCAACGTGAATCCTTGAGTATCATCTGTACATTCGATGCCGAAATAACGGTTGTCGAGGGTAATGGCCTCAGTGTTGACACTACATTTTATGTTGTAAAAGGTGGTGAACAGAACTTGCTAGGAAGAGTTACTGTAGTGTTTGACCACTGCCGGAATCTAATCCCGAACCAGAAACACGGCACAACTCGAGATCCGGATCCCCAAATTCAACCATCCACAATCACTCTCCTGACAACACTCCCGTCCACGTTCCTCTTCCATCCCTCTCTCTTGTCAACTCCACACCAATGTCTCTTTCCTTACAGGTCCGCTTATTGCACCTGCTTGTTAGTATTTGTAAACAGGGGATAAGACCCTACATCCCACCTTTTCTTTAAACAAAAAATGAATCGAATAGTATTCATAGAAATATTTTAGTTGTGTCTAATGCATTGCCTGTAATCAATGCCGTGCATATAAGGTACATGGACACATCGTATCTATTGTGCAAACTTGCCTTACTTTGCATACTGCTGAATACATGATGATATTCTCTCATATGTAAATTTATACATTAAGCTGGTCTACAATGATTGACGAAATAAATAAATATTGAAAAAGGGGTTGTTATGTATTCCGCAAATATAAACTTGAATATTTTAAAGAACAGGATCGACTTCCCATCTCAACTAGAACATCCTGAATTGTACTGAGTGATACATTCATAATGCTATCCTCTACCCGACCCTTATTTTTTAATTATTATCTGTAATGCCACGTATTGTACTTTCATATTCAATATTAAAAACTGCTGCATCTTTCGTCCTCCTACTCAGTTAAGGTTTGACACTACTTTTAGGAAAACTAGATATAAGCCTAACCTGTCCTTCTCATCTGAACTTAGTTTCAGATGAACCTCCAGTTGGAACACTAGCCAACCTGACATTTGAATACATAAATGAATGCGTAGAAATGTTACTATACATACAGAGCCAGAATTTTACTTAAACATCTATTGATTAAACGGTATCGTTCATCTTGCCAGTCTCAAGGCTGTATTAAACAAAAGCACAAAGCCCAGTATAAGGATTATAAAAGCTAACAACATATGAAAAGCATATGTAGAAACAAAACATTAATATCGTTCGCAACACCTTGTTAAATACCAGAAGCGTTTCTATCCTAAGTTTTGCAATAAAAAGCTCCATGAACAAAACAATGAGCGTCGAAATATTGTACCGTATTACCCCGCTAATACGACACCGACTGTTGTCGAATAACCGGGGTAAACTTTTAATTCGACAAACTGGTCACCCTACACCACGTTGCTCATTGAAATTTGGCAACTCTATTTTTGTTTTTGTTTTGATTTCCGGATTTGTTATGAAACATAATTTCAACAGATATTGCGGTGGTGCGAATGAAAAGCTCGCTCTTTTTACGATTGTTGCCATCCTCAGTCGATTCCGGTTGGTCTCCAGGCGGTTTGGGCGTCAAATAGCACCAAAACAGAACTTCCGGAATTAGCGTCTGCAAGAGGAGCTGCTGCAGGTGCGAGTATAAGCGCAATATTAAACTGTTTTGCATTTACAGTGTACATCGCTGTGACATTTCAACACTTTTTAATTCGACATGTGTCGAATAAGCGGGGTACGAATTAAAAAGTGTCGAATTAAAACGTGTCGAACGAGCGGGGTAAGACGGTACTTTGCTTATTCCACCTCTCATGGGTCTTGAAAGCCATAAAATTTACTGTTTGGAGGTTATTCAATTTAATATAATGTTATTGAAAAACATCTATAGTAATGATAAATTAAATAATTTTAAATAGATGCCAAAACTTAACACAAATTGCTTTGTGTGTTGAAGATACAAACCTTGACAAAGCACAAAGTAACTCAAGAACTCTAACGACTTAATCATTGGGTTTTGTAACACATACCAATCCTCACCCACTTCCTTCATTCCTTCCTTCATTCCTTCATTCTCACCCATTGTTACATCGACAAGCTTGCCAGCTACTTTCCAAATATTCCCTCGACTATACATCACCAATCAATATGGTCTAGATACCTCGGGTTTCAGATCGACATCTCATCAAATGTGTATAGATATATTAATGTAAATATTTCTCTGTTAAATCTCATTTCAATATTTCTTGACTTCCAATCTACACAATTCCTTCAATTACTATATCGATACTTCCTCTACGGTTTCCAAGCGGATATTTCCTTATAGATTCTCAGATGAATATCACACCATCTCAAGCTGACAAACCGATATCGCATTATCAATACATCTTCTTCGAACCTAACCTAGACCAACGACCACCGATATCTCCATCGATTCTTAAATCGATATGTCCGTTGACCATCTATTTAATATTTCCATCGATTCTCAAATCGATATAACTTTGTCAAATCGTTATCTTCATCGATTCTCAAAACGATAACTCCTTCGATTCTCAAATCGATAACTCCATCGATTCTCAAATCGATAACTCCGTCGATTCTCAAATCGATAACTACATCGATTCTCAAATCGATAACTCCATCGATACTCAAATCGATAACTCCTTCGATTCTCAAATCGATAACTCCTTCGATTCTCAAATCGATAACTCCATCGATTCTCAAATCGATAACTCCTTCGATTCTCAAATCGATAACTCCATCGATTCTCAAATCGATAACTCCATCGATTCTCAAATCGATAACTCCATCGATTCCTAAATCGATAACTCCTTCGATTCTCAAATCGATAACTCCTTCGATTCTCCTTCGATTCTCAAATCAATTTATACGAGTCTCAAATCCACATCATGCTTTTGGTTGTCTAATCGACCTCGCACCATTGACTCTGATGCCGTTACTTCTTCATCGATTCTCAAATCGATAATAAAACGCCATCTTATCTTCGATTTTACCTCATCGGGCAAGTCAATGAAACTTACGGTTAATGAATCTGTAAATGACTCAACCCGCTCAACCACAATGGGCTTTTTTTCATGTCAGAGCGTGCATTTGTTTACAAAGGTTGAGCAACAGCTGCAAACACGGACCTGTCATCTCAATAGAAGAACCGTTAAAGTCAAAGACCCGAAAAATCAACTGATTTAAGACGTCTAATGGAATGAGAGTTTAATAAGGGTGTGGAAGAAAATACTTCGTGCTCGTGAGATCCGTCTTTGGTGCAAAACATATCACTACTACAAGCAAAGCGAGCTCCCATAAGAACGCGTGTCAAATAGTGACGTCACTATTTGTGTTTGCATTTTTCCTTCCTAACAAATACATAGCCACAGACATATCTGTGACATAGCCATCTCTTCTTCTTACCCACCTGTAATATACTCTCATTGCGTCAAATGAAAAGGCCCATTATTGACAAACAAAAATGAGAAAAATCTCCTTAAATATTCTAGATCCTGTATCAATGATCAATGTTCACATCGCTTCCTCCTCAATCTCCAGCCGCACAACTCCGGATGGGGTGAAAAGTAACCTCACACTTCATTTACCCCTGTAACATTGACGCCACCTTTAAGGAACCATTTGCCTCGCCATTGGCATCAATGCTAACGATTATTTAATTATCATCGATGATTTCTGAACTCATCCATCCCAGCATCTTTTTTTTTTCATTTTTTTTTTTCTTACCGTTTCTGTAGGGTCCACACAAGTGCTAAAAGATTTTAGAGATTTCTGGCACAAATCACATACACGCACTTTTCTCACTTTTTTCACTTTCACCTCGTCGCCAGATGTAGTGTTTGACCACTGCCGGAATCTAATCCCGAACCAGAAACACGGCACAACTCGAGATCCGGATCCCCAAATTCAACCATCCACAATCACTCTCCTGACAACACTCCCGTCCACGTTCCTCTTCCATCCCTCTCTCTTGTCAACTCCACACCAATGTCTCTTTCCTTACAGGTCCGCTTATTGCACCTGCTTGTTAGTATTTGTAAACAGGGGATAAGACCCTACAGTTACATCGAAGCAGTTGAGAGTGTTGTTGATCGGCCTACCTAGCGCCGTGAGTCCGGAGGAGATTCAGCACATTTCAGATAACGCTATTGATAAGTTCCCTGTAATTAAAGGTATAAATTAGTATTTAGCTAATAAACACAAATTGTAAAATTTAATCATACATACAGGCGTCAAAATACGTATTAACATTGATGAAACTGTCAACCCCGTGGCCCAACATGTTCGCCGAGTCCCAATAGCTCTTCGTAAACAAGTCGAAGATCAACTCAATAGGCTATTAAAATTGGGTTGTTACGACGACTTGCGGTTCAAGGGCGCACACCGGGGCTCACCTGCCGGGGGAGAGAAGGACCAATGTTACGACGACTTGCGGTTCAAGGGCGCACACCGGGGCTCACCTGCCGGGGGAGAGAAGGACCAATGTTACGACGACTTGCGGTTCAAGGGCGCACACCGGGGCTCACCTGCCGGGGGAGAGAAGGACCAATGTTACGACGACTTGCGGTTCAAGGGCGCACACCGGGGCTCACCTGCTGCGGCTGCTGCTGCTGCTGCTGAGGGAGAACGGACTGTTGCCTTTGCTCAAAAGGTGCAAATTGTTGTGGAAATTACTTCGGGGGGGGGGCACTCGGAATTGACTCGGAATGAAAATTCGGCGAAAAACCAGATTTACAAAACGAATTCACAGCTTGTATTCAACACGTGTTTTCTCTACTACTTCGCGTTACAGAATGACGGTTTTTTCTTCATCGGAATTCAAACTCCTTCTGGTTGCCTAGCAACCGACTAGCCTACCCTAACATGTGATTGCTTGGATCGAATTCAAATTTGAATCGGTGTTTCCAACAGGGTATTATCGAAAAAGTTAATGGTCCTAGTCCGTGGGTGTCACCTGTTGTAATAGTCATAAAAGACAACGGTGACGTGCGGCTGTGCATCGACATGCGTCGTGTTAACACTGCGATCCGGAGAGAGTATCATATGATACCTACTCTTGATGATCTTCTTGCAAGGTACTGTATCAAGATGAAGTTGTGAAATGAATAACATAAAATAAATTTAATAAATAATTAACAGGTTAAATGGATCCATGTGGTTTTCCCGGCTTGACATCAAAGATGCGTATCACCAAGTGGAATTGCATGAGTCAAGTCGACACATCACGACATTCATTACGCACCTCGGGATGTTCCGATACACAAGGTTAATGTTCGGAATCTGCAGCGCGTCCGAACACTTTCAAAGGATAATCGAACAGTTATTGAGCGACTGTCCCAACTCCTTCAACTTTCAAGATGACATCTTTATTTATGGGAAAACGGAAGCTGAACACGATGCCGCCTTGCAGCGCGTTCTACATACCCTGGAAGCCCACAACGTGGTACTAAATACGAAGAAGTGCAAATTCAAGGTATCGGAGACGGAATTTCTAGGGCACGATATCTCCCAACACGGCGTTAAACCAACGGAAGATAAAATAATGGCCGTGCAGCAGTTCAGGTCACCCAGATCTGCGGAGGAGGTACGCAGTTTTCTTGGTCTTGTTGGCTACGTAGGAAGGTTCATCCCCGATTTGGCTACCAAGACATTCCATCTTCGACAGCTGACTGTTACCGGACAGAAATTCGACTGGTCGTCGAAGCACGATATTGCGTTCCAAAATCTCAAGCAGGCAGTATGCTCCGCTCCAGTACTAGGATTTTTCGATAATAACCGACGAACTAGAGTAGTCGCAGATGCGTCACCAGTGGGTTTAGGAGCAGTCCTACTGCAGTTTGAAGATGAATGCGATGATAAGCTGTTGGAAATCATAGCAATCGTATGATGCATTTGAATTCCATAATAGTACATAAGGCTAATGTCGGTTGCTATGTACATAATAAATAACAACTGCATGGCAACCGTTGGGGTATAAGTATCGCTCTGGTCCCTGGGAGCAATTCAGTTTCTTTTTCCAACTCAATAAACCACCAGTTATAGTGCTCTTGTAAAACGTGTTTCTCTTCAGGTTATTGGCCCAGTCACGCCAACCTAAGAGCAAAAAGTGTGAAAATCTCAAGCCCGTTCCAGAAACCAGGATGTCCAGTGCGAAGAAGGCAGGAATCGTGCAGTTTGCCGGCGAAGGCTACGACACGTGGAAGTTTCGAGTGGAGACTCAGCTTTCGGCGCACGGAGTGAAGGAAGCCATCACGAACGACCCCCCGGAGGAAGGCGCAGCGAAGGTGGCGTTTCTGGAGAAGGACGAGAAGGCGAAAGCGCTGCTGGTGGCGTACATTGCGGACAGCCACCTGGAGTATATTCGCGACAAGCAAACCGCGAAAGCGATGTGGACGTCGTTGGCAAATACCTTCGCGAAAATAGGTTTTGCTGCCCAGACGTACATCCGGCGGTCGATGGCGTTGCTGCGAATGGAGGAAGGAACACCACTGGCGGACCATTTCCGTCGGTTCGATGAGCTGGGACGACAGCTGAGGGATGCCGGTGCCACGGTGACGGAGCTCGACATGGTGAGCCAGTTGTTTATTTCGTTGCCACCTAGTTACGACGTGGTTACCACGGCGATGGAAAATTTGGACGATCAACAATTAAACCTCGGGACCGTCAAAGCACGCCTTCTAGCGGAGGAGCAAAAGCGTTCTGGACGAGATTCCGGTACGAGTGCAGCGAGCGGTTCGAATGGAGTGGTGTTGGCGGCCAAATCCGGAAATCGGCGTGGGAAGGCAACGAAATTCCCAGTAAAATGCTACCATTGCGGAGAAGTGGGGCATAAGAAGTTTGCTTGTCCGAAGGTGAAACATGAATCGAATCGGGCGCAGGTAGCGAGACTCCCGATCGACAAGGAAGTGGCCCTTGTTTCTGGAGCGACGGTGTCCCTCGAGCAGGACGAAATCGAGTGGGTGCTGGACTCGGGTGCAAGTTGCCACATGGTCAGCGACGAAGGATATTTCCAGGAGATCCATGTGCTACGGGAACCACTTCACATCGACAGCGCGAAGGATGGTGAGGTTCTGGTAGCATCCAAGGAAGGAACCGTGAAAGGCAAGTCACTCGTTGGAGAGCACCGATACACGTTGTCATTCAGCCACGTGTTGCTTGTCAAGCAGCTCAAGTATAACCTGCTGTCGTTGGCGCGGCTACTGAAAGCGGGTGTGCACGTCGAATTCAAGCCGGATTGTGCCGTTCTGACGAAGGATGGCGATACTATCGGTGTGGCGAGAGCAAAAGGTAATCTTTTTTACCTGCGGATGAACCGGCTACCCAATGGAACGGCGTTGGCGGCGGATAGCACTCCCGACCTGGGGCTGTGGCACAAGCGGTATGCGCATCTCAGCTTCAAGAATGTGCTCAAATTGAAGAATGCCAAGATGGTGACTGGACTGGATGGTATCCATGGTGACGCAAAGTTTTGTGACACATGCGCGGAAAGCAACATGGTGAGGCTGCCATTCAACGGAACGAGACCGCAGACTCGAAGGCCATTGGAGCGTGTGCACACGGACGTGTGTGGACAAATTACACCGACGACGGCGGATGGTTATCGCTATTTCCTATCGTTCGTGGACGATTACACGCACTTCGGAGTCGTTTACCTGTTGAAAAGGAAGGATCAGGTGTTCGATTATTTCAAGGTCTACGAAGCGATGGCGACGGCTAAATTCGGGACAAAAATAGCAAGCTTGCGGTGTGATCTTGGACGTGAGTATTTCTCAAATCAGCAACTGGCCTACTACGAGGAAAAAGGGATCCAAGTGGAGTCAACGGTCGGGTACACCCCGCAGCATAATGGTGTGGCGGAACGCTTTAACCGCACCATAGTGGAGAAAATGCGAGCAATGCTAACGGAGTCGGGTGCACCGAAGTACCTTTGGGGAGAAGCGGTCCTGAATGCTGTCTACGTTGCCAACAGAAGTCCGACTGAAGCAATCAAGGGAAACCAAACGCCTGCGGAACGATGGCACGGAGAAAAGCCGGATGTCACCAAGCTGAGAGTGTTCGGATGCCAAGCGTTTTCCTGGATACCGAAACAGAAGAGAGGTAAGCTGGATCCAACCGGACGGAAGTGTGTATTTGTCGGGTACGCACCGGCTGGATATCGCCTCTGGGATCAAGATTCCCGGAAAATGTTCGTGGCCCGTGATGTCCGCTGCAATGAGGCAGCATTTCCATTCAAGTCACCAAGTGAAGACATCGATCGTCGACTGGTTATTCCGGAGGAAGTATCACCGATTCCCGAGCAAGAGGGGGAAAATGAAGATGCTGGACCAGACGACAATGCTCAGGACGATGACCATGTCTCCGGTGGTTATTCCACTGCTAGAGAGTGTTGGAGTATAGATTTCATCGACCAAGTAGTCCAAACCCCCTATTGAATTTATTGGAAGCAATGAACTTGATGAACCATGTAGGGTTATCAACTGCTCGAATCTCCTGTTATAAAAAAGGCAGTCGAATAAACAGCTGTTCACTTTTGTTACTACTCTGAACTTAAACAGTGTTTATTTACTACTCAGTCCGAAGCGGTTCTCCCCAAGTTAAAGTGGCGACGAGGATGGGATTGGTAGTAAAAGTGCAGAAACCTCGACGAAAAGTGTGGTAGCCATAGTTTTTGCAAGTTTTTTTGTGCGCAGAAGAATTTGACCGAAGGTAGTGAGAAACGGCCAGCTGCAGTTTTTTGTTTTTGGCTTTTGTTTGCTTCTTTACCTCGGTGCGATTGTGATTACCAAAACGGCCATCACGTTGGTAAACAATATCGGTGGGCAGTTTTGTGTCACCAAAGGGGGAGTGTTATCGGTAGTGATTTTTTTTTGTTTGTCCGGCAGTTTTTTTTTTGGTTGGTGCATCTAACCAGCGGCGAATTTTGCCTGGGCAGTGAAAACAAATTAATTTGGCGGATCCGAAAGAAAGTGTTTATCGATTTTACGCCATTGATTAGTGTTGGGTTTCATCAGTGCTAATTCTGGACAGCTGCTTTGAAAGTTGTTTCGAAGACGAAGTTTTTTGGTGCTGCTGCTGTTGCTGTTGTGGTTACTGTTGCCGTTGCTGTTGCTGTGGTTGGTCGTTTGGTTGTATTGCCCTGCCTGGAGTGGAACCCGTGTCACGACCTAGCCAGATTTTGGTAGGAAACGCAGTATTCAAGGTATGTGATTTTCTTTTATTTTTAAACTGTGCCATTGTTTTGATTCCCGGTTGCATTGAGATTAATACCGGTTTTATTTGTATTTTGCTCGATTTGATTTATTAGACAAGCAATGCCGTTGATTGGTTCCATTGAGGCGTATATTCCTGGGTCCACCAGTTTTAGTCAATATGTCGAGCAAATTGAGTGGATTTTCATCATTAACAAAATCCCGGATGATGAGAAACTTGCCTATTTTTTGGGTCTATGTGGCAGAGAAACTTATAGCGAACTCAAACTCTTGCACCCTGGAGTAGATCTCGCAACGAAGACTTATGAGTCGATTATCGATTCGCTTAAACGCAGATTTGACAAAGTTGATACCGATATGTTTCAACGATATAAGTTCTACAACATGGTGCAAGGGGAATCAGAAGCAGCAGAGGATTTCATTTTGAAAGTTAAGCTGCAAGCTGAGAGCTGCGAGTTTGGCGCTTTCAAAGAAACCGCCATTAGGGACAGGCTGGTTATGGGTGTTTTGGATAAGCAGGTTCAGTAAAGGCTCTTAGAGGAGGAGGATTTGACCTTGGCGAAGGTAGAAAAGATCATCGTCAATCGCGAGTGTGCGGGTGTAAGGACTAGAATGATGAATAGTAACAATTTTACGGTTGTTGCAAAAGTAGGTGATAGCAGACGAGAGGTCTATCGCTCGCGACGATCTAGGAGCAAGGAACGCTGGAACAAGCCCTATAAAAGCCGAAGTAGAAGTCGAAGCCATAGTAGAAGTAGCAGTAGGTCATCTCCAACACCTAGAAAATCTTACTTTTGCCGTTTCTGCAGTAAAAAAGGCCACACTAAGAAGTACTGTTTCGAGCTAAAGAAGAAGAAAAAGCTGCGTGTAAAATTTGTCGATACCCCCCAAACTACGCCTGGTTCTAGCTCTGATTACTTTAAACGGCTTAAACGGGAGCTTAAGGATAATGAGTCTGATTCGGAAGAAAACTGTATGAAAATTTCATCAGTAAAATGGATGAATGAGCCATGTTTTTTGGAACCAACAGTTGATCATACGAAGCTGCGGATGGAAGTGGATTGTGGATCTGCAGTTAGCGTTATAGATGAGCAGGATTTTCGAACCAATTTTAGCCATTTGCGTTTGGAACCGTACAACAATAGGCTTATTGTCGTAGATGGAGCTAATCTGGAAGTCCTGGGATGCATTTCGGTTTCAGTTTTTGTAAATGGAATTTCCGAACATAATCTAGAGTTGGTGATCCTGAAGAATTCCAAAAACAGGCGCAGAATTATTCCCTTATTTGGACGAAAATGGTTGGATGTATTTTTCCCAGCATGGCGTAGGACATTTTCAAGTGGAATGGTCAACATGGTATCGGGGAGTGCAATCGAGAACACTGTGGAAGAAGTAAAGTGTAAGTTTGGTCACATTTTTAACAAAACCTTTTCAGATCCAATTGTTGGTTTTGAAGGCGATTTGATGCTGAAGGAAGATAGACCTGTTTTTAGAAAAGCCTATGAAGTTCCTTTGGGGCTTAGAGATAAAGTTATTGATCACCTAGATACTTTAGAAAGAGATGGGGTTATTACACCCCTGGAAGCAAGTGAGTGGGCCTCTCCAGTAGTTGTGGTCGTAAAAAAGAACCAAGATATTCGGTTAGTTATTGATTGCAAGGTGTCAATAAATAAACTGATTATTCCGAGTACGTATCCTTTGCCGAATGCTCAGGATTTGTTTGCATCTCTGGCGGGAGCAAACATTTTCTGTTCTTTGGATCTTGCTGGAGCCTACACACAATTAAAACTGTCTAAGAGATCCCAAAAATTTATGGTGATTAATACTTTAAAAGGACTATATACCTACAATAGGCTGCCGCAGGGAGCTTCTTCAAGCGCGTCAATCTTTCAAAAGGTAATGGACCAAGTATTGAAAGGATTACCTTTTGTAATTTGTTATTTGGACGACGTTTTAATCGCAGGAGTAGACTTTGAGGATTGCAAGACGAATCTTTTCATAGTTCTGGACCGGCTTTCCAAAGCTAATATAAAGGTAAACCTCAATAAATGCAATTTTTTTGTTGATTCTTTGCCTTATCTGGGCCACATTATTTCAGATAAGGGTTTAATGCCTTGTCCAGATAAAGTAGAGACAATACGGGCCGCAAAACCACCTCAAAATGTTTCGGAGCTGAAAGCCTTTTTGGGACTGTTGAATTTTTATGGAAAGTTTATACCTCATTTGTCTTCCCGGTTGAGTTGTCTTTACAGATTACTGAAGAAAGATGTCCGTTTTATTTGGTCTAAGGAATGTCAAAGAATATTCGAAGAATGTAAAGCTTACCTTTTGAATGGAAATTTGTTGGAATTCTACGATCCCAAAAAGCCATTGGTGGTCATCTCCGATGCTTCCAGTTACGGTATAGGTGGTGTTATAGCTCATGAAATAGGTGGCGTGGAAAAACCTATTTCTTTTACATCATTTTCATTGAACAGTGCTCAACAAAAGTACCCTATACTACATTTGGAGGCATTGGCTGTGGTCAGTACAGTTAAGAAGTTCCATAAATTTTTATATGGACATAAATTTACTATATATACGGATCACAAGCCGCTCATTGGTATTTTGACCAGACTTCAGCGTTATGTGATGGAACTTTCCATATATGATTTTGACATTGTATACCGTCCTTCTTCAAGACTTGGAAATGCCGATTTCTGCTCGAGATTTCCCTTACCAAATGAAGTGCCAAACTCATTGCAAAGAGAATACATCAAAAGCTTGAGCTTTTCCTCCGATTTTCCATTTGATTACAACCATATAGCTCGCGAAACAGAAAAGGACAGTTTTCTCCAACAAATTAAAAAGTACATTGAACATGGTTGGCCTGATAAACCAAAACCAGAATTTAAGGACGTTCACACCCACTATCAAGACTTGGAGATAGTGGATGGTTGCATATTATTTCAGGATAGAGTGATTATTCCACTTACCTTACAGCAGCAGGTACTTAAAATGCTACATAAGAATCATACCGGAATAACCAAGGTAAAGCAGTTGGCGCGAAGAACGGTATATTGGTTTGGGTTGAATAGAGACATCGAGAAGTTCGTCAAATCTTGTCGGATTTGCAACGAAATGTACATAGCACAAAAACCAAAGACAACCAATTCATGGATTCCCACAACACGACCATTTAGTCGCTCACATGCGGACTTTTTCTATTTCCAGCAAAAGGTTTTTCTAATAATTGTTGATAGCAAAACAAAATGGTTGGAGATAGAATACATGCCAAATGGAACAGACAGTTGTAAAGTAATAAAAAAGTTCATAGCGATGTTTGCCAGAGTTGGTCTACCGGATGTTGTCGTAACCGATGGAGGTCCACCATTCAATTCTTTGGCATTTATAAGGTTTCTAGAAAATCAAGGAATAAAAGTGATGAAGAGTCCTCCTTACAACCCACAGAGCAATGGACAAGCTGAACGGATGGTGAGATTAATAAAAGAGGTATTTAAAAAGTTCTTGCTCGATCCTGAAATGCAACCATTGGACATAGAGGAAAAAGTGTGCAATTTCCTCTTCAACTATAGAAATATATGTTTAGAAGATGGTCATTTTCCATCGGAAAGAGTTTTTACCTTCAAGCCAAAAACCAACATGGATCTAATTAACCCTAAATCTTCCTACAAACTGTAGTGGGTATGGTTAGCATATTAAATCAATTTGTTGGATTTACTTATGTGTGTATCGAAAAAAGTAAAATACACGCTATTTTGGACATCCCTTTGCGAATCAGCGTGGAAACGGCATAAAACAGCAAAACTTAACGAAGGTTTGCTGCAACCCGTCTGAAGCGCGACCATGAGCGAGATAGAAAATCAAGCCGAACTCTATGCGAGAACGGGGATGATAGTTGGGTGGCTTGGAAAAAGCTAGCTCCGATCGGAACCGAGTCAGTGAAAAAGAAGGGAAGCGTGAGTTCGAACAAAAACTAGGATCATTCTGGTTACTATTGTGGTAGCGTGTAGATGTGATTTTAGGACCATCTTTCGTTACGACAATGGCGCAGCCGGTAGTGGTTTTCAGTGAATATTTTCGTTTAAGTTTGTTAGTTTTTCCATGTTATTGTTTTTAAAAGTGTAGTTTTTAGTTGGTACAAGTGGTTGTGATATCACACGTGATTTGTTGAGTCTGTTGAAGGGGAATTGTCGCTCAAAGGTGGGCGTGTTGGGGAGATTAAAGGCAGCCGGTGCGGATCGGTGTCCGCAACGAAAGGGAGTTCTGTTGAGAGGGAGGGAAGCTTGGAAGAATGGCAGGAGTGCAGCAAAAAAAAATACATGTCTTGAAAGAAATTGTGATGCTATGGAGGATAAAAGGACAAGAGTAGTATATTGAAAAATGGATGAGGACAGAAGTGAAAAAAAAACGAAAAAGATGCGATGGCTTTGAGTAAAAAAAAAACAAATGGAAGGATTGGAAAAAAAAATAAATGAAGCGAGAGAAAAGGCGAGTGAAAAAAAAAATAAATGGATTGAAAAAAAAAACTGAGACGCCATGAAAAAAAAACGAAATTTGTTGTATTGCAAAAAAACTGGACAAAGCAAAAAAAAAATTGACTTGGAGGAAAAAAAAATTTGCGACACAGTAAAACAATAGCGACTGTAAAACATGAAGAGAAAAAATAAACGAAGTAAAAAAACGAAAAGAGAGATTGACATACTTGGAAAAAAAAAATAAAAGGTAAAAAAAAGAACGAGCAAAAAAAACGAGCGAAAGTCAGAGAGAAAGTTGATAAAAGGAGACGAAAGAAAAAAAGAGATGAATGGATTGAAGTAGAATCGGATTTGATGCGGATTGGATAAGGATTCCATTTATATTTAATTGGGAATTGAATTGAAACTGGATTTTGATTGGATTTGTATCGGATTTGGATTTATTTCGAGTTTCGACTTGATTTGGGATGAATTCGGGTCGGATTTGGATTAACTTGGATGGATCGGATTTGAATTGGGTTTGGACAGGATTACATTTCAATTACAACTGTACAGTGCCGATTCGCTCGTTGGCGGATTGGATTTAGAGTGGATTTGGATTGGATTTGGATTGGATTTGGAATGGATTTGGATTGGATTTGGATTGGATTTGGACTGGATTTGGATTGGATTTGGATTTGAACTGGATTTGGATTGAATTAAGATTGGATTTGAATTGGATTTGGATTGGATTTGGATTGAATTAAGATTGGATTTGAATTGGATTTGGATTGGATTGCATTTGGATTTGAATTTGCGTTGGACTTGGATTGGGACTGGATTTTGGAATTTGGATTGGTTTTAGATTAGATTTGGGTTGGATTGGATTTGGATTGGATTTAGAGTGGATTTGGATTGGATTTGGAATGGATTTGGATTGGATTTGGATTGGATTTGGACTGGATTTGGATTGGATTTGGATTTGAACTGGATTTGGATTGAATTAAGATTGGATTTGAATTGGATTTGGATTGGATTTGGATTGAATTAAGATTGGATTTGAATTGGATTTGGATTGGATTGCATTTGGATTTGAATTTGCGTTGGACTTGGATTGGGACTGGATTTTGATTTAGATTAAGATTTAGATTGGATTTGAAAATGACTTGGATTGGATTTGAACTGGATTTGGATTGGATTTAGATTGGATTTGGATTTGGACTGGATTTGGATTGAATTAAGGTTGGATTTGAATTGGATTTGGATTGGATTTGGACTGGATTTGGATTTGGGATTGGATTTGGATTTGATTGCATTTGGATTTGGATTTGCATTGGACTTGGATTGGATTGGATTGGGACTGGATTTTGATTTAGATTTGGATTTAGATTGGATTTGAAAATGATTTGGATTGGATTTGAACTGGATTTGGATTGGATTTGGACTGGATGTGGATTGAATTTTGATTGGATTTGGATTGGATTTAGATTGGATTTGAAAAGGATTTGGACTTAGATTTGAATTGGATTTGGATTGAATTTGGATTGAGGTTGGATTGGTTTTAGATTAGATTTGGGTTGGATTGGATTTGGATTGGATTTAGAGTGGATTTGGATTGGATTTGGATTGGATTTGGAATGGATTTGGATTGGATTTGGATTGGATTTGGACTGGATTTGGATTGGATTTGGATTTGAACTGGATTTGGATTGAATTAAGATTGGATTTGGATTGGATTTGGATTGGATTTGGATTGGATTTTGATTGGATTTGGATTGAATTTGGATTGGATTCAGATTAGATTTGGGTTGGGTTTGCATTGGATTTGGATTAGAATTGAATTGCTTTTGGAATGGTTTTGAGCTGAAATTAGATTTGTATTGGGTATGGATTGGATTCCTATAGGATTTGAGTTTGGGTTTGAATTGGATTTGGACTTAGATTTGAATTGGATTTGGATTGAATTTGGATTGAGGTTGGATTGGTTTTAGATTAGATTTGGGTTGGATTGGATTTGGATTGGATTTAGAGTGGATTTGGATTGGATTTGGATTGGATTTGGAATGGATTTGGATTGGATTTGGATTGGATTTGGACTGGATTTGGATTGGATTTGGATTTGAACTGGATTTGGATTGAATTAAGATTGGATTTGAATTGGATTTGGATTGGATTTGGATTGAATTAAGATTGGATTTGAATTGGATTTGGATTGGATTGCATTTGGATTTGAATTTGCGTTGGACTTGGATTGGGACTGGATTTTGATTTAGATTAAGATTTAGATTGGATTTGAAAATGACTTGGATTGGATTTGAACTGGATTTGGATTGGATTTAGATTGGATTTGGATTTGGACTGGATTTGGATTGAATTAAGGTTGGATTTGAATTGGATTTGGATTGGATTTGGACTGGATTTGGATTTGGGATTGGATTTGGATTTGATTGCATTTGGATTTGGATTTGCATTGGACTTGGATTGGATTGGATTGGGACTGGATTTTGATTTAGATTTGGATTTAGATTGGATTTGAAAATGATTTGGATTGGATTTGAACTGGATTTGGATTGGATTTGGACTGGATGTGGATTGAATTTTGATTGGATTTGGATTGGATTTAGATTGGATTTGAAAAGGATTTGGATTGGATTTTTATTAGAATTGGATTTAGATTGGATTTGAAAAGGATTTGGAATGGATTTGGATTGGATTTGAACTGGATTTGGATTGGATTTGGACTGGATGTGGCTTGAATTTTAATTGGATTTGGATTGGATTTAGATTGGATTTGAAAAGGATTTGGAATGGATTTGGATTGGATTTGGACTGGATTTGGATTGGATTTGGACTGGATTTGGATTGGATTTGGATTGGATTTTGATTGGATTTAGATTGGATTTGAAAAGGATTTGGATTGGATATTTATTGGATTGGATTTGGATTGGAATTGGACAGGATGTGAATTGGATTTAGGTTGGATTTGGAATGGATTTTAATTGGATTCGTATTGGATTTGGATTGAATTTGGATTGGTTTTGGATTGGGTTTAGACTAGAATTGGATTTGGATTGGGTTTGGATTGGATTTTTTTTTTTGGATTTCAATTGGATTAGGATTGAATTTAGACTGGATTTGGATTTGATTTGGCTTGATTTTGGATTGGATTTGTATTGGATTTGGACTGGATTTAAATTGGATTTGGATTGGATTTTGATTGGATTTTTATTGGATTTGGATTGGATTTGAATTGGATTTGGATTTGATTTGGATTGGATTTTGATTGGATTTGGATTTGGATTGAATTTTGATTGGTTTGGATTGAATTAGGATTGAGGTTGGATTGGATTCAGATTTGATTTGTATTGGATTTAGATTGGATTTAGATTGGATTTGGATTGGATTTGTAATTGGATTGAATTTGGATTGGTTTAGATTGAATTAGGATTAAATTTGGATTGGATTTGGATTGGATTAGGATTGGATTAGGATTGGATTTAGATTTTGATTGGATTTTGATTTGATTTGTATTGGATTTGGATTGGATTTGGATAAAATTTGAAAAGGATTTGGATTTAATTTGGACTGGATTAGGATTGGATTGGATTTGGATTTGGATTGGAATGGATTGGATTTGGATTGGCTTTGGATTGGTTTGGACTGGACTGGAGATTGGATTATGTTGGATGCAATTTCAGCCGATTCTGATTTTATTGCGACTGTTGCTCTGATATTCCACCATTCTGTAACAGAGTCTTGCATATGAATTGTATCTTGGTAAATTGTTTGAAAATATATACATTTTTTTTCTCGCAGAGTAGAGGAGAGAGATATTGTAGTGGGTATGGTTAGCATATTAAATCAATTTGTTGGATTTACTTATGTGTGTATCGAAAAAAGTAAAATACACGCTATTTTGGACATCCCTTTGCGAATCAGCGTGGAAACGGCATAAAACAGCAAAACTTAACGAAGGTTTGCTGCAACCCGTCTGAAGCGCGACCATGAGCGAGATAGAAAATCAAGCCGAACTCTATGCGAGAACGGGGATGATAGTTGGGTGGCTTGGAAAAAGCTAGCTCCGATCGGAACCGAGTCAGTGAAAAAGAAGGGAAGCGTGAGTTCGAACAAAAACTAGGATCATTCTGGTTACTATTGTGGTAGCGTGTAGATGTGATTTTAGGACCATCTTTCGTTACGACACAAACGTCAACTAACTACATATCAGCATGATAAAACAGAGTCCAATTATCAACGTTCTAGAGACATTCTTAAATATGACCCTTTAGCTAACTTGACGGCAGGCGAGCCTGTTTACTATAAAAACCACAATCCCACTGACATTCGACGATGGCTCGAAGCCAAGTTTATTAAAAGACTATCTATGAATGTTTTCCAGATTTCGTTAGGCGGACGCATATTTTCCGCGCATAGGCAACAGTTGCGTTTGACAGAAAGGACACTCGATCGGAGAGCTACCAAGCTTTGGTTTGATCGGGACCCAAAACGTGACCAAAACCAAGAACCAGCATACCCAGCAAGCCAGCAAAACTTTCAAACCGTTGACACTGATGAGGAGGATTTTTACGGTTTTGCGTCAGAATCCCAAATCTTTGATGCGCCCGTCCAATCTCCATCATCAAGCAATCCGGTTTCAAGCACCACAGCCGCTAGTTCATCAAAAACCTCGAGTTCGGAAACAGTTCAAGGAAAGGATTCGAAATCAAGAGTTAAACTTGGAAAACGCAAGAATTTGTCAACGCCAAATGTAAGAAGATCAAAAAGAGAAAAAATTGTAAACAAGAACGAAGATTTTATTTATTTCTAATAGGTCAGGTTAAACATTTTGTACATGTTGTTTTAGTAGTTCTTATTAACTTAAAGGGGGAAGAATTGTTGGAGTATAGATTTCATCGACCAAGTAGTCCAAACCCCCTATTGAATTTATTGGAAGCAATGAACTTGATGAACCATGTAGGGTTATCAACTGCTCGAATCTCCTGTTATAAAAAAGGCAGTCGAATAAACAGCTGTTCACTTTTGTTACTACTCTGAACTTAAACAGTGTTTATTTACTACTCAGTCCGAAGCGGTTCTCCCCAAGTTAAAGAGAGGAGGATGACAACGAGGAAGGCGCAACCGCACTCCCGCCACAATCAGAAAGGAACGCACCACGTGATGATGTTCCGAGGTCCAGTGGTCGGGAGTGCAGGAGACCAGGTTGGTTTTCTGATTTCATTCCGTATAGAGCGCTTTCTGCTGGTGTAAATTCCATACAGGTTCCCGAACGTTATTCCGATGTCGATGGTCATCCGCACGAGCCTGAGTGGAGGCAAGCGATCGATGAAGAGCTGACAGCGTTGCAGAAAAACCGCACATGGACCGTGATTCGATGTCCCGCCGAGGTACAGCCCGTACCGTGCAAGTGGGTGTTCTACGTGAAGACCGATGCTGATGGACATCCTACGCGCTACAAGGCGCGGTTGGTAGCTAAGGGCTACGCACAGAAGAAACACATCGACTACGAGGAGACGTTTGCGCCGGTGGCGCGGCTGGCTACCATCCGAACTCTCCTGGCACTTGCAACGACGAACGGACTGAAGATTCACCAGCTAGATGTCAAGACTGCCTTTCTGAATGGGAAGCTCAACGAGAAGGTGTACATGCAGTGTCCAGAGGGGGTGGTCCTACGTTCTGGAGAAGTCTGCCTACTACATCGAGCGCTTTATGGTTTGAAGCAGTCGCCGAGGTGCTGGAACAGTCATCTGAACGAATTCCTGACAACGTTGGGATTTACGCGATCGAAGTACGACTATTGCCTGTATGTTCGGATTACTGGCGACAACACGGTGTACATCGTAGTATACGTGGATGACCTTCTGATTGCTGCCAGGAACGATGTCGAAATAGAGCGAGTGAAGAATGTGCTGATGCGGAAGTTTGAAATGACGGACATGAAGGAGCTGCACCACTTCCTGGGCATTAAGATCACTCGAGATCTGGATCGAGGAGTAACGAAGCTGTCCCAGTCGGGGCATATCGACAAGATCATTGCTCGTTTTGGCATGGAAAACTGCAATCCCGCCAAGACTCCAGCAGAACCCAAACTGCAGCTGAAGCAAGGAGATGGAAGATGTCCGTATCCCTACCGCGAGCTGGTCGGTAGTCTCATCCCAAGTAACCAAAAGTTCCGCTTCCCATGACAAAATGCACTTTCAAGTTCCGCGAAGTTCAGATAAAGTTCCGAACGGAACTTTCTGGCTGCTTAAGAGGCTAACGATGAGCCTTGCTGGAACTTCGGTCACAAGTTCCGGCAAGGCTAATTATTAGCCTCTTAAGCAGCCAGAAAGTTCCATTCGGAACTTTATCTGAACTTCGCGGAACTTTAAAGCTGCTTAAGATGCTATGTCGGAACTTTGTCGGAACTTTCAAGTTCATAGAAGTTCAGTTCAGTAGCATTGTGTTTCAATGAAGATTAAATTTATTTCTTTTACAGAAAACAACTGTTTAAGCGTACATGAATAAAAGACAAATATTATTTTATCAAATCAATGAATACTAGGCTTGAGCAAAAAAAAAAATAATAATGCCGCCCATCGGATTTGAACCGACAGTCGCTGCGTGAGAGCCCTACGCTCTACCACAGTACTACAGCTGCGATTGAGTGGACTGCAGGCAAAGTCTGACTTGAATCGATTTTCCGTCGGCAGCTAGTTTTGCACATTTATACAGTAATGAAGTTAGCTTGACTTTGTCAAGTGTCTTCAGCAGCGCAGCGGTAAGTCGGCAAGCTATCACGCAGGAGGATCCAGTTCAAATCTACATAGCAGCGACATATGTGAGAATATAATTATCAGTAGCCCCCCCCCCCCCCAGCAGGGTGTGTGATTCTGAAAAACACATTTTTGTTTCTGCATGAATTTTGACAAAGTTCTGTCAGAAGCTGCTTAGAAGGCTATCCAGCGTGCTTATGTGAACTTTCAAGTTCCAAAATTACTTAAAAATGAAGCTGCTTAGAAGGCTAATGAGCGACCTCGAACAAGCTGCTTAGCTTATAAAGTACCCCTTTATCTGAACTTTTGGTTGCAGTGATGCCACATACACAGATTTACCTAGAATTACACAGATTTTTTCCCATTTTCGCCTACAGATATCTGTGATCACAGATCAAAGATTTTTGCAATAAAAAAGATTTTTAAGATTTTTAAACAATGGCAATGACTTTCGTGAAAAAAAGCTTTATAATAATTTTCATGTACTCAAATTTAAATAATAGAAATTGAATCTTCTAGTTGGATGGCCTAGGCCAAGCTTCAGGCGCATTGTTTTCGAAGTTCTTGTGGTTTCTGATGATCCTCAGATGCAACCTGGGAGTGTTTTGGTCGACGTTATTCTAAGAACATTTTTTCCGTTTCTTTTTTAAACAAATTGTTCAAAAATATCCGATTTTGGAGACATTAACCTATCACAGATTTTTACTAAGATTTTCTGAAATTTCCTACAGATGAAAAAGATTTTTTTGACCAAAATCACAGATGAAAACCGAAAAAAATGTGGCAACACTGCTTGGGATGTACATCATGATGGGCTCTCGAACGGATCTTTGTTTCATCGTTGGCTACTTGGCGAGGTTTCAAGATGCTGCTTATGAAGAACACTGGAAGCATGCCAAGCGAGTCCTACGGTATCTGCAAGCAACGAAAAACATGGAATTAGTCTACCGAAGAAATTCAAGGGAACCGATGGTTGCTGCCTACGCCGATGCAGACTACGCAAGCGATGAATCCGATCGTAAGTGCGTCTCTGGATTTCTGCTGAAGGTTCACGGAAACACAGTTGCCTGGTCATCGAAGAAGCAATCTACTGTGGCGATGTCTTCTACCGAAGCCGAGTACGTTGCCATGAGTTCCTGCGTGAGTGAGACGATATGGTTGGCCGGTTTGATGGTCGATCTCCAACCGGATGCCCTGCTGTATCCGGTACCGATATATGAGGACAATCAAGGAGCGATTGCGATGGCTGAACGAGAGGAAACGAGGCGAGTCAAACACATTGACGTGAAGTACCATTTCATCCGAAATGTTGTTGCCGACGGTAAGGTGAAGTTGGTATACGTTCCGACCTAGGATAGGATGTGACACCTGCAACTTCTCTGTCTAATTTCACAGCTTGCTGTCTTGTTTTTCCGCGTTGCTAAGATTATTGGTCCCCAAATTGGTCTCTTTTGGGCTGACTAGTTGTCGTATCCTATCCTAGGTTCCGACTCAGAAGCAGCAAGCCGACATCCTCACGAAGTCCCTGCCCGCTCCAACGTTCGTAGCTTTAAGGAATAAGTTAGGAATAGAAGGAATCAATTGAGAGGGGGTGTTGGAAATCATAGCAATCGTATGATGCATTTGAATTCCATAATAGTACATAAGGCTAATGTCGGTTGCTATGTACATAATAAATAACAACTGCATGGCAACCGTTGGGGTATAAGTATCGCTCTGGTCCCTGGGAGCAATTCAGTTTCTTTTTCCAACTCAATAAACCACCAGTTATAGTGCTCTTGTAAAACGTGTTTCTCTTCATAAGCCGATCGTCATTTCGTATGCTAGCAAGAGCCTATCTCCCACAGAGCGCAGATATTGTCAAACCGAGAAGGAAGCCCTCGCCATAGTGTGGAGCGTCGAGAAGTTTAAATTGTTCCTGCTCGGCAGGGACTTCGAACTCGAAACTGACCACCGTCCTTTAACAGCGATTTTCAAGCCAACCTCGCAGCCTCCAGGTCGCATCGAAAGATGGGTACTCAGATTACAACCGTTCAAATTCAAGATTGTGTATAAGCCCGGCAAGCTGAACGTTGCGGACCCGCTTTCTCGTTTATCTCCAACAAATGATAATGAAGACATCGATAAATGCGACGACAAGATCTACATCAATGCCATTACGGATTCAGTTGCTGTGGATGTATCAGAAATCAAGAACGCAATAGACGAGGACCCGGAATTGCTTATCATTAAGGACGCTCTGTTGACAGGAGATTGGGCGAATGAATCAGTCAGGGATGGTGCCAAGAAGTATACACCCTTCCAAAACGAGCTGGCTCTTCTTGAAGATTACGCAATCCGCGGGTGCAGAATAGTTATTCCTCAAAATTTGCGTACAAGGATGCTGCAGCTCGCACACGAAGGGCATCCAGGAGAAACGTTGATGATAACGCGCCTGCGTGACAGAGTTTGGTGGCCTGGAATGGACGAAGATGCAAGAAAAACAGTTAAACACTGTGAAGGCTGCCGTTTGGTTAGTAGACCCTCTGCACCCGAGCCAATGCGCCGTCGAGCTATGCCAAATCAGCCATGGATAGATGTAGCAATGGACTTTCTGGGCCCGTTACCGTCGAACGTATATCTCTTGGTGATAGTGGATTACTACAGCCGATACAAGGAAGTGTGTATCATGAAGAGGATCACATCAGAAGAAACAATCAAACAAATCGAACCAATCTTTGTGCGGTTAGGTTATCCAAGAACGATCACACTGGACAACGGTCGTCAGTTTATCAGCACGGAATTTGAGGACTATTGTCGCACAAGAAACATAACTCTCAACCATACCGCTCCATACTGGCCGCAGGCGAATGGCGAAGTTGAGAGACAAAACAGCTCTCTGCTAAAACGACTCAAGATCAGCCATTCTTTAAACCGTGATTGGGAAACGGATTTGCTGCAGTATTTAATGATGTATAACACCACTGCACACTCAATTACGGGAAAGGCCCCATCGGTGCTATTGCAAAATCGTTTAATTCGGTCCAAAATTCCGACGATTGGCGACATAGAAACGGCGCCACCTGTTAGTTCCGAAGCCCAAGACAGAGATACCGTTTTAAAACATAGAGGGAAAGAAAGGGAAGATATCAGACGCCATGCAAAGCCCTCAGAAGTTCAAGAAGGAGACAACGTTCTGTTGAAGAACCTTGTGTCGACAGGCAAACTTACTTCAACATTTGGCAGAACAGAATATAATGTAGTTGAGAGGAAAGGAAACCGCGTTACAGTATTTGATCCCGTATCCGGTGGCGTGCTTGAAAGAAACACGGCTCATGTCAAGAAAATACCCAAACATCCTAACGATGAAGGAACATCAAGTGGCGTATGCGATGGAACAAACAGTCCTGTAGTCGGTCACGATCTGGAACCAGTGCAAACATCTCGTCCATCCCGTTCGATGTCTCGACCAACCTGGCAACGCGATTATGTTGTCAATCAACCATAATCTGGATAAAAAGGAAGATGTGGTGAATGATTCACTGATCCAAGCAACCCGATGGTACAGTAAAGCATTCGTGAATTAGTTTCTCTGGTGTGCAGACGTACCTACGTCAAAGTGCTACGAAGTTCTTAGTGTAGTTTCTATAGAGTTTAAATAAAAGCTTATTATTAGATTCTAACAGTTAATTAAACTCCAAAGTATCACAGAGGCAAAACCGTCAAAAATACCGTTAGACCCAGGATACCACAAGCATGAATCAAGTGATCGTCTTTCGGATAACAAGGAGTACCAAAAACTCATAGGTCAATTACTGTACGTATCCGTAAATACCAGGCCCGATATTTCTGCTGCTGTGTCCATCTTAAGCAGGAAAACAAGCTGTCCTACAAAAGATGACTGGGTGGAGCTCAAACGGGTGGCTCGGTATCTGATGACGACCAAAAATCTGTGGCTACGATTGAGCAATACAAAGAAGGACGAAGGATTACTAGGATTTTGCGACGCTGATTGGGCCGAATGCCGAGATGACAGAAAATCCAATAGTGGTTACCTGATGAAATACAACGGTGGAACAATTAGCTGGGCATGCCGCAAGCAAACGTGCGTATCGCTGTCAACGGCTGAAGCAGAGTTCGTTGCGCTATCAGAATCCGTTCAAGAAATGATATGGTTGAAGCGGCTACTCCGCGATCTGGATGAACATCCATTTGTTCCAGTTATGTACGAAGATAATCAAAGTGCCCTGAAAATGCTAGAAAATGAAAAATTCAGCAACAGGACCAAGCATATTGATACCCGATTTTATTATGCACGAGATATCAAAATGAAACAAGAAGTAAGTTTTGTCTACTGCTGCACTGAAGACATGGTCGCAGATCTTCTAACGAAGCCTCTTGGAGCAGTTCGATTGGAGAAACTGAGAACTATGTCTGGCGTCGAGATCATGCGTTGAGGAGGAGTGTTGATGAACGAGGCAACCCATTGATCACAGTAGGCAAAGCCGTCGCACTGTTATTTGACATTAGTAGAAAACTTAGAGTAATAAATCATTCCTGAATTACACTTCAAACCATAAAGACGTGTTTAAGTCAATTGTCTGCTCAATTACCAATATAATTGAGTTTGAGTGACAACGCGGAAGCTGCCGTGGGATCTAGGGATTGAAACTGAACTAGTTACGATTTGCGTTTTTGTTTTGATTTTGTTGAATGGAAGAAAAGGGCTGGTAACGAGGTGCTGTCGCTCTAGCTGTCGCTTTAAAGTTGATAACGAGTATTTCCGAAGCGGCGGTATTTGTGTGAAGCTGACACAGGTGAAAAGATTTGACCAGAAATGAGAATATTGCTTCTTACCGGTAGTCAAGACGCAGGATGAAGAAAGTGGTTACAACGGGGCAGAATGATTCAGTCATGCAATTTTGTGTTGAGTTGTTCACTTGCATTGGATGTAGATCAGGCGGAAAAGTCGTGCGTAGGACTATGCATTGGGGCTTTTCGTAGCAGCAGGTAAAGGTGATGATGAGGAAGGGTGCAGTGAACAACTATTCGATATAAGAATTGGGTTTTAATCGAAGAGTGCTGGGAAGGTCGAAGGGATATTTTCAGATAGTAGAGTGTAGAGACCTTGATCTTTAAGTATGCACTTTGAAAGCAGTTGAGCTTTATGGGTTCAAGATGGGGAACTGTGACATTTTCCACTAGCGGAATACATGAGGATTTCCCTAGTAAAAGGAATGAGTTACCCAGGAAAGTTTTTACAGAGTTGTCGATGGTAGAAAGGATTTTTGAGTGGCGAGAATCATAAGGTTTCTCCCTGGAAGGGAAGTCTGTAGGACTTCCGCTCGTTGCGAAGATCGGAAGGATCTTCCAGTGGCGAGAATCTTAAGGTTTCTCCCTGGAGGGGAAGTCTGTAGGACTTCCGCTGATTGCGAAGATCGGAAAGATCTTCCAGTGGCGAGGATCACGTGGATTCTCCGTGGAAAGGAAGTCGGTAACACTTCCTTGGATTGCGAAGATCGGAAGGATCTTCCAGAGGCGAGAATCTTAAGGTTTCTCCCTGGAGGGGAAGTCTGTAGGACTTCCGCTAATTGCGAAGATCGGAGGGATCTTCCAGTGGCAAGAATCACGAGGATTCTCCGTGGAAGGGAAGAGAAGTTCAAAGTACTTTCTTTGATTGCGAAGATCGAAAGGATCTTCCAGAGGCGAGAATCATGAGAATTCTCCTATAGAAAGAAGTTTTTAGCACTTCATTAGATTGCGAAGA
Organism: Aedes albopictus; assembly: GCF_035046485.1. NCBI lineage: Eukaryota > Metazoa > Arthropoda > Insecta > Diptera > Culicidae > Aedes > Aedes albopictus. The sequence continues at coordinate 408,467,536 of NC_085137.1, forward strand.
TTGATGAGTCTTCCAGTGGCGAAAAATACGAGAATTCTCAGTGGAAAAAAGTGACTGTGAGGCTTCCTTTGTTATGCGAAGATCGATAGAATCTTCCAGTGACGAGAATAACGAGGATGCTCCACGGAAGTGAAGTTTAAGGGACTTCCTTTCAGCTTGCGAAAATCGGAGGAATCTTCGTTAAGTAAATTGGTAAGACTTCAGGATTGCGAAAATCAAAAGGCTACTTCTAATGAAGTCAATCTCGAGAATGCTTGAAAAAAAAACTATGATTTGTTTTGGGTGGTGAAAATCGAAATGATTTTCCAGTGGTGAGAAACGAAGGGAGTCACTGTAGGACACGTTGAGTTGCAAAGTTTGTTCTGGAAATACACATATTACAAGGATCTCCCAATTGCATAAGGCATATGAAATACATATCAGTTTTTATAAATTCTCTGGAACCGTTACGAAATTAACGAATACTGGAAGAGTCTCAGGTACGAGATTAATGATATTTGATTTTTAGAAGCTGCGGAAATCGCAGTGTCTCTCATCAAGGAATCATGGGCATTATATGTACTTCGACTTCTAATTGAAGCATATAAAAATACGGCGATCACAAAGATCATCTGAGAATTATATGATATATATGAGTTCTATGCCAAAGGCGAGGGGGGCGACAATAATCCATTTGGTTCGCGATAACGCCTTACTTTATTTGATTTTCTTGATTTTCCCAATTATCAACCATTACTGCCATTACTTTGGATATTAATCGATTTCATCGGATTTTTTCCCATTTTTCCAATTGTGATTGTTTTAATAAATTCGTTAAATAAATTCGTCTGTGGTGACACCAGCTGACGCAGCTTCTGAGCTCGATGTTCTAGCCTCGAACGCCCTGGACCGCGCCCTGGGGCCTGTAGCATAATGAAAATTTTACTAATAATATTAGTCTTGTAGCTTGTAACTTCTAATTTTCTGTTGCATAAAAATCCTACAAGTACAAGTTACAAGTCCAATACTACAAGTCGGTTGGACTAATATTATTAGTAGAATTTACAAGTGTATGTTGCATAAACAAACTACAAGTATAAAATATTAGCTATGACTTGTACTTTTGATTACAAGTCTCAAAGGTCTTGTAAAATAATTTACAAGTTAGATTTAAAGTATTGCAGAAATCATATTTAGTTTTGAATATATCGATTTACCATTTTGATGAACTCAAAAGATATTATTTATCTAACATGTCAACCTTAATTCCGGTTTTTGATGATTAAATTTGGCAATATGTATTCGAAACTCATTAAGAAGAAAATTGCGTTGATGTACACTTTGTATCCAAAATATAATTTCTGCTGAGTCTCTCAAGTTCTCCAAAGTTTCTCCTAACCCATCTTTGATTGGAGGTTCTTGGTAAAGTTATGTATTATGGTCACTGCATGAGCACAGGTAAATTTGCAGATGCGAAATAAATTTGAATCAATTGCTTGCATTGCGCATCATTAAGCTAATCAAGAGCTACGATATACATACACTAACTCGAATCGAGCTGCGATATATAAAAGTTGGTTAAAACTCATTTTTTGCATCCCAGATCACTGCGCATTTAAACAAGAAGCATAATACATTTTGCTAAATCTTTATACATTGTTTTTCAACCAGTACTATTAAGTCTTTGGGACATTTTACTAAAAATCTAGGTACTTGCAGTACCATACTCTGTAAAAAAATATTTCAGAGCGGCCGAAAATGATCCAAACAGCACATGCTTTTCTCATTTATCGTATAAAGAATGCAAAACTTCGGAATAAATGAAGTTATTTCCGGATGTTACTCGGAAAATGCAGAAAATAAACAAACATCAACTGCCATTTCAAATTAATAGTGAACTGTCGGATGAATTTTGACAGGTAAATGAACCAAAACAACTTGTATTTTCATGGTCACTAATATTACAAGTGCTAATAATATAAGTGGAAAATTGAGCCTTTATGCAACACAAATTATTAGCACTTGTAATATTAGTACTTGTAACTTGTAGCTTGTAGCTAATATTATTAGCCCGATTATGCTACAGGGCCCTGGACAATTTTTGTAAACAAAAAACAAGAACGAGGAAATTTGACATTATCGATTATATTCGATTCGATGATGATGCCAAAATTATAATCGATTTTATCGGATTTCTCGGATATGGACGATTTTAATCGATTATTGCTCATTCCTCTAATTTAATTGAAATAAAGCATGAATAATTAAGTTATGGTCTAAAATCGAGATATGCATATGTCACCCCCCTCGCTTGCTAAGCTTATGTAAGCTGAACAATGGGTGGTGACACGATTCGCTCGTGAAATAGTAACGAAGGATTTTGGAATATTGGCGGAAGTCGAAATAATTTAATTTATGGTTGCTGCATAAAATGTTCCAAACTCATTATTCATTGAATTGAACATGCATAAGCAAATTAGTGTTGCTGAAGCAGTCGGATGATTGAAAATCGATGGAGGTTTGTAATTTACAGAAACTGCACTATCTAGTAAAGGCGTTGAGAAAGAGAAAATAAACCGGAATAATTGAATCGAGGATCAGGAAAGAAGGAATTACCTGAGACGTTTTATTAATGGTTTGAGCTATTTGTATTGACGTCTATAATATAATAGCGCTTCAGAAGAAGCATCCCTGATATTGGATCTGAAAATTAAACAATGAGTTGAGGACTGATACAGCGCTGCTACTTAAATCTTCTGAGATTGTTGTCTTGCTGCTACGCTGGCATGGTAGATGTGGAATGTTGTTTTATTACTCAGATCAGTTAATTTTTCGATATGTGCATGCTAGGCATGTTGATTGGAATATACTGGGAAACATTTTGAAATTATATTTTGTTTTTCAAGATAAGCGCAGAGAATGCGAGAAAGTGTGGTTTGTATGTTAAACATACTATGTTTACAATTACCATTTAAGATTAATGGTAGATACAGTATCTGGTTGCCGATCATCTTTATTTAAAAGAAAAGAGGGAATCGGTGGATATACAAAGCAAACTGTTCTAGTTGATTGTTAGTCATAGTGACACCAATTGTGATAACGAACATAGAAGGTATTTGTTGTGTAGTGTACACCATCGGCATATCGGTTTGAAACAAGAGCTACTGTTTCTCATTGAGATGCACAAGGTGTGTATTTTGTAATGCCAACTTATGATTTAGATTTGCACATACAATTGATTAGATTAATCTTTGTTCACTTCATGCTATACTAGGAGACTCACTAGGAGATGAGCTGTTTGAAAACTTTGCATTGTATTTCAATGTGATATTTATTGGGCGTACTCTTCTGTACGCTTTTTATTGTAAAGGGGGGATTGCAACCCCCCCGTAACTTGACAGATGAGCTCAGTTTCGCGTACCTACTTGCAAATCGCAGATGTCGCTACTGTTCGTAAACAACGGGTCCGTCCTTCACTGATGCAACAATTTTTGTCCATGCGAAAACATCTTTTTGTTTCGTGGTGAGCGGAAGCCAACAAGAGGCTAGCGTTTCGTATCAAAGGGACGTATTCAACAGAAGCGCAAAAACTAATGTTCATCAAATTGAAATCATTTTGATTTTTCTCTTTGTTGTTGTAAGAAATGTAATAAAAGCACATGTTTAAATGGTCTTGCATATTAATTTGTGACTGCGCATGCTAGACCAAACCGAAGATCAAACTCGAAAAAAAAAGTATCTGCAAATTATTATTTTTAACTTCCATTTTGGCTTTGCCACCAGATATGTAGCTGTAAAATGTTAGCATAAGTAACCTAATGTATTACTTGCTGGTGCTTAATAACCGCACTTGAAGAAAACATGAGTTTCTTATTAATTTTATGAAAGTCGACTATTTTGCCTTTACCCCTACAAACGGGTACAAACATATTTTCGCGGGATTGTAGTGTATTGAGTTCCTGAATGGATGACGTCATATATTGCTCTGAGTTAATACTAGCGAATACACAAGTTATTCGTACCTGAGATAAGGCACCTTGGTTGTTGTGATTAGAGAGTTTGACAGATGGTGGGGAAACGGGAGTTAGTTTGAGGTGGTGAACGAGAACGGACGCAACTAGAATACTACAGTATGTGAAACGCTACATTTACAGTTAGTGATTATGCGGGATGTGATACAAGAATCACTGTACAATTGCGCTTGAAATGATTGCCATACTGAAAATTCTCTCATTTCAAGTCAGTCTTGTTAGAATTTTCTTGACACTGCGTTCCATTGTACAGGAATCACACTCGTATGACATGTCTGTCCGGGGTATTACGTAACGCTAAAGCCCGCAGTTTCGTCAAGTTAAATCTATGGATAACGCGCAGGTACTCACGGCAGCATCCACAAAAAGTTGATCGGTTTTGCCTTTTTTGCCTTTTTTTAGTCGTTCTCCTCCCCATCCGCTTACCGACGCTCTAAAAATAGATTTCAGAACTGCCGCAGCTGCCGCCGTCACCAACACAATCACATTCCGGGTTTGTTAGTGACAAAAGTGCAGTCGTTTGAATCAATCCATTATTTCATGTTGAAAATACCATATCTCTGTTTGTTTTAACAAACTGTCAAAAATTTCGACAAATGAAAATATTTGTATTATCAAACAATAGAACAGTTCAGTTTAAACTAGAAATCAGTTTGTCACTATAGTAAACTGGAAAATCGGTTGATTTGAACTAAAATTTAATTGTGTTTGCAATTTATTTTTCTGCGTGTAGGGTGTAAGTGGCATCCCAACAAAATGTATTGTCTATCCGGTTGGAATCAGGACAGACATTCAATCAAAAATTGTCATTACCTTGGACCACAAGTGTCGCATCTGTTTCGCATCTAGTGCGCTGTGTTGCTGACAACAACGGGAAGGATGCGCACTACTTTTAACATGATTCAAAAACGTCGAGAGTTGCGTCACGACTCGACTTGATTGTGCGAAGTCCGAATACAGTAGACGTTCGATAAATGCAACATGTTTACGTTTCAGTTACCGAATGAAATTCGCTAACTGCAACGACTGACAGCTGTCAAACAGTTGTCAATTGCTGTTGGACGCAGCCAGAATGCACTCAAAAACATCGCAATGCAGCTGTAGTGCATCAGAAAAACATCGCAACTCTGTTGACGTTTTGTTTTTGACAGATAGCGGTGCGATAACTGCAAAATTGTTGCACTTAGCGGACTTGCAGTTAAAAAGCATTGCAGTTAAACCGTTTGCACCGCGCAAACGTCTACTGTATGTGTCGAAGTTTCAAAATCCACCTAATTTTCACCGATTTGTTGTAATTTTTCAAATCATCGTAAAAATAATCTCAAGAAAATTACCGAAAGCTTGATATGTGAAGAATTTTTAGACAATGCTCAGCTCAAAATCGACAAAAATGATCACTTACACACTAAGATTCAGATGTTCCAGCTCAGTAAATTTTTCACTCAGTTCAGTATTTTTTCCATCTTTTTACTGAGTTTTCAACAGCAGATTTATCTCGGTACACTCGGTAATCGAATTAACCATTCACCAGTAACGATATTTACCGTGAATCAGTAACTTTTGACAGTTCATTAGCTGAGCTCGGTAACTCATTTACAGAATATCCGCAAAAGAAACAACCGAGCGTACCGAGTTGAATCTGCTGTTGAGAACTCAGTAAAAAGATGGGAAAAATACCGAGCTGATCTTAGTGTGTACACCCCTTTGCATATGGGCCCCTCCCGTCACTCGTCAGCTGTCGGCTCGCGCTTGGTGGAAGTGCATCGATTTTGTTTCATTTTCTCCCGCTTGCACTTGCCTATCAAAATCTTATCTTATTTAACAACGCTGCTGTTCCCTTTGTTCTCGCTCGCAAACATGTCGGGTATCTATCTGTCAAACTGCATACTTTTTCGCTTTGACACTTATAGCCCGGCCTATCTCGGCCAGCAAGAGATGTTTCGGCAGCGACGCCAGCGACATTCTTCCTCTATAGTTTATTACCTCTATTTATTTAACGTTCGCTCTGTTATTTAATATTTGTGTGCCTTCTACACTGTATGATTAGGATTTGTGGTTTGTAGACTGATGGAAGAATCCCAAGACAAAGCGTCAGAGGTGGTAAGTAGCTTTGCAGTCAGGCAGCTTAATACTCGAATCGACAAGATAACTAATCTATTGTGATGAATAATAACTAATATTTTTTGTTGTTTATTTTTCGATAGCCCTTCTCCGGGCCGACGGCCAGTAGCTGGAGAGGTATCAACGTGTACAGCATGAACAAGATGAAGCCACTTCGGTTTCCAAGCGCAAGTATATCGCAGGCACTTCAGAAAGGTTTGTGAAGTTTTCATTCGACGACGTTTACAAGGTTTCTAATGATTATCCTAGTTTGAGGTCAATCGGTGTGAGAACCAGAAGAATGGAGTCCCAAAATCCGCCAAAGCAGAATAAAGATGAAGCCACTTCGGTTTCCATGCTCAATAATATCCCAGGCTCTTCGAAAAGGTTTGTGAAGTTTTCATTTGACGACGTTTACAAGGTTTCTAATGATTATCCTAGTTTGAGGTCAACCGGTGTGAGAACCAGAAGAATGGAGTCCCAAAGTCCGCCAAAGCAGAATACAGATGAAGCCACTTCGGTTTCCATGCTCAATAATATCCCAGGCTCTTCGAAAAGGTTTGTGAAGTTTTCATTCGACGACGTTTACAAGGTTTCTAATGATTATCCTATTTTCAGGTCAACCAAAAGCCCGTCAAGGCAATGCTGCCCTTGTGATGATAACTTGAACCCAAAAGTTGAAAAACGTTGGATGGAAGTTAAAAATCAATACTTGTGTTCGAAATGCGGCGCTATTCCACCGGCTAGATCCCACACACCAATCGGCAACGACAGCTTGCCACAATCAGCCTTAAATTCAAGTCAATTAGTAAATCTTACCGATGAGGATGAAGACATCGAGCATGATAAAAATGAATTTACAGAACGTGGAGTAGATTCCCCTAAAATAACAGGATCTCCACAATTGAAAGTGAGTACGCAGTTGAAAAAAGATGTGACCCCCAAAAAAAGCACCCTTTGGGTACACATTACCATTATAATCGTCGTCTTGGCGATTCTGATTGGCCTTGCCACTGGGATTGTGACATGATATGGCTTCCCGTTCGGTCTGCAACTTAAAAAAATCCCCTCAAGCGAACAGGATCCATTTACGAAAACTTTCTCCAACTTCGCTCCAAGTATCCCAATATGGACGACATGTTGTGGCCACTTTGACAGTGGGCGTCGATCGATCCCTCAACCGGGACCCGGGCGAGCCGGCCACTTACACCATCTTGTACAATTCCTCTAAAGTGTTATCGCGACGGAAGATGTCGAATCACCGAATCGAAAAACTACATTTACTTCGCATTTACTATAGAAACATTTATTCTAATAAAACGGTAACATCGAGTACAAAAAACGTGTCTTGAATGATTTCAGGTCAAGGTTATATAATAGTAAACATAATACATATGAATGACAGAACAATATCAGGTTCGTATTCAGGGAGAGAAATATAGATAGCAGGGGTTGCCAACTCAATACGCCCGCTCAAACACTGCAATCTGCCACTCCAATAGAGAGACGAAGCTTCCGGAACGCTGGTGCGGGAAGACCCTTCGTTAGCATATCGGCTTGTTGTTCTGAAGACTGAACGTAGTCAACTGCAATACATCCTTTATCAACCAGTTCTCGAACAAAGAAATGTTTAACATCCACATGCTTTAATCTGGCTGAGTCCTTGGGGGTAGAAGCAATCCGAAGGGTTGATTGGTTATCTTCGTGCACCAATACAGCTTCCGTTGAAGTGAATCCCAAATCACGTAGAATACGCACCAACCATTGGCAGTGGCACGCAGCAGCAGTCAGAGCAACTAGTTCTGCCTCTGTTGATGATAAGGCCACCGTGGTTTGTTTCTTCGCAGTCCAACTAACCGTTGAACCAAATACCTTGTACACCGCTCCTGTAACCGACCGACGATCTGACGCATCGTTCCCCCAGTCGGCGTCTGAGTAGGCTTCAAGCAACGGTTCATTGCTGTCTCCTTTGTACACCAGCCCGAAGTCGATCGTCCCTTTCACATAGCGCAGAACTCTACGAAGATGGACCCAGTGTTCCTCACTTGGACAAGTCTGGAACTGACTGAAAAAGTTTGCTGCTACTGCTAAGTCCGGTCGAGTAGTCATTGATGCATACATAATACAGCCTACCAGCTCTCGATACGGCTTGTCAGTCCTTTTATCCGGTTCAACCTTGGTCAATTTCAGCTTGTTCTCTAGAGGCGTTGAAATCGGTCGACAATCTTCCATTTGGAAACGTCTGAGGAGTCCTTCCAAATAGCTTCGCTGGCTGATCCGTATAGTTTTCTTGGAATCGTCCCGCTCAATCTTCATACCCAGAAAGCATTTCACAGGCCCCACGTCGGTCATTTCAAACTCTCGAGACAAAGCCGCTTTAATCTTCTCAACGAATTTCTCAGATGGTCCAACTACCAGTACATCGTCAACGTAGAGAACGAGAATGACACGCTGGTTGCCAGATCCCAGGGTGTACAAACAGAGATCGTTATCGCTCCTCTTGAAACCAAGCCGCAGCACAAAATGATGAAACCGCTCATTCCACGAACGAGAAGCTTGTTTCAGCCCATAAAGCGATCTGTTCAGCCGACAGACTAGTCCTTCGTGTTGCTCAAATCCGTCGGGTTGCAGCATATAGATTTCCTCAGATAGTCTTCCGTTCAGGAAGGCTGTCTTCACGTCCATTTGATGAACAGCCATTCCTTCACGATTAGCCAAAGCCAATACAGTGCGCAGAGTATCCAAACGGGCCACGGGTGAGTAAGTCTCGGTATAATCGAATCTATGCTTCTGGGTGAATCCTCTCGCTACGAGCCTTGCTTTGTAGCGAGCCGGCTGATCGTCTTCAGGTTTCTTTATCTTGAACACCCATTTGCAAGTGATTGCTTTTCTTCCTGTGGGCAGCTGTACAAGAGTCCAGGTGTCGTTCTTCGCCAGTGAATCCATTTCTTCTTGCATTGCCTTCTTCCATAGCGGCCAATCACTTCGCATCTTCAACTCCGACAACTTCTCAGGCAAATTTTCCACATAACTCAGCGCATTGAGTGCATAACTGACGTATTCCACCTCGTAGTCTTTATGCCACCCTGGCGCTTTGCGATCGCGTACTGATCTTCTCTCAGAACGTTCAGCAATCTCGTTTCCACCATCACTTTGCACTGGTTCTTCACGGAAACTTGCGTATTCTTCTTCGTCGGACTCAGAACTGATATCAGCAACAGCTTCATCATCTTCTTCCACTGCGGGCAATCGGATCACTGCAACTTCATTCGCTGGATTCTTCGAGTTCTTCATTTCTTCTTCGGCATGTTCTTCGGATTCCGCCGTTTCTACAAAATCAACGTCACGCGCAATCACAATTTCTTTCTTCTCTGGATGCCACACGCGATAACCATTTGGCGAATAACCGACAAGGATACCTTTCCACGCCTTCGGATCCAACTTCTTACGACGTTCTTTCGGAACATGGACATATGCTACAGAACCGAACACGCGAAGCTTCGAAACGTTCGATTTCCGTCCTTCCCACAGTTCGAAAGGGGTTTTGTTCAACTCGATAGCACTCGACGGACATCTGTTCGAAATGTACGCGGCTACTTGCACTGCTTGTACCCAAAACACTTTACCGATCTTCGAATCTACTAGCATCGAACGCGCTTTTTCAACAAGAGTGCGATTCATTCTTTCACTGGTTCCGTTTTGCTCCGGCGTATAAGGGACAGTCCATTCGATTTGAATCTCTTTATTACGGCAGAACCCCACGAATCGCTTGTTGCAATATTCACCTCCATTATCACATTTCAAACGGGAAATCTTCGTTCCGAACTTGGCCGTGACCAAAGCTTCATAGTACTCGAACCACTCGCGAACTTCATCCTTCGTTTTCATTGGAAACACCATTACGAAATGAGACCAATCGTCAATAAACGTTATAAAGAACCGTTCACCATTTCGTCCGGTCGGCGTTATTGGTCCGCAAACATCCGAATGGATAACTTCCAGCACCCGCGACGATTCCGCGAGGCTTCCGCGTTTGCTTTGCGATCACGCAAGGTTCGCACACGATCGATTCTTCACCAACGTTCTTCTTGGGCGTCAGACCATCTACCATGTTCTTATCAATTAACTGTTCGAGATGCTTCATGTTTGCATGGCCAAACCTGCGATGCCAGAGTTCCAGCCGTTTTGAAATCCGACCACAGGCCAACATCGATTCGTTGTCACATTCTGTATAAAGATCCAGCTCATACAGTTTCCCGTGACGTGCACCAGTTGCCACGATTTCGGACCCTTTGTAAACATCCACTTTTCCGTTACCGAATACCACTTTCATGCCCTTCGTTTCTATCTTCAACACCGAAAACAAATTACATCGCAATGAAGGAACATAAAGAACGTCATCAACTGTACATGGAAAACGCACATTGTTCACAACAGACACCAGTTTTATTCTTCCGGAGTGATGCGCCGTGATCCACTCGCCATCCTTGGCGACAGCAATTTTCACTGGGTTCTTCAGTGGCCTTAGCACCTCGAATAGAGCCTTATCATTCACTATATGGTCTGAGCACCCTGAGTCAATTATCCACTGCACTTTTCTTCGCTTCGAAATTTCACAACCATCTCTCTGGACGACGAACGAAACTGCATTTCCATCCGCCAGATTAGCCCTCGGACGCGACTTTTCTTTGGAATGACCCTTCTGCGGCTGGTTCTTCGGACAGTCGGTTAGTTTATGACCTTCTTCCTGGCACCCGAAACACTTGAACTTCTTCTTCTTTGGTCGCTGCTTCTTCGAACCCGCGAAGGCGGCACCGCTCGTTGGCGAAGTAACTGATTCGACGCCCAGCCCCTTCTGCTTAATCTCCTCGTCCAAGAGACGGCACTTGACAAACTCCAAGGACAAATTTTCCTCTGGCATTGTCTCTAGCGCTGTCACAACTGTAGAATAAGCCGGACCAAGAGTCAGGAGCAGATGGCAAACTACATCCAGATCCTCCATCGCTGCACCCGTGTTACGGTAATCCCGAACCAGACGGTCAAATTGAAGAAAATGATCCTGAAGCGTGCCTGACTCGTATCTCATCACAAGCATTTTACGCTTTAGGTGCATCCGACTGGCGATGCTCTTACGTTCGAAGACACGGACTAAAGCATCTAAATCTGTTTCGGTGTCTGCTTCTCCTGCACATATTCCAACATCGAATCGTGAATGCGGGACACCAGGAACGATTTGCACTTCCTATCCTTCTTCAGTCGTTTCTCTCGATTCGCCTTTTTCTGAGCTCGTACTTCAGCACTATCGCCCGCTGCCTCTTTGAGTTCTTCCAAATCCGCCAGCTCCGAATCCAAACACTCAACGAGCTCGTACTCCTCAAGTGCTATCCTCATTCGGAACTTCCAGGCGGTGAAGTTTGACCCATCGAACAACGGCAACAGAAACTTTCTTTCTTCCTCGCTCATGATTGCACTTTCACCGCGCGCTCCGCGTTTCTGGGCACCACAACCTAAAGTGTTATCGCGACGGAAGATGTCGAATCACCGAATCGAAAAACTACATTTACTTCGGATTTACTATAGAAACATTTATTCTAATAAAACGGTAACATCGAGTACAAAAAACGTGTCTTGAATGATTTCAGGTCAAGGTTATATAATAGTAAACATAATACATATGAATGACAGAACAATATCAGGTTCGTATTCAGGGAGAGAAATATAGATAGCAGGGGTTGCCAACTCAATATCCTCCAGCGTGGGTGAAAATAACTTCTTGTGGCTTACCTTCTTCATCCTAGCAGAATAGGCGCCCCGAACCGGCACCTCTCACCAACGTCTCGTTTCCATCGGCCAGCGTGATGGAAGTCCCCGTGCTTGGCTTCAACTCGCGTCGAAAAACGCACGGTCACGGCACATGTGCGATGTAGCTCCAGAGTCGACGATCCACACGTTCGATTCTCTCTCGGTCGCAGCAACCATGAATGCGAATGGTGTTGCCATGCCAACCGTCGCCTTCGGTTTCGATTTTTTCTTCGACACGTGGCTCTTGACGCTGGGCATTCGCGCTTGAAATATCCGGGCTTGTGGCAATTGCGGCAGACAATGGGCTTTTTGTCCTCACCAGCATGCAGAATCGACTCACCTCGGTGGCTTTTTTCGGCTCGCTTCTGCGCTTCATCCAGCAGCTTTCGCTTCACCAGCTCCATGGTGAGCTCGTCTTCGGAACGGCTTTCCAACGCTGTCGTCAGGATGTCGAACGAATCCGGCATGCTCTTCAGCACCATCGCTACCTTCAGACTTGGATCTAGCTCCTGTCCTGCGTTTGCGAGGCTAGCGAACAGCTCCTCTATGCAGAACAGATGGCCCTCCATGTCCCCGTCGTCGGCGTACTCAGCTTTGCACAGCTTTTTCAAATACGACACGCAGGTGCACATCGTCGTCTTCTGGTGGTGTTTCCGCAACTCTTCCCAGGTCTCCTTGGCAATCTTGCAGTTCCGGATTAGCGGGTGCTGGCTGTCGTCGACCAGCAAAACGATGGTGGCCCGTGCTTTGGCGTCTCCGTCCTTCCACGCGTCCATCAGAGGTTCTGGGGCGGCCTCCATCACGTGTTTCCAAAGGTTTTTGAGCACCAGCAGAATCTCCACCTTGAATTGCCAGCATTCGTAGCCGCCGCTCTTCAGCTGCTCCAGGCCGAACTTGCTTCCGTCCATATCAGGATCCATCTCGGGATCGTGAAAAAATCTCGAGGAACTATAAAACTTCAACTCTTTTTGAATTTTCTTCTAAATGACCCATAATCTATGGGATGTGGCCACAGAGAAACAGACGTCACACCCCGCTGGCTTCCTATCGATCACCTTTTTAACGGTTGATTCAAATTTTCGGTAGTAGGTCGATTGACCACTCGCTGCGCTGGCGTCGTTTTTGCTCCTGTTTGACGTTTGCTCACTACTGCCACCCAGGGATGGGATCATTCATTTGCAATCATTTACCACAGACAAACAGACGTATCACTTGGAACATATTGCGATAAAAATCATCGTCACGAAAACATAATCGCCCAATGCTAACCAAGCTGTGTTACGCAAACAACTCAGTAGGTGGCGATAGTAAGCAAACGCCAAACAGGAGCAAAAACGATACGAGCGCCGTGATTGAGCAATTTGCGAACTAAATAATATTAGAACTCGATTTGAACTCACCGTTAAATATGGTAACGATGAGAAGTGAGTACACACCAAATTTTTTGAAACGCTTCCAGCACAAAAAAATCAGCAAAAATAAATTGCTGAATTTCAGCAAATTTTTTGCTGATTTTCAGCACAACGTTGCTGATCAACTGTCAAAATTGCTGGAAGATTCAGCAAGCTGAAAAATAATTGCTGATACAGTAGACGTTCGCTCGGTGCAAACGCTTTAACTGCAATGCTTTTTAACTGCAAGTCCGCTAAGTGCAACAATTTTGCAGTTATCGCACCGATATCCGTCAAAACGAAATGTCAACAGCGATGCGATGTTTTCGGCATGCAATTTTGTTGCAGTACGATGTTTTCCGTATGCGCATTGGCTGCATTCTGCAGTAACTGGCAGTTCGTTGACGTCTGTCAGTTGTTGCAGTTATCGAATTTCAGTCGCTAAGTGAAAAGTAAACATGTTGCAGTTATCGAACGTCTACTGTATTCAGTAAATTCGAATTGCTGAATGAAATCAGCACAAAAAAAAATCAACAAAGTTTGCTGAATACCAGCAAACAAAATTTGCAGTGTAGAGTGAGACATCTGTTTGTCTGTGCATTTACATTCACTTGCTGTTAACTCGCTTCAGAAACATCGCAGCAAAAATCAATGTATGGAACATTCTTTCATTTTTGTTTTACCTGAAACTTTGTAGAAGAATATATTAGCGTAGAATCAATATTGTCGCGCTTATCTTTTATTAGAGTCCTGCGGCGGTCGTACGCTCGCAAGGCATACCGCCGCATGACAGTCGCAAGGCAAAACAAAAGAAAAAGTGTTCCCGCCAAAAACAAAAGCACGTGGGTTTCGCGAAGTGACAGATGTTTTTGAATGTATTTGTGACGAACGGCAAGAGTAGCTCAGTGGAATGAGTGTTCTTGCTGTCAAACCCCATATAGTGGAATTATATACTTTTAAATCTGGTGACGCTGTTATGATTAGTGACTGTCGCGCTGATATTATGCCTCTTAAGAAAAATCAGAATATGGCGATTATCTGCCTCTGGCTTCTGATATCAGCGCGACAGTCACTAATCATAACAGCGTCACCAGATTTAAAAGTATATAATTCCACTTTATGGGGTTTGACAGCAAGAACACTCATTCCACTGAGCTACTCTTGCCGTTCGTCACAAATACATTCAAAAACATCTGTCACTTCGCGAAACCCACGTGCTTTTGTTTTTGGCGGGAACACTTTTTCTTTTGTTTTGCCTTGCGACTGTCATGCGGCGGTATGCCTTGCGAGCGTACGACCGCCGCAGACTCTAATAAAAGATAAGCGCGACAATATCAGAAGCCAGAGGCAGATAATCGCCATATTCTGATTTTTCTTGAGAGGCATAATACAGTAGACGTTCGCTCGGTGCAAACGCTTTAACTGCAATGCTTTTTAACTGCAAGTCCGCTAAGTGCAACAATTTTGCAGTTATCGCACCGCTATCCTTCAAAACGAAACGTCAACAGCGATGCGATGTTTTTCGCATGCACTTTTGTTGCAGTGCGATGTTTTTCGTATGCACATTGGCTGCATTCTGCAGCAACTGACAGTTCTTTGACGTCTGTCTGTCGTTGCAGTTATCGAATTTTATTCGCTAAGTGAAACGTAAACATGTTACAGTTATCGAACGTCTACTGTAGTTAAGTCAACAGAAGGCAGCAAACGCATCTCTCCACGCACGGCGTGAATACCCAAGCAACCAAAAGTTCGGATACCACTTGGAGAACGAACTCAGAAGTTTAAGTTTGGTTCAATTCAAGTTTCGTTGAACTTGAATCTCCAAAAAGTTCCTTGTGTATTAGTTATGAACTTGGAAGTACATGTACAAGCTTTTGACATCTCTTCAAAACGACAATAAAGTCGAAAAAAAGGTTCAGAAAGAAATTATGTTGAACTTTAAAACTAAGTTTAATCAAATATTAACCGAACTCATGTTGAACTTTTTCGTGCCTTTAAAACTCAAATATAGTTCATTTGGACAACTTGAAATGCTCCGTTCCGAACTTGTTTCGGACTTGTTTTGAACTTACTACACGCTAACCTGAAACTACCCATCGCCTGGGTCGATTCTACCCGGATTTTCATGTTGTTAGCAGTTGTCAAAATCCGGGTAACCCGAAAACCCAGATTGGTTGGATCTGGGTAAAGATCTGGGTAATCGGCACTTTGTCATTTTCCGGCTTGAGAATATGGCAGCGGTCAGGCGAACGCTGGCAATTATGGATGTTTTCACGAAAAATATGAGGATAAATGACGGGAAAACAGTGAGATTCTTCCAGGGAACTGTTTTCCTGCATCAGGTAAGTGAAAATCACATGGGACTTGGGAGCTTTCTATTAAAAATCTAAATTGGAAATAAATTAATAAAATCAATGTCCCGGAGGAGCTGGGTACCGGTTACCCAGATTTTGTCACCAGCATCGGTAACCCAGATTTGAGTAAAGGTGCCTTTACCCAGATTAGAGTAACTGCAGTTTTGCTCAATCTGGGTCGCTTTGACATCAATCTGGGTAGCTGAGGGTTAGCGTGTACTCAAAGTTCGGATAAATATTAACCGTACCAAAAGTGAACTTCATTTGAACTTCGGCGACAGCGGGGCCGGGGAGAAGTTCTCATTCAATTAAATCACTCGGCAATCGAGGGCAGCAGCCACAGCTTGTGTTAATATCACAAGTACACTTTGTTTCACTATAATACTTCAACGTACTTACTTGTAATCAACCCAAAGCACCCGTATTGTGTGGCTCAAAGGCTGCCCCCGCAGCGGAAAACTGTTCTGCCCAGGACTCCGCTGGAGTTTCTTCGGCTGAGGATAAAAGTCTTCCAGCTTTGCTGGATGTTTCAACCCCGTTTCACTTGTCGCGCCAGCCAGCGTGCCGGTAATCAACGCGATCGTTGTCACTGAAAACTTATAAACTTTTGTAAATGATTGGCACTGGCACTAATTTATTGCTTTGCACTTGTTTCAATAACGAACCAAAACAAACTGAAGATGTCAAACTATGTAAGTTCACAAGAAGTTCCACGTAAACTTCTTTCGAACCTTCGGCTTGAGGTTCAGAGAAAGTTCACACGCGAACCTGATTGAGCTCTACTAAATGATATCAGCACATTGAGTAAAATTCCGCAGTGCCTAACAACACATACATGAAGTAGTGGTTAGGCGCCGGCTTTCAACGAGGAGAACCCGAGTTCAATTCTCAGTAAGTAAAAAACATCCAAAATTATTTCAAGGTATTAGTCAATTTGGGTTACACATGTACTTATGTCTCATAATAATAAATTACTTTTGAGGACTAAGCGCATTTTTTTCATTTTTTCGAAGCTTATTTTTAAGCTGAATAGCGTTCCTTTCAGCGACACAAGTGTACTTTTTGTGAACTCAAGTTCGGTTAATTACTTAAAAAGTGAGCTGAATAGAGTGCTATTCATCTTCCTTCGAATAGCTGATTAAGCCCAAACATGCTATTTTATCCGAACTTTTGGTTGCTTGGGTATAATTTACATTCACCGCGTGGAGAGTTCACAGCTCACAGCTCGCTCACGACTTTGGTATGCGTGTGCGACCCCAATATTATTCGGCAAAGTTTTAGATAAAACATAAAACTACAGTAGACGTTCGATAACTGCAACATGTTTACGTTTCACTTAGCGAATAAAATTCGATAACTGCAACGACTGACAGACGTCAAAGAACTGTCAGTTGCTGCAGAATGCAGCCAATGTGCATACGAAAAACATCGCACTGCAACAAAAGTGCATGCGAAAAACATCGCATCGCTGTTGACGTTTCGTTTTGAAGGATAGCGGTGCGATAACTGCAAAATTGTTGCACTTAGCGGACTTGCAGTTAAAAAGCATTGCAGTTAAAGCGTTTGCACCGAGCGAACGTCTACTGTACAAGGTTAAATTCATCCATACACTGAAAAACAAGAGAACCCAAAATTGAGTATTTTTAAACTCACTTTTGAGTTCTTTTTTGCATCCCCTTTCATTCGCTCCCTTTATTGTTGTCAGAGAGTGAATAGCAAAACAACCCAACTTTGAGAGTTCGATGCGGGAAGCCAAAATTGAGTAAGTCACATAGTACCGAAAGTTGAGTAATTTTAACTGAGGGTTGAGTAAAATGAACTTCGACTCTAGGTACTTTGGCCGTATGCGCCTAAATGCAAACTACCTACCTCAACATCGACTCCATCAACTCAAAATTGGCTTCCCGCACGCAACCTCGAAGTTGGGTGGAATGAACTCACTTTTAGGTACTTTTGTTTCTCCGTGTACATTGTTTTTCGATAGCATGCTTCTCAACTGAGATAACAGCAAGTAAATGCAACTCTTTGCAAATGAATGATCCCATCCCTGCTGCCACCTAGTGATTGCCCGGTCAAGCACAGTACGTTTAGCATTGGGCGGTTATGTTTTGATGACGATATTTTTCAATGAAATTTGTTCTAAGAGTTACGTCTGTTTCTCTGTGATGTGGCCGTAGGTCGGACCGAATGCAATAAAACATCTTGATTGCTAGACGGTCAAATATTTAACAACTAATAATTTTACTCAAAAATTCAAATAACATAGAAAAGTCATGGCATGCTGGGGTTTGTAGTTGCACCTTCAACAGGTGGTTGTGTTTATAAGTTACGATAATGATCTAAAAAAGAGAGAAAATTGATAAAGTACCTACTGATTTTGCACGACTTGCGAAAAAAATCAACACGATCGAAATGAAACCAATCTAGAGTGCGGTGCTGAAGGAATAAAAATTCCTTCAGGTAATCCCAATGGAGCACCTTAAGAAATTCCAGAAGGAACTCCTAGAGGAACTTACGATGCAGGCATTTCGAAGAAACACCCGAATTATTTTTTTGAAAACCTTCGTTCAGGAAAACCTGGGGGAATTTACGATGGAGCTTTTGAAGGTGTTCCCGAAGGGACTCCTGAAGTAATTCCCGAAAAAATATTTGGAAAAAAATCTCTGAAAAAAATCTTTAAGTGTTACGTACGCGCCGGCGGAGTGGTCGAGTGCATCGTTGCACATTAATTAAACGCGAACGTACAAAACAAACATACTAAAACTTTATTAAAACGAATGAACTAAACAAACATGCATTCGCGGGAAACGCGACAAACTTAGACAAATTTCCGAAAGAACTTGATGGACCCCCATAAGGAACTCCCAAAAGAACACCGGGAGAAATTCTCAAAGGAAGATCAGGTGTTATTTTTGATTGAACTTTTTAGAAAAATCCCCAATGAAACTCCTCAAGGAATTCTCGAAGGAACTTCTGGAGGGATTCCAGAAAGAATTCCTAATTCACGAAGATATACCTGGAGAAATTTCCTCGTTGAAGCCTAATATGAATGCCAGAAATACCTCCTACCAGGATTCCTGAAGAAACTTTTCCAGGTATTTTAGAAACAACTCCTGGTGATAATGCAGAATTTTTTTTAGGAATCCATGGAGCAACACCTGGCTGAATAAGCGATGAAACTCCTGGGTAAACTCCAGAAACAATTGCCGAATAAAAAGTTCGTGGAATTCCCAAAGGAACTCCTTGAGGAATTCTCCATTGAGAAGTTCCCTAGGGGAAGTTCCTGGATGGATTCTAGAAGATAGTCCTCGTGGAATTCCCGAAGGTAGTTTTGGAGAAATTTCCAAGGGATCTCCTTAATAAATTCCAGGATTAGGAATTCATCCTGGAATTTATTAAGATCCCTCGGGAGCTCCTAAATAAATTTTTGAAGAAGTCTCGTATGAACTCCTGGAGAAATTTCCAAAAGAACTCCTGGGGAAATCTCTAAAAGAACTCATGTAGAAATTCCCGAAGAAATTCTTCGAGGAATTCCAGGAGCAACCCCTGGTTGAATTAGCAATGGAATTCTTGGAGGCAGTGCTGCATAAATATTCGGAAAAAATCCTGAAACAATGTCCGAGGAAAATCGTTGAGGAATTCCCAAAGCAAATCCTACAGGAGTATCGCAAGAAACTCCTCGAATTATTCAACAAGACATTCCTTAAGGAATTACCCAAGGAAGTCCTGGAGTGAATCTCCAAGGAACTACTTGAGGATATCTTGAAGGGATTTTATAGAAATTTCAAAGTAAATTTCCGAACTGTTGGAGGCATATCCTGATGAATTCCATAAAGACTCCTGGAGTAATTTATGGTGAAAGTTCTGGAGAAATTTCCGACAGAATTGAAAAAAGAGTTGTCGATGAAAATCTAGGAGAAGCTCCCGGATGAATTTTCGAAGGAACACATGGAGGATTTCTGGAAGCGAATCTGGAAGGCACTCCTGGAGGAAGCTGTGGGGAAATTTTAAATGCTACTCCTTAGGGAATTCTGCAGAGTTCCTTGAGAAAAATCCAGATAAATGCTCGAAAGAACTCCTAAAAGACTTTTTGGCGCAACTCCCGAGCGATCTGCTTGAGAAATTTCTGAAGAAACTCCTGGAGTTGTCTCAAATGGTTTTCTTAGAAAGTTACCAAAAATCTTCCTTCAAGGGAAATTTGAAAAGAAATTCATGCTAAAGGAATCTCAGAATAATTATTATTGCCGAAGTCTTGGAAGAAATCGTTACTAATAGAATCACAGATAGAAGTTTTGTTTTCGAAATCACAGATGGAATTCCTTCTGCCTGAATGCCGGAATGAATTTCTGTAGAAATAATCCTAGAAGAAATTCCTGCTTGAGGAATTCCAGAATGGATTTCTGTTCCCGGACCCAGAAAGATTTCCAGCTAGTGAAATTGACCGAAAAAAAATCTGGAAAATTCCCTAATGAAATCCTTCGAAGGTGCCCTAAATGAGTTTCAGACGGAATATCAGCAATAGAAATCCATGGGCGAATCCCTGTTGGAGGAATTATGTAAGCTAACTTCGCTCAAATAAATTAAAGCGGAATTCCTGCTGAATGAAAGTTCAACACAAAACAACTCTAGGGAACAACTCAAACAAACCCGTTAATGAATCCCAGAAAGAATTTCTGCTGGAAGAATGCCAAAGGTTA
The DNA here is from genome assembly GCF_035046485.1 of Aedes albopictus. NCBI lineage: Eukaryota > Metazoa > Arthropoda > Insecta > Diptera > Culicidae > Aedes > Aedes albopictus. The sequence continues at coordinate 408,487,890 of NC_085137.1, forward strand.
TTCCTGTCGAAGAAATCTCAAGAGTTCCTACTGGAAGAATCCTGATTAGAAAAAAAGATCTCCTGGAGGAATGCCGCTTCGGTGAGTGTATTCATAAACCCCGAATAAATTCCGGGGAAGTGACAAACGTATTCAAACACTCAGAACATTTTCTTTGCACTTTTAAAATCTAATCGAATAGGTATTTATGAGCTTTTCGATATAAATAAACATGTAAACATTGCCGCCCAACACCAGTGTCGATGCTGGCCGCTGCGTTGCAGTGCGTCAACTTTGAAAATTTTCAAAGTTTAGAACGACTTCAGCGTTTTTAGTACAGTCCGGATTCGCTGGTTGGGTCACGACTGCGCCCCGATTAGCGAATCGTGTTCGTTCGTTGGGGCAACTGACAACTTACTGATCAAAATGTTCTAGACACACGCAAGTGACGAGAAATACGTCACGAAACACTCACATACTTGCGCAATCGTTCTGTATACAGGAGCTGTGATGCGACGGCGGTCAGACGTCAAACTCGTTTTGACATTTATTTTGACATTGACAGTGCTTTTTAGTTGGGTTTTGCCCCAACCAGTGAACATTCAACCATCGATACAGCCCATCTAACGAGCTCTCAACGAACGAATCGTCACTGTACAATAGACCTGTTCACTATGAAAGTTTTTTTCTCCGAATCTCCGTGACACATCAAATTATCATTCCACATGCAAAAACAAGTCTTCAGTCCAAAATTGAGCCAAATTGATAAAGATTTAAAGGTGTATCAAATCGATTTTGTGTTTTTTTTTACCGTTTTCACAGAAATTTACCCATAAATCCAGAAAATTGCTCCGAAAGGGTACCGAAAATACCGTTAGGATATAGTTAGTACAATACTCTACAACTTTGCCGAAGATACTACGGTGTTTAAATTGCTTATTTCGAAGCTATTCAATAATTTTAGTTGAGAAATCACGAAAAAACACGGTATTTTTACGATTTTACATATGAAAGTCATGTAATTTTACATTATTTTACGTGACTAAATTAATTAGCTATTTCTCCTTTGTGTAACGAACATTTCGTCCATACATCGTTTATGTGTAGGAATTCGTTTTCAATGGCTAATTATCAAAAGTATGTCACGTTGATACTAAAAATCGCGTAGAGTTGCCAGCACGAATTAAAACAAAGTTACCCATGATTAAGACGTCTTGCCATCTTATTCTAATGTCTTTTGATTCAAGTACAGTAGACGTTCGCTCGGTGCAAACGCTTTAACTGCAATGCTTTTTAACTGCAAGTCCGCTAAGTGCAACAATTTTGCAGTTATCGCATCGCTATCCGTCAAAATGAAATGTCAACAGCGATGCGATGTTTTTCGCATGCACTTTTGTTGCAATGCGATGTTTTTCGTATGCACATTGGTTGCATTCTGCAGCAACTGACAGTTATGTGACGTCTGTCAGTTGTTGCAGTTATCGAATTTCATTCGGTAAGTGAAACGTAAACATGTTGCACCTATCGAACGTCTACTGTATCAGAAATGGCGCAGATGATAAGGCTCGAGCCTGCGGATCAGAAGGTCCCAGGTTCAAGCTCAAACACATAATAAACTTTTTTTCTTTCTTTGTAGCAGTTAGGATGATGAATCTGCCATGAGCCATGGCCCATGTCTTACACGCAATCTCCCAAATAATGATGATCGGGACCTGCCAATTAAGCCCATTCCAGGACTAGCTAGATAATTAGTTCACTTGTTGACAAGAAATCGTGTCGACGAGATCAGCTGGACGAAATATTGGACATCTGTTTGATATTGATTAATTTAGCTAAAACAATTGAATACGATGCTGGAACTGCTTCTGGATGCAAAATTTATCATACAACTGTGGAGATTACTTGCATCTATCTAGCCACAAGCAACACAACTACACGATAAAGAGAAACTTCATTCTTACTATGCACTCCATGGTTTCGAAACAAGGCTATGATGCCAAATTGCAATGAGATGCAGAGCGTAGTCTCATTAACCCTTATGTGGCCGACAGGGTACCCGGGTACCCAGCACCCATTTAAAGTACACGGTGTAGAAAAAAGCAAAAAGTTTGTCGGACATATAACGGTTAACTTATAGCTGGATCGAGACGCAAAAATCCTATTCCAGGGCTCGAACCTTGAATCTTCGAATCTGCAGTCTCATGCTCAACCATCTACACCAAATTGAAACTGATGCAGATGCGACAAAGAAATGTAATAACGTTTTAATCATGGGTAACTTTGTTTAATTTTGTGCTGGCAACTCTATGCGATTTTTAGTATCAACGTGACATACTTTTGATAATTAGTCAATGAAAACGAATTCCTACACTAAAATGATGTATGGACGAAATGTTCGTAATACAAAGGGGTAATAGCTAATTAAATTAGTCACTTAAAACAATGTAAATTTACATGACTTTTACATGAAAAACCGTTAAAACACAGACAAACAGACGTAACTCTTAGAGAAAATCCATCAAAAAGTTTTGCCCGGTGTCATTTTCGTGAGCACACTGCCACCTGTTGGTAGAACCGCGCGCGACACTGTCGGCCATGATGGATTTCGATTTGACGTTTTGCTGACACGCACACTACTACACAAATTGCCTGTAATTTCCGTTTGCATCATTCAGCAACGTGTACACTGGCAAACGTCAAAGCGATCGAACACTAGCGCATCTGGCGGAACGACCGCGCAAATCAAATGAAATTTGAATTGATCGTTATATGCATGTGCCAACCCGGATAAAAACTAACCATAGGGTGTATGGTGAAAACCATTTCTGCACCATACAGTGTACCAGCTACAATAAAGTGTATTGTGATGAAATCACAGACAAACAGACGTAACTCTTAAAGGAAATTCATCAAAAACTTTTGCCCGGTGTCTTTTTCATTAGCACACTGCCACCTGTTGGTATAACCGCGTGATACACTGTCGGCCATGATGGATTTCGATTTGACGTTTGCTAACACGCACACTATTACACAAATCGCCTGTAATTTTCGTTTGTATCATTCAGCAACGTGTACACTGGAAAACGTCAAAGCGATCCAACACTAGCGCCTCTGGTGTAAGGATCGCGGAAATCAAATGAAATTTGAATTGATCGTTAAATGCATGTGCCAAGCCGCTTTGAAGAGTGTTACGTCTGTTTGTCTGTGATGAAATGGTTCGCTATAGTATACATTTACATTGGATTTTTATGTAACAATATATTATACTGTTTTTCTTACGTTTGAACCATTCACTTTTCCGAAACATTATTTTTCCGTGAGTTTGCAAAGGAAAGCTTTCATAGGAAAGAGAAAAAAGTGAATAAGTTGAAACATCAATTGAAAATCAATAACATGTTTAAATCAGTGGTAAACCAAATGTCCTATTCTAAGAACTGCAGGTCCAAGCAGGGGTCCAAGAGATATGGCGGGCTAGGTGTGTAGAGTGCGATGAGAGAAATACGAATGTAGGCCAACTCGGAATGATGCAGGTCAGATTACCGTAAATCAGTGGATGAGTTCAACACTATTATTTCTGTATTTGCAATCGAATCAAATGCGATTGACAAACTTTATCTTTGACGTAGAGCCATCTTTAACACATGGACTGGACTGAACACTGAAATGACTTTTAATATAGGTTTGTCTGCGGGTTCGCTTTTTAACCTTATTAACTTATACTTGAATCGAACTTGACAGTTTTCTCATGAGTTGTTATGTATTTCCGTGTATTTCAAACTTTAGTCAAACTGGAGCCTCAATATTGCAATAACGGTTAAGCACGCTGTAATGATACTTATGTACCTCGTCACCCACTTCATGCAACTACATTAGTGGTCTAATAATACTTAGTGCGCTCGGCATAGTTCCATCATGCCGCTCAAAGTGTTGCCACAAATAATGCTTAGTTTGCGAAACCCAGTTATCTGGCTGGTGGGGCATGGGAGCCTAAGCTTCAACTGTTAATGCAATCAGAGACTACTCAGACCTCGGCTCAGACTTAGACGTGGGCGATCCAATATGAAGGGTTATCCAAAACGCTCTGGAGAATTCCCAAAGCGCATTCTCATAATGCTAGTAAGCCTAAGATGCCATTAACAGGAGGAAAATGACAAAATAATATAACATTATATGGATTATGTAATGTAAACCAATACAACATAACAAAAGAGAACCATTCCAAAACCATTTAATTAAATGTAAAACCAGTAGTGAAACCACAGAGAGCAGACGTCTATCTTCGCTTTCTGCCTTGTGTAAAACTTTGTAACGGTCATATCAGAGTATGTGGTTATGCTCCCGTTGCGCGGCGCTAGTGTCCCACCACTTACATTGTTGTGTTGTCATATTTGTTTCCAGTGCTCGCCGTTTTTGGCCGTTTGGCGCTCGTGTCGCTTTGTGGGCTAGTGTATTTTACCTATGAACACTGCCATCGTGGGGTCAAATCGACTTTATATGTGGGGCAGTGTCCGTTGGTGTCGTTGAGGTATACATAAATCATTTACACACGATTTCGACGTATTTTTGTTCGAGCTTAAACGTCTGTTCTCTGTGGTGAAACCACCGACGAACCGACGTGACAGTGGTGATTCAAAACTGTCCCCCCCCCCCAAATTTAACGGTCGACCAGCGAAGCGAGCGAACGCTTCTGTCAAATAAGCGCAGACGCGAACCTCTTCCTATATGAATACACGGGGGTTGGAAGTCAGGCGATCAAAACAACGCGAACCGTTGTAGAGGAGGCGGTAGTGTTCGGCTATTTTTCATCATGGCGTCGGGGACAACAAATTTGAATTTATTTGTTCTAGCTATCACGTCGGTTCGTCGGTGGTGAAACTACAATTGAAAACAATATATTTACGGTACATTTTATTGTTTGAAACCATATGTGTACCATACAATGTACGGTTTATTAAAACCCACGTATCAGTATTTATAACAATTCATTTACAATACAGTCATGACTCGCTGGTTGGGGGCTTAATAGTTGGGTGACTTTTTAGTTGGGGCCCCGTTAGTTGAGCTGTCAGCCAACTAAAAAGTACCTGGATGTCATAATTCAATGTCAAACTGAAAATGACAACCAATCTGTAATTCCGAGGGGCGAGCTAATGAGTTTTTGGTTTCTTAAACTATACTGATGATCGAAAAGAATTTCTATTTCATATTTCTTCAAAAAAAAAAAAGAATATGTACTATACTTCGAAACAAATGCAAACATCGGTAATCTTTATTTTGTCGATCATTGAAAGCGTTTTGTGCTTGCTTTTGGTCCGGGTGGTTTCATAAACATCTATATTTTTACTTCAACGACTAAAAATGGGTGAAAATAATTATTTCTCGCATTGGCCATATATGTATCTTGCAAAACGTATCAGTTTTGTTCTAAATGTGAAACAAATTGAAAAATTTTCCTTTTTGCTTCCAACCTAAACATGATTTAAAAAAAACAATGCGCACGCCCCTTATACTGCTGTCACTTCACCCAACTAGCGAATCGAATTCGTTGGTTGGGTGGAGGTTGTGGCTCAACGAGCGGGTTCCGACTGTATAATGTATGGTTTTGCAAAAAAATATATATGGAGAAAAATATTTTTTATATTGTTACGATACTTAACCACCCGTATAGTATATTGTAAAAATCTTATTTACAATATACTGTATTCGTATTGGGTTCTACATTACATTTTATTGTTTTTGTATTTTTATTTTTACAGTGGTGTCTATTGTAAAAATATGGTTTTAAATAGTACTGTTACAATACAACGTTCGGTTTTTCTACTGTATTTTTTATTCGGGAAGCCATTTTAAAGAGTGTTACGTCTGTTTGTCTGTGGTTAAAATATTGAATTTTTTTGCGATTTTTTAACGAAAATTGTTGAATAAATTTGAAATAAGCAATTTAAACACCGTAGTTTCTTCGGCAAAGTTGTAGAGTATTGTTCCAACTATATTTTAACGGTATTTTCGGTACCTTTTCGGTGCAATTTTCTGGATATTGGAGTACATTTTCGTGAAAATGCTCGAAAAAACACAAAATCGATTTGATACACCTCTAAACCTTTATCAATTTGGCTCATTTTTGGACTGAAGACTTGTTTTTGCATGTGCATTGATAATTTGATGTGACACGGGTAGGTCAAAAAAAGTGAACAGGTCTACTGTACAATGACGTAGGGTAACCAATATAATTTGGACCCTCATATATTTTGGACCCCCTGGGTCGTATTATCACAACTTACACAGGTTTAATGATGAGATAACGGAAATTTTTGGAATCATTCGTTAAATAAGATTACTCTGCATGGGCAGCAATCATTTCTTCACTGGAAATATCCTTATTTGCCTTGAAAATATTTTTTGCCTTGTTTTTTGCCAATCTCGTCATCCATGCGAGTGTCGCATCATGTTTACAAAATGAGATTGCGATGCTGAGGAAACTTGCAGATGTAAACAAAAATGTTTATCATTCTAGCGCATTAAATTCGCAAAGTTCGTCTAATCAGCCTTTGTCAATCATGTAATTAGGATGTGATCCAGTATATTCAAGCGTAAAATTCTTCCAGAATAGTTTCAAACGAGTTTAAACACCGGGTGTCCTAAATATGTACTGAAGAGGGTCCAAAATATATTGGGGTGTCCAAAACAGTGAAAACTGATGCTTCAAAAGTCAGTTATTTTCATCAAATTTTCAGCCAGAAATGACCATGCGGGTATTTTTAGCGGACAGTGGAGGCTTTTACGAACATACTAACATCATCATCATGTGTAAATACCCTCTGAATCGGTTTGATTTTGCCTTAAATTCAAACTAATGTCCTCTAGGGGTCCAAAATTCAACCGTTACCCTACGTCACGCAACGCATCATTGTTGCTTGCTGCACTGCACTGAAAATATTCTACACGTTCGAACCACATGTTTCAAACATGAATTTTCACCACTTGGGAAACATCTGAATTTAACGTGTCAAACCAGTCATTAATCTACTTTTCGAAATCATGTGTAAAACACGTTAGTTTGGCATCATAAATGTCAAATTTCTTAGAATATCAGTACCAGGCACCCAGCTGTGGGTCCCTGTTCACCAAAAAATGAAGTATGCTTGGACATACTTAACGCGGGCGAGTTCGGTGATGTACAGTAGACGTTCGCTCGGTGCAAACGCTTTAACTGCAATGCTTTTTAACTGCAAGTCCGCTAAGTGCAACAATTTTGCAGTTATCGCACCGCTATCCTTCAAAACGAAACGTCAACAGCGATGCGATGTTTTTCGCATGCACTTTTGTTGCAGTGCGATGTTTTTCGTATGCACATTGGCTGCATTCTGCAGCAACTGACAGTTCTTTGACGTCTGTCAGTCGTTGCAGTTATCGAATTTTAGTCGCTAAGTGAAACGTAAACATGTTGCAGTTATCGAACGTCTACTGTACATTACGTTATAGGCGAACCATCTCCATTATCGATACATAAACATACTTTCAAACACGATAAAATCATGTGTAAAAGACAGTGGTTCAAAACCTCAACTATTCAACATCTGATTCAAAGGAAATACATGTTAATATAGCGTGCTGTTTTGAACGATACATTAACGTGTAAAAGAACATGGATGAGGCGTGTCGATTATTTTCAGTGTGAAACCCATTGCATCAAACCGATCTGTCAGTTTAAGTTGAAGTCGAAGTCGACGCAGCATTGTGGCTCCCACTTAACAGTTGTCAAACCACCGCAACTTGGCAAGACAAAGTTTGCCGGGCCAGCTAGCATCTAATAAAAAAAAACATCGCATCCGAGAGTCGCCCGTGGTCGTTTCGGTGCAGTGTATTTTGAACAACGCGCATGGGGCACTGCATGAAATTCTTTCCTTCTCTTTCACTCTTACAGAAATTTTGTAAACAACAAGGCCAAGAAACTTCAAAATCCCATACAAATTCAAAGCAGTGCAGAGCTTGGTGCAGAGCCCTATAGCGATTTCGATGCCTTTCGACTTGCGGGGATAGAATCCTGTTTATAGATTTTTTTTCTCGATTTGAGGGGGTTAGAAACAAAGGGGCGTAAGTGACAAAAACACACTTTCGAGTGAATGAGGTTTAATGTTTTTTTTTATCCTTTTGTTTCATTGCAACAAAATGTATGAGTCGAAGTTTCAAAATCCACCTAATTTCCATCGATTTGTTGTAATTGTTCAAATAATCATCTTAAGAAAATTCCCGAAAGCTTGAAATGTGAAGAATTTTTTGGTAAATGCTCGGCTCAAAATCGACAAAAATGGTCACTTACACCCCTTTGCAGATGGGCCCCTCATTTAGAGCCGATGCACACGAGCGTTAATTGACGCTGCGTGAATTCACGCTGCGTCGCCGCAGCGTTCCTGTGGGGCATGCGTTGACATTGCGTGCCGCACACGGTGCGGCGCGGTTGCGGTGCGGTAGCGTTGCGTTCTCGTGTGCATCACCCCATTTGATTGTGTGTAACTCAGGACGCACTTGCGTGCACGCTGCGTGGACGCGCCGCCCGTGTGCATCGGCTCTTAGATTCCATCACTCGTCAGCTGTCAGTGTTCGCGTTTGGTGGAAGTGCATCGATTTTGCTATCAAAATTTAATCTAATCTTATTTAACGTTTGCTCTGATTTGTATTTGTTTCCTTGCGTACTTTATTTATGATTAGGATTTGTGGTTTGTAGACTGATGAAAGAATCCCAAGACAAAGCATCGGAGGTGATGTAGCTCTTGTCAAACGATCGAATCGTCGACGAGAAAACTAGTATATTGTGATGAGTAATACCTAATTTAATGTTGTTTATTTTTCGATAGCCCTTCCCCGGGCCGACGGCCAGGAAGAAGCTGGAGAGGATCAACGTGTACAGCATGAACAAGATGATGCCACTTCGGTTTCCAAGCGCAAGTATATCGCAGGCTCTTCAGAAAGGTTTGTGAAGTTTTCATTCGACGACGTTTACAAGGTTTTTAATGATTATCCTAGTTTGAGATCAACCGGTGTGAGAACCAGAAGAATGGAGTCCCAAAGTCCGCCAAAGAAGAATGAAGATGAAGCCACTTCGATTAACAAGCCCAATGATATCCCAGGCTCTTCGAAAAGGTTTGTGAAATTTTCATTTGACGGTGTTTGCCAGTTTTCTAATGATTATTCTATTTTCAGGTCAACCAAAAGCCCGCCAAAGCAGTGCTGCCCTTGTGATGATAACTTAAACCCAGAAGTTGAAAAACGTTGGATCAAAGATAAAAATCAATACTTGTGTTCGAAATGCGGCGCTATTCCACCGGTCAGATCCCACACACCAACCGGCAACGACAGCTTGCCACAATCAGCCTTAAATTCAAGCCAATTAGCAATCGAGCATGATAAAAATGAATTTACGGAACGTGAAGCAGATTCCTCCAAAATAACAGGATCTCCACAATTGAAGGTGAGTCCGCAGGTGAAAAAAGATGTGACCCACAAAAACAGCAATCTCTGGGTATACTTTGGAATCCCCTTGGTGATTGTTATTGTGTCCATTGGGATTGTGATATGGTGTGGCTTCCCATTCGGTCTGCAACCGAAAGAAAATTCCCTCAAGCAAACAGGATCCAGTTGCGAAAATTTTCTCCAACTTCGCTCCAAGTATCCCGAGATGGACGACGGGTTGTGGTCCACTTTGATCGTGGGCGTCAAACGATCCCTCAACCAGGACCCGGGCGAGCCGGCCACTTTCATCTTCTTGTACAATTCCTCCAGCGTGGGTGAAATGCTCCTAGACGACGTCACTCGCATTGCCATCGATTGTTTCGGCAGCAAGGGAGCCATGTGGCGCACAAGCAACGACTTCAAATCAACCGAAATCGCCGAGGACTACGGAAACGTCCTGGATCGGCACCGGGAAGAGCTGAAATCGCAAGGGATCCTTGTGGTGCGCGATCTAGACCAAGTGCCCCCAACGGCGGCCAAGATATTCTTCACCATTTGCGACACGTACGAGCCGTTGGTACACAAGGCGATGATATTCTTCACCATTGATATCTCCCGGCAGCCGGAGCAGGTTGTCGAGCAGGATCGCAGTGCCACCTCGATCGCCGAGGACATTTTGAAGGGTTTGTGGCGCAAGGAGCTGCAACCGAACACGCTGAATCCGCTGGTGGTGCGACTGACGGAAAACGTTTTCCGGATTGACTGATAACTATGGTATAATACTAGTTGTAGCATGCAGCTGAAAGCTGAGCATGACCTACCGTAGAATGTAAGAAAATCTTGTTTAACGTGACATGAATTCACTATATATTTTATACTTTTCTATTATCATCCATTTGTTAGTATCATTGGTTTCCGAAAACGCCGTTCGGACATTTCTGAATGTTCGAGATGCGAGCTTAGTTAGACTACAGTATCAGTAGGGATGGTACACAAATTACGTAACGCTAAAATCGGCGATTTCAGACTACCCCCTCTCCCCCTTGTAACGCTTTTTGTATGAAAACTGTGGTACCTTATCAATAACGATTATACCACAGACAAACAGACGTCTCACTCTACTCACTTCCCATCGTTTCCCTTTTTAACGGAATATTCAAATATTCCATAGTTCGCAAATCGCGCGCTCATGGCGCTCGCATCGTTTTTACTCCTGTTTGACGTTTGCTCACTACCGCCATCTATTCAGTGGGTTTGCGTACCACAGCGTAATTAGCATTGGGCGATTATGTTTGCGTGACGTTGATTTTTATCGCATTTTGTTCCAAGTGATACGTCTGTTTGTCTGTGATTATACGATACACACCTATGCATACGCGCACCTGCGTGGTGGGCCGACAACAACAATAGGCTCCGCGGCGCCGCTCAAGAATGATCAGTCTTCTATACACACTCGAGCTATCCACACGCGGTTACCACAAGTGGCGATGAGGATAAAAAAAAGCAATGAAATGAATCAAATGAAATGTTTTGTGAATTCATATTGTTCATATTGCACATAATAGCGCCAGTCACACGATGCATATATTGATCAATAGTTGGCCGTTTTATGGAAACATTGAATGTTCAAAAAGAGATTGATATCAATCATTCAAATTTTCCCCTATCTTGCGTTTGATCAACCACGCAGCAATATTTCCCCTCCATCCCGAGCAGAGGAGAATAGCAAATGAATAACAACGAAATCACATAACCTGTTTTTATATCATGTTTTGTTATTATTAAATTATCAAAGCATTACTTTTCAATAACACGTTTTGTTAGATAATCTTATTTTGTTATTATCATGCTATTGGTATGCATCCATTAAATAACACTTCAATAATATGCTTTGTTGTGGAACTAGATTAGTTATCATTGTACTATTGAGAGTTTACAATTATTTGATCATCAATAGCACAACAATAACAAGTTTTGAAATCGTTTACGTTGTTTGCACCATTGTGAGCATCTCAACAGTTCCTCTTCTCTCTGGCGTTACATTAACTGGGTCTTAAGTTAAAATACACATAAATAAAAACTTTAAAAAAATATTACTGGGACAAAATCAAAACCTTTCAGTTCGTAAACCGTTCATTCGACTTACACAGACAAACAAACGTAATACTCTTATAATTCCCATCGAACATCAATTAACGGCGTATTTAAAAATTCAATCGTTGGCCAACTGTCCACACGTGGCGTTCGCATCGTTTTTGTTCGAGTTTGACGTTTGTCCACTATCGCCACCTAGTTGAATGTTGGGCAAACTCTGTCCTTTTAGCATTCGGCGAGTATGTTTCCGTGACTATGATTCCAATCGAAAAATGTTTAAAGTGTTACTCATCTTTACTGGGTTTTTACTATTCAAATGGGACAATTATGCGATCATAGGCAGTATAGGGCCTAATACCATTTGGGTAGGTGAACTTAAATCTAAGTCAATTTCATACCGATTGATTGTATGGGGGATTTAGCACTATTGGTTTGGTAAATCTGATACTCTATTCAGCGCACTACTTCCGACGTATGTTTAACGCATAGGAAAGGCAGCGGAAGTCACTGAAATTACTTTCGACACCAATTTAGTGCCAAAGATACTGTATCTCATCGTATCCCAAAGGTTATGTTATTTGGTATGAAATTGACTTAGTTATAGTTATAGGTAAGTTCCCAAAATAGGTCTACCTGCTCAAATGGTACAGCGCTCTTTGTCACTGGCTAATAAAGGGTTACCTGTTAATCACACTTTCGAGAAATAAAATACCGCCTAAACCAAACCCACACCGTCCCCACCCCCTATGAGCGCGACGTACTGTATGGGTGGCCTCTATTGATTTTGGCGTGTGATATTCAGACTTTCGCGACTGCAACCATCCGGACCACGTCGCTGAAACTCCCACAAAAGAACTCTGCTCCCCACCTCAAACTTACCTATCATCGTATTTATTGGTCATCATAATCAAGGTCACAATCGTTCGACACAGCTCTTGATTGTAACCCGACATCAACTGGGCTGGCAACGCCTTTAGCATATCCAGGTTCTGTAAAACCGTCTCACGATAATCTGCATCGCTTCCTTGCCGCTGCTGCTGTTCCGTGACACATTCCGAGACGCACCCACAACAACTCACTTTTAATGTTTTGATCGCTCACTGTTTCCATGTACTTCTTGTGTAACATAAGAAAAGGACCGATCATCAGAATGTAAACATTGCAAAAAATGGCTTGAACCAATATTTAGTATGAAACCCCGGAAACCCTTAACATAGGGGCTGTTCATAAACCACGCAGACCAAAAATGGCCAACACGGACCCCCTCCCCCTCTGTCTCGTAAATTGTTGTTCATACTAAATTTTTGAAATTTGTATGGAGCGTACACTTTGAACCCTTCTCCCCCTCCCACCCCCCCAAAATGTTACGTAACTTGTGTACGGATCCTTGAAACGCCACGCTAAACTACTCTCCACATAGCGCAATTTTGATGGAAAATTAAAAAAAAAACTGAATTGCGTTGACAGAATCAGATTTACGCAGACGCAGCCGCAACGATTTCGAATATCGAATATTTCCAATATTTACACATTCTGGGGATGGGCCCTTTTCTTAAAGTACGCGCGAATTTTGCGCATGCGTCAGTCATGAGCCTCTGTACGAATTTTCCCTGTCCTGCTCACTCCCACAGAAAATTTGAAAACAGCGCGCACAGTAAAAGTCAAATGTGATTTTTACTGTGCGCGCTGTTTTCAAATTTTATGTGGGAGTGAGCAGTACGCCAGTTTCGTGCAGAGGCTCATAGTCCATTTTACGAGCCGATTTTATGAATGAAATTTTGACAGGAGCATGTGTCTGAACCCGTAAAAATCAATATCATCATCAACATTGTTGTCGGTTCGTAAAATGGCTCATCCTCATCCAGTGCAACCGAAGCTGTTAGTACACAGGGTCAAAAAAACAATGCTCAAACATCTTATTAGTGGTTTCGGTGGTTTCTGCTTTTAGTTAATAGTGTTGTGTATACGTACACGCTGCATTACTCGAACACCACTTGAGTTACTGGTTGAAAATAGTAAACAAAGATCAGCTGTCCCCAGCAAAATCAAACGGCATATTTTCAACCAGTAGATTTGCATTAGTGTTCGTCACACCGCGCTGCGAAACCACTAATTTTGACTCGATCGAATAATTTGCATTATGTCGTTTTCGTTTTTGCGGTGGAGCTACACCGGTGTAGCACTTTTGCACCGAAAATGTTCGTTTTTGATTTTCGTGCTACACCGGTGCAGCACTTTTTCTGCACCGCGCATGATAGTGTAGCACTCAAAAAATCGGGAGTGTAGCTGGTGCACACTGTGTCCACCAATCAGCGTTTGCAAAGTTGTCAATATTTTGGTGTTTATACACGCACACCAATGCAACTGCACCGAAAATGTTCGTTTATTCAGCGAAAAGTGTAGCACGAAGCGGTGTAGCACCGCCGCAAAAACGAAAACGACATTAGTGTCAAACTGATGTTGTTAGGGCTTGTTCACAAATGTCATAACGCTGGAGGGGGTGGGTGGGTGTCCTTCATGGTGTTACAGCCCAAATAAATAAAAATTTTCCCCATATAAATAGTGTTACGAAGGGTGGGTGGGTGTCAGGAAAGCCCAATTTTGGCGTTATGAAATTTGTGAATGAACCCTTACTTGAGTAGTTTTTTCCTTGTCAAAAATTTGACATTCGACCCTGTGTACTAACAGCTTTATTTATCCAGTGTGGTGGTGTGTTGTGACAGGTTGTGATCGGTGAGCGGTGGCGGTGAAAATGTTGTGCTAGTGTCCCAGAGGATCCAAAACGGTATAGAATTCCGTCTCTGGAATCGAATCGGGAAGTTCTGGATCAGGAGCTGACGTGACGTTGCGTTCCAGTTGCTGTAGGAGTCGTAGGAGTGCATTCCGGAGCTGCTGGTTCGAGTGATGCGGATTGTTGTCATCGGCTTGTTTTGATCGGTAAGTTTTAGGTGGAGTGGAAAGATTGTAATGGGAATGTTCACGCCATGAGTCGCACTTTGCATGTTTTATTTATGTCAAGGTTCGCTTAGTTGAAAATTGGATTTGTGACCAAAATCAGAGCAAAAATCAGAGTGTTTCGAAATCCGTTAGATAAAGTGCGCTTGGTAGTGATTTTGATCTTTGCTATCCAGTGCCCGGGGGGTAATTAAAATTGAAATGTATGGTTCGTGCGCAAGTGGTAAATGTGCCAACTCATAACTGTAGGGTGGGTTTCTGTGTGAACCTGAATTGTGAGATTCGTGTGAAGACATTTCATTTGGGGCCTGGGCAAACTTCCAATGGAATTGGGGGCGTTATAGTAGAACCCTGGTAAGGTTGCGCTTCGTATTAATGAATATCTGGTGGGATTACTCCAGGAGTTCCTTCCTGGAATTCTCTAGGAACTAACTTCCGGGATTCCTCGAGAGATTTGTTTTCCAGAATATCTCCTGGGTTTCTCCCGGACTTCCATGACTTTTCCAGCATTTCCGGGATATCTCTAGTAATCCAGTAATCTTCTAAGACTCCACCTGAAGTTGGTTATGGTTATGATTCCCTTGAAAGTTGTCTCTGTGGTTCTTCCAGGAGTGCAAGGAATCTCATTAGATTCCTAATGGAATCCTTTTAGGATTCTCTAAAAGTTCTTTCTGGATTTTTTTTCCAGAACTCCTTAAAGTATTCCTTAGTAAATTTTGTGTACGATTTTTTTTAGGGATTCCTCCTGAAGGATTGGGAATCATTCCATCCTTGACCTGAAAAAAGGGTACTACCTACAGGCTTACGTATGTTCAATAAAAAATTACAATTACAATTACAATTAATTGTTTCCAAGATTTCTGCAGGAATTCCTTCTGAGGTTCCTCCAGGAGTTCCTTCTGAAAATCCTCTGGAAGGAGGCTCAGTGGTTTTATTAGGAGTTTCTTACAGTATTCATCAAAGTGTCCACCACACCCCCCCCCCTTTCTATTTGAGTTTTTCACTTTCTTAATGACCAGGAGTTCAATGTGGGATTCCTCAAAGAGTTCTTTCCATCATTCCTCTTCAAGTTTCTTCTGGGCATCCACTTTTTGAGAATTCCTTCTTCTAAGATTCTTTGAGGAATTCTTTCTGGGATTCCTCCAGAAGTTTATTTAAAGACTCGCACAGTTTTTTCACGAGAAGGCATTCCAAGAGATATCTCGGAATCTTGGGGGAATCCCGCAACTCCTGAAGGAATCCGGAGAGCGAATTGTTGGAGGAACCCCGGAATGGTTTCTTGGTGGAACGAATTCCTGGAGGAATCTTGAGAGGAATGGTGGAATCTCAAAAGGTGTTCCTGTAGAAATCTCGGTAACAAATCTCAGAAATAGCTCCTTGAGAAATTCCAGGAGGAATTCCTGAAAAAAATTGTGGAGCCTCGTGGTCGTGCGGTTAGCGTCACCAAGCGTATAACCGTTCCATGCCATGGGGTGAGGGTTCGATTCCCGCTCCGAGCAATGAAACTTTTCGCAAGAAATGTTTCTTACTCGTATCCACTGGTGCTCGTAATATATGTCGTGTCCGTTATCTAGTGTTAAGTTTCGTTCAGTCTGTACAGCCTCTGGCTGAAGACGGTATCCGTTTTTTTTTTTAAATTTTGAAACTCCTGAAAAAAACCCCGAATGAATTCTCAAGATTTAAACCTCTAGGAATCTCAGGAAAAGCTCCAAGAAGAATCCCAGTGCGAACATCTGAATAAATTCTAGAAAGTTCTCGAAGAGAAATCTTGAAAAAAATTGTTGGAGAAATCAAGGGAGGTAATCCTGAAGGAATCAGAGGAAGAATAACTGTGAGAAACCTTGAAGGCATTCCTAGGGGAATTGCGAAAGAAACACCTGGAGGAATCCTATAAGCTGTTCCTAGGGAAACCCCACCAGTTAGTCATAAAGTAGCGCACTTCTCCAGAATTCCCCTCCCAACCCAAATAGCGCATAGTAACACAGGTGATGGTTTTGCGTGTTCGTTCAGGACAACACGTTTGCTGCATATTTCTCGACAGTAAAAAGGAGTGAATATGAATGGAGAGTGGCGAATATACGGACCTCTGAAATAGTTATTTATGTAACGAGTTGCAAAAAGTTGATTTTTTCAGCACGAGTCGTACATTTATCCGACGAGGCTTGCCGAGTTGGATAAATACGAAGAGTTCTGAAAAATCAAGTTTTGCAACGAGTTCCATACAACATTTTATGCAATGATTTTTTTCATAATTCAACTCATTTGAGTTGCATAATGTTCATAATGCAACTCAAATGAGTTGCATTATGAACATTATGCAACTATTTTTCATTATGCAACTCATTTCAGTTGCATAATGAACCGGTACGGAAAAATAGGTTATTGTGATACTAAAATGAGTAGTATAAAATAGAAATTATGATACTGAATTGCATAAAATAACTTGGACAGTAGGCATGCAAACTGGAAACAACTCATCTTAACTTTGACTTTCTTTAGAACACTTTTGTTTTTTCGCGACTTTGATTCAATTACTTCTTTTATAAAAACGTATAATTCATTAAATGTTATTTTTCGCAGCATCTGAATTGAAGTTACCTCGACGTAATGGGAATAATCTCTGGAAGTGGCATAATATCCAGAGGCGACAAGGCGGACTCAATAGTTACTGTTGGAATGCGCAATGGAACAGCAATTGATAATGTAGCAGTGTGGAGTGTATATTGTTCGCCATCTGTAAAATAGCCGGACAGATGCCAGCGTAAGCTGAAGTGCTCATTAGCTACCCCTCGTGGACGGTACAGGCTAACGATGCAAAATGCCGTAGCTAGCTGAACAAAGCACCGCCGTCCACACAAGAGGGGGGCCTTTCATCAGCGAAAGCTGGTTAGGGTTTGAGCACTTTGCGGCTGGATGGCGAACCAAATGGGTAAGCAGGGAAAATAATTTGGGTTTTGGGATATTTTTTATTTTTAGGTGAAATTGATGAAATAACAGTGAAAGAGCTTCACCGGCATTCACAGATGTGACATTTGATTTGGTTTATCGATGACCATGATATCGTGCATGTGAGATACGTCACACGCTATGTCTGAACCAGCAGATTATAAAAAATGCATGTACATCGGGTTTCTCTCCGTAAAACATCAGTATTCAAGCTATATTTTCATTTGCAGAAGGTTTCAAAATATTCTATCGGGGAAATTTTGATTTTTTCATCTTTTTGACCGTTTTTCATACAAATTTGCTTGAAATCCTCATTTTCGGTCAATTTCTCTCCCATACAAAATGTATGGAAAAATTTTCACCGATAGAATATTTTAAAACCTTCTGCAAATAAAAATATAGCTTGAATACTGATGTTTTATGGAAAGAAACCCGATGTACATTCAATTTTTATAATCTGCTGGTTCAGACATAGCGTGCGTCATGATGCTGCCAAGCGCGATAGGAAAGGAACAAGGTATGGTCTGGTGTAAGGTGAGTAGACAATTCATTCGGTGAACGACTAATAGTTGCTATATAGAAGCAGATAAAGTTTTCTCTCTAATCCAACCTGTACCCTTATCCAGTTTTTGAGAGTACAGTTGAGATTCATGTATTCCTACTTTGTATCTTTATATCTACTTTCTCTCTCTCTATCTACTTTCTCTCTCTCTCTCTCTCTCTCTCTCTCTCTCTCTCTCTCTCTCTCTCTCTCTCTCTCTCTCTCTCTCTCTCTCTCTCTCTCTCTCTCTCTCTCTCTCTCTCTCTCTCTCTCTCTCTCTCTTCTACATATACAACTATGTTCATAGCCATCGCTAGAACCAGAAACGAATTGAAAAAGTTGGCTAGGCTAACTGGAGACCCCCGCTGTGTTACGCTTCCTACAAAAATTAAAAAATTCCTTATACAAAAGTTGTTACGTGGGGGTGTGAGGGGAAATTGGGAAATTTTGCGTTACGTAATATGTGAATGAAACCATGCGTAATCGTATCTAATTGCGTAATAACCTATTAAGGATTAATATACTGGTAATTCAAGGACTCATATGGATTCTTATTACAGAACCATTTCTCTAATGTAACATAGTTTTGCATCTAGCATTATTTCCCGGGGTTTTCTTTGATGTCATTGTAGAAAGTAACTTGAAGACGTGTGTCTTCAGTGGTGGTTAAAACAGGTTAAAACTAGAATACATTTATTTCTGACAATCTTAAACTCTATAACATTCATGGCATACAACGACTTCACTTTTGTTCAGTCTCCCAACACTCCTCCTGAAGTCATAGTGATTCCCATGCAACTTTGGAAATACTCCAACTTCGGTTTCTGCAATGGATTCGTTAGTCCGTCAGCTATCTGCTAATCCGTACTCACGTAGGCCAGGTTGACAACTCCACGATCGAGGGCTTCTCTGATGTAGTGATGTCGAATGTCGATATGTTTTGTGCGGGGATTGTACCCGCCATTCGTCGCTATCGCTATGCAGCTTTGGTTGTCGCAGTTTATCTGGATTGCCTGCGTCTCTCCAAACAAACTTGAGATACCGCGCCACCAGGATGCTTCTTATACGGCGGCCGATACCGCCATGTACTCCGCTTCACACGTCGACAGTGCAACTGTTGGTTGCTTTTTGCAGGACCACGATATCGCTCCTCCTGAAGCAAGAAAAGCGTATCCGCTTGTGGATTTCCGCTGCTCTGGATCCGATCCCCAGTCAGCATCGCAGTACCCGACGACCTCCAGGTTGGCGTCTCGCTTGTAATGCAACTTCTGCTTCGATGATTCCCGAAGGTATCGGAGAATGTGTTTCACGGCTATCCAGTGCTTCGGACCAGGGTTTTGGTTGAACCTGCTGAGGACGTTGACCGCGAACAGAATGTCCGGCCGGGTGCACTGGGCCAGATACATGAGGCATCCAACTGCCTCCTGATATGGAACGTCCTTCATCGCGGCGACCTCTTCGTCGGTCTTTGGCGACATTTCTACCCCAGATTTACAAACGGGATGTCATTCGGGTTTGGTTTGGTAGATCACCGTAACGCAAAATGAAAAGGTGATCTACATATGCTACGGAGTCCTTAAAGTTTTCCTTCAGTTTTAATATGATTCTAAAGTAATGTAAATGAACGGGGTTCTACATCGAGTATCTTTTCCCTAAACCATTTATCCATAGGGTCACCTGATATCTGGATTGGGGATCCCTGTATTGTGGAGTGTTATTCTCTTCTGCTCGGGGAAAGGCACATATAATGTAGTCAAATTTTGGACAGACTTAATCAATAATTGAAATTATTTTTTTTTTGTCATGAAAAACTAAGAAGTTTACCCGCCTTTCAAGGGTCACTACTCTTTTGTTTACACAGGATAATATTTAATCAGCGGTTTACGCTATTTAATGAGTTCCATTATTGTATTATTCACACTTGTTCTATCATTACAGTAGTAGCACTACAGCCCATTTGGCTTTTCAGCTTCAATGTCGTGCGCGCTTTTTGTGCACTACAACCAGCGCGCACGATTTCGGAGCTGGCGGTCTAAATCGCTTACATGAGCAACACTATTTTTTATAATTTTATTATTATATCGTATTTTCAGGTTGATATTGAGCATTATTCTATAAATAACTAACAAAGTAATGGATATGTTATCAGCAGTTATTTTACTGTTCATACAATTTTATAACTTGCTTTGTTATGATTTAGAAATTATAACTCATTTTGTTTTCAGATTGTTATCAATAACTCATTCATTTCAAAATTTGTTATTGAAATATTATACAAATTCGCTATTATTAAGTTGTTATTGAAACTAACAAAACGTGTTATTTAGCTGTTCTTCCAGGAACATTTTTTTGTTATGATTTTTGTTATTTTGCCGCTTATGACAGGCAAGTTTATAACATGATATGTTATGCTAATAACATGGAAATAACTTCTTCGGTTACTCAGTTATTTTGCGAAAATAACATACTTTATTATGCTGTTGCTATTCCCTTCTGCTCGGGATAGCGCATTTTACTTCAATTTTCTCTACAATATTTCCCCACCTTTAAAATTGTTACATCAATCCTCTCGATCCTCTCGAAGATTGCTCAAACCGAGGCTCAAACCATGGGTCAAATTATTCCATGGGTCAAATGATTGGTTCAATATTTCCCCTCCACATCAACCTATCATCCTTCCAATGCAGCAGCACGTGAACGAGAGCATTGCTGCCGTGTTGCCATATTTTGTTTTAATTTAAATAAATAGCTTTTGAACTGTATTATACAAAAATACATACGAAAAAGAAAACTGAATTCAGATATAAAAAATCATCGAACAAAAAAAATATGCAGAAGTTTTTTTCCCAAGATTTTTCATTTAAATGTAATGAACCCAACAATTATAATGCATTAGTGGTAATAAACAGTTGCCAACATTTTTTGGGTAATCTTATAACTCTGTTGGTGTCCCACCGAACTCTGCTAAAAAAAATACTGGTGCACTGGGGGTCTCTAATAAATACCTGTCAATTAATAACACAGTGCAACACTTTTTTGTCTCAAGAGCAAACTTATGTGTCTCTGACAAATTTTGGGCCGCTGAATCCGAATCTTGGCTCAGATGTGCCCCAGCACGTCACAATTTTAAGGTTGAAGGATTCGTCATTGACATAATCGTCATCATTGAAAGTTCGAAAGCAGTTTTCTCATTCTAAACTGAAATTTCTGCAGTGAAAATAAGTTCACTGTACTCCAATCTTCAGCCGCAATACAGTGAATACATTTTCACTGCGGAAATTTCAGCTTTGTACGAGAAAACTGCTTTCGAATTTTCAATGATGACGATTATTTCAATGACGAATCCTTCAACCTTAAGCTATACCTCAATTTATAGGGCAAAATATGCGATTTTGGGCTTTTTTGACTGCAAGCCATTATGCATGGAAATATTTTTTTTTAAGCATTTTATGTCAGTATGTAGGGTGACTTGTATCGGAAATATCGTACCTAACATAAATCGCTTAACCCTTAAAAGCGCAATGATGTTTTAAAACAACATACCTAAAAACGCTCCAAAATAATTGAAATTCACTTTTATTATTAATTATTAATTTATTTTCTAAATCAGTTTTTTATTGTCGTGCGCCTTTAAGGGTTAAGGTGAATATATAACGAAGCCACACCTTGAATTTTCAAGAGCACAAAGCTGAGGAATCAAAAGACGGATTGCGCTGAAAAGTTGATCGATTACTAAGATTACTAAGATTACTAATCGACCACTAAGCCGTAAAAATTGGCACCAAGTTGGTTCTATATTCATATGAAGAACAGTGCCAACAGAGCTTTTCAGAACTACATCCTATAATAGATCTGCTAAAAAGCCACTTTTGGCGAAATATTCGGCTGATATACGGCCAGCTTCAATCTGCGTACCGAGTCTCTGGTGAAAGAGCTGTCAAAAGTGAGTTAAGGAAAAAGAAAAAAAAAGTTATTTATCTTCTTTATGTTTTGCTCCGTATGCCTTTCCATCGAAGTCTATTTTTTCTTCGATTTTTACGGCCTGCTGATCCAGATTCGAACTGATAATCTTCGGGCGTGCTATTTTCAAGTTTATTTCGTCACGTTTTCCATCTGATCCATTGATGCAGCGTGAGATCGGTTAGCTCAGTACCGTATTTGAGGAAAAGGAGGCAACAAGTTGGGACAGCATTGATGTTCCGAACCGAAATGTTTAGAATGATCCGATGGTCAGATGTGGAATCGGGCACAAAGTGGCCGCATACGAAATGTATGAAATGGTCGGGGAAATGGTTTTATGGATAGCGGTTCTGCGGGAGATGCAGCTAGGGAAGTTTAGAAGGTTGACGAGGTTTCATAACAGGAGGAATCAAAATGCGGCTCGTCGACTACTTTTGGTATTCATCTGTAGGTAAAAGCTCGGGTAGGCTCAGTGTACCAGTTATGGCTATAGTACCTCAAATTCGCCATAGTTGATTTTCAACCTTTAAAGATACAAATCAACCAGAAAAATTTCGTGAACAATAGATCATGATCACAAAAGATGATTGCAATCATTCAAACTTCACAATTTGCTCAAATTATACTAGAAATAAATCATTTTCCTTAACTTTTCGGCCTCCTTGCACCCTATTTCGCCATAGTGTACCAGTTATGGCAAATCCCATAAGGAATGCATGTAAATAGTGCGAAGTGGAACCCAAATTAACAAATGTGTCCATAACTGGTACAGGGTTCCTATCATTGGCACACGCCGTAATAAATACTAAAAGTAGTTTTGGCTCCGGTTTTATATTTTTCCTGTAAAGTTTGAACACAAATCAATCATTTGACATATCGACGACATTCGTCGGTCTTCTTCTTATTTTTGTAGAAATAGTTTTTCTTAGGTAGTGCGATAACAGGTACAGGCACCCTAAACCGATTACAGCTGCACAGGTAAATATCTGATGCATTCGTAATATATGATCGAGGAAGCAGCTGTACATTAATTTGTTGTTTATAGTGGCGAGATGACGATAATCATCCAACACCCAATCTATCGTACAAAAGTTCCGGTGATATTTCATTGTTCTCCGACGGTTCAGTTTTGTTTTGCTTCAAATCAGCTCTGATTGATATAAACGTCATGTACGCCAAGCCTTTTAACAGCACTGTCAGGCTTCTAATTCGGCTCACAGGCTCTAGGTTTGCAAGCACTACAGTGTAGCGTAATATACTAATATACGGCTTATTTTAGTGCTTACAATTTATAATGCCTGTGAGCATTTGAAAATCACATACAGAGCCTAATGACACGGAGAAGCTAGGCTGACCAGATAGTAACAAGATAAAAACGGGACCTAGAACGGGACATATGAGTATAAAATACGGGACATACAAAATGTTTAAGACTGAAATAGTAAATTGTTTCATATACACATTAGGGAACGATTATGTTCCAAAAGTTCTTTTTTGTCTGTATTAACAAGATTTTTAACCGTAGGCTAGTTCATCTCGGGACCTACGCTTTACTTCCCTTCCGAAGGAAGAACCCACATTTTGGAAGTATGTCGGGAGTGGGATTCGATCCCAAGTCCTCGGCGTGATAGTCTTGTGTTCTAACCATCACACCAGGTCCGCTCCACATTCTAAAAGTTGTTCTCAGATATACAAATTCGTGTGCTCTTTAGCAAAATACAAAAGAAACCTGCGAGAATAAACAATGCACAGTGGGCAAAATCGACCCAAAAAACGGATCTTTTAACGCCGCTGGTTTCGGTACGTGAAGTTGACCGTTTCTGACGTAAAAAAATACGAGAAATCGATTGGTGCTAAATTCATTCACCGCACGGCACGGGAAGTGGTCCATTTTGCCCCATTTTGCCCTTTTTTCATACAAGAAGAGATTCAAAATGTACTTTCAAACAACAAGCACGATTGTAGATCGTTGAAAATAGCTGCAGGTATAATTGGAGATTCATAACAATCATAAAAATACAATAAAGATCCTTTCAAATGCTTATTTTGCCCCATATGCCCCACAACTGCTGGAAATTCACACTTTTACCTAATTATGAATGGATTTTTAATGTTACTGATTTGAAGTTGATTTTTTTGGTATAAACAAAAAGCGCCAAATCTATTATCACCAGAATCATCTTCGGGAGTTGTCCAATTTGCCCCATTTTGCCCTATTAGAAAAAGGAGATTTAAAACGTATTTATAAGAAACAGATAGTGCTAAGGAACGTTAAAATTAGTTTTTGGTGCAATTAGCAGCTAACAGTAATCATACTCGTATATGAAAGATATTTTCCCTATTTTACCCTACATGTACCAAAAACTGCTGGATGATAACATTCTTTGTATTGTTTTGTTACATCACTCTACATCATGGTTGCAACATGAAGTCATTTTTGATACATACAAATACGGTTTATCGATTAGCATTAGAATCACGGTAGGGTACAAACAGCTGTCCATTTTACCCCAATCCGCCCTGATTTTTTGTCGTCTCATGAATAAATTGATTTCTCGTGTTTGCTTACGTCCGAATTCATCGACTTCTGGTACTGAAACCAATGTAATCAAAAGGACAGTTATAATATATGACTTTTTATCCAATTCTTGCTTTTGGTGGGGAACTGAGGGCAAAATAAGCATTAATCTTAATCTTAATATGTGGCAAATATGATCAGAATTGATTAAATGTAGCATCTTTAATATATACATATTGGTACTTTAAGACGGCCTATTTAATCAGTTTTGTTTATATTTGGCACATTTTA
This sequence comes from Aedes albopictus, assembly GCF_035046485.1. Taxonomy (NCBI): domain Eukaryota; kingdom Metazoa; phylum Arthropoda; class Insecta; order Diptera; family Culicidae; genus Aedes; species Aedes albopictus. The sequence continues at coordinate 408,512,624 of NC_085137.1, forward strand.
TAAAATACTTTTTATACCCTAATTCCCCATGAGAAGCTAAAATTATAGAAAAAGTCGTATATATGACTGTATTTTCGTTTACGTTAGTTTCAGCACCAATGAAAATGAGGGAAACTAATTTATTAATTTAATGATTTTATATATTAGCTTATCATTCATTACATAAAAAAGCAAGGCGAATTGGGGTAAAATGGACAGCTGTTTGTACCATTCCGAGAATGATTTTAGTATTAATCGATAAACCGCATTCGTATATTTCAAAAATGATCTCATTTATGTTTTGCAATCAGTGACATTGCAAAACCATACAAAATATGGTATTATCCAGCAGGTTTTGGGGCATGTAGGGTAAAATAGGGAAAAGATCTTTCATATACGCGCATAATTACTGTTAGCTGCCAATTGCACCTATAACCTAATGTTAACGTTCCTTAGCAGTATCTGTTTCTTATAAATACATTTTAAATCTCCTTCTATGAAAATAGGGCAAAATGGGGCAAATTGGACAACTCCCGAAGATGATTCTGGTGATAATAGATTTATCGCTTTTTGTTTATGCCTAAAAAATCAACATCAAATCAGTAACATTAAAAATCTATTCATAATTAGGTAAAAGTGTGAATTTCCGGCCGTTGTTGGGGCATATGAGGCAAAATAAGCACTTGAAAGGATCTTTATTGTATTTTTATGATTTCTATGAACCACTAATTATATCTGCAGCTATTTTCAACGATCTACAGATGTGCTTGTTGTTTGAAAGTACATTTTGATTCTATTATTGTATGAAAAAAGGGCACAATGGGGCAAAATGGACCACTTCCCGTGCCGTGCGGTGAATGAATTTAGCACCAATCGATTTCTCGTATTTTTTTACGTCAGAAATGTTGGAAGTTAGGTAGCGTTGAACGCTCGGGTAGCGTCGAGCCTTCAGGTACGTGAATGGCTACAGTTTTGTTGGTAGGTACAATTGTTGGAGAGATGGCAGAGGTATGAAGTTTGGAAGAAGAATGTTGAATTGTATATACCTGAATGGAATAAAGAGTGTGGCGGTTGCAGATTGAGGTATCAGTCGGCAGCCGTCTAGTTTGATGGAAGATGTCTAGCGTTTTATTTTCATTGTAATTTAGAAACAGGCATCGACGGAGCTAGCCTCGCTATGGCCCGCGTGGCCATGGTGGACTAGCCTCCAACAGGTTATGGGCCCAGGAGCGTGTTCCACAGCACGTATCGACCGGGAGAAGGATCGGCCGCATAAGTCGCGGAGTCGCAGCACGGGATCCTTGGGCGGATGGATTGGCTGCAACGGAGGACAGGATCCATGGGAATGTTGGCGATACGGGTCAACTGGATGACTGCTGGCTGGTCACCGGACGGAGCTCGAGGATTGTTGGATCGGATGCAGCTAGGTGGTCGCATCTGGACGAAGAGGTTGGCGACAGGAGGAGTGATCCGGAGGACAACATGAAGGTGGAGCTCGGAGATGCAGCTGGTCGGAGCTCGGAAATGGTGTAGAGCTGGTGCAAGCGTCGGAGTTGGGCCACTTGCCAAGCGTTGGAGTGAGGAGGAGCTTCGAGCCAGGAGGAGGTGACGTGGTTCGAAGGTTGCGACGCTAAGGAGGAGTGTTGGAAGTTAGGTAGCGTTGAACGCTCGGGTAGCGTCGAGCCTTCAGGTACGTGAATGGCTACAGTTTTGTTGGTAGGTACAATTGTTGGAGAGATGGCAGAGGTATGAAGTTTGGAAGAAGAATGTTGAATTGTATATACCTGAATGGAATAAAGAGTGTGGCGGTTGCAGATTGAGGTATCAGTCGGCAGCCGTCTAGTTTGATGGAAGATGTCTAGCGTTTTATTTTCATTGTAATTTAGAAACAGGCATCGACGGAGCTAGCCTCGCTATGGCCCGCGTGGCCATGGTGGACTAGCCTCCAACAACAAATGGTCAACTTCACGTACCGAAACCAGCGGCGTTAAAAGATCCGTTTTTTGGGTCGATTTTGCCCACTGTGCGCTGTATACACACTCATATCGGACGCTCATATGTTCTCAATAAGAGCACGAGATAAAACGCAAGTGTGCGGACACGATGCATACATTACGGATCACCCCAGAATCTTCATCCTAGAATCAAACGGGTTTCGATCGCCATTCAAACGAACAGCAAACGAAGGCAAAAATCTCGACCTTTTCACATACTTTAATTCAAAGATCACCTTAGTCGAGAGCTACATTGGTCAAAAACTGAACGAAGTCTACACATCAGTAATGACCGAAATGTGCAAGATCGATAAGTCACTTATGGAGACAAAATTGACACTTGCGCGTGTTAACCCCAGCGAATTCGTATCGAACATCGTGAAGCGATCTGGATTTACAGCAATCGTTGCAGCAGAGGTACTCTACATTCTTGAGTGCAAACCAGTATTCGTGACGTACGAAAGGAAAGACGAATGCTACCAAGAAATACCAGTCAAATATAACAATCGTTCTATGTACATGGCCCCCGTGACACGCATACTACAAATCAGAGGTACGGAAATCGACTGCACTCCTTTACTTCCAGCCAAGTTCACGATAGGAGGACGATGGTACACAACCGATCAACGTCTAAGAGAATCGACTCCTCCACTAAAATTGACAACAGACGTCATTACTAGCTGGTCATACACACCGTTACCAAGCCTAATGCAAAGCGGTATATACGACGCCGAAAGCCTCGAGCGGATGAAGAGTATGGTCTACGAACAAGGAGATAAGAAAATCGCATCATCAGTACTTCACAAACTGATATCCGGACGGCATCCCAACTTACAAGGATTTACGTTCGACGCGCTCATCTCGGAAAAAATAATTGACAACGCACTCACTAAATATTGGTCGAAGTTCCAACATGGTCAACATGGCTGGGCAACGTCACATCAACAGCAATCGGCTTATACATGATTGGGAGAATTATAAAATTCGTCATCGACACACTGATACACGGCAGGATACTGTACGACATCTACGGCTTTGGATGGCAACTATTAGCATCCTTCTGGGATTCTTTAACCAACCTACTGTCACACCGGAACGTGATGCGGTGTCGCGAAAATAAGGACGAAACGGCAGAGTGTATTACCATACCCACTGATGTCAGCAAAGAAGAAACCATGCAACATTATGACGTCCCGAAACAGCGAACACAGATAGGAGCATGCATCTATCAAACAATAAAAAATGCTGATAAATAAGTAATCATAATTTTCAAAAAAAAAAAAAAAAAAGGACTGATCGATAATAATTAGAATAAGATGACAACAATAAACTCATATATCACGTGTATGTTAATTAAGAATAACGAATAAATCGGTGACGGGATATCAATAATCTTTATATGGGAATAAATCTACATTATATAGTATCCTACATTTACATGACACAATAAAAGAAATGAATAGAACAAAAGTCGCGAACAGTTAGTTGTAAAACTATGGTTTTACGAAGGGCGGTGTTAGGAACGCGACGATATTATTAGCAAATTATGGAGCGCAAACCATATCGCAATAATTCGAACCAATCATAAGTAATGATCCTTAAAAAAAAAACAAGCATCAATAATCCATCCCACAGTCTCCAGTTAGCCTAGTGGTTAAGGCTATGGATCGCCAATCCGGAGACGGCGGGTTCGATTCCCGTTCGGGTCGGGGAAATTTTCTCGACTCCCTGGGCATAGTGTATCATTGTCCTTGCCTCACAATATACAAATTCATGCAATGGCAGGCAAAGGAAGCCCTTCAATAAATAACTGAGGAAATGCTCAAAGAACACTAAGTTGAAGCGAGGCAGGCCAAGTCCCAGTGGGGACGTAGAGCCAGAAAGAAGAAGAAGAAGAATCCATCCCACAACAACCAAACAAGTGAACCAGGTAGAGATTCGATCCTTGACGATCCCACCATTCAACCAAAAAAGAGAACGAACGAAAGAGAAAGTGTTGATAATAACACTTGTCATGCGGCGCACGCCCCGGGGGAGATGCAGGGTCCGATCCGTTCATACTTATTGTGATATATGTATGTTCCATTCGGCAACCCCTCGTCGTCAGGTTTATATATTTTGACAGAAGGCATAACACAGTCGGACTGTAGATAGAACAACAACGCGTGTGAACATGTAAAACTATTATAATCGCAAATAAAATGTTTCTTTATGTTTTAATCGAATAAAACATTACATTGGCGACGAGTTGTCGATCGTAACGCGCGTAATCGAGTGAAAAACGACGGAAAAAGGATGGCGCAAGGGCCAGCGTTCCGTAATTTCGACTGCGGCAGTGAGGAATGGGAGCTGTACAAGGAGCAGCTGGAGCAGTATTTTGCTGCTAACGGAGTGCAGCCGGATATGAAAAGGGCGGTTTTGATAAACCACTGCGAAGCCAAAACCTACAAGCTTCTTCGTGATCTGTGTACGCCGGATGCTCCAGCTTCGAAGACGTATGACGAGTTGTGTACGCTACTATCCAAACATTTCACACCGCCGGTAGTAGTACACAAGGAACGGCGATATTTTTTGCGTGCAAAGAGGGAAGAAGATGAGTCGCTGAATGATTGGGCCGCTCGCTTGAAGAACCTGGCCTCGAATTGCAAGATGGGTAACCACCTGCAGCACAGTTTGTTGCTGAAATTCATCGACGGATTGCAAGGTAAAGCGTACGATAGGATCTGCGAAGAAGACGAGTCGTTGATATTCGAACGAGCGTATGAAATAGCAGTAAAGTACGAGCCGGATTCTCCCAGAGCAACAGGAGTGTTCCAGATCGACCGAACCAAGTCAGGACCGAATAGTAAGCAAGGAGCAGCAAAACGAGGAATGACGACGGGACTCTGCTTGGCGTGCAACAAACCAGGTCACTACCGAGGTCACTACAGACGCGATTGCCGTTTTAAGGAGTACAGTCATGACTCGCTGGTTGGGGGCTTAATAGTTGGGTGGCTTTTTAGTTGGGGCTCCGTTAGTTGAGCGGTCAGCC